>NC_137775.1:37397746-38106656 GCF_963455305.1 Plecotus auritus | reverse complement strand
GATTGGGTGTGAGCTCAGTCATGGCACTGGCCAGCTGGGCACCACATCTGGGTCCTCGGCAGGCACGCTGCTCCTGGTGCTCGGCCTGCCTCCTGTGGGCCACAGTCTCTCCATCCTTGTGCAGGGCACAGGCCCAGAGCCTCCCCAGCCAGACGGCCAGGTGCTGCTCAGGGCATGTGAAGGGGGCTGCTCTCTATTCCTCAAGCAGAGGGATGCTGCTTGGTTTAAAACAGCATATGCAGGTTGTCTACATTTTGATATAAACTTACAATGACATACTACACAGCTGTTAAAAACCATAAATATTTATTTACATATATATTTCTTTCTACAAACTAACATGGAAAAGTAGATATTATTTAATAAAAACATGATCTCATTTTTGCTAATATATATGACAGATAAACACATTCATAAATATCTAGATTTGTTTGTTCACCACTGGTCCCAGCTCCTAGCTAGTACACTGTCCAGAGCATAGTAGGCAATCCTATCTAATAAAGAGGGAATATGCTAATGACTGCCACGCCCTCAAGATGGCGGCATCCACAGCCAATAAGGAGGGAATATGCTAATTGATTGCCCATGCCCTCAAAGATGGCGGCGTCCACAGCCAATTAGGAGGGAATATGCTAATTGACTGCCACGCCTTTAAAGATGGCTGCGTCCACAGCCACAAGATGGTGGTGCCCAGTCCTCTCAGCCCCACCAGGGCTGCATGCCTGCTTGCAGAGTCCCCCAGCCCCCTCAGTCCCCCAGCCGCCCAGGGCTGGCCCGAGGCGCAGGCAAGCCTCGGATGGTGGCTGCCCAGCCGCTCAGGGCCGCCTGAGGTTCAGGTAACCAGGGGCCAGCTGAGGCTTGCACTGCCGGCAGTGACAGCAGCAGAGATGTGATGGGGCGTCGCCTTCCCCTGATCGCCGGGCCACCTCCTGCCCCTGAGGGCTCCCGGACTGTGAGAGAGGGCAGGCCGGGCTAAGGGACCCTCCTCCAGTGCATGAGTTTTCATGCACCGAGCCTCTAGTCTATAATAATAAAAGGGTAATATGCAAATTGACCAAATGACTGAACAGCAGAACAACCATCCTGGACGACCTTCCAGACGACCATGCTATGACATGCACTGGCGCCAGGCCAGCCAAGGCGGGTGCGATGTGATTGGTCGGGGGTCTGGCCATCGCCCCATGATCACCCTGCAGAGGGAGGCCCAGGCCACTGGCCAGTGGGGTGATTGATCATTCGGGGGGCTCCACAATTGCCCCAAAGAGGGAGGCCCAGGCTACCTGGCCGGCGACAGGGCCTACCTCTTTGGGGCGATCGATCACAGGGCTCCCGGACTGTGAGAGGGGTGCAGACCGAACTGAAGGACAACCCCCCCTGCTCCCGAGTGCATGAATTTCATGCACTGGGCCTCTAGTCCCTACATGTTTGTCAAATGACCAAAAGTGACAGAAATTTCTGGAAGAATGCATGCCCTACTGTTAAGTGGTTGTTGCCTCCAGGGAAATGGGATTGAAAAGACTAAATGAGAATGGATGGCTTTTATGCTATATACACATCTGGGTTGTTTGATTACCCCTCCCCCCACAACAAGCATATAGTACTTTATTCATAAAAAGAATAAAGATTAAAAAATAGTAAAATTGCCCTAACTGGTTTGGCTCAGTGGATAGAGCGTCGGCCTGTGGACTGAAGAGTCCCAGGTTCAATTCCGGTCAAGGGCATGTACCTTGGTTGCAGGCACATCCCCAGGAGGGGGTGTGCAGGAGGCAGCTGATCTATGTTTCTAATTCTCTATCCCTCTCCCTTCCTCTCTGTAAAAATCAATAAAATACATTTTAAAGAAATAGTAAAATTAACTTGGCCTTGAACTTTCTGCCTCAAAATATTATTATCACCATTATCATTATTAGTACTTGTTATTGTTAATCCTCACCCCAGGATATTTTTTAGAGAGAGTGGAAGGGAGGGAGGGGGAGAGAGAGATATCGATGTGAGAGAGACACATCAGTTGGTTGCCTCCTGCACATGCCTAATTGGGGCTGGGGATCAAACCTGCAGCCCAGCTCTGTGCCCTTAACCGAGAATCGGGCTAAAGCTCTCACCACTGAACATACTGCCAAGGCTATTATTATAACTAGAGGCCTGCTGCACAAAATGTGTGCACTTCGGAGGGGGGAGGGGGGGTCCCCTCAGCCCAGCCTGCGCCCTCTTGCAGTCTGGGAGCCCTCAGGGAATGTCCAACTAACGGTTTAGGCCCACTCCCCATGGAGAGTGGGGCTAAGCTGGCAGTCGGACATCCTTAGTGCTGCCACGGAGGCGGGAGAGGCTCCCACCACCACTGCTGCGCTCGCCAGCCGTGAGCCCGACTTCTGGTTGAGCGGCGCTCCCCCTGTGAGAGCGCACTGACCACCAGGGGGCAGCTCCTGCGTTGACTGTCTGCCCCAAGGTGGTCAGTTCACGTCATAGCAACCGGTTGTTCCACCGTTGGGCCAAAACCAGCTCTCCGACATCCCCCGAGGGGTCCTGGATTGTGAGAGGGTGCAGGCCAGCCCAAGGGACCCCACTGGTGCACTATTGGAGCTGGGAAGGGATGCGGGAGGCTGGCCAGTTGGGGAGGGACCATGGGAGGGCTCCAGGGTGTGTCCAGCCCATCTTGCTCAGTCCCAATAGGCTGGACCCCAGCAGCAAGCTAACCTACCATTCGGAACATCTGCCCCCTGGTGGTCAGTGCATGTCATAGCCAGCGGTTGAACAGGCTTAGCGTGTCATTAGCATTTTATGCTTTGACTAGAGGCCTGTTGCAGGAAGATTCCTGCAAGAATAGGGCTTCATGCAGCCGTCTCCACCGCCCCGCCTGCTTCCCTCCCTTCTCCGCCACCCCCGCTTGCTTCCCCGCAGCTTTGCTCCCTTCTGCAGCGCTTGGCTTCCTTCTACACTGTCTTCAGTCTTCGCTCTGCACCTGGATATGCAAATTAACTGCCATCTTGGTTGGGTTGATTTGCATACTCGCTCCTGATTGGCTGGTGGGCGTGGATTGTGGGCGTAGGGGAGGTATGGTCAATTTGCATGTTTCTCTTTTATTAGATAGGATTTGTTGAACAGCCAACCGGACAACCAGACACTTAGCATATTAGGCTTTTATTATATAAGATTTTTTTTTTTTTTTTAAGAAATAGCATTCTCTGTGGACTGCTTGGTACCAGAATACTTTGAAAAAGCTGTCAGTGTTAGGACATGCGGACAGGAATGAGAAGAATGGCAAGGGGAGGACACAAGAGGGAGAGCGAAGAAAAGGTGGGGTAAAAATATTTTTCATTTCTCTTAGATGCCCTTAAATGGATTGGGAAAACCCTGGAAGATGCTCCTGCCAAGTACTACCTTTGGAATACAACCATGAGGAAGAACAATGGGGGCTATTTTTTATATTTCTCCCACCATTTCCCCAGATGTGGGGGCCTAAGGGTCCTGTAGGCAGAATCCAAGCGCTGAAGTGCTGCTTTTAATTGCTGTTAGTGGGGCCTGCCTCCTGTCTCAACTTAGTCTAAGCTGGGAGGCAGGCACCCAGGGAACCAGTTCATGTTCCTACCCAAGAGCCTTTGCTGGGCCCCCTACTGCCAGGCAGCCTGAGTGAAGCTGTTTGGAGGGTGTCCTGCAGGTGAGTAATTTGGGTTGGAATGTGCCCTAGTCAGTCACAGTGAACTATGATCTCAGGGAAAGTGTCAGGGAGTCTGGGGAACGAGCTCTCCCCGCCCCAGGAGTACCCACAGGGAGCTGGTTTTCAGGCTCACACACACACTCATGCACACACACACACACACGCACACACACTCACGCACACACACACACACGCACGCACGCACGCACACGCGCACACACACACGCACGCACACTCACGCACACACACACATGCACGCACACACACTCACGCACGCACACACACATATGCACGCACGCACACTCACGCACACACACATGCACGCACACACACACGCACACTCACATATGCACGCACACACACACACTCACACACACACACATACACACACACACACACACACACCCTTTTGGCTGCCGCCCAGGAGAGGCGCTCTTCCCTGAGGACCCACCAGGCACTGCCTGTCAGTGCACTTCCTCCTCCACACCGTCAGTGAACTGCATCTGCTGTCAGTCCCATTGATCTGTGAAGGATCCCAGGCTCAGAGAGTAACTTCTCTGAGGTCACACAGCCAGTGCGGGTGAAGGGTTCCAGAGCCTTCCCATTGCAGAAGCGGGCGTTACTTGCCCCTCCCCCGTGGCCCTGTGCAGTCCGGCCTTCCTACACGCTCGGGTGTGACTCAGGCACTTGCTTTCTTGGCACAGCTCTTAGTGTTCTAGAGCGGGAAGAAAAGGGTGTAGGCCAGTGGTCGGCAAACTGCGGCTCGCGAGCCACATGCGGCTCTTTGGCCCCTTGAGTTTTTAGCAAAGGCCAGCTTCTGAGTACCCTAATTAAGTTAATAACAATGTATCTACCTATATAGTTTAAGTTTAAAAAATTTGGCTCTCAAAAGAAATTTCAGTTGTTGTACTGTTGATATTTGGCTCTGTTGACTAAGGAGTTTGCCCACCACTGGTAGGCAACCAGAGGGCGGCCTGAGGCTGCCAGTTGCCATGGTGCTGTGTGTATGCGGATGGCCGCCTTAATGAATAATAGGTCGTCAGGATGTGGCTCAGCCCTCTCCCTTGAAGTCTAGGAGGAGAGGACTTGGCTGCCAGAGTCTGCAGCTTGCTCAGTATTCTTGCAAAAGGCTAATGAAATAAAGGTCAGTTCTCCCCATCTCTGTAAACAAAACCAAAAACAAAACCATTTGGATTTAATGCTCAGAAACTTTCCATTCCACGGCATTCATCTATTAATAGAAAGGAGGGGAAAGGAAAAGATTCACTGCTGGGACAAGCCTTGCTTTTCCAGGTCTGAACGCCATGCTTCCAAGTGTTGCAAGGGGAGTGAAGCTGTGCCACATCACGGCAGGACACGCTCCGTCCTGTCCGCACCCCCGCCAGGGGCCTTGCTCCGAGGGGGACCAGCACTGCCGCAGCCGGCCCCTCCCCACAGTTCTCCTCTCCTCCCCGGGTCAGGAGAAGAGCAGACGTCCAGACGCCCCGTGTCCCGCCCTGCCACGGCCCTCAGGGAGCACCTGCTTTATTCCAGACAGAGCCGGGTGCTAGGCATGCAAACCGAGAGATTCTTAGCATGTTCTGTGTCCCTTTCAGACACAAAACGGTGGAGACGCAGGGCAGCCCCAAGCCAGCTAGCCAGCAGAGCTGAGTCCACGGCAGCTCCTTCTCCCGCTGTGGGGGGCTCTTCAAGTCCAGAGGGGCTGCCAGACCCAGGCAGAAGCCTGAATCCGTCACCCACCCCCCCCTCCGCCCGAGGACCCTGCCACCACCAGTCCAGGGGCTTCTTCCTTCTTGGCAAGTTCCCCTTTGGAACTGTTTCCTGTCCTGTCCGCAGATTCAGTCAGGACCTGATGCAACTAGCAAAGGGGTCCTGGTAACGCAGACTCTCCCAAGCAAAGGGCCAGCTCTCCATCTTCTCCCTTCCAAGAGGTCCCTCAACACCAGGCCAGGTTTACCCCCCTCCTTCCCCTGTGAAGGGGACGCTGGGAACAGCTTTGGTAAAAGGTCCTGCCACCTCGGTTTCCTAGGGCCGGGGTGTCTGCCCACCTTCCACGTGCGTATTTGAAGGGGAGCACTCTGAAGTTCTGAGGAAAGCCAAAGATGATCTGCTCCACGGTGACTCCCCTCGTGGTCACCCGGACCCAAAGTTGTCGGCAGCTTCTCTTGCTAAAAAACGATGATGTCCTGGCACCCGGGCTCCCCATCGCTGCCACCGCCACGACAATAGCTAACCCCCTGCCGGTGCCGGTTGGTGCAGCTGAGCTCTGCAGGCTTCGTGTGCATTTGCCCACTTAATGAGGTAGGCGCTGTAAGGCGATCTACCGTTTATTTCATTTTATTTTTAATATATTTTTATTGATTTCAGAGGGGAAGGAAGAGGGAGAGAGAGGTAGAAACATCCATGATGAGAGAGAATCATGGATTGGCTGCCTCCTGCAAGTCCCCCACTGGGGATCGAGCCCACAACCCGGGCATGTGCCCTTGACTGGAATCGAACCTGGGACCTTTCAGTTCGCAGGCCGACGCTCTATCCACGGAGCCAAACCGGCTAGGGCAGGCGATCTACCATTTAATGAGTGTCTACTATGTGCCAAGTGTTTTTTATTATCTTCATAATGAAGTGGAGATATCTGTTCAGCAGAACTCCAGATAGTTGCTTTCAAGGAGAGAAAAGCAGATAGAGGCCAGACTGTGCTTCTTATGGGGGCTGAACTCAGCGGGCCAAGTCCGAGGAGAGAGGAGCCTTTGGAAGGGGATGATGAGGAAGTAGCGTGAGCCCAGCAGAGGAGGTGGAGGGGGCACAGTGGTGCGGCAGCCAGGGCCCGTGTGGCAGCGGACAAGCAGGTGGACCGTCCCTGGGTCCCTGCGAGAAAATCTATAATAAATCATCTACGATAAATAATTCTCCAAGTTTCCTCTAGTTGGATGTACTCAGTTGGCTGACTTTTGGACACGTACATGGGCAGCTTTATTTAGGTTACATTTAAAAATTAGTGTGGTTATTATGAAAAATAGAAAATGACAAGTGTTGGCAATGATGTGGAGAAACTGAAACCCTATGCACAGTTGGTGGGAATGTATTAGTAAAATGGTGCAGCTACTTTAGGAAACAGTGTGATGGGCCCTCAAAAAATTTAAAATAGAATTATCATATTACCCAACAGTTTCATTTCTGGGTATCCACCCAAAAGAATTGAAAGCCGGGTCTGGAAAAGGTGTTTGTACACCTTGTGCGAGCAGTGTTATTCACAACAGGCAAAAGGTAGAAGCAACTAAGTGTTGGATGAATGAACAGGTAAATAAAGTGCTACATCCATGCAATGGACTATTACTCAAGTCTTGAAAAGGATGGAAATTCTGACATGTGTTACAACATGGATGTACCTGGAGGACATTATAGTAAGTCATAAAAGGACAAGACAGTCATAAAGGACATATACAGAATCATCCCACTTATATGAGCTATGAGTAATCAAATTTATAGAGACAGAAATTAGAACGGTGGTTGCCAAGGGCTGGGGAGAGGGAGGAATGAGGAGTTATTGTTTAGTAGGTATAGAGTTTTGGTTTTGCAAGATGAAAAGAATTCTGGAGATGGATGGTGGTGATGGTTGCACAAAGTGTGAATGTACTTAATGCCACTGAACTTTACACTTGAAATGGTTAAGATGGTAAATTTTATGTCATGTGTATTTCACTACAATTAAAATAAAATAAAAATTCCCAAGGCAGCCCTGCGCAATAGGTATCATTAACCTCATTTTACAGGTGAGGAAAAGAAGGTGCAGGGAGGGTAAGTACTTGCCAGGGCTACACAGCTGCGTTTCAAACCACGGATGTATGACCCCCTCAGAAGGCCACGCCGTGCCCTGCACCGTGCTGCCTGGCGCCCACTTGAGGAGGTGGCAAGGAGGGCAGTGGGCATATACTGAAGCCGCACAGATTCGTCTCCTTTCCGTGCCCTTTTCCCTCTCTAGTCTGCCCTTCCTCCAATACGGCTTTTGCTAGTGTCCTTATGCTCTCCCCTGTCCTTCCCGCATCAAAACCTGGTCACTCATTTATACAGAGGTTGCACGGTGTGAATTTAAATCGTGTGCTACCTCTCTGAGGGGTGCTTGCATTTTAAGCCTCATCAACTGATGAAATGAGAGCCTTTGTTCCATATTAAAGGAATTTCAGACATCGGGTACCAAGCAGGGAGGAAAGGGAGAGTGGTGGTGGCAGGTAGGGCAAGCACAACACAAAGAAATGCATTAAATGGTGGAAACTTTAGGCATTAAGTTAGAGGAGAGGGAACGTTTTTGGACAGACGGATCTTTCAGGGCGACCCAAAGGTATGAGGTGTGGGAGCCAGGGAGACACTTGAACTCTCCCCTCTGAGCAGACTTGGCTGACTGACTTCCAGGCTCCCAAGGCTTTTTTTTTTTTTAATATATTTTTATTGATTTCAGAGAAGAGGGAGAGAGAAATAGAAACATCAATGACGAGAATCATTAGTAGGCTGCCTCCTGCACACCCGCCACTGGGGATCGAGCCTGCAACGCCGGCATGTGCCGTGACCTGGAATCAAACCGTGACCTCCTGGTTCATAGGTTGATGTTCAACCACGGAGCCACACTGGCCGGGCTCTACATATATTTTTAATCCCTTTAAGTCCATTTGCCTCTAGCATCTTCTGTCCTCTCTCCCCTGTCGCCACCCAGTGCAAGAACATTGTCTCTCCTCCTTATTCCCTAAAGCACGCCTAAGCCCAAGCCGGCATGTTAAAGGGTTCTTAAGGATTGGGGCTGTTTGCTGGTAATAGAGGGTCACCACACCATAGGAGAGCTCAGGAAAGAGCTGCAAATTCAGCATGGGCCATGCCAGTCTGCAGGCCCGCTCCTACACTTACAGGGATGGGACACAAGTACAAATAGAGGCCTGAACACTCACCCCATCGCCCATGGTCTTCCTAACACCAGGGAATCCCGCACACGAGGGCCTGCATGTATAACACCCGGCCCATGTTTGACTTGTACCACCCTCTCTGGGAAGAGGCCTGCCTAGGAGCGGGGAATTCCACGGTCCTGAAGGAGGGGGTGGCTAGTGTGCACACACCCACTGGCCCACGCAGTGGTGCGCTGCTCAGCACACTCCCGGGAGCTGAGTCACCCCTTCCCAGCTCCACCTGCAGCGCAATCCCACTGAGAGCTCGGAATCAGCTGTGGTGTGGTGGGACTATTTCCACAGTGGGAACTAGCAAACATTTCAACCAGATGAGATTTTATTTTTCCTGGAGAGCCTGTTTATCGGTACACCCTTGGCTCATGGACACCTCACTCCATACACGGGGGCACAGCCAAAAAATGCCCATTTGGAGCCCTCAGAGGCAGCAGTTCTCAGATTTTGCTGCATATTAGAATCCCCTGAGAGCTCTGGCAGCTGGCTATTAGTATTTCTAAGTTTCCTAGGTAATTCCAAAGTATAGCCAAAGTTGCAGACAGATGATCTACAACATCTCTTATCACGTTAGGGTGCATATACATTTTAAATGACAGAGTCTGAGGCCTGGGATTCTGCATTTTAGTCATCTCTTTGGTATGCTGATGCTGCTGTTCTGTGGACCACAGTTTGAGGAGCAAGTGTCTAAAGCACAGGGCCAGAGGGCCGTCGCGCTGTTCTGAGGACCCTCAGCTTTGCTTGTCACGGAGAATTTCTCCCTGAAGTTGCCTTTCTCCTGACGCCCTGACCTTAGCCATTTTCTGGAGTCTATTATGACCCCTTTTTTGCTATTCTGGGTATGGGACACTAGTCTCCCTTGATGCCTTGGGAAAAGCCCCAAATTCCTCCACCTCATTTTGCAGATCACTTTAGTTCTTTCAGACTACACTGGGAGGCTCGCCTCTCCTTCCTAGCCAAACAATGGAATACTACGCTGCTATAAAAAAGAAGGAATTCTTACCATTTGCAAATGGTGTTTTCTTTTTTAATATATTTTTATTGATTTCGGAGAGAGGGAGAGATAGAAACATCAATGATGAGAGAGAATCATTGACTGGCTGCCTTCTGCTTGATCCCCACGGATTGAGCCTGCAACCTGGGCATGTGGCCTTGACCAGAATCGAACCTGAGACCCTTCAGTCCGCAGGCTGATGTTCTATCCGCTGAGCCACGCTGGCTAGGGCAAACCGTGTTTTCTTAAACAAGGAAGTCGTTTTCTTTCTGCTTTCCCTGGCTCCCCACCCAACACCTCTAGAATTCAAATCCACAACCACAGGGATTTACTTTTTGTATCAATTCCTTCCCTTCCTGTTATAGCCTCGAAGACTGAGACTAGGGAGCAGGGCCCTGGTGCAGGTGCGAAGGGCCCGCTGGGAGGAGAAGGGGCTGGACCAGGCCTTAGTCACACGGCTGCTCTCCCAGGCCCCAGCGAGGAGAAGCACAGGCCTTGTCTCAGACTGAAATGGTAGCAGACCTTTCAGCTTGTCATGTAAAAGTGCAACTAGAGAATAATATAACTACACCCGATTCTTCCTACCCAGTGCGGGTCCAGTCACCATCAACAAATCTTCCGTTGCTTCAAGTCTTGATGAGAAACCACCCCTGTGCTTTTATAGATGCATCTCTAGACAGAGGCGACCCTGCCCCGCCATTAGAATCCACGTTCTGGCTCCCACGTGGCCTTACGAGGCTGACAGGCTGGCAGGGCCTGTGGCAGGGAGGCGGCTTCTGTCTGAGCCGGGTCACTTCCAGGACGGGGTCACTTCCAGGTCGTCCTGCCTGCGGCTCAGCCCCGCCAGAGCCCTGTTTCCATGTGCTGCCTGCACAGCGCTAGGAGTGAGAGCGAACCCAAGCTGTCCGGTGTCCCCAGACCCCTGCAACACAGGTTCCTGTCCCGCAGGCTGTGCCTTTTGCCGAAACCTGTCTCCGAGAGGGCGGGTCTCGGTGTCCGGCCGCTGAGCACTCACGGAGCAGAGCTTCCCGGCTCAGCCTGGATGCTGGGCTTCAGGCGGCTCTGGCTTTCTGCTCAGCATCCCCGAAAGCCCGAGTCCTCCTTGCCTGCTATTCCCTCGTCCCTTAATATCTACGCCCAGCGGCTGCAGTCGCTCTCACTTCCTGCAGGATTTCTGAGGCCTTTCACAGCCTCCTCGCACTCTGAATTCCTGATCTCACTGGCTATGGGGCAGCCATCTCCCCCACATTGGAGAGTCCCTGCCCCCCCCCTGCCTGTCCCTCCCCTTTTCACCATCACAACTCCTTTGCACATGACAGATTTTAGCTGAAGGTTTCGGGACAATGGAGGAAATGACAGCCAGGGCAGATGGAGAAAGCAATTTAAAATGAACTGGGTGACATTCGTTGCCTTGGTGATCTTACTGGTCATCTTTCATTGTACGATTCCCAGACCTTGGTGGTGCAAAACTTGGCCCCCCTCTTTCCAGAGATCCCCTCTTTCTCTCCATTCAGGTCCAGAGCCCTGTCTCTACACCCCCAGTGAAGACGATATTCTTGCAACTTCATCAGGCAGTACCTTCTAGGTCCTTTTCTCGGTGGTCACTTGCCCCTTCCTGACCATGTAAGGGATCTTACCTTTCATGGACAACTGAGTCCCCTCACGGTTATTCCGTGAGTATCATCTGCCACCGAGATCAGCACTGCTCCCCAAATGCCCAACGTGACCATCTCTTTATGGTTTTGTAATGATATTTTTCTTTCTGTTACAACAAAAATTTTAGGAATATTAAACACAAATTAGGAAACCATTTGGGGATGCCTTAAAAAGTTAAACATATGATCCGGCAATTGTTTTCTCCTGGGTGTATGCCTAGAAGAATTGAGAGCAGGGGCCTGGACAGATATTTGTATATGGACAGATATTTGTACACCCATGTTTATTGCAGGCTATTCACAGGAGTCAAAAGGTGAAAACAAGCCATATGTTCACTGATAGATAAATGAATAAACAAAATGTGGTATATCCGTGAAAAGGAATATTATCCAGCCTTAAGGAGAAATAAAGGACTGACACCTAAGAGGCCAGGAATGAAATCTGACATTATGCTAAGTGAAATCAGGCAGACGTAAAAGGATAAATATTATATGAGGTCACATTTTGGAGACAGAAAGTGGAAGAGAGGCGACTGGGCCTGGGAGAAGGGAGAATGGGGAGCCACTGCTTCACGGTGTGGAGTTTCTGTTTAGGATGATGAAGAAATTCTGGAAACTGATAGTGGTGATGGTTGCACAACAATATGAATATACTTAATGCCAACGAATTGTACGTTCGGAAATGATTAAAATAATACATTTTATGTTATATATATATTGACCACACACAATAAGAACAAAACACAATACCAGGAGTCTTGGCTCTTTCATCTTCTGCACCAGGGGTGGGGAACCTTTTTCCTGCCAAGGGCCATTGGATATTTATAACATCATTTGAGGGCCATACAAAATATCAACTTAAAAATTAGCCTGCTATATTTGGTCAAACATTTAATTAACTGACCCCTAATGCCTTGGCAGGGCCAGACCAAATGATTTTGTGGGCCAAACATTCCGCAACCCTGTTCTACACCCTCAGGGAAGACCCTTCTCCTTACAAGTCCCTGGAGAGCCCTGGAGGGGACAGGTGAGGGCCGAGGGCAGGTGAGCTGGTTATTACAGCACAGCTGGGCTGCAAAGAGGAGGGGCTATTTTTCAAAACCTGCTTCTCTTTGGGACTCAGCATCCACACTTGGCTCTCAGGTAAGCCTTCCCGCTAAAGATCCCAGATGTGTTTCTGTTTTCAGTTTTCACCTGTCTTTTGATTGGGTTGAAGCCAGCTCCCTCCCTGGGATTAATATTCACAACAAGCAGCGAGCGATTAATTTAACCAGTTGAAATTTATTGTGCATTCGCCTTAACTCAAAGCCAGCTTCTGCTGGGTGTTTATTTTTCACTGTTGATGCATTGCTCATGACAGCCCCTAAGCACCTGAATTTAAAGCACAGCATCGCACAGAATTCCTGTTGCCCTCCCCCCTCAGACCCCCTGAAATAGATAGAAATCCACACTGCATCTCAGAGAAGGTAATTCTTGATTGCTGGCCTATGGGAACAGTTGGGAGCCTTAAGGCAGTTTAAGATTTGGATTTCATGCCCAGCACATCGAGCTGGTGACTCATTTCAGGAGCTACAGTCAATAAATTCTGATTCTAACTTACAAGCACATCCTACCCCACCCCCAGCCATCATAGGAACAGCCAGAGAGTCTGAGCTTGTCTCTCAGACCAAGCATGAAACCTTCTCACTCAGGGTTGCACATGTGCCATCAGGCATCGGTGAGTGCATCCAGCCCCTATGCCTCCCTTCCCACCTCCCCTCTCGCCTCATCTCCCCCGCTGGCCCTCCCTGCAAAGTGACTGTCTGGAGAGGATGCTAACTGCTGGTGCCTAACAAGGCAGAACAAAGGCCCTCATGCTCCGGAGTTCCATTTGGAGTGCATGACAATTTCAGAGCACAAATGGAAAAAGAAAAAAAAAAGATGGTTTGAAATCTATAGCTAGCTTTTATCAAACCAGAACTTGTAGCTCTCGGCTGACAATCAGCCGGCAGCTAAAACCCACCAGGGACGGTTCTTACTGGCAGCTTCTGGCTGGCTATTAGCTACCCGCAGCCTTCTGACCCTTTTTCCAGGGACGTAACAGCTGGCAGCTGACAGAGGCGCTGGCAAAGTGGGCAACTTGCACTTCTCTGGAAACGGATGCAAGATTGGCAGGAAACAAGGCATTTAGAATATGACGATTAGAAGCATTTCCACTTGCCTTTCTTTATTATGCTTTGGCTTTGATCGCTAAAATGTATCACATCCTAAGGAGTTTTTATGATATTTCTTTGCACAGTAAATGTCACTAACACCCATCCGGATAAAGGTGCATTCTCTGAGTGTTGTCTGCTTAGCTATCTTTAAAGCAATGGTTAATAAGCAAAGATGATAATCTAACGGCCACGAGTGTGGTGCCGAATAATTAAAACACGGCTTCAGTTCAATCAGAGCCGGCCGGGCAGGGCCTCCTGTGTGTTGCAGCAGGCAGGACAAGTGAAATCAGGATTAACTAGCAATGCTGTGGATAAAGATCAGTGTAGCCTAATTTCTCTGTTCTATGCACCACTCTGCCCTCCATTTTTCTGTCAGAAAGGGCCGACGCGGTGGGTGTAAGTAGGAGGCCCCCATCTCATCATGGCTGAGGTGTGAGCAACGGGGAGATGGGCTAGCCACCCTAGGGCCCAGCGCGACCACCCACACCACAGCCACTTCCGTCCCAGCTGCTTGGCCGCTTTGGGTCTGTTCACAGGGCAGAGCACTGTGGGACTGTGGCCAATACACTATTTGCAATACTGCTGTTTTCATTCTGATAATAACATTACAATCTGCTGTTGTAACGGTTGACCTATATCAAATGTTTTCATTAAACTATAGATGAGGACAAACAGCCAGGTTCTGAACCCACGTGGCCAACAGGATAGAGAAATATCTAGAAGGTCAAAAGGACTAGACTAGATGGAAGAAGGCTGTTTCCATGATAGGCTTAAACGACAAACATAAAAATATGCTTTTTGGCTTACTGAGCTGAGAATTTCCAGAACGCTGGATTCTGTTTCTTATGTTCTTGTCCAGGAGAGAAAAAAAAAAAAAAATGAGTCAATGTTGAGAGGAAGCTTTATTTTTCAAGAATGGTGGGCAGGGTACAAGGGTCTCTGCTCCCTCCCAAGAACCTATCCTATCTAATAAAAGAGTAGTATGCAAATTGACCATCACTCCAACACAAAAGATGGCTGCCCCCATGTGGTCAAAGATGACTAACCCCATGTGGACACAAGATGGCCGCCACAAGATGGCCAGCAGGGGAGGGCAGTTGGGAGGGCCCAGGCCTGTAAGGGAGGGCAGTTGGGGGTGATCAAGCCTGCAGGGGAGGGCAGTTAGGGGTGACCAGGCCTGCAGGGAAGGGCAGTTGGGGGGGGACGCAGGCCTGCAGGGAAGGGCAGTTAGGGGTGACCAGGCCTTCAAGGGAGGGCAGTTAAGGGTGACCAGGCCTGTAGGGGAAGGCAGTTAGGGGTGACCAGGCCTGCAGGGGAGGACAATTAGGGGCAATCAGGCTGGCAGGGGAATGGTTAGGGGTGATCAGGCTGGCAGGCAGAAGCGGTTAGGGGCAATCAGGAAGGCAGGCAGGCGAGCAGTTGGGAGCCAGCAGTCCTGGATTGTGAGAGGGATGTCCCAGATTGGAGAGGGTGCAGGCTGGACTGAGGGACACCCCCTTCCCATGCACGAATTTTGTGCACCGGGCCTCTAGTTGAAATAATAAAGAAGGAATAGGAAAGGGGTATGACAGCATGATAATTGAGGAGCAGGAATCAGTGGATTTGGGAGAAAGAAGGTAAGAGAGAGGACTGTTGATTTTCTCACTAAATCCTCTGTGCCATTTGTTTTTTAATTATGTAGGTATATTACTCTGATAAAAAAAAGATTTTTTTTAAATTGGAAGAGGTCTTTGTTGTCTTGTTCCTCCTACTCAAGTTTTTAATGGAGACCACACTTACACCACCCTAAAGACACACGTTGCTATCTATTTCTAACAACTCCCAGAGAAAGGCATTGCTAGCCTCTCCTTAACTGAGCCATTTCATTGTCTGACAGCCCTCGTGGTTTTGATTCATGTTTTCCTTGTAGCCATAAGGTGCTAATGTGCTGTTTGAAGTAGCTGATGTACACCCGGGAGTAGCTGGGCTCTGTTCGAAGAAATAAAATGTCCAGAGCTGTCCTCTTTATGTTTTATATGGCAGCACACTTTTATGTGTGATTAAGAAACAAAACAACAAAGGGAAGAGCGTACTGAACTTGTCAAAGTACCAGAGTTTCTGCTTCACCAAAAAGCACATGAGTGCTTTCATTCCATTTCATTCTATTAGGCTGACCCTGGGGAACCGAAGATGTGTTGCATTGAAATAAAGAGTAACACTTAACAGTTATTGTCAACCCACGGAAAAACTGTGAAATAGGCAAAGTTTGTCATTAGGGTTTTTCCATCATCCCTTACTGGGTCTTTCTTGTTACTGTCCCCTCTCTCAGCTCCAAGGCACCTATTGCTCTCAAGGTGCAAGGAAAACAACACAAACTATTTTATACTAAAGTGTCATTGACTTCTGGTGAATTCTACCCCAAGGACATTTGTATTCCATATCACTCTGGATCCAATCAAGAGAGAAAATACACACAGTAATTTGGACAAAGAACGTATAATATAAGAATTACTAGAGGCCCGGTGCATGAAATTCATGCACAGGTAGGGTCCCTAAGCCTGGCCAGCGATCAGGGCCGATCAGGGCCTTCTGGCTGCCAGCCGGGGCCTTCCTTACTCTGCTGCGGCTGCTGGCCGGGGCCTTCCTTCATTCCACGCCACTCCCTGGTGGTCAGCGTATGTCATAGCAAGTGATCGAACTCCTGGTCTCCTGGTTGAACTCCTGAGGGGACACTTTGCATATTAGCCTTTTATATATACAGATTAGCAATAACAGGAGATTAAGTAACAAAGAGTTAGTAGGAAGTAAAGAGAATTCTAAAGAATATAGGCAGATAAGGAACAACAGCTACTCTTAAGGCTGAGATGAAGTGCCCAAGGAAGAGCTCTCCCAGGTTGAGATTCAGACCTTGCTGAAGGGGCACCGCTGTGGCTCATAGGATGGCAGAGAAGACTCTGGGGTGCGGCATTGGTGGAACTGGCTGGAAATATGCTTGCTAGGGTGTCAGGAAAAGCTAATTGCAGGGAGACATTTCACCAGAGGTACTCTGCTGCAAAACCACCTGAGGTGGGGAGTGTCCGGGAAGCTGCAGGAGCCTGGTGGGCTGCAGGCGCCTGCCACACAAGCTTAAGGGAAGCAGGACAGAAAACCCCTCCCTCTTGCAGGGTCTCTCCAGCATCCTTATTGACAAAGCCCAATATTGTGCCAGCTGCAAAAGGAAAGCTATTTGAAGGGTACAGGCCTATTTTTGAAGAGCAGGCAATGCTAAATTTGGAGCTAAGAGGGAATACATTGATAACTGGCATACACTTTAAGAGAGAAAGAAAAGATGCAGGTAACATTGAACCCAATGGGGTTTTCTGTGGCAAAGTTCCAGGATAGGCAGGCTAGAGCAGGTATGTTGGGGCAGGAGAGCTTTCTAACAGCTCAGAAGTCACACTAATAGGTGACATAAATGTATAGTCAATTTAATGGAATTATTTTTTTAAAGTAATCACTTTTATTTATTTATTTATTTTTATAGATTTTTATTGATTTCAGAGAGGAAGGGAGAGAGATAGATAGAAACATCAATGCTGAGAGAGAACCACTGATTGGCTGCCTCCTGCACACCCACACTGGGGACTGAGTCTGCAACCCGGACATGTGCCCTTGACCGGAATTGAACCTGGTACCCTTCAGTCCGTAGGCCAACGCTCTATCCACTGAGCCAAACTGGCTAGGGCTGAATGGAATTATTAAATTTTGCTTCTAGACAGGACAGGGACACTGTCAGGCCTTAAACTCCTCCATTCCTAGATGTGGCTGGAACTGGCTTGATTCCCACTAATTCCATTTCTTCTTTCAATAATAAGTGCTACTCCTCAAGCACACGAGGAGACAATGTTCCCCAGGTTTCTTGCTTCTAGGTGGAGCATGCAACAAGTTCTGGTAAGTGAAATGTGAGAAGAAACAGTAAGTGCTACTTCCAGATCTGGCTCCTAAAATGTATGTCCCTTTAGACCATCAGTTCACTATCTGTTCTCTGATGTCCAGACAAAGGCAGAGGATCAGTAGAGGGCTCTGAAGAAACTTCAGAGGATGGTGGTGCCATAGATGGAAAGAACCTCAGTCAGAGCTTGGAGGAGAGATACTCAGGAGAGCTATTCAACCCACATTAGACTAGAATGTGACTAAATTGTGTTAAACCTCTGAGACTTCTGGGTGTTTTGTTATGCAGTTAGTGATAACTTCTCTGACTGATACACTGGGCCCATTGGAGCCCTAGGACAGCATCAGTCTTAAACTTAAGTAACAGAGAGATAACACCAGTCATTCCTTTTGTTTGAGCTTATCAAAATGAGGACGCTGGATCACATATTTTCTTTGGTTCTATGTCTCATAAGTGTGGTATTTTAGAGTCCCCAAATAATTTCCCATGATCCACTGTGCAAGGCAAAGCATGGCAACTAGGTTTCTCTACTGAACAGAACAGAGGCTCCCTGAAGGTGAACTTAAGGCACATTCTTTTCTCACTTCTGGGAGTTAGTTTTGGTATTGTGGTGCAAACTACAAAGTTAGCTGTTGACCCAGAAGCCGGACGTTGCCCTCAGTGGGCAGGGAACTTGTCCTGATGCACAGAGGCTCAAGGTCTGGGCCTCTCCTCTCCACCATTCACCAGGGAGCAGAGGCAGATTTGGTCCCCTCTACATTCCATTTAGAAAGTGCATTCACACACACACACACACACACACACACACACACACTCACACTTATTTTCCATTCGCTTTTTTTCCTTTCAGTATGTACGAACTCTTTTTTTGGGTGTATATTGTTTAAAAAGGAAGAATATGGCACATGTGTTTTCTGCCATCCATAAAACCAAGCAAGATCTACTTCTGTGGCTTCTTCTATTATTTGGTGTCAGGCTTCAAAGGAGACATCTCCACCCCTCAGCCTGGGGGAGGCATCACCCCCGACCTCTGCCATTCAAGGCCCTATGGAGGACTGCTCTGACTCTCAGGCAGTGCATTTATGTGACGCCGTGGGGTTAGCGCACATCTGAAGGCCCTGCCTCCTGTGAGCGGACACCTCATGAGTAAATTACTTTCAACAGCAGCATGGCATTTTATAACGCTTATGGAGGATGGACATGAGTTTGAGTCTGAAAGAGCAGTTTCCTGTGGTGACCTGCAGTGAAGCTGGTGTGTTTAAGACTCACTTAACCCTTCATTGGATTGCAAATTAAGCCAGCTGGAGTCCTTTGTAGCATAACAGAACCCAGAATGAGGGTCTGCAGAGGGTCCAAGGTCAGACACTGGCACAGGCATCCACATCCGAACTCAGAAAGGCTTTTAATACTGCGAGGGTCGCTAGGTGTAGGAAATCGATTCCACTGGAGGCAACACCCTCCAACCCCAAACAGACACCTTTCTGGAGGTTATGATAAACTCCAGAGAAACCAAAGAATTAGAAAGTGGGTGGGGTGTGGTGGATTGGGGGTGACAGTTTTATTCCTTCGCATGTGGTTCTACTTTAGAATTCTGGTTTGAGATAAAGAATTTCCAAAGAACTCACTGAACCAAACACATGAGGGACTTTTTCCATTGAAATCCTTATCAGCTCTCCAGATTTGCTGCAGAACCCACCTCTCCAGCTTTGTCTTTGATTCGGTGCAGTTGCACAGGTTGACAGTTGTGAACACGAGGGACCTTAGAGCCTGCAGAGGTGAGAGCTTCTCCCACACCTCAGCCCCAAATCACAGGAGCCCTGACAGGCTGGCTTATGGCAACTGCTGGGCTGCCCGAGATGTTCCAAATCATTACTCCCCAAAGAAAAAAAAAGGTGGATGTAGGGCATGGAAAGAATCTGCTGGAAGAGGAGGCCATGGAGTAGGGCCGATGTAGAAGAAGGGAGTGTCATTGTCAGAAATGTGAAGTCCGGGTTAGGCTCGGACGTCCCGGAGCCAGCAGTAGAGGCAGCTCTGCAGGTTGGGAATGGAATCGGCTGCAGAGGAAGCTTAGTGCCACCTGGGGCTCCTTCACCACCAAAACAGGAGGCGGGGAAGAAAGGAGCAAAGGGCTTCAAGGAGGGACTTATGACCGAGAAAGGCGACCGAGCCCACGCTAGAGGAGGTGTCTCGTGCGGAGATTAGGAGAGGGGATTCTGAATCGGTTCCTGGCTCCCCCCACTTATTAGGCTATGACCTTGAACAAGTCACTTAGCCACCTTGTTCTCTCAACTATGAAACGGAGATAACAGACTATGTGTACACTGTTTAGAACAGAACAAGGCCTATCAGGGGTTAAGTTAGGAGGAGGAGTCATTGTCTAAGCACCTATAGGGGAAGAAAAAGAGATGAAAGTCCTTTTCCTCCCCATGCTTCAGGCCCCTTATGCTTCATGAACATAGAAATCTACTGCCAGACACAGAAGGCCAGGCCCATAAAAATCAGTGCAGAATGAATACATCCCTAGATTCCTCCCTTTTAGTGAGGCAGCAAGGGGTGGTGGAAAGACTTCTGGGCAGGGAGTCACAGGAATCATCGGCCCACCCACCCAATCTTCCTGGCTTTCATTTATTTGTAGATGAATGGGGCCTTGCAGTTAATCTAGTCCATATTCATAATGCTGACAATAGCATTGACAACTGCTATCATCAGCATTTATTGAAAGCTTCCTGTCTGAGAAACTGTTCTTAGTACTTTACATGAATTAGCTTCTGATATGTGATAGTCACTACTTTTATACCCATTTTACAGATGGGAAAACTGAGGAAGAGAAGTTAAAGAACCTATTTTATATACAGTACCTAATTATCAAATTAATATACCCAAGGTAGGTATTATCTCTTTTTTACAGATGAGAAACTGAAGCTCAGAGAAGTTAAACATTCCATCTGCTCCCCAAAGAGAGCAGACTTAAATTTAAGCCAATATAAAGTTCTTTTAATATGAGCAGTCTTTCTCAATTATTTTATTTTTTATTGAGGAATAACTTACATTCAGTAATGTGCACTAGTCTTAAGTGTATACAGCTCAGTGGATTTTTACTTTGACACCAATCTAACCATCAACCCGAGCAAGATTTACCACATTTCCTTCACTCCAGAAGCTTCCTCTGTGTTCTCTCCCAGCTAATATCCGCCAACCCCAAGATAATTGCGAGGCTAACTTTGATCACCATTGATTAGTTGTTTGTTTTTGAACTTCATAAAATGGAATCATAAAAAATGTACTCTTTTGTATCTGATTTTTTAAACTCACATTATAATTTATTTTTTAGATTTTAAAATTGATTTTTAGAGAGTAAGGAAGGGAGAGGGAAAAAAAGAGAGAGAAATGTCATTGTGAGAGCAAAACATTGATCGGCTACCTCCTGCACGCCCCATACTGGGGATTGAGCTTGCAACCTGGGCATGTGCCCTGACCGGGAATCAAACCAGCGACTTCTTGGTACACAGGGTGATGCTCCAACAACAGAGCCACATGAGCCAGGGCTCACACTGTAATTTTGAAATTTTATCCATATTATGGCATGTATCATTGGTTTTTTTAGTTTTTTTTTTATTGCTGTGTAGTATATTCCACTCTATGAATTTATTCACAACTCACTGACCTATTCTATTGATTAACATTTGGACTGTTTCCAGTTTTTAGCTATCATGAATAAAGTTGTTTGCTATGAATATTCATGTGCATGTCTTTTTGTAGGCATAGGCACTCATTTCTCTTGGATGTATACCTAAGAGTGGAATTGCTGGGACACAGGTAGTAGGCATATGCTTAACTTTACTGCCAGTTTTCCAAAGCGGTGGAATAAATTTATACGTCACCAGCAATGCTGCTCCACATCTAACATTGATATTGTCAGTCTTTTTGCTGTTCAATGCGATCCCACTGTAATTTTAATTTGCATTTCCTTGATGAGCAATGTTGAGTACCTTTTCCTATGCTTATTGGCCATTAGGATGTCCTTTTTTGTAAAGGGCCCGTTCAAGTCTTTTGCCCATTTTTAAATGAATTGTCTTTTACTTATAGATTTATAGTTCTTTATATATTCTGACTATGAGAACTTAGTAAGAAATATGTATTGCAGATATCTTCTCCAAGACTGTGACTTGCTTATGCACTTGCTTACTAGTGTTTTTGATGAACATAAGTTCTTATTTTATTTTATACTAGAGGCCCAGTGCTCGATTGAAATCGCGCGAGGAGGTGCCCCGCTTCCTGCCTCCTCGTGCATCCACCCTCATGCATCCACCCTCACGCACCTTGCTGCGCACGCAGCCTCCTGCTGATCGGTCGTTACGGCGTGATGGCATGATGACCATTAGCATATTAGCTCTTTATTATATAGGATTTTTCAATACATACATTTTTTTTTCTTTTTATCCTCCCATGAGGCTATTTCTTTCCATTGATTTTTAGAGAGAGTGGAAGGGAGAGGGAGAGACAGAGAGAAACACTGATGTGAGAGAGACACATCGATTGGTTGCCTCCCACATGCTCCCAATCAGGGCCAGGAGCCTGCAACTAAACCTGGGACCCTTTAGTCCACAGGCCGATGCTCTATCCACTGAGCCAAACCAGCTAGGGCCATAAGTTTTTATTTTAAATACTGTTCCATTTTTATCCTTTACTTTAATCGTTGAAATCTTCTAAAGAAATCTCTTCCTAGTCCAAGGTCATGAAGATATTCTATTCTATTTTCCTCTGGAGGCCTATTCCTATTTAGGAAGATGATCCACCTTCAAATGAATTTTTGCACATGGTGTAAGTGTGAAAGTTCATTATTTTCCCTCCATATGGATTTGCAAATGATTTGGCACTATCATATCGAAAAGACCATCCTTTTCATGTTAAATTGCAATGGTGCCTGTGTTGCAAATCAAATGGCTATATACATGGGTGGGCAAATGTAGGTTTACAGTTGTGAGTACTATGAGGAGCGGCTACAGCATTTGGACAGGATGAAGCCTCAGACTGACTTGTGGCAAAGCCACATTCAGGTCCCAGCTTGGAGGGCAAAGCCCTCCCAGCACAATTATAGCCAAAGCTATGGTTGTAAGCTTGACCTTACAGTCTGTCCCTACTTAGGTAGCTAAGGGATGTGGGCTGGGGAGGTGCAGCACGTGCTGCCTAAACAAGGCTTGATAGAGTTCAGAGAATGGCAACAACAGGAAAGAAGCAGATTTGAAACTCGCAAGAACATTGTAAACATCTTGCCCTTGTTTTCCTTTGTGTGCTCTGACTTTAAAATAAAGCTTGGCTTGCAGGCTGTGTCACTGTTTCTCATCCAGGCACAGTGATCCTATCTGGCCCCAACTATATTCTCTCGTCTATCTTCTTTAATCCTTCACTGCCCCTCCTCAGGCTCACCCCTGGCCATGTTGGATGTGGTTCAAGTACTTGAAACACAGAGTTTATTTTTGTATTATTATTTCTTACTAGAGGCCTGGTGCATGAAATTCATGCGCGGGGGGGGTTTGTCTCTCAGCCCAGCCTGCACCATCTCCAATTTGGGACCCCTCAAGGGATGTCCGACTGCCCGTTTAGGCCCGATCCTACCTGGATCAGGCCTAAACGGGCAGTCGGACATCCCTCTCACAATCCAGGACTGCTGCCTCCCAACTGCTTGCCTGCCTGCCGTCCTGATTGCCCCTAACCACTTCTGCCTGCCAGCCTGATCACCCCCTAACCACTCCCCTGCCAGCCTAATTGATGCCTAACTGCTCCCCTGCCAGCCTGTTTGCCCCTAATTGCCCTCCCCTGCAGGCCTGGTCACCCCTAACTGCCCTCCCTGCAGGCCTGGTCCCCCCAACTGCTCTCCACTGCAGGCCTGGTTCCCCCACAACTGCCCTTCCCTGCAGGCCCGGTCACCCCCAACTTCCCTCCTCTGCTGGCCTGTTCACTCCTAACTGCTTTCCCCTGCAGGCTTGATCACCCCCAACTGCCCTCCCTTTGCAGGCCTGGTCCCTCCCAACTGCCCTCCCCTGCTGGCCTGATCTCCCACAACTGCCCTCCCTTGCAGACCTGGTCCCTCCCAACTGTCCTCCCCTGCTGGCCATCTTGTGGCGGTCATCTTGTGTCCACATGGGGTCAGTCATCTTTGACCACATGGGGGCAGCCATCTTGTGTGTTGGAGTGATGGTCAATTTGCATATTATTCTTTTATTAGATAGGATTAGATAGGATAGAGGCCTGGTGCACGGGTGAGGGCCAGCTGGTTTGCCCTGAAGGGTGTCCTGGATCAGGGTGGGGGTTCCCTTGGGGCGTGGGGTGGCCTGGGTGAGGGGCCTGTGGTGGTTTGCAGGCTGGCCACGCCCCCTGGCAACCCAAGCAGAGGCCCTGGTATCTGGGATTTATTTATCTTCTATAATTGAAACTTTGTAGCCTTGAGCGGAGGCCAAGGCAGGCCAAGGCAGGTGGAAAGCTTGGCTTCCTCTATTGCCGGGGAAACCCAAGCCTCCTGCTCTCTCTGTGGCCGTAGCCATCTTGGTTGGGTTAATTTGCATACTTGCTCCTGATTGGCTGGTGGGCATGGCTTGTGGGTGTAGCGGATGTATGGTTAATTTGCACATCACTCTTTTACCATGTTTCCCCGAAAATAAAACATCCTCCGAAAATAAGACCTACTTACAGGTTTCCTTCTGAGTGAAATATAAGGCATCCCCCGAAAATAAGGCCCCCGGGCTCTGTCTCAGAATGAAAATTAATTTACCGTAAACTGGTCGCTAGGGCCACCCCGACTGGCGTCTAGCAACCAGTGACGTTATGTGGAGTCCTGACGTCACTGCTGTGTGGAGGCAGAGCAGAGGTCGGAGTGAGCGGTCTGCGCGGGGCGGGAGAGAGGAGGAGACTTTCGCAGATGCGTGTAGAAGAACAGGAGGATTAGAGCGGACGGGACGCGGCGAAGGTGGTGAGTGCTGGTCTGTCTCTGGTGACACTAACTGATGCTCGCAGCCGCCTTCATGATGACTGAAGGTTCTCAGTCAGTGGCAGACCCTGCTCCAGTCCAGATCCAGGCCCCAGCAAGCCCAGTGACAGTCCCCAGGCAGGCCCCAGGGGGTAAATGTCTGATAAAGGGGTAGGGGGGATGTCTGGTGAAGGGGTTCAGTGGCACAGGGGTGCGGGGAGGGGGATCACTTAAAATGACACAGGAGGATCAGAGGGGGCAATCAAAATGACACAGGAGGATCAAAAGGGGTTACTAAAATGGTAATCCCCCCTCTGATTCTCCTGTGCCATTTTGATCCCCCCCTGTGTCATTTTGAGTGATCCCCCTCCCCCCACCTTGATACCCCAATTCCTTTTTTTTTACCCCTAGAAATGAGCGCAAAAAGAAAAAGCTACTCCGTGGAGTACAAGAAAGGAATCGTGGAAGACTCTTGGGGCCAAAATCTTACTGCTTTCTGCAAAGAGAAGATGTTGAGTATCCGATTGGTCCGAAAATGGCGAGCAGAGTACGGTAACCTCATTGAACAAGTGGACAAGGGAAATGCTAAAAAGCGCAAGTGTGGATCAGGTTGGCAACCATTATTTTCCGAGCTGGAAGACCTGATCTGTGAATGGGTTGTTGACAGGAGAGCAAAGGCTTTGGTTGTGAATAGGGCTCAGATTCAAGAATTTGCCCTTGCAATGGCACCACAGTTTGACATAACCCCTGAAGACTTCAAAGCATCACAACACTAGCTGGATAATTTCCTTCAGTGAAGTGAACTGTCTTTAAGAAGATCTACAACATTGTTTAGGTTGGAAGATACTCAAGTTATTAAGCGAGCACTTGCATTCAAGTCCTTTATTGATGATGCTGACTTCTCTAAATACAATCTTTCCAACATGATTGCTATGAATGAAACTGCAGTGTTTATGGGCCAATCATCTCAAACAACAATTGAACAGCGGGGTGCCTCCTTAATGTACATTCCCTCCACTGCTTACGAAAGTGCACGTGTTTCCTGTATTTTGGCAATTCGTCTGGATGGCACTAAAATCCCACCTTTAATCATTTCTAAGGGCAAGAAGGAAAAGATTGGACGTGTTTTGGGCGTTTTTATTCTTGAAACTGAAAAAGCCTGGGCCACACAAGCAGTTATAAGGAAGTGGGTCGATTTAATGCTGCCGCTTGTTATGCGAGGGAGCCAAAGAGGTCTGCTAGTCTGGGATGCAGCCAGCACTCACCGCGCTAAAGACATGAAGACATTTCTTCATGAAAGAAAAATAGATCAGATAATGATTCCCGCAGGAATGACGGCCTATCTCCAGACTCTTGAGATTGCAATAAACAAGCCATTCAAAGACAATTTGCGCATGGAAATTAATGACTACATTGAAAATAGAATGGAGAGAAATCAGCGTGGAAACTTTGTGAAACCTAAACTGCAAGAAGTTGTGACTTGGGTGAAGAATTCATGGGAGAAAATCACTGACAGTTGCATTGCAAATGCACTGCGAGCAGGCTACCTTGACAAGAAGTACTCATTTAAAGACAGTGCTATTGCTAAACATGAGAGATTTGGTCCACTGATTCTGAAAGAAATGGAGTCACAAGAAATTCACCAGGAAATTCAGGAATTGGATTGTTATGATGATGTTCCAGAAGATGATGACATGATTGTCATTGAATAAATGAGTAAATTCTTGATACTGTAGGATTCACAGTTTGTCTGGTTTGTGTTGACAACTACCGTACTACCGTACCGTATACAGGTAATAAATTTCCTTTATTTTCATTTAACAATAAATGTGTACCGTATTCTTCTTCATGGAAAAATAAGACATCCCCTGAAAATAAGACCTAGCGTGTCTTAGGGGGCAAAAATTAATATAAGACACTGTCTTATTTTCGGGGAAACACGGTATTAGATAGGATTGTAATATTTATTTGTATTTCAATTGCAAACCTACTTTTGCCCACCCCTGTATGTATGGGTCTATTTCTGGGGTCTATTCTGTTCCATTGGTCTATTGGTTATCCTTGCCCTAACACCCCTCTGTTTTATAGTAAGTCTTTAAATCTGGTAGTGTAAATCCTCCAACTTTGTTATTCTTAGTCAAAATGGTTTCACCTAGTCTAAGTTCTTTGTATTTCCTGATACGTTTAGAATCCTGTTGTCAGTTCCCATAACAATTCTTTCTGGGATTTTGATTGAGATCATCTTGACTCTATAGATTGGTATAGGGAACTGACATCTTAATATTATTAAGTTTCTAATCCAGGAGGGTGCAATATCTGTCTTTGCTTATTTAGTTTGAATAACAATAATTTGAATAAAACTTTTAGTATTTTCAAGTGCTTAAGAATAGAGTTACCAATTCCACTCCTAAGAGAATTGAAAACATATGTCCACACAAAACTTGTACATGAATTATTCACAATAGGCAAGAAGTAGAAACAATTCAAACGTTTATCAACCAATGAATGGATAAATCAAGTGTGGTATATCCATACTGTGGGATATTACTTGGCAATAAAAAAGCACCAATAAATGATACAACACGGATAAACCTTGAAAGCATTATACTAAGTGAAAGAAACCACACAAATGACCACATATTGTATGATTTTATTTAAATGATCTGTATTGGATAGGCCAGACTACACAGACAGAAAATAGATCAGTGGTTGCCTAAGGCCAAGGGGATGAAAAGGGAATGGGGAGAGATGGCTAAGGGATGTGGAGTTTCTTTGGGGTAATGAAAATGCTCTAAAATTGATTGTGGTAATAGTTATATAACTCTGTGAATATACAAAAAGCCATTAAATTGTATACTTTGAGTGAATCGGATGATATATGGATTATATCTCAATACAGCTGTTTAAAATTTTTTTAAACTTATGTTGTCCATAATCTATTGTTATGGGGTTAGACACATTCTAGCACATTATGTTTTGACTCATTAAGTTACATTCTCAGGTCCTGGGATTTAAGGCTCCAACATGTGGTTTTGGACACGTGTCATCAAAAAGAAAAATTTCATATACTTAAAAATGTAGATTTCTGGGTCTTGCCCAGGATCAGAAGAGCCCAGGGATATGCATTGAACTAAAATCTCAGGCCTTGTTCTCTCAGCTGCCTGAAGCAGCAGCCAGCCAGGGTCAGAGCCGATAACTTGAGTAGCCAGTCGCCAGAGTCTGTGATAACCTGCGGGTTCCCCCGGGCCAGCGGGGGGCAGAGGACAGCTTCGCCTGAGGGTTTCTCAGCCTGAAGAACGCCAAGTGGGACAGGACTCTAGTCACCCAGCCTCTGAGGAAGTCCCCATTGGCTGCTGGAATCCCCTCCACGCGGCGGTGCTTCTGCCTCCACCCTGGTCCCATCCCACCTCTCAGGAGGGTAAGGGGAGGCACTGGAGGTTGTTACAGTCCTCAGAAGAGGGCGTAAAAAGTGAGGTAAGGCATCCCTTTCTTTACATGTGGCCAGCCCAGGGACGGGGCGCTGGAGGCCGCTTCACATGGCGACATTCTCATTATGAAAAAAATGAGACAGGGGCAGGAATAAAGCCGAGGGGAGTTTCCAGTGTATTTCTTTAAATTTAAGTAGAGTTGGCATACAATCTTACATTGGTTATGTTAGTTTCAGGTGTACACTCAGTGCATTTTTGGACTAGTTTCATCTATAAAACCAGGAGCTTGCCCTGAAATACAGTCCCTTGTCTGGAGGTCAGGTTCATCAAATCCAACCGGAGGCACTTCCTTGAAGTGCTGTGGTTGAGGTTTGGGCTGAAGCTGGCCTCGTCGCCCCATATCAAGAGGTAGAAGAAATGTGCGCTGGGCATCTCCCCCTGGTATGATGGAGTCAGGTTATCCTGCTCCCCGAAGCCCAGTCCAACTTCACGCCTGTGCCCAGGAGCCTGCCCGCAGCTCCCTCGTAGGCGTGCGTTAGGCCAAGCCCTCCTGCCCTGGCCTGGCCTGGCTGGCTTCTCTAAAAACTGAAGTCCAGGGCCGAGACTGCTCTGTGCCCGCCCCGGAGGGGAGCACCGCAGCTGTGCCCTGGGTGCTCTGGCCGCCAACCCCTTTGGTGTCCCTCCTTGCCAGGCTGTGCCACAGCTGCCAGGGCTGCCCAGTTCAGCGTTGAGGGCGGGAGCCTTCCGTGCCTGGGCTGCTGGGGCTGAGGCAAGTGGGACTTCAAAGGATCGTCATGCAGTTCCCTGCACACCTTCCAGGGGGAGAGGAGGGGGGAGGAAAGAGCATACACGCTCAGCGACAGGTCCTGGGCCTCCTGCCAGGCAAGCCTGACTCAGCGAGTCTGGGGAGGTGCCTGGAAACCTGCATTTTGAAAGATCATCTTAGTTCCCGCACAGGCAGGTGTGGGAGCCGTGGCTTTAAGTCACTCTCCATGGAGATTGTTCAGAGAGTGTGGGAAGGGTCAGAGGGCAGTGTAAGAAAGCGAACTTTGCTTTAGGAGTTGGGAGCCTCCCTTCCTCCCTAGTCTTGAGGTCGTCGAGGGCTTGGCTCCTCCCATGACCTAGAACCCCAAACCCAGCTCCCCAGCGGGAGCCTGGGGTGGTCAGATTCGCAGTGGCTTGGCTCCTCCCATGACCTAGAACCCCAAACCCAGCTCCCCAGCGGGAGCCTGGGGTGGTCAGATTTGCAGTGGCTCAGGTGGGAATATGGCCGCGAGAGTAAGCCTATCACTGTCTAAACGCAAAGGCCAATATGGGCCAAATAAACAAGGTTTAAGTGTATGTGGGCCACAGAAAAGCAAAAGCTTCAATTTTCATAGAAACGTAGGTTTATTTCGATAGAGACATGCTGAATACAAAGGGCTAAAATAAATGAGTAATTGTTAACAGAAAATAATAGAACATTTTAATAAAAATTAATATTTTTTTCTTGAACATTAACTTACCAGACACTGAATAACTGCACAAATTAATAAGCGTAACACAAATAAAACTGTATTTCTTGTTCTCTGAAAGCGAAATATTTCCTGTTGCACACACCAAACAATTCAGTCCAAGACTAATGACTCTGCAATCGGCTGCTAAAATATTCGCTGCTAGGACTAGTGGAGAGAAATGGTGCACCTGCGCATAAGGCACGTAAGGGAAATGAATGCAACACGGTTATAGTCACCAGTCATTAGCGAACATTGTAATTCATTATTAATAATTATGTATAACAGGATATTGTAAAAATTAAGTTACAAAATTTTTATTAAAACGTTTCTTACATACCATTATATTGGCTGGGCCGCAAAAATATTTGTTGTGGGCCACATGCGGCCCGCGGGCTGCGAGTTTGACATGCTTGGTCTACACCAGTGGTCGGCAAACTCATTAGTCAACAGAGCCAAATATCAACAGTACGATTGAAATTTCTTTTGAGAGCCAAATTTTTTAAACTTAAACTATATAGGTAGGTACATTGTTAATAACTTAATTAGGGTACTCCTTCAATCACACTGTACATGCTCACCCGCATGTGGTATTTTGTGGAAGAGCCACACTCAAGGGGCCAAAGAGCCGCATGTGGCTCACGAGCGCGGTTTGCCGACCACTGGTCTACACGAACTGCTGCTTTCGATTCTCCACACGAGTCCATAGGATCTTGAACCTGAGTGGACATGTGGCCACATGCAATACAGCCACACCCTCTCCCCATACATGTGACGCCGGGTGTGCCTGTAACTGCAACTGAGGGCCTGGCTTTGCAGGTTCCACGTCCACAGGGAAAGCTTCTTTAAGTCTGGTCTTCCGGATTACCAGCCAGTTTCAGCCACGGGCATGCGCGCCAAAGCAATCCTAGCACTTCCAGTAAAGAGGCAACAGACTTTCCACCAGGCCAAAAGTTTCAGATTACAGCACCAAATCCAGTGCTGTGGTTCCAATCAAATCAGGAAATAAAACATCTACAATTTATTTGGGTCTCTAAGACTCAGAACTCCTGGCCAAAAAAGTGCCCTTTGATCTTCATCCCTTTAATCTATAAATGCAATTCCATTTTAACGAACAATTCCTTATATTGGTATCATACTCTTTATTGAAGAAACTTAGATCGTATTTTAGGATTCCAACCATTGGATTAAATTCAGGGTAATATTCGAGCCTAATGCGTGCCAAGTTCCTACCCGCAGTGAGGACAGAGGCAAGGAGGAAACCTCAGGGAGTCGTGTGCAGTGAATGCTGAGGAGAGACCAGAAGCCAAGTCCGCGCGTTCTCAGGAGGGAGCCGTCACTTATGACTGGGGGATCGAAGAGGGCTTCGTGAGGAAGGAGATGTTTGAGTTGGGCCACAAAGGGTGGACAGGCTGTTAAGAAGAGGAGATAGGGCCAACGAAAACGCCAGGGGAAATGGCTGGAGCAGCGCTTACTTAAGGAGCTGTAGACAATTCATGCAGTCAGGATCTAGTGTGGGGGTGATGGTAGAGGTGAGGGGGAGATGAGGCTGGCAAAACAGTAGAGCTCAACTTCAGGGGCCTAACTTCCCTTGAATTAGCTAAAAGATGAGATAGTGTATTGCAAGGGTTTGAGGAATCTCATGGAAATGCTGCTCAGGAAGTGGAGTTGGACAGCCGTGGATCTCAGCTGTAACTCTCTGGGGCCCGTGCTCTCCAGCCATTGGTTCTCTCTGCAGACCGTGTCCTCTGCTTCCCCACCAGGCCCACTCTGACCCTGACTCGGCCTAACCTGTAGGCCAAGCATCCAGCACCAGAGCCTCTTGAGTCTTGGTTCCAACTCAAGGGAGACAATTCCATTAGCTGGTGGTCAGTCAATAGATTGGTTCCTCCTGGTCAGGCGTCTGCCCCTGGAATCCTCAGCTGTTCTGGTGGGAGGTGTGTGTGGGGGGGAGGTCACATGGTGAAAACCTAGCATTCAAGAGGTATAGTGTGGGGGAATTGAAAGAAAGGAGCGTGGGCTGGACAGGCCTTCCAATCACACCTCCCTCCATTAGTGGGGATCAGTGGGAACCATCACATTTTTAAAGAAGGAGAATCACACAGTCACAGCGTTGATTTTAGGTTCCTCTCCACCATGTGAAGGGCAGACTGAAAGTGAAGGGGAAGTTGCCCACACAGACTAAATGACTGCCACATACCAAGCACTATCCTAGACGCTGTCTGCATCTTCCTTTCTTTAGTTTCCATAACAGCCCATTTGACGTATGAGGAAATGGAGACAAAGAGGCTTAGAGACGTGAGGTAACTTGTCCCAAGTCACACTGTGGTGCATTGTGAATTAACCTAAACTCAGCCCAGACGTTTCCACCACACCAGGCAGGCACTCAGCCTCTCATGGACGCCGGCCGGTGCCTCACGTGCCGCAAGTCCGCACCGAATCTGCCATCTCCTGCTTATTTTCTAACCCTCCTCCAGGTCTCTATCTCTGTCAGTGCTGTAACCATCTACCCTGTCACCCAAGCCTACCCAGTGTGCTTTGGGCTACGGTGGGGAAGACTCCTTCGCCTAGCCCAAATAGACACCCAAAGAGACAAGGATTGCTGAGCTTTGGGGGTTCAAGATTCAGGCTCTTGGGGTCAGCAGGGTTATAGAGGCCACCAAGAGAAGCAGACAGAATCAGCCACAGATTTGCCCTGAAAGGTAAAAATCTAAGGGTGGCACTAATAAGTAGACAATGGCCCTTGTGGGGAGATGGAGATGAAGAGAATGAGTGAATATCTAAATAGAAATTCTATGGTTCTAGTGCAGCCGTGGGCAAACTATGGCCCGCGGGCCGGATCCGGCCCGTTCGGCTGTTCTATCGGGCCCGCAGAGCCGAAAGAGCGGAGGGTTCTCTTGCTCTCCCCTCTGCTCCTTTACTTTGAATTTATATTAGTTCACACAAACACTCCATCCATGCTTTTGTTCCGGCCCTCCGGTCCAGTTTAAGAACCCATTGTGGCCCTCGAGTCAAAAAGTTTGCCCACCCCTGTTAGTGGGAGTAGGGAGCGGAGATAAGGAGGATGGGCGGGGGAGGGGAAGGAAAATGAACGGTGATTGACGGGGAGTGCACTGTTGAAGTGAAGGGCCTCAGGTCCACCTCTGGGATTCCACCCTCCTCTGACCACTCTGGTTCTGAAAACCTACGTTGGTCATGAACAAATATCATAACCCAATCCATCGCAATAACACAGCTTCTGAATGTCAAGGTGGAGTAAGGGTGCCTTTTCATTTCAGATATTGTAGATTGCAAAATCTCCACAATTGGAACGATGTTCTCCATTTTGCATTTGATTCTGTGACAGAATCGCAGCCACATACAGCTTTTTGTTTTATCTCTGTATCTTCCAAGGTCCCCTTTGGCTGCATGCACGGTGCTTTTGTTCTCGGCCTGCTGTTTTAAGTATAGCTTTGCTACATTGCCATTTCCCCCACAATTCAAAATCAAGTACTTATTTGAATTAGAGCAGAAAAATCCTGAATAGAATGAAGCATGCTTTACAGCCATCAAATATGGTGAGGTCATGGTTAGTGATAGCAATGACAGTGATTAATGCCTCACACTTTTAACTTAGAGACCTTTGGGAACCTATAAGCAAATATTTTCCAAAATTCGCAGGTGAGAGGAGAGGGTGAAGCGGCTCACACAGGATTGTCTGATTACAGTCTGATCCCCCCTTCCCCTACCCCTCCCCAATTATCTCATAAATTGTGCTTTGGTGAACAGTACCGGAGCTGTTCATATTTCAAATCAAACTGAAGTCCACTGAAGGAGGAAAATTATGCATTTTACATAAATGATGTGGGCAAATTACTGTTCAGTTTTTAACAGGGTTTTTTTCCATCCCTTTGCTGTGCACAATGGAATACAGTTAATTTACCAGAAAGCATTGTTATTCATTCCCTAATTCTCCAGGCAACTGCTGCCACTTGCTCACCATTTCCTCGCTGCTCTCTGGGAGTTGACAGGCCTCCAGGCTGGTTTGGGTTCCCCAGCGATCTATAGTGGCTCCACCTCCCTCCTGGTATCTTCCAGGGCTCGCCCCTTGGGAGGACTCTACAAAATGAAAGAATTCACATACCTGGATTTAGTTTATAAGTGCCTTTAAAGGGATCCTTTTGTAAACACACACACACACACACACACACACACACACACACACACACACATATATCTTGCTGTTTAGTAATATTTCCCCACAGTATTACATGTACACTTTTCATTAAAAACACTATCTGATTATACCCATTTCATTCTCTCTTGCTTCCAATTAGCTACTCATTGATTATTATATAGCAAACACTTGATAATTAACTAAAGGAGAAAAAAAAAGTTCAAGAGCAAACAACCAGAATATCTTGCAACTGCTAATGTATACATTCTTTCTTGAGTTTACCAGTTGCAGGATGATTGAAGCAAAATAGCCTAGTAAATGGAAGGAAAGGGTGACAACAGATTCATAAAGGAGAGAAAACCCTCCAGTAATCCTTATTAACAGAGGTGGTGAGGAGTTATTACCAGTCTCTTCCCAAGCAATTATTTTATTCTCATACTCTATAAATATATTTCAAACTACATTCCAGCTGGGACATTGGCGCCAACAAGCTGTCTGCAATGTTACACTTTGTTCTTTTATGGTATCATCTACCCTCCAGTTAGCAGCCCACTAATCAGAATAAATGATGTGCCTATATGCTGTGTGTGTCGGGGGGGCAGGGGGGGAGAGTCAATTTTCAGAGTTTTCATGGTGTGGTTTTGTTTTTACTTCACTTAGATGCATTTGCTGAGCATCTTCTATATTAAGGCATGAGCTAGCCCCTAATGGAGGTTGGCTATTAGAAGGAAACATATTCAGAGGCAAAAAACACTGGGCTTACCGTTAAGCAGTACATACTCTGCTTGTCCTTTAAGACTGAGCTCAGGCATCACCTCCTCCAGGGAGCCTCCCCTGCACTCCCCATCTTGGGGTGAATGGCATTCTTTTATTTTAAATATTTTTATTGATTTTAGAGAGAAAGGGAGAGGGAGAGGATAGAAACGTCAATGATGAGAATCATTGATTGGCTGCCTCCTACACGCCCCCTACTGGGGATCAAGCCCAAAACCCGTGCATGTGCCCTTGACCGAAATCGAACCTGGAACCCTTCAGTCCACAGGCTGACGCTCTATCCACTGAGCCAAACTGGCTAGGGCCTGAATGGCATTCTTTTGCTACCACCTGAGCTTCCACCTAGCAGGTAGCTCATTGCATTGATCTCTTACGGGTCTCCATCCTCACTGGACTGGAAATATTAATGGTCTCTTTGACTTTCTAGCATAGAGTCTATAATTAGTAGTCTATGGATGCTTGCAGAATGAATGAATCTTCTTACACATATCAACAGTCATATCCACCACCATCCCATTGCCTTGAAGAGTGGTGGCAAAAGAGTCCTCTCATTCCAGCTTTGATTTCTGGCTCCTTGTCTACCATCTCCCTCCTGTCTTCTCCTGTTTGCTGCCATCTGGGACAAGCAGGCTGACCTGACTGGACCTGTACTGCCTGTGGACGCTGGACGGTTTCCTCTTTCCATCATCAACACCCCCCTCCCCCCCTCCCCCGCCATCTTCTGTTCCATTCTCAAAGTGCTGTTGTTCACTGGCTAAAAAAAAGGGAATCAGATATGAGAATCCATATTAATGGGGTACATGTTACCTTTCCCAACCATAGTATTTTCACGTTAGCAATAACATGTCATGGACAGCAAGTTCACCGTGCTTCTCGAGCAGGGCCCAGGCCTCATGGTCACGCAGAGGTGTGCAGGGACCCGGCAGGCCACAGGCTGGTTAACGATGCACAGCATGGAGGTCTGGGAAAATAACTTCATGTGAAGACAAAGATGGATATCTTAGGAGTAGATTATCCATCCAATATTCATAAAATTACAATGTTAGAATGAGACCTGAAGGCCCAGGCCTCAGGGGTACAAGTGTATTCCCATTGGTGTTGGGGTGATTTCTGGGAAAGGTTTGAGGAACACTTCAGGCTCCAGCCTGGGCCTTCCCATCATGTATTGACTCTTCAGACCAGTGACCACACATTGAGAACATTGAGAACCGGCAGGGCTAGTGCCTCGGCAGCTCACGGCGAGTCCAGGTGGGCTCCGCAGGTTCTTAGTGGGTCACTCCCAGGTCCACATTCACCCTGTCGGACGGCATTCTCCTAGCCATCCATCCATCCAGTGTCTACCATCGGCTCATCACTGCTCGAGGTGCAGGGAGAAGAGTGAGCAAGTTAGGCAGTGTGTTCTCAAGGAGCTCACAGTCCGGCAGGGAAAATGCAGGAAAAGGAGATCGTATTACTAAATAAGTGATTAGAAGAGGAGTAACTATTCTGGAAAAAAGCGTAATGATCTGGATGCTGGGGGAGCTGTTGTTAGTCACTGATCACATTCTCCGTGGAAGAGTCTCTGCCACACTGGGAAACGGTTTATTCCTATTGTCAGTCCTCAACATTAATTTCAGAATAAAGGTTATACCCCCGCCTCTCCCCACCTAAGGGATTCTGAATATTTTGCATGTTTGGAAGGAATGAGGTACAATTTAGAAATTTATTAAAAAATAACTTCTGGGAATGCACATATATATAAATGAAGGTCCATTTGACATTTCAAAGATATTAAAGGTACTAATTTTTAATTATTTTCTCTGTAGTTGTAATCTTTTTTTGATAATTAAATAAGATAAACATAATATTGGTATCTGCTTTAGTCAATCTGTACCCCACAATATCATTTTTAGAATAAAAATTTGAGCTTCCTCCACCTCCTCCCCCAAACTATTCCCTTCCTCCCTTCTGTCTCCCTGCCTTTTAGCAAATATTTTGGGAAGTCAAATTGGAACTCCAACAGTCTAATATACAATGGTAAGAAAGTCAACAAAAATCACGTAGATCTGTGAAAGTAGCTTTCAGGAACACACTTTGACCAACACCATGTATCCACTGCAGCTCCTTAGCAAATGCCCACCTGGGAAGGCAGGCTGTGGTCCTGAGCCAGCACCAAAGAGCGGGTGGCACCGCACACAGCGGCTTGGGCGGCGTCTCCCGCACGCGGCTGGGACCTTGCCTGCTCCCAAGGCTCTCGAAGGAGCCCTTCCAGTGAGTTCCACCGAGACTCTTAAGGTCCCGTGGGCATGTCTGACAAAACTCCGAACGCCAGTGCGGCCAGAACAGCCCACAGGTGCCAGGATTTAGCCGCGGGAGGGCCGTCTCCCCGCAAAGCCCTGGCGCCTGCAGGGGATCGTCAGTCGTGTGGCTCGGAGGGGTTAGGAGCACCCTTCCCGTTCTGGGGAACTGCCTGGGTCTGCACCCGCCTGTCTCTGCCGTGACCGAGGCAGGGCCGCCCGCACCCTCGCCTGGTTGGCAGCCGGCGCCCCGGCACGCACGGGAGGCCTGCCGCTCGGGCCCTCGGCCTCGCAGCCAGAGCACCCGGGCGGGCGCGGGGCACGGGGAGCCGCGGAGCGGACCCCGTTTTGCCCTGTGCAGTGTCTGGGCTTCTTTGTCAAGTGCTCCTCCAGCGGCCACGTGAGCTTCAGAAAGGAAGGACACCGTGTGTGCGCAAGCGTCCCGAGGTGCGGCCCTGCCAGGTGCCCGCGCCCCCCGGGGACAGGGCGGCAGCGACGATTTCATCCTAAACACGATACCGGGGGGCAGATTCTCATTACTCACGCCCAGGGACAGCGGCATGCCCCCACCGCTCCCCGCTAAGGTGCCTCTCGAGGTGGTTTCTTTCTGAACCAGAGAAATCCCTGCTCAGAGAGAGCCACTGCCTCACCCCAGGCTTCCAGGGCCTGGGAGGAGGGCGGCTTCCCGAGGTGCTGGGGCCCGGGAGGGCGGCTCATGCGGGGCTGGGCACCGCAGGGGCAGCGCCTGAGCACACAGCTTCTCGGGGGAAACGCCTCCGATGCCTCCGTCTCTATCGCTGCTCTTACACTGCTATGTGGGGCCCCGCCCTGCGGTGCAGAACAGCTCCAGCGCGGGTTTCGGAAGCGGCCCCCACTTAACCCGAGTCCTCAGTTTTGATTCATCTGAGAGAATCCACAAGGAACTCAACTGATGAATTAAAGGATGTCCTTTGGTTTGAAGAGACTGTTTTTTTTTTCTTAAAGAATCTGTTTCGAACAGGTTATGACTTCTTCGGATTTTTTTGAATGACCGAGACAAAAAATATACACAAAAATCCTTCAGAGAATATTTGCAAATTATCCAAACTGGCGGGAAGTGAAGACTAAAAACAAAGTTATCTTTACAAATATCTAGAACATGTTAATAAATTGACCAGTGATAATAACTGTATCAATACCAAAACAATACCATAAAGACTTGATTTTTCAGAAAATCCCTTTGTGTCACTTAGAAAAAAATGTTGGAAACCCTTTCTAAACACAAAGGTTATTCCAGCAAGAAAACGGTCCTCCTTGTGTGATTCCACATCACGCCAGTGATCTTAAAGCACAGGGTCTCAGACCTTGTAGGAAACTACAGCAAGTCTCAGCCAGCCCCTCATTTCCATAGACAGGACCTGGAAGTGAGAGGCCAGGTTGCTGTCCAAGGTCACACAGCTGAGCGCGTGCAGAGCCAGGCCTGGACAGCTAGCCTGAATGCCCACTGGCCCTCCAGGCATGCCAGCCTATGTCCCTGCTTAGCAACTTCATTACAGAAGTGGAGGGACACTGGGAAATACATATACTGACTCCACGACACGGAAGATTCTCCTTGTAATTGCTTCATTCTCCTTGTAATTGTCTCTTTCCCCTACATGTGGGACACAGAAAACTCCAGTTAGAGAAAATGTCGGATAAATTAAAATGTTAAGGTATGCCTAGACATGCTTTAATGTTCCTTTGAATTAGCTAGAAAGACAATAGCCTAGCTTTTCTGGGGAAGAAAAGAAAAAGCCACTCCAGGTGTCTCAAATGTTTCTGTCGTTGGAAATCACTGCACAATGGTTACATTCCCCAGGTGGCTCCTCACCACCTAGCGTGGAACAGATATGTCACCACCAGAGTCCCTTCCATGTTTAAACAAATGAACAAAAAAAAAATTCAAATGTAAAATGCTCTCTTTTTAATTACTAAATTAAGAAAGTTAAACAATTTAAAAATGTAAACTCACAAATAAAATCATAACAAAAAAGGAATTAAGACTTCAGAGTTGCTACTCAGTATTAAAAACTCAATAGAAATAGGCTTTTTTGATTTGTTGTTGTTAAACATGTAATTCAAGGTTGGTACAAACAGCAACTAAAAATGTAATACTTTTTTGTGTGCATCCCCATGAAATGTCAAGTAGTGCATAGTTATTCCACCGGAGAACTGTCGGACACACAGAAAGTCATTTCATTAGCAGTACAGGACATTGAAACACTTAGTTTACAATGGGAAGTGCACAGCCCCCACCCTCACGGTCCTGGGAGTTTTAGTTGCATGAGAAAGTTTGGCAGGCTGCCATGATTACAATGCTATGGGTTTTAGACCATTTAAATGTGGTTACAAGATTAAATAAAAAAAGTTTGAAACATTTCAGCATTCATATTTTTATACAAGGAGTTTGTGTGGTATCTATCTTCCAGTTCCCTTGGTAGTTTGGCCGTTGGTTGGCTTAAATATGCCCACTTTTAAGTTTCAAGAACAAATCGCAGTAAGTCGAAGCAAATACTGGAAACAGGCCTTGTGAATTCAGCTCGGGGGCTGCTGAAAAGAGTCAACCTAACAGCCATCTATAGGTATAGTCATGAATCAAAGAAGTGCAATCCAAATTTAAAAAAAAATTCATGCTTTGAAAAAGCCAAAAATGAGGCCACTGGTTTTTCCGAATAACATTAGTGCTTTTCTACTGATTCCGTAGTAAAATCCTCACTCTGGGTCCTGAAGCTGTGGTCCAGGCTGGCCATGGTCTCCACGTTAGCACCCACATGGTGTATGTACAGGGACATATATATTATATGTATTCATATTTGTAAAAAAGAAAAAAAACAAACACCTGTCCTGATTGGTTTTTGTTAAAACATGAAAAAAAATTTTATTGTTTTAGACAAAGAGGCCACTTTTGGAAAATAATACTTTTTTTTTTTAGTTGAATCAGGTGAAGACAGTTAAAATCACATAGGATTTGCATTTTTAAAAAAGGAAAGCACTGGGATTGTTGGCACTGGAGTAACTATTTACACTGAACAGAGGTTTGGCCTTTTACGTGACATCGATACAATGCATTTTCCAAAGTCTGAGAAATAACAAGGTCTGTCTTGTATGCTTCACAGAGGAGGTTCGGATTTGGGGACACGTGTCATTAATGAGGGCCATGGAAGTTCGTCAGCTTCAGAGTCACATGCAATCTGATCCTGGAGGGTTCTGGCTGCCCCAGCAGCTGGCTACGGATGGAAAGCTAATGGGGAGGGGCGGAGCCTCTGGGACAGGCCTCTCTGCTGACCCCTATCTCACAGGTTTTCGCCCGGCTGATACTGGGGCTCTGTGGCCGTGAAGTAGTCTTCCAGGAAGCCCTGTAAGTACTCGAAAGTGGGCCGTTCTTCGGGGTCCTTTTTCCAGCAGTGGATCATGAGCTCGTGCAGAGAGATGGGGCAGTCCTGTGGGCAGGGCATCCTGTAGCCGCGCTCCACCTGCTCCAGCACCTCCCGGTTGTTCATGCCTGCAAAGACAGGGGCGGTGAGAGCGGGCACCTGCGGCCCCCAGCCCTGCCCCCCCTTTCTATTTTGAGCCTGCACATGAAACCGTGCTGAGGTCCCACCTCACGCAGGGTGGGACCCTGCCTTTAAGGGGACAGCACACCACTCAGAAATAAAAAAGGAACACACGACTGGTACACACAAAACCCAGATGATGAACCTCAAAAGTGTTTTAAGTGAAAGAAGCCAGACACAAAAGGTAACATACCGTATGACCTCATTTCTATGAAATTCTAGAAAAGGCAAACCTGCAGTGACAGAAAGCAGATCAGTGATGGCCAGGAGGAGGGGCAGGCAGCGCCTGCAGAGGGGCCCGGGTGTGCGAGGGGTGATGGAAACGCTCTCCATCAGAGCTCAGCAAACTAGCCCTGTGAAGGCCAGAGAGTAAATCAGGCTTTGCAGGTTGTGTGTGTGTGTGTGTGTGTGTGTGTGTGTATATATTTAACTCTTTAAAAATGTACAAAACAAAAACAGGGTGGAGCTGTATTTGCTCTATATTCTGTATATGGTGGTGTGACTGCTTATGTTTGTCAAACTAACTGTATTCTTAAAATTGTTGAATTCTATTGTATGTAAAACTACTTTCCAATCAAGATGACAAAGAAATATAGATGAAGCAGACAAAAAGAAAAAGCTCATGGAATGAGGACACACCGTTTCTTGGGTATAGTATCTATAAGCTCCATTTATGAAGTTCACAAATTAGCTTTCCTCCTGCCTGGGCAAGCATTGGTGCCCTATTGTCCGAGATCTGCCATCATGCCACGCTGGGCACTGTCTGACCCAGTGACCCTGGGGTTTGGTGACGCTGATGAGGAGACAGGATGTCTCCAGGGCCAGTGTTTCCCGATTACTTCGGACAGGCCATCTATCATGTGAGACCTCTGTGACCCTCTGGGTTGCTGCCTCGGGGAACAGGAGGCTGCCCAGCGCTTGCAGGAGGCATCGGAGAGACTGCTAACTCTCTGGGGAAAGCAGCCCCCCTGCACGCTGGCCTTCTTGACAGAACAGGAAATACCACACTTGGGGTGAGGCGAATGCCCTGACCCCGTTCCAATCACCAACAGGCACCGTTCTCTCGTTTTCCTTCCCCTTTGTTCCGTATCACGTTCTGCCACCGCCTGCCAAGCCCTTGTATATTTTGGCTGCTCCTTGGCCCTGAGCCTGTAATCTGGACTCCTCCCCAATTTCTGACCCCGATAGTTGACAAAAGCAAGAACCGAATTTTAAGCCATACAGAAGCCTAGACTTCTTCCCTGTCTCTCAGGGGCATAGCCATCAGGACAGAACATGTGCATGCAGCAGCTCCCTTAATTCTGGGGGGCTGGCAACCCTCAGCGGGGCCCTGAGCCTGTCTGGAGGAGCTGGGCCCCGTGCACAGCCCTGCCTCCCTGCGGAGGCGACACCCAGACCTCGGGATCTGTTGCCAGTTCTCTTTGTTTTGTTGTTACTGTTGGAGCTGGTTTATCCTGGCTCCTGTGGCTGCCAACCACAGCCCTGTCAGTCACATGCTTGTCCAACGCTTTTTGGGTGCTTTCTTATTCTGCCACTCCAATTTCTTGAGGTGATAAAATCCACGTTATTTCCACTGTACTGAAGTAGGCCTTCACTTTAATTATTATAACATAACCTCCCTCACGTTTCGGGGTGACCCTTACTTTAGTGAGAGAGGTTCTGTGAATGAGTCTGGGTCCCCCGTCCCCACATCCTGCCAGACTTCATAGATGCCCCCTTCCTTTGGATGTTTGGTCAGCTGGGTGGCTAATTAGTGTAATTAGCTCCAATTGCTGAAACTCACTGGAAAACTCAGATGGGGCGGGGAGCTGGAGCAAGGGGAGGAGCCTGGAGCTGCTGGAGAAGGTCCTGCCGAGCCCTGGAGCAGCCGGTGCAGGGCCAGCCTTTCCACCACTTCCTTACCCACAACTCACAAACCCAACCGGCTCTGGAAACCCCAAGTTCTGTAACTCACTCACTTGGCAGCAAAATTGATCTGAACTGACCTCACTGGGACATAAAACCCGACAGGAGGCTATTCAGTGCTTTTCTGTCTTCACAGGTGTTGCTGCAGAAGGAAGGATGTTTTGAATACAGAGTGCTGCCTAAACTCTCCGAGGGTGCTATATAATGTATGATGGCGCACTGTATGATAGGCTTTAAAAAAAGTCTCATCTGGAAGCACATCCGGTCCCAAGGGTTTTTGCTGGGAAGTCCTGGCAGGAGTGACAGCAGCCGGGAGAGGTTAGGAAGAGAGCGTAATGGCATATCTGGACTGGCATTCTCCAAAGCGTTTCCCTGTCTGTCAGCACAGTCCTTGGTTTCATAGTATCTCAGAAGCCACATGGCCTGAACCTGCCGAAGTCGCCCTGTCCCCACCCTTGCCAGGAGCCGGGAGGAACTGGAGGAAAGACAAGCAGAAGGTGAACCTCGAGGCCCGACAGGCCCTTCTGGAGGTAGTTCCATCCCTCCCCACCACCATGCCTTCTAGTGCTGTATTCTGGCACCGAGACTGTCCTGCACGGCACCAATGCGTTTAATTGGTCATTCAATTGCTCCGCGGAGCTTATGTCAGTAAATGTTTCATTTCATTAAAAACAACACTACTGAAATAGAAAGATTTCATGTATTTTTAAAAAACTCTAAATTTAATGTCCACCAACAGAAAGTTTAATTGATCACTTGGGTCAGGCCTATTTTTCCAGTGCTCGGTCCAAGCCTGGGACACAGCACACACAGCAACTTGACCCTCAGCATGGAGCATCTCCTGAGGCAGCCTGCTTCCTGGGGATGTGGCCAGGGGACGGAGCAGTAACCCGGCAGGACGCTGTTGGCCCCACACTGCCAGCTCTGGGGCACACTCCTTCTCCCTCGTCACCTGCTCTCCTTTCTCTTCTCGTGCCTTCTCTCCACAGGCCCCTCAGAGTATGCAGAGCATATGTAACCAATTCCATGCACTGGGCCAAACAGAAACCCACTAATGACAGCTTTGCCAGAGAAGTGGGGATAAGACAGTGTACTTGGCTGACAACGGCGATCTGAATGGGGCTGGCTCATTTCCAACCATCCGCCAGGCAGCACCCACACAGCTGACCTGTGGCCCTGCGCCTCCACTGCAGGCCTTGGCAGCAGTGACTGCACAACCAAGGGATGCCCACGTAGAGGCCTTAGGCTAGCTGCTGCTTTACAAACAATAGCCAGTTTCAGTGGACTGTGTCATAGTTAAAACACAGCATGAGAATACAGCTAAGAAACTTCGAAAAATCGTATTTATTTCAAGAATTTCTTTTTTAGTCAAAATGGATTTTACTCTACATACTGCTCTAAGATGAGTGTATTTCATTTTTCTGTTTTAGATGGTTTCATATTTTTGTTACAAAGAAAACTGTTCTTTCTCCTCTTTTAGCCACTTTTCCCAAGATGTTGGCTTGGCTTGTACCTGGAGTGAAGGGCAGGGCCTGGGAAGGAATATGCAGGAGCTCGAGTGCTGGGTGGCCAGAGACGGAGGGACGCGGGGACCCAGAAGAAAAGCACCCTTTCATCGTACTTTCTAAGTGACAAGCAGACAGTGAGGGAGGAGGGTGCTTGGGAGTGATTTTCTTTTTTTGCCTTTTTCAGTGGGAAGAATGCCAGGAGAGAAATAGAACGAATAGAAACTTTAAAACACGGTGTATGGGCACATTTTTGGGACACACTCAGCAGTAGCTGGGGTCTCCAGGTTTCCTAGTGGGAGCTGTGACAGAGACCACTTCTCAGGAGGAGGGTGGTCTCCACCAGCCCCTGGTGTCTGACCATGGCAGGTGCCATATTCCCCAAGTGTGTCTAGGTTCCCACCCTCCACGTCCATCAAAGAAGGGGCGAGGGCCTGGCTGCCAGCAAGCACAGACACCCTGCCCCTTCCCCCCAACGCTGCCCGCCTGGGCCCCCACTGCGGCACCTGGCCTCCTGCTGCGTGCTGGAGTCGGCCAGGCAAGTGGGCTGACTGTGCCTGGGCCTGCTTCCCTGTCCCTCTTCCCCAGATCCTCCCTGGGGCCTCCTGTCACCATGGATGTTAGGCCTTCAAACGTGGTCTGTTGGCATCATACCCTGTTGGGCTGCCCAAAACACGGCAGCCGGCTCTCCAGCCAAGTGGACGGTGCTCACTCGCGCCATTATGATTCCACTATCCCTTCTAAACCCTTGTCCTGGCTTCCTCTTGGTCTCCGAATTCCAGCTCTCACTTTCCAACCCTTACTGTGCTCTGGTTGCCAGCAGTGTCTATTCCCACGGGTGTGTGTTTCTTGCCCTTCTTCCCTTTTGCCCCCCCCGCCCCCCCCTTTAAACTTCCCTATGCCTCCTCTTTGAGCTACATACGAACCCCGTAGTGCCTCCTCCTTTTTCTTTTGGATTCTTTAGGGAAGAAAACCCCTCATTTTCATGGGCAGAGCCACTGCGCTACTTCTAAACTCATCTCTCAGTGTCTTTCACTAGGTGACTTGACCTCCCTGGCCTCAGTTTCTCCATTTGTCAATGAAACACCTCAACATTCACTGTGCCTTCAGCTGTTTGGAAAAAATATCTCATATGAAAGAGGAGTGTTTTGCTTTACACGTTTCCCTTTTTGTGTAGCTTCCTTATATGGGTCTTGGAGCGGCCGTCTCCATAGTCTGGGACCATGAAGTGTTATCTGTTCACGTTGCACTTGGATGTGACTGTGGGCTGCAAGAGCCTGGACCTCTGTGCCACGTAAATACCTGAGCACGGCGACAATGGGAATGAAGCTCAGGCTATCGGACACCCAGGTTACCGCTGAAAACTGAGCTTCCCATTCAGAGATGATCGACTGTGCACAGGCTTCCGTCAGAGGCCCCTGGCTTCGAGGCATGGCCCTGTGGAAGGCCCTCTGTCTGTGAGCCTGCCGGTGGGGCCGGGAGGGAGGAAGCAGGACTAAGGCTGTGTGGCTTGCTCAGCACGAGCACCTGCTATCACATCACTGTAGGCTCTGGTTGTCGTACGGGGTAACAAGCAGGTGCCAAGATAGGTTTTGGTGTTGGACCAAAGTATACATTTTGGGCTGATCAAAGAATATAGATGATGCTGATCAAAGAATATAGATGACAGTAAAGGAGTGACCCTGAGAAGGCACAATGCTGACAAGCTTTGTTTCTCTTTCCCTGCCTCACCAGATAACCTCAGGACAGCTATTCTCATTAAACCCACTGTACTGATAAGTACAGAAAGGACAGGTGCCATAATGCACAAAGGTTGTGTGAGGTAGAAAATACAGCATCATAAAGAACTCCTTGTCCAGAGGAGAAGTGAGGAAGATCATGAGGTGCCAGGAGGAATGCCAGGCAAATGCAGGGCTGGGGGTGGGGAACAGCAGACAGGACAGAGTGGAAAGCCCTTCTTTGCTGCTGCCTCCTCGCCTGCACTCTGCTTCCCCCGCTCCTCCTCTCACCAGCACACAGGCCCGAGGAACCTCATTGGGGGAGGTGGCCACATGGCTCCTGGGCATCAACAGGATGTCCTCTCTGAGGGACCAGGTGAGCTGAACGGAGAAGCCCTGGGGGCTGTGATGGGCAGAGAAGGTAAGGGACACAAGAGTCTTGGCTAAGATCTAAGGTTCTATCCTGCTTCCCATTCTCCTGGCTGGTGAGTCCTAACCTCCTCCTACCCCAAGAAAAAGCTGCTCCTATAGGCATGCTGGGCACAGCAGGAGCAGGAGTGCGGGCCACAATGCTGGGCTGCTGAGCACAGCTCAGGGCTCTGGAGCATGAGTGGGGCCGAGGGAGCTCAGGGTAGGACTTCGGATTCTTTAAGGACGGTGCTACAGTTTCACTGATTTCCCTTGCTTCCTTAAGTCATCAGCAAGTGACTCAAACCATTCAGCAGTAAGGCAGCTGCCACTTGCTAAAAGATTTGAAAGTGCTTCAGATGCTTGATAAATGTGATGTGTTTGAATGAATGTTCCAGCTTCGCCAGATCCTGCCAAATGCGCAGGCAGCTGTTGGGTTGAGAGCCAGGGTTCTGGATGGCAGGGCCAGTTTGCCTGGAATGGTGGCTGGAACACAGTGTATGAGCTCACTACAGGGTCAATCTCCCCACACAACTTTGAGGACAGAGTCTATCTCATGCCTGAGAAAATACATGCTGTATTTATGTGTAGGATGATAGAACAGAGTTGAGATTGGCCTAATTAAGAAATCTTGTTTCAAAAACCTCATAGGCATGATCTTTTCTATTCCCTGTAGCATCCATCCATCCATCCACCCACCCACCCACCCATCCATCCATCTACCCACCCATCCACCCATCCATCCACCCACTCACATTTGTTCAGTCCACCACGGGACAGACACTGTGCTGGGCATTGGGAACACATAAAAGCAGGTCCCCCCCTCCCCCTAGTTGTTCAGAGGTACTGGGAAGTACACACACCTAGGGGCTTGGGAACACATAAAAGCAGGTCCCCCTCTCCCCCTAGTTGTTCAGAGGTACTGGGAAGTACACACACCTAGGGGCTTCAACAGAGAAGCAAGCAGAGGGACAACCCATTCGACCTAGACATGGAGAAGGCTACACAAAGGAGATGGTGTTTTTGTGTTGGGCTTGGAAGAGTCTGAGGCAGACGGTGAAGCTGAGAAGAGGAACTTCATATTCAAGAGTGATCTCTTGGTGTGATGGGAGGAGGTGTGGCAGGAGAAAATCGTAAGTCAGACCTTGTCACTCTCCCTCAGTGCCGCCCCATATCACTAAGAATAAAAGCAAAAGTCCTGAAAATGAGCCAGGAAGCCCTACTTGATGTGCCCCGAGGCCTTCAGACTTCCCGCTCCCTCTGCTCCCGCCACACCGGCCACCCTGCAGCTCGTCAGGGCCTGTGCCCAGTCCCCTCGGAAGGAGGGCTTCTCCCCAGACCTCCACCTGGCTTGCGCCTTGCTTCCTTGCTTCCTTCGGTCTTTACTCAGATAGCACCTTCCTGGCGAGGCCCTCCTTGCCACCCTTTCCTGATACCCTCCACCCCCTTCCCTGTTTATTTTTCTCCCTACCTATTACCACTAGCCACTACTGAATGTATTTTGCTTATTTATCTTTGTTTATTGTTTGTCTCTTCCAAGAAGAATAAAAGTTCATGAGAGCAGGAATTTTTGTCCGCTGGTTCATTGCTGTAGTCTGGTGCAAAACTAAGGCTTCCGGTTTATTTGGAAGGTAAAGGGAAGCCATGGACGTTTATAACTAAGAGAGGAGGATAACGGGGTCTGTGTTTTCTAGGATAGTAACTGTTGGTGACAATGACAGAATGGTGGTGGTGGAGGAGGTGGGGGAGACTGGAAGCAGGAAGTTCCATGAAGATGTCACTGCATGAGGGGACATCAGCTTGACATGGGGCAGTGGAGGGAAAGAGCAAAATATCTGAAGGTGAAATGACAGGGTAAAATGCATAATGCTGATTTTATGCATCAACACCAGAAAACTGCTTTTTGCATTTTCATTTCTCATATACAATTATCCATCAGTACAAAATCAGCTCTAACCTTGGTGCAAAGAATGGTTCTGAACCTTGGCTTGCGGAAAAACAAGCTGGACTGCTATGCTGAGAATTTAGGACAGGCTACTACTAGGAAAATTGTAAAACGGAGATGGTTTTTGTCATAAATCTTGCAAGCAACCTTCCTGTCTGATGTGGCTCCTCCCTGTTCCTCTCAGTGTCACATTTCAGTTTTTGTTTTTTTGTTTGTTTTTTTTTGGCTTTAAGGCTCTCAGTCAATTTGAGCTTGTCCTTCTCCCCTTCCTTTGAATCTACTCCTTTTACAAAACTGGCTAACTAACCAAGCAATCCAATGTTTTACTGTTCCCTCATACCTTTTGCCCTTCATGTGGTCACACCTCACATACTCCATTCTAAGTTCCTTCTCTGATTCTTACTTTGGACCAGGGGTCCTCAAACTACATATCGCGGGCCACATGTGGCCCGCCAAGGACATTTATCCAGCCCGCCGGGTGCCGCTGCATGTCCTGCTTAGCAGCCGACTTGTCCCGGGCCCGCAGTGCGCATAGGAATTCGTTCATAGTTTTTTTTTTAAACTATAGTCCGGCCCTCCAACGGTCTAAGGGACAGTGAACTGGCCCCTGTTTAAAAAGTTTGAGGACCCCTGCTTTGGACCTTCTTTCATGCTGGGCAAAGATGCCTGGAAAGCTTTAAAAACCCATTTATAAGTCACAGCCCCTCCCTTGACCTCCACCCTCACCTAATAGCCAAGTACCCTTCTCCGTGTGAAGGTAACACAGGCCATTCTCAGGAATGAAAGGACTCAGAAAAATGTACCGCCACCAACCTTTCTTGAAGAAAGAATGACTTGAAAACACACTGTAGCCAGCTGAGCAGGTATACGTGGAGACCTCAGAAAGGAATCATGGTGGACAGGGACTGGGAGTCTGGCTGGGTACCACCCACAGGCAGGAGGAGTCGCTGCAGCAGAGAACGCCAGGCAGCAGCACACTCTGGCTAACTGGGCCACCCCAACAAACGCAACGCAGAGAGGAAGGGCCTTCCTCCCACAGTGACATCTGGATGAAGCTAATGAAACTGTCTGTTCCTTAAGAACTGCTCTCCTTCATTAAGGTAATAATCCTATAATTGGAATCCTTCTGTAAAAGCCTCTCCCCCTCAAGAAGAGTCTACTGTGAGGTTCAGAGTCCAATTAAATCTGATTAGAGCCATGTTATAAAACAAAAACAGGAAGCACCCATGGCGAGGACCAGGCTTTCTGAGGGAGAGGGGTGGCGTCTGTCTCCCCCGCCCCCCCCCTCCCCCCCCCCCCCCCGCAGAAGGCCCCTCAGGATGGGCTCAGTCAGCCCTTCCAGAACTTCGCCTTGCAGCCCGCTTCCCAGACTCATCTCCAGCAGCTCCTGAACGGGCGCCTCTGCCCAGGCCTCTGTGCCTCTCCACACGCCCACCCTTGTCTGGGACTCTTCTCCTTCGACGTGACTGGAGGAGGGAGCCCTATGTGCCTTCTTCAGTGTGAAGCCTCCCAGACACAGCCCCCTCTCTCTGCCACCCTCGCAGAGTCGGGGCAGCTCTCAAAGCCCCTTGCGTATCAACAGCTGCTCATCCTACGTAGCTGTGCCTAACAGAGTGGGCTCAGTTCTCATTTCAGGCTGCTCTGCCATCCTCACAGGATGCGGACTGAAGGGCCCCTGTCAGTACCTGTGGTGTGTAGATCCCTGAATCAGGTGTCCCAGACCCCACTATCAGAATGAAGATTTGGGGCCACAGTGGGTAAATTCAAGTAACCCGTCCCTTGTGATGATTTCCTCTAACAATAAAGAAGTAAAAAAGAGGAAAGATTTCTTCCTGGATTGGATGCACATATTTTATCCATGTGACTAGAAGCTCTGTGGGTGCAGGGACTACATTTAGCTCTTTGCTCACTGCTTTATCTGCAGCACCTAAAACAGTGTCCCACTCCACTGTTTAATCAGTTTGCTGAGAATATGAGTTCTTATTTGTACTTATTTCCCAGGTATTGCAAAATGCCCTGCACAGTTCACATTTTCTGGCGCTCTGCTGAATGAAGGAATCCCAGTCTATGTGTAAAACGAGGCCATCTTCATTATGCTAAAACCAAACTTGATCACCACTCGCCCTCCCACGCACACACCTGCCTTCCTTCGCCAGGCCCCGCCCCCACCCCTTTGTCTGGGCTTGTGCGCGACCAGAGAAACAAAAAGCAGCTCATATTACTGGCAGGAAAAGCTTCAAAGAAATGCAAAGCAACATTAACCTTTCCCCCAAACCGCATTTAACACGGGTGATTATAAACCTGGGGGCTCAGGGAGAAATGAGTGCAAAACCCAGACAATGAAAAAAGAGGGGCCTTCACATCTGCACAATCCCGAGACCTACACATCTACCCCTTCCAGCAACTACTAAAGGCGCCCCTGCTGTGCACCAGGCCCCTCCAGGGCAGCCCTTTCTTCTTCCGCTGGTGGCTCCTCCCACTTGTGCACACAGGGGCGGCCACCGCTGGGGCAGCAGTAAAACTGCCTTCCACCCGCGACTCCAACCGCCCAGCGCTGGCGCTTTGGAGGCCGGCCATTTGTCAATTTTGACTGTGTGCCAGCCTGGCTCTCCCAGGAGTCTCAAGGCCACACCAACCCAGAAAGAGAGCCTCTTTCTCTCCCTGCACGTTGAAGATGGCCAGAAACAACAATAAGAAATGAACAAAGGGATTACAAGTTAATCTGGCCCACTGGCTCCTCTGACTGCAAAGACACGATGACAAGAGACCTCCATTCCTCGTTAATCTCCACTATCGTTTTCATCACTGCCTTTTTTTTTTTTTTTTTTAAAGGCAGGGCATGAGGGAAGCTGTGTTCTTTCTTCACTTGGCAGTAACTAAAAAAATATGTCCTTAACATTTCAGAAAGCAGATTGTCCCTGCACTAGAACCACTAAAGCGTGGAGGTGAAATGGCACGAGTGTCCTTTAAGTCACCATCTGTCTAAATTAACAAATTTAAGCGTGAATAACCTGAACCTGGGCTTTCCTTGGAGACCATGAATCTGATCCCCAGAAAAATTCCAGGACCATAGACTCTCCAATTGCTTTACGTTATACCGGCTTCTGCATATTTTGACTGTTTTAAAATGTGCAGCGAGTGGCCTCCAATTGCGTTTCGCATGTGCCTCTGCTCTCTGGCCATCTGGAGCCGGGCCTGCTGAGAGAACGGGTCCTGGCATCTTCCTGCCGGCATCGGCGTGGCTCCCCGGGTCAGTGCTACGGGCTATCAAAACGCAGTGGGGGCTTTCTCCTCTCTTTCCTAAGAGTCTGCAAACTCCACTGGAGCAGAGGCTCTGCCAGTGACGTTTCTGCTCTGGGAGACACAGACACACTCCTACTGAGAGAGGAGATTCCTCAAATTGGGGTGGACCGAAGTGCTCGTTCCAGCTGCTAATACATTAATCCTGGCACCCAATTCATGACGGCTGCTTGTCTACATACCACAGTGGCGCCCAGTTCTGCTCCTCTCTGGCTAAATACCTGTCCATGTTATTCACACTCATGCTCAGCAGGAAGCTGAGGATGGGGCTTAGAAGGCAAATTGGGTGAGGTTTCCCCAAATGCTGTTGAAAGAACATCCAATCAGAGGACCATTTCTGCTGGGTCCTGCGCTTACCTGGGTAGGGCACTCTTCCTTTGGTGACCAGCTCTGTGAGTAAGATTCCAAACGACCACACGTCGGACTTGATTGTGAACCTCCCGTACAGGGCTGCTTCGGGGGCTGTCCACTTAATGGGGAACTTTGCACCTGCAGAAAGAGCACCTGGTTATTCATCAAACAACAGCATCACACCGAGTATGGGCCGGGGAGGAAAAGCACTTGGAAAGCGCTTTCCCGGGAGCAGGTTCACAGAGAGGACGGACAGGAGGTGAAAGTAGGAATGAACCAGGACTGAAAAGCTGTGGAGTCTGGTCCTGGCTCTGTGACCGCAAGCAAAGCCAGTTTAATTTTAATTTTCCCATGAAAGGGTTGCACTTCAAAGCACCTTTAAGCTCTGGCTTCTAGAACTTGAATCTATGGCTACACTGAATGCCATAGGTTTCGTCTGGAGATGAATCTAACTTGTGAATTAGGAAACCAATTTTATACACACACACATACACACACTGCTTTGGAATAATGTTATCCTATATAATAGGAGAGGAATATGCTAATTATCCGTTACGCCTTGAGGCGTAATGACCAACCGTGTAACGACCAGATCACGGATCTGCGGGAGGGTGGGGCTGTGAACTACAAGCGGGCAGCAAAAAGCTACAGGAGGGGGCAGGGCAGCAAGCTATGAGGCGGGGGGAGGGGAGAAGCTACAGGAGGGCGGGGCAGCAGGCGGAGAGCTACAGGAGGGCAGCAGAGAGCTACTGGCGTATGGTTTCGTGCACAGGGCTACTAGTATTTAAAAAAAATATATTTTATTGATTTTTTACAGAGAGGAAGGGAGAGGGATAGAGAGTCAGAAACATCGATGAGAGAGAAACATCGATCAGCTGCCTCTTGCACACCCCCTACTGGGGATGTGCCCGCAACCAAGGTACAAGCCCTTTACCGGAATTGAACCCAGGACCCCTCAGTCCACAGGCCGGCGCTCTATCCACTGAGCCAAACCGGTTAGGGCAGGGCTACTAGTATTTTAATAACTACACATAGCATTAAATCATAATGCTACTCTCATGAACCCTTTCGTATAGAAGACCATGGTTCTCACCTGGTGCATAAAAACCAAATCAAACCACCATGCTTCTCCCAGCGGGGAGACGATTTGCTGCAGCCCCTGTGTTATGGGCTCCACCTCCTAAGGCCTCTCACACTACAGCAGAGAAATGATTTACCTCCGCTGCCTCCCTCCCTCTACCCATTCCCGGAGAGCAGCCAGCTTTAACTCTGGGACAGTTTTTTCTTCCTGGCTGTGAGAGCCCTTGCTGACCTCCCTACTTCTCCCCTGCCTGCCAGAGAGGCTACTCTCTAATGTTTGTCTTTTTAAAGAGAGCCTTGCCTCCATAACTGTCTCATGAGTCTCTGATTTCTCAAGACCAAGGAGCAAATTTCATGCCTAGTATAAGTTTTTATTTTAAACTTCTCCAATCATGGAAAGAATCCTCTCTCTAATCCAAAAGAAGGGGGGGTCCACCCTGCTCTTTACCACTCCATTTGTGTACAGGGAGTGACACGGATCCGTAGCCTGTGCTCTCACACACGGGCTCAGCAATGATAAAACAGCTCCATATATTTCATTGAACAAACTAAAAGGGAAATACGAGGAGTTTTATTTGGTATAAACACAATTATATGTATAAAGCAGTTAACTTTACTTAGGAGCTCCTAAAAAAATCACACAAAGGTTAACAAACAAATTTTCATAGTATCCTCCATAAAAAGTCACAATGTGCAAAAATGGCAAGTGATTAAAATCTTTAAATTAATATGGTTTTAATAACCAGAGGTATGATAAATTATAGCAATTAGATTTTTGTTTTAAATACAGTATATGATAACATCTTTAGCAAATCTAACTGGAATTTTCTGGCAATATAATTTTCCTTCCCATCTCTTCTATGCCAGTGTGAAATGAAGTTTTAAAAAATCCCACTATTTCATTATGTGGCATTTCACATTAACACGTTTTCTCTTCTGTGCACTGCACTATTTGTGATTACCTGTTTCTCAAGCATAATTATTTATCTCTGTCCTTAGGGGCTGCACGATTCCACACAAGGCTTGGTATTCTCTGAACACCATTTAGTTTTAAAAGTTCCTTTCAAAGGATTCTTCCCATCCTTCCTACCCTTGAGCATTCTGATCACACAGCTTTGGACTCTGAGCTACTGGGATTAACGGGACAGGTTTCCTCCAGTGTTGAGAGCAGACTTTGCCCTGGACCAAACTTCATTTCAGAGAATTAAAGGTATTGCAGACACAAATCCTGTAAATGAAACAAGCCAGGGAGCCTTTCTTCCCTTCTTGGAATCACTGACATTGGAGACTGTGTGTGTTGCTGAAAGTATACTATTCAAAATTTGATTAAAGGCATTCTGGATTTTCTGGGAGAAGATTTCATAATTTCAGATTTAAAAAAATCCCAGATTTCAATATATCAGCCAGCTGTGCTAGTCTGTTTTATTTCCTCATTATAATATCTACAACAAGAATTATAATACATAAGATTTCAAAAAATAAGCTAAAACAAAGGCTGTAAAGACTCTCTGATAGGAAATCATTTGTAGATAGGTATTTTGACTTAACAGCAAGAGCTCACTTAAATTTATTTTATACTAGTTTTCTTTCTACCTAAAGTATTTATATCTAATACATTTTGGAGGGGAGAAAATGAAGGATGTCTTTGTTCAATTTCTCCTATTTCTTTCCCTTCTTAAAATAGCAGGTACAATTGACAAAAGAAGGTTCTTTAAATATAGCTCATATTTTCCTTTTCAAGGAAGATAAAGATGAATAAATTAAAGCTGCTGTAAGCTGTTAATCATTAATGAGTGTCTTAGCAAAATACCGAGTCTATGCTCACTTTTTTATTCATCTCATTACCTCGATTTCCCCTCATCGTGTTCCCCCTTTCCTGAGGACACACATGTAGCTCCAAACAGGGGAGAGTTCACCTGGAGTCTGGGGCAGGGGTCTTTGTAAACGGCCATGCAGGTTGCACATTGCAAACCCCAGTCTATGAGAACAATGTCCCTAAGACTGTCCAGTGAGCACCTATGCGAGTCCACGGGTGGCCCTGCTGAGGCTGCGGTGGGTTCTCTCCTCGGGTGAAGTTAGGGAAGCTCAGGCACCGGGGAGGAAGGACCCCTGGGTGCAAACAATGCTTTTCTCCTGAAAGTAAAGGTCTGCCCCCTCAGATTTATTCCAGATATCGTGGCAGGCATAACGTCAGGATCAAAGTTGTCTTCTAAGCTGTATGGATTGTGGAAAAAGAGGAAATAGCATCAGGAGACCTACACTACCGTGAACTTGGTATTGATTCACTCTTTTTGAAATTCTCCTGTTAGGGGGCGGGATTCAGATGCCAACACAATTTCCTCTCCTCTTCACTTTATTGGAGGGAATGTCGCAAATTAAGCAGGTATGATGAACTAAAAAAATAAAGGAATTACTATCACTCCAGTTTTTATTTTTTACTGAATTACTGTAACAGTTCAGGCTTCTTTTAAGACAACAGACAAGGCCATGTGTGATACATAAGCATTTATGTGTGGACGTGGCAGTTTCCTACGGTAAACTCATGGTGGTCACTGGGCCCATGTCTGGAACCACCAGAAAAGTAGACAATCTCTGTCCTTTAGTTGCTTACCTCCCTGGAATAGTACTGAGGACTGGTTAGCCTAAGTCTGAAACCTTTTCTGTAGTGATAAACATACCAGGGTTTCACATAGTTTTTATAACTTCAGTTCTGTTTCTCTAACGTCTGCTGAGATGTGAAATGAGTGGTCATAGGCTTCATGTAACAACAGGGGTCCTACTCACTCTCTTGGCTTCAACGGCTCGTCTAATTCCAACGACACCAGATGGGACCGCCCTCCCACGTTCCCGACCTCCTTGACGTCTCTGAAGGGCCTCTCAAATACAACATCCAAAATTTATCTTCCCCACAATTCTGCTTCTTTTTCAGAGGGTGCCACCCTGTAAACTGCCTGGTTGATGGGAGCAACATGCGGACATCCTCCTGGCCTGGATGCTGTGTCTATCTGTCCTTCACGGTGCACGCAGGCAGCCGCACGGAGCCCGCCTAGAGAAGGAGCTCAATACATCTTCACTGAGTCACCTTTGCCCCTGCTGCTTTGTCATTCTGCACATGGAGTCCACGTCACTGCCCTCACGCTCATCCTCGCTCACTCACTGTCACCTGCCTGGACTCCTGCAGTGGCCTTCCAACTGGGCCCACCTGGTCTCTCCTCCCCACTCTCCACCTCTTTCATGATCCTGGGCCTACCCTCCTTTGCCTCCTGCCTCACTCCCAACCTCTATGACCTCTGTCTGCTCTTACCCACGGCAGGGCCATGGGACGGGCTGTTCTCTTTGTCTACAGTCCTCACCCCACTCCCATCCCATGGCTAACTCCTGCTCCTCCTGGTTACTTGCACAGGGAATCTTTGCCTGAGCACCAGGACTAGGAAAGGTTCCTTAGCTTTTTGCTGCCAGAGTGTCTTATTCTTTGTAGCTGTTACTATTCAAGTGCAAGCAATGTGTTGCAAGTATCCCCACCTTCTTAAACGTTGAGTTAAGAAACACTGCTATTATGGGAGACCAACATTAGTACCTGTTTTCCCTATCCAAAAGAAATCCGAGGAGGATTTTCACTTTTACAAAAAAAGGCGGAAAGCAAAAGTAGCGATCCTGTTTGCTTTGCCGCGAGCGTTCTGGAAGCAGCGCACACCCAGAGCAGCAGGAGCGGCCGACAAGCTCCCTGCCAGGGAACCCCGCTCAGCACCTCAGCGTCATCCCGCCTGGGCTCCGAGCTGCGTCTGTGAGCACCTGTGCTCCATCTCCATCGATTTTGTGCATCCGTTAGCAAGATGTGTCCCGAGGTGACTGCTTCTTTGCTTTATGCCACGTAGGCTTACACATGGCTTCATTTTTTGACAGTGGGGAACCTGGAGCTGCCTGAACTGCGACTCTCGACAGATACTGTCCTTGAGAGCAGGAGTGGGTCTTTCTGGATGGCCAGCATCACCCCAGGATGAGCCTGGCGCCCAATGCCCAGGAGCAGCGAGATGAAGAGGTGCTGAGTGAACAGCTGAACCCCAGCTCCTTCTAGGGCTCATTACCAATTTCCTGCTCCCTGGGGAGGCCTCCTCTCCTTGTCCTCGGTGACCAGCTGGGAGCCCTTTTAAAAGGCTAACAACTGCCAAGTATAGTAGAAAAAGCAACTGCGCACACTACTGACGCTGAAAAACTCCTGGAAAACCCTGTGTTTTTGGTGCCAAATGAAGTGTTTAGATCCTCTTTGGGTCCGAGCGAGACTGTCTGAGGTGGAGGGAGCCCCAGACTGCTCTGTGAAGTCAGCAGCCGGGGGGGTGGGGTGGTTGTATCAGTGGAAAGATGAGGTGGCCAGAGGCCTTGGGAGTGCTCACAGCAAAAGAAAGCAGGAAATCCTTTTCTTAATAGACTAGGGTGAAAGCAGGTGACTGGACATCGACCGGTCAACCCACGGGGCCATGGTCTCTCCCATTTAAAGTAAGGTTAATAATCATCTATGTTTTCAGCAAGAGAAAGGAGAGGGTTGTGGGTGTATTCTGCTATCAAAGTTTTCCCACAAAACAACAACAACCCCTCCTCCCCCAACTGGGCCGGTTTTGTTGTTTCTCTTCCCACCATTAGCATTTCTGGAGTTTTCCCACATGCTTGGCCCTGTACTCAGTGCTGGGCGAACCCAACCTCCGGCTCTCACGGAGCCTGCAGCTTTGCTTGGGAAGGAGATAAAATAAACGAGTGGCCATTATGTATGTCAGACAGCGACAAGAGCCATAGCGAATAATAGAATGAGCTACAAGGACAGATTTTGTGGGCTTTGCAGCCGCACTAAAGCCTTGGGATGCCACCCTAAGTATGACGGGAAGCCACTGGAGCGTGTGAGCGGAAGTGTGACGACATCCCACCTCATCCTTTCGCCTTGTCTCTGAAACATGGAACATAACATTATTACCTTGAGAACGATCTGTGAGGAGACAGAATGTGAAAAGCATTTTGACTTTTCAAAACTCTCAAAAAGCATCCTGACATTTCAGGGCCCATGAGTGTCTGTTAGCAATTAGCAACTGGGTAGATTATACTTCTATTGTCACTTCTGTCATCGTGTTTGTCTAACTCGGGCGGGCTCTAGACATATTTATGCTATTTTCTCCCACTTTCACATTTGAATAACACTAATAATATCAGGGACAAAGTCGTAAAAAGCCTTCTCCAGGCCTGTGTGAAGCTCAGACATTTCTATGAGAAACGTCCTTCCCGATGTGCTTCCTTTCTTTGCAAGCATTTCCTTTGTTCCGCTGTCGGCTCTTCTTCCTTCTCCCACTCTAATTACAAGTGTCCAGGGACCTCAGTGTTGCAGACTCCTCTCTCTCTCATTGCTTGTTCCCCTGAGGAACACCCTCTCTCGTGACTAACCCTGCCCATCATCTCTATGTGAATGGGGCTGGATATGCCACACACGTTGTTTATCATCTGAAGTCTTCTTCTTCTTTTTTTTTTTTTAATATATTTTTTATTTATTTTTTACCGAGAGGAAGGGAGAGGGATAGAGAGTTAGAAAAATCGATGAGAGAGAAACATCGATCAACTGCCTCCTGCACACCTCCTACTGGGGATGTGCCTGCAACCAAGGTACATGCCCTTGACCAGAATCGAACCTGGGACCTTTCAGTTCACAGGCCGACGCTCTATCCACTGAGCCAAACCGGTTAGGGCTGAAGTCTTCTTTTTTTTTTTTTTTAAATATATTTTATTGATATTTTACAGAGAGGAAGGGAGAGGGACAGAGAGCTAGAAACATCGATGAGAGAGAAACATTGATCAGCTGCCTCCTGCACACCTCCCACTGGGGATGTGCCCGCAACCAAGGTACATGCCCTTGACCGGAATCGAACTCGGGACCCTTCAGTCCGCAGGCCGACGCTCTATCCACTGAGCCAAACCGGTTTCGGCTGAAGTCTTCTTTTTTGATCTGCAAATGTCTAAGTGACAAAGTCTCAAATGTGGCAACTATGAACCTAAATCGACTTTTCACCAAATCATTTTACTATGAATAAGACATTTTGTTATAAAGGAGATTCTTTTATTGGATAAAGGATGCTACTAAATGACTAACTTACAAAGTTTATTCTCACTTTAATTTTTTAGGATGCAAATGAAGTCCCTTTCTCACTCTCTTCTGGGGTTAGATCCCCATTCTGCCAGGCTCCAAGGTGAAAACCTAAAGTGGGCTGGGACTTCTCTCTGTCCTTGAACCTCTGCTCTGATCCAGCACCAGTGTCTACTGGTTCCCTCTTTGAGACTTCTCTCAAATTTGCCCTTTCTTGTTAAGCTCTCTGCCAAAACTTGGTTGGGGTCCTCATCCGTCGTAAAGCCCTCCTTCCGTGGTGCCCTGCCTCCAGCTCACTGTCCATCCAACCACGGATGGCGGCACAGGTCCACCTCTACGTGGGTTTTTCAATTGATCCACCAATTCAAATCCAGGTTGTTCAAGGGTCAACTCCACAGTTGGCAATCTGCGTTTTGGAGTGTTGACTATAATTATACATAGATTTTCAAGTGGGAGGTGGGCATCCCTAACCCTCATGTTGTTCAGGGTCAGCTGAATGGCTTTAAACCTTAGCTTCGTAATGCCCCTGACCCAAGCATATAGTGGGCTCCCTACTGCATTAAATCAAAACCCCACACCTGGTTTTCATGGACCCACATACCTATTCAACTTTGGTTCTTGCTACACCAAACACAGTTCCTCTAGTTTAGTTTGCTTCCCCATAACCTGTACCTGCACTTGGCATAATCATAGTGGCTTCTTACACATTACTTTGTTCTAAATGCCTTCTCTCCTTCCACCCGCTTAACTAAAGCCTATTCAGCTCAAGTCTCCTTCATGAAGTCATCTGTGATTACTCCTGCCTTCATTGGCCTCTCTCATGCGATTGGGGCCAACACTATAAACAACAGTCGAATGCTTGACCATAGTAACTTCCACAATAGCTAAACATGTACTGAATGCTTATTGTCAGGCATCATGCTAAGTGCTTTACATATAGGAGGTTGATATTGATAACAGTCCTGTTCTATAAATAAGAAAACTGAATACAGAGACAAAATGATATGCCAAAGGATAGATAGGAATGGTGGTTTTGAACCAAAGGAGTCTGGCTCCAGAGCCCAAGCACTTAAACATGATACACTATGCTGCCATTCCTATGTCTCCAACATGTCTTCCTACTAGCACTACATGTGTTATTTTTATCTCTTTAAATAGAATGGAAGCCCTTTAGGTTGGAGACCATGCTTTACACTTAAGTTTCTCCATAGTACTTTGCTTGAGGCTGGTTAGACCAAAACTGCTCAATAAGTGTTCTAATTGGCTAAAGGGTCAACCTAGCAATGTATCTAACACTCTGATGGCCAAAGAAATTTTCTTCCTTTATACAGATTTAATCAAACTGAACAAAGAAGAGTGACAGTACAGCAGTGTAACAAACTAATAATCGCACTCTAGGACAGTCTAACTGAATGCTCTCATTTTTAAGGTGAAAACAGGATGACCAGCACATCCCAGCCCCCAGGCCCTCCATTCCGGTTAATGAAGGTCCTCTCTCCCCAACAGCCAGGCTATCTGCCTTCTCCTGCCTCTAACAGAAACAGTTCTTCCTTGACCGGTTACTTGCTGTACTTGACGCATCTTCGTACATTAAGATGATGGCAGTGGCACTTCGAAAGCGCGAAGGAGGATGGCAGAGACTTTTGCTCCCAAGTCTAGCTCCTACACCAAGTGTGTGTAAATCGGCCAGAGAACAGGGCTCCGTAGCGCATGCCCTTCAGTGACCATACAAAGAGGCCCTTCTGTGGGCTGAGCAGGGCTGAGGGGTCGTTGTGGGAGGTCTAGGGGACTCATTTAGGAAAGGAGCTCCAGGGTCCAGCAGATCTGGTTGGCATCCCAGATTTTCTGGGTGACCATTTAAAACCTCCCTCAGTCTCAGTCTTCTTATTTGTAAATCAGGGATGTTGATATCCTCATAAGGTTGTGGTCAGAATTATAAATAACTTGAGGGTTCAGCACAGACCTGGCACCTCCTAATAGCTAAATAAATGCCAGATATTATTTTTTCTGGGTAGTAGTGCAAAGGCTCTCCAAACTTCAAGAGAGGGAAAGAGGATGAAGAAAACCCCAAACACTCACAATCAATCACTGAGAACTTACTAAGTGTCCTTAGGCCTCAGCGCAGTGGGAGGGACCTGAGAAAACCAAGCGTAGGTCACCTCCTACCCTAGGACTTTCCAGGCAGCCGGGGAGACCAAGCTCACCGGCAAACCCAACAGAGAGCTAATGTGGTGCTGGCTTTAGGAAGAAGAGGCTCAGGAGAGAGGAGGAAGAGGAACTGCACGGAGCCCTGGGTTGAGGTGGCCACATGGAAATGCTACAGTATGACCCTGGTTCTCCCGGGGAGGCTCAGGGCGGGGCCAGGACAGCCCTGGGTGGGGCCCAGCTCACAATACAGGCTCTTGCTGGAGAGCTGGGCTGTCAAGCCTATTTTTTTGTCCTGGTTACCAGGCCAATTTCATAGCCCTGTTTCAGAAAATATCCCCTCTGGCTAAGAGCTGGGCCAAGGTGGGGAAGGCAGAAGCAGCAAATCCTTCCTGCAGAGAACACAAGGGCCGCCTTCGCAGCATTTTCAAGGAGGAAAGGCATCAGGGTCAATAACAGACACTGGTTCTCTGAGCCAAAGACCCACCCAGAGCCCCCCTTTAATTATGGAGCCACAGACTGCAAGTCATTATATTCAATATGAAATAATGTGCAGTACTTCAACTTTAAAGGGACCCTGGGAATAAGGGAAAAGAAATCACAAACTATGCTAATAACAGGAAGCTGATTACATGGGGAAGTGGCAGGATGAGGACAGGATATCCCGGGAAAGAGGTGAAATCAAAGTAGGGAACTTTGTGGTTACGCAAACAAAACAATGATTTCAAACCCAATAAAACCTGGCAGGGCAAAGCTCAGAACTTTCACACCAGCCAAAGGAATGACTTTCACATTTCTTAAATGTGTCCGGAGTAATACAAGTGTGTGTTTTCCAGTTATTCCTGGTGCCACATTCTGCTGAAACTTCTACTTTATGTTCATAAGGTTTTAGCATCCTGTTTTAAAGATAAAACTAAATGACAAGTAAATGGTACAATGGAGTGAGATGATATTTCATCCGAAACGCACAACGGTGAGCGGGGTAGTCTGAGAAGAAAGGAGATGGGAATAGGGAGGAGTGCTATCCCACAGGTGGGATAGAGGAGGGACAGGTTGGGCCAAGGAAGACAAGAACCAAGGATGAGAGGCAAGGCCTGAACACAGTACACAGATAAAGATGGATTCGCTAGCACGGATCCAGTTGGGTGGAGCTGAATCCGAAGAAGAGATGTTCTGATGCACAGCTCCAGTGGGGCAAACCTGGCGCTGTGGACTTTGAGCCAGGACGAGAGTCAGGGCGGTTGTGTGCAGAGCTCCCTCAGCTGCTGCTCACGGGGGTGAGAACTCAGACCCAAGGAGTAAATGGATGGAGCTCAACACAGAGATTATTCCAAGAATCCAGCCATCCTGGAAGGGGCAGTCGGCCTGGGCCAATCGGCCATCATGTGGCAAGTGTGCCAGGCAGCAAGGACGAGCACTGAGGTGGAGGGCACTGCCTGGGAACAGCTGGCAGTCAGATGGAGGGTTTGGTTGGGAGTTAGGAAGACATGGAAGGGAGAGAGACTACACAGACAATAGCCACTTTGGGTGGCTTGTTCCAACTGCCCTCCCCCATCCTGGGAGACGGGTGTGATGCTGCGGTGCACCCTCCTTTGGCAGGAAGAGACAGAGCCTTCAAAATGGGGCCAGTTTTCCTATGCACTGCCTGCCCTGGTTATCCAGACGATGCAAAGGCAGAGTTCCTTTTGCAGCCAAGCAAGACAAGGAAGCCAAGGGACATTTTTGGTGTTTGATGGCAGTCTGCAGTTCCTATGTACACACTTTAAAACCACAGAGGGTGGCCATCAGCTTCCTTCTTGCTGATTACTAGGAAATGTGGGGTGCAGAGACCAACGACTTGCTCTTGACCACTCAGAAACCACCACCAAATTGCTCTGCTCAAGACAGTACAAAGGAGAAGGCATCCACTCGGGGTACATGGAGGATTGCACAGGGCAGATAAAGAGGGAAGGTATTCAGACAAGAGGCTCTCCTCAGTGACCGGGGCTTACACCAGTCCCATCTGTGTCCCTGGGCAGTCAGGGCGCCGCCCCACTGTAGGAGTGGAAGAAATGAGCCCACCCCTCCCCCACAACAGTTTTAAGCTTAAAGGAGAGCCCGGTAGGCAAGGGTGAGTTGAAATCCCTTTCTTTTCATTTTGAGTCCTTTCTCCCAGGGAGAGGATGGTCTGTACTCTCCCTCTCCCTCTCCCTGCAGTCTGATCCCCAGCCCTGAGGTTAACCTGGCCCGGCAGCTCGGCTGTGGCTCAGTAGACACACAAAGCGTCCCTCTCTCTTGAAATGCGGTGGAAGCCGGGCACTGTAAGCGGCAGAATACAAATGAAGGCGCTTTCTCCCTAGCGACAGAAGTGTACCCAACTCAGATCTGGGAGGATTGATGAGAACCAGGCTCGGTTCAGGCTGCAACCCGTCCGCTCAGCAGGAATGATGGCTCCAGCCCGGCCACCAGCAGGCGTTCTGCGGGAACCCCCAGCTCTCACCAGACAGCCCCTGGGGACCATGTGTGGTCAGTTCAAACAAACGCGTTTCCTGCTCAGAACTTAAAACAATGGCTGCATTGGAAAGGGTTTGCTTATTGTTAAAGGATGGTTTGCTTCTCTAGCATGGGAAGAATTAGATTAAATTCAATAATTAACTCCGCCTCCCTCCCCCCCCCCCCCCCCCCCGCCCACCACACACACACATTTGCTGTTCAGGTCACAGCACACTGTGTGGGAACTGCAATGCTGCTGCTGACAGAGAACAAGAAATGCATGTGCGGCCAGGGGCAGAGGGAGGGCACCTCGTGGCGAGATCAGCCTTGATCTGCCACGGGATTACAGGGGCCTCAGAAGAGCTGATTAAGAATTCTGCAGGAGCCCTTGAGCTGGAAAGCTGGCGTTCTGAGCCTGATAATCCCCAGTCGTAGTAACACAAAGGAAAGACAGGAACTGAATTCACAGCTCTGAATTGTGAAATTCAACATATGAAAGAAATAGGGACCCGCTTCTTCCTGACTGTGTTTGTCAACCTAGCTGCCTGCTTGTTTGTGTTAAATGGCTACTGTGCTTTTTGAATCCAAAATCTGATTATATTTAATTAGTACAGGCATCTGGGATATCTAATACACAAAGAGTTATTAAAGTAACAAATCTTTCTAAAATATGTTCTCCATGAAAGAATGTGTTAATTTATGCAGTAACAATTTTTAACATGAAATAATTAATATGAAAACTGCAACAATTATGAATTCTTTGCAGTCTAATTTATACGCAAAATTTCCTCCAGATAATACTCTTTTCAACGTAAACCCTCAGTACTGAGAGCATCTGAACAGACGCGTTTTTCTTTTTCTATTTCATACACAAGTCGAAACTTACAGCAGGTCTTATACAACATCCTGAATGCCCGTTTCTATGTACATTCTGAAGATCCAGTGATTAAATTGCCTTGACATTTGCTTCCACAACAATGATCTTGTCCTTAACTTAGACCTTAAAATAAACCCCAAACACAGCAGCTCTATGTTCCTGTCTTTGTGACGATTCAAATCAGGAGAGGAAGGGGTTAAGGAGGCAGGTCCTTGTGAAAGAGCCTGATGGGAGCGAGTCAGGAAAGACCAGGGAGGTGTGTGCATTTGTGGGTGAGTGCGTGAGAGAGAGAGAGAGAGAGAGCTGTCAAATAATGAAATAACATTTTTCTCTTAAAAGATTGATTCTTCTGTATTGATTACCAATAGTCACTTTCTTAAAAAACTTTTAAGTAAGAAAATAAAGATCCCTTTCAAGGAAAATATACATAAAACACACAAAAATCGGATTATGAGAATGGCTTTTATATTTCAGAACCCTCAAAGAACTTTTACAGACAGCCCACTTAATTCTCATGTTAATTATGTGAGGCAGTTATTTTAATCTCCATTTTACAGATGCTAAAACGAGGGTCAAATGGTTAAGTGACTTGTCTGGGGACAGCACACGGGTAAGTGACAAAGCTAGTGCACACCCGGCTCCTAACCTGTAACCGCAGGTTCCTCAGTCTCCCCAGGCCGCCTCAGCAGCCCAGAGGGAACGGAGCCCTGGGAACAGCACAGTAATGCTGGGCTTGCTCTATGACCTAACAATTCCACCCCTTCGAATATACCCAATAAACAGGAGGACGTGCATCTACCACCATGGCAGCTTAATTCATAATAGCCCCAAACTAGAAATAGCGGTAGAATGAACTGATATATTTGTACAAGGGAATACTACTCAGCACTGTAAAGGAAAGAACTACGGTTCTGTGCAGTGACATGGATGAATCTCACAGACATAATGATGGGTAAGAAGCCAGTCACAAGAGTATAGCCTATGATTCGTTTGTATGAGGTTCAAGTACAGGCAAAGCGAATCTATGGTGACAGGTGAAGACAGTGGCTACCTCTGGGTGGTTACTGGCTGGAAGGGGATGAGGAGGTTTTCTAGGGTACTGGTGATGCTGTCTTCATGTGTGGGGGATTTCAGGGGCATATACAGATGTAAAAATTCACTGAGTTGTACACTTCAAATTTATTCATTTTATGGTTTGTGTATTATGATTCCAAAAAAATATGTGTCCACTAGAGCAGTGGTTGGCAAACTGCGGCTCCTGTTTTTCCCTAAGGCAGTGGTCGGCAAACTCATTAGTCAACAGAGCCGCAGTTTGCTGACCAATGCACTAGAGCAAGTCATTTTCTAAATTTGTTTTGTTGTTAAACCTCACCGGAGGACATTATTTACATTGATTTCTTTTTTAGAGAGGGTGGAAGGGAGAGAGAGAAACATGGATGCGAGACAGACACATCAATTGGGTGCCTCCCACATGCACCCAGACAGGGCCGGGAATTTGAACCTGCAACCCAGGTACGTGCCCTTGAGCGGGAATCGCCCCCGAGACCCTCCAGTGCACAGGCTGACACTTTAACCACTGACCCACACTGGCCAGGGTGAAAAAAAGTCATTCTTATACGTAAGCCAGGTGTATCTGAACTTGTTAGGTTTAAACGATGTCCGTTAGCACCGAGTTTCCTGAAAGCTAATGAAGAAAAAAGTACCAGTCTGTCAAGAATTCTCCTGCTGCTTTCTGTCTGTCTGATGGCTGGAGGGGCTGTGAGTCTTGGAAGTGCAGCTGGGTGACAGCTGCCCATGCTGGTGGTTACAGGAGACAGGTGTGGTTGCAAGTGTGAGGACCAATGGGCGGATGGCAGGTCTCTGCGGCGCCCTGGCACGGGCATGGTTGGGGTCAGCTGTGGAATGAGGCTGGGATGAAGGTGCAGTGCTGGGGTGGGGAGGTGGCTGGGAACACCCCAGGGAGGGTGTAGGTAGCACAGGGGTAAGAGGCCATGGTCAGCTGAGGCATAGTGATGTGGGAGGGCTGGAAGGTGAGGACTGGTGGCAGCGGGCACCCTGACTGACCTCTCTGGGCTCCAACACCACACTTGGATGTAGTACCACAACCACCTCAAGCTCAATAAATCCCAAACTCACCCTCTTTCTCTGAAAATAAGACCACTCATTTCTGTTATGGGCAACTCCATTCTCATGATTACTTGCACTAGACTATTTGGAAATTATGTTTGATTCCTCTCTCCCTTTCCTGAAGAGTGTTTCTGCCTTTCCATTGTGCCTACAATCCATTCTTGCATTTGTTTATTATCCAAAAGCTTAGTCCTATGTGGAACATAACAAGAGTATTTTTTATCTATCATCCGCTATGCACTGGATACTATGCTAAATACTTTACATTTATTGTTTTACTTAATATTTGCAAAAATTAAAACATAAAGCAGGTAAAATACATTCCCACAACTAAGCAAACTGAGATGTGGCAAGGTTAACTAGCTTGTCCGAGACCCCAGATGACAGAGCTGCTTTCACACCTGGTTCTACTTCAGCGATGCTCCCCTGTGTTACCCCATGCCTGCTCCCTGCCCCTGTGCAGTCCTAGGCTTCCTAATGTCAGCAGCTCCCAGCAAAGTCCCCTTTACACACAAGGCCCTCAAATAACGAGTGCTGGCATTACCCAGAGGCCCTGAGTGGTCAGAATTCAGCACAGAGTCTACGACTGAAGAGATCTACAGAGATGTATCTGCTGTAGCTGAGGAAAGTACAGGTAACAGGACGAGCAGCACCACGTCCTGTCTAGAGCATCATCCTCACAGATTCTGGCCTAGTCTTGACCTTCCTCCTCACACGGGGTGGGGCTTCTGGGCAGTGCAGTGGGGTGGGGTGGTGGGAGGGAAAAACGCAGGAAGGGCTGTTTGACACAGGTCCACGTTCCAGTGCTGCTTGTGCCCTGGGAAATGCCATCACATCCACCCAGGGGGAGGACAGCATTTCAGTGTGCCCTTCAATGGGAAGGTCACAACTGTGCTGAAAACAACTGTCACTCACAGTCCCAAACACCTGTGTTCAGCACATGCTTCAACACTGCCCACAGTCTCATAGTCACGATGCTGCCTGGCTGTGGCCTGTGGGATCATAAAACCCAACCAGCAAATATTACCAGGCACACGGGCCAGCTGTGCGGAGACACGGCTTCCTCCCAGCAAACACTTCAGCACGCAGCACGCATGCCATCTGCAGAGCACACCACAGACACACACCAGGCCTCCTGCCTTGCAAAGAGGCCAGGGCAGGCAGACCCCTGGGAGGAACTCTATAAGCAGCTGAGTTGTCCCAAAGCCGGAAAAGGGAAGTCTTTCCAACACACACACACACACACACACACACACACACACACATATACCACCACCACCACCACCACCACCACCACCAAACTTTTACATAAAATAAAGGGATAAAGGGACTTATGACTAATCTCAATTTTTAATTTTCTGTTCTTTTAATCACGGTCTGGATCAGAGGCAGTCAATATAGCTTAAGAGGGCAGAGGCAGTAGGGCCAGCCATACATAGATTCAAATCCTGCCTCTGCCCTTTCACTAGCTGTGGGACTTTATGTGAGTAACTTAACCCCTCTGAGCCTGTTGCTATTTTTCCTGCCCACTGCTCACATTCTCCCGCTCAGGCCTGGCACTTGTAAGTATATTCCATAAATGCCCTGCTCCTTCCTCTCCCTCTGTTGTAGGGCAGCATTTCTTTTATTCTCCTTGCAAATCCTGGGGCCTCACAGACTTTGTGGTCCCCCCACCCCAGTTCAGTTTTCCAGTTCATTTACTTCTTACTTATCTCTTTCCAGTCCTTGGCATGGATCTAAAGATATTTGTGAAAGGGAAGACTCAGTGATCCACTTCTGGGAATTTACTTGACGAAACCTGAAACACTAATTAGAAAGAATATATGCACCCTGATGTTCATTGCAGCATTATTTACAATAGCCACGATTTGGAGGCAGCCCAAGTGTCCATCAGTAGACGAGTGGATAAAAAAAGTTGTGGCACATTTACATAATGGAATACTACTCTGCTATAAAAAGGAAGAAATTTTTATCCTTTGCAACAGCATGGATAGATCTGGAGAACATTATGCTAAGCAAAAGAAGCCAGAGAAAAACAAGTACTATATGATTTCACTCATATGTGGAATTTAATGAACAAAAATTTAATGAACAAACTGGACTACCAAGCAAAATAGAGACAGACTCATAGATAGAAAGCTGGTAGACAGCTCTGGTGGCAGGGGTGAAGGTGGGGGTTGAAGAAATTGAGAAAAACAAGAGAGAGATAACTCATGGACATGGACAACAGTGTGGTGATTGTTGGGGTGGAGGGGGATGGGTGGAGGTGGGAGAGGGCATAGAGGGAATAAATGGTGATGGAAAATAAAGAATTTTAAGAAGGAAGGGTGAATACTCTTTTTGGAAATTAAGTGAGGAAAACATAGTACTCAAACGGTTTGAGGCCAATCCTTTGAAAGGTGATGCTGGAGGTGAGGGGCCACAGAAAGCAATCAGGACAGCTGACTGAAGAAGACGGGACTTGAAGGCTGGGTTGGCCACTGAGCCTGTTCCATAGCAGTCGCATGTATGAGAGTAACCAGTGAGGGCTCCTCACACGCCTTCCCCATGGGCACTCATCACCCAGGCCACCACCAGAGGGGTCTCACTCCAGGAGCTAAATAGCCAGGCCCTGTTAACAGCACTCCTGCCAGCATCCTCGGGCTTCTGGCCCGGTAACCCTTTCGTTTATGGATGGTTCAGGATCACAAATTCCATAAAGTCCAAAGTCTAGGAGAAGGGGAGAAACAAATCCTGGACCAATCCCTCCAGCAACATGAAGGATGCTTACAGGACCAAATAATAAGACTTACTCTCTCTCACCACTTCCTAAATCAGATATTCATGCCTCACAACCTTCGCCTGCTCTGCTCTGCTCTCTCCTCTCCTTCCAGGTCCGTGAGCTGAGATCTGACAGGTTTGCCTTTGGGTAAAAGCTTTCATTTAGGGCCAGGTTTCAGACCCAGTGGTACTTCAGATCCTCTCAGCTCACCTTGACTCAAAATCACGTCCACATTTTCTCTGGACTGCCAGTGCCAACCAAAGCTGTCCGTGTGCCTTTGATTAGAGATCCGCATGCCATCTGGCCCCGCACTGGTGTGTGTGTGTGTAATGTGTGTGCATGCTTGCTGTGTGGGCATTTGGCGCCAGGACAAGAACTGCCACATGTTGGGGAAATTCAAATAGCCAAGCTGTCTGACCGACACATAATTTTGCATTTGGACAGTGTCTGTACGAGCCAGGATTTGAGTTTAACATTTTTCCTCATCACTGGAGACTGCCGAGAATGATAAAAGCAGGAAAGAATTGGCATGAAATGGAAGAATTGAAAAATAAAGAAGAATAAGAATTCCGGAGGTGGCCTTTATGAAATCCAGCAGAAAGCACCGCCCTGTAATATATTCCAGTCACCACTCAGCCTTGCTCAGAATAACCAGCTTTGGTTAAAACAACAATGAAGGTTACCTCTTCCTTCAGACACAGCATTATACTCCACACGAGGAGCTTACATGTAATTGCCAACAGCCCTTTTAACTCTGCATGTTTACCAGTTGACCGCTACGTGAAGGTGTCTGAGGACAGAAAATATCCATGGGCATTTCCTCCCCGGTGCTCTAAAAGCACCTGACAAGCTGCCCACCAGAGTGGCTGCTGGTTGGGATATATTTTTTCTAGAGGCCAATTCTACAAATCTTTGGAGCGGGTGGGTAGGAGGAGGTAATTAAGGGAAGTTATTTTCAAGTGACTACACGTTGTCTTCTATTTTCCCTCTAAATCCCCTTTTTACTGTTCTTGCTCTGGACCCATCTGAACTCATCAATGGGCGCCTTTGACCCCTAGCTTCTTGTTGGGTTTGGCAGGAGGTCTGGAGGAGGCTGAAGAGTAAGCCTGGGTATGAATCCTCCAGACCCACCCTGCCGCCTCTCTCTAATGAAAGGTGGCTTTTCAGCACAGCTGCGTCCGTAGTTCGGGTGCCCGCTGCCCCCATACTCCTTCGCCTTCAGGCCTCAGGTCCACTGCTGATACAAGCCTTGGGATATACAGTGGAAGGCACCATGCTCTGCTGGCTTTCTGAAACCCTGCCCATGCCTTTGTAAACAACTCCTTTGCTAAATTACCCAACGAGCGTGCCTTCCGCTTTTTGCTGAGACTCTGGTGGAATGACGAGCTACTGCCTGACTGATCTATTGGCCTTCCACAACCCTCCTTCAAAAGCAAAGTGTCCCAGGCCTGGACACTGTGAGCGTGGCACAAACCAGGAGGACCAAACCTGTGAACACTCACTCATCAAAAAGGAACATCTCATCCATCTGCTGAAACCTACTACAGCCTCCCACCAGCTGAGTTGCCAAATTCCTGACAGATAAAAAAAGAAAAAAAAAACCCTATCTGAAGAATGACATTTCAAACATTTTCTCAAAAAAGGAAAGGGAAGGAGGGAGGAAGGGCTGTGCAGGAAGTGACTGTTTTCAACGATGTGGTCACGAGCCATCGTCATCCAAGTGCCTACCTTGTCTGGCTGTGTACTCATTGTCCTCGATCAATCTGGCCAATCCAAAGTCGGCGATCTTGCATATTAGTCCATTCCCCACTAGGATGTTTGCTGACCGCAGATCTCTGTGGATGTAATTCATGCGTTCGATGTAAGCCATTCCTGCAGCAACCTGTGGAAGTTGAGAGCATGGAACACGTTACACCTTGGCTTGATGTATTTATACATCATTATATCAAGGGCGGGAATCAAGGTACCATGGGGCCTACCTGTGCTGCCATGTCCACCAGATTTGGTAACTTCAGAGCTCTTCCTTCTCCATCTTTTAAGAAGTCAAGCAAACTTCCTATGAAGAAAACATGAAACCATTTCAATTTACTTTGAAAGATAAAAATGTCCAACAAAGGGCTGTATTTGGCTTTCTTACTAGAAGTAATGAGGTAACTGAACTGAATAATGCCATTCGTGCAAAAGAAAGGTTCATACCAAAAACACAGAAAAAACTATGAGTGGAAGGCAGTAGTTTTACCTTTTAAAAATAAACCTTGGTGACGCCATTTCCAAGGACAACAAAAACTTGATGACACTACAAGAAATGGGACTCGATTCCCTTTTTGTCATAAAGAAGAACATGTGAAGAGATGGGCCACTTCAGTCGCATTCCCCAGTCAACCCCGCACAAAGGAGTGATGTGGGGAAAGACCATCCAGTGGTTCCTGAAATGGGGTCCTGGGACCAGCAGGAATAGCATCCCTCAGGGAACGTGTCAGAAATGCAACTCTCAGGCTCCACCCCAGATCTACTGAATCAGAACTCTAGAGGTTAGGACCAGAAACCTGTATTTTAAGAAGCCCTCTAGGTGATTCTGACACATAGTCAAGTTTGAGAACCACTGGCCTAGCTTATTTACAGATTTTAAATCAAGAAAAAAATACCTGAAAGAAAAGAATATCTAAGGAATATAGGGTGGGGCAAATAGCTCCCCATTAGATCATGGCCAGCCAGGCCTCAATGAGCCCTGTATGTAGATAGCTGAGCTTCAGTGCCGCTGTGATAACGCAGTCCGAGTAGCTCAGAACTAACGCCACGGCTGGGACAGTCATGTGCAAAGGCTGGAGGCTCATCATGGTCAAGGTGATTTTTTTCATGCTTTAATCCCAAAGTTATTTACCAAATAACCCTGGATACAAAGGACAATCTGCCAGGAAAAAAAATTCCTAATATATTTTAAGAGAACATGGAAAGGAAAAATTACACTGGTATCCTCTGATGTACAATGCATGGCCTTTTAAGGACATTTCGTGTTTGGTTCATCTATTTTTCCAAAACAAAGCGATCTTTGGCTTTATCCCCCCAAATACTGCTTTGATTAGAAGGCAGAGACAGAGCCACACACAGAGAGAATGAGAATAAAATGTGTTCTTTAAAAGCATGTCTTTCTTCATCTGATTTTAAGAAGAGAGCTGGAAAAAAGAAAAGTTAAAAAAAATGGAGACTCAACTTAGCCCAAAGACCAGTGTCTGATATTAATTGCTCAGCCCTGCACAAAGGAAACTTAATACAAGCGATGGCATTCAAAATAACAGCAAACTGTCACAGCCCTCTGTATCACGGGCATTAGAAATGGACGCGTTCATTAGGGAGAGGAGCCAGAACTCTGCATGTGCAGCATGCAAAAGGTACAGGCGTCACAAGGACCTGGGGGGCAAACTGGAGGTCACGGCCTGTTTTAAAACGTTCTCACCGATGAGCACACAATGTGCACTTCCTGATGGGCATGCTTGACTCATGCAGAAACCAGGGAGAGAAGCAAGCAGGCAACTCCGCCCTCTCCCGGAACAAGCCCTGCAGGCCCTGTGCGGTGAAGCCGGGAGGCCCGCCCACCTTTATGCATGTACTCGGTGACAATGTAGATGGGCTCCTCCGACACCACGGCGTACAGCTGGACCAGCTTGTCGTGCTTCAGCTTCTTCATGATCTGCGCTTCCTCCAGGAACGATTCAGGGGACATTGTGCCTGGCTTAAGAGTCTTTATGGCTACTTTCGTGTTTCCATTCCAGGTACCTGCAGACATCCCACAATATTAAGTCAAACAAAAGGTCCTCTTTTGATGGAAAAAAAGTTTTTAAATTAATAGCTATTTATATAATGTTAGATTTTAAGTTAAAAATTTAATATAGTTTTTGTCAAACAAAGACAATAAAATGTAAGGACTCGGTCAAGGATTTTCAATAGAAAAAATGTATTTACTTCTGGCTATTTTATGGTTTATAATTGAACTATTTTCTTATTTTGATATATACCACATTTCTTTTCTGGTTCAGACATATGATTACAAATGTATGCCAAAAGCTCTGGACACTTCTTTACAAGAATAAAAACTCAGGGGTTAGAACAAGCCTGGCCATCCAATATCCACCCATTAGGCAGTACAGTGAGCATGGAAGAAATGAGATTAAGTTCCGTTTTATGGGGTATACTATTTTAAAAAGATGGCAACACGCTGAGGATGTCTGGAAATTACCACCAGACTTTCACTTGTCTGCCATGCATGAGCTACTTGACTGAGTCCTTGAACAGGTGATCTATAAGTAGAATGCAATTATGCTGATAAGCAGAGGCAAGCTCATAGACTTCTTGCCCATACTTCAACCAGGTAAGGAAAATTCCTCAGGCTTACTGATGGTCAGCCACAACAGAGCAATAACTTCTATCAGCTAGAATGGAAAAATTAGACAACAGCTAAGAGGGAACAGAAATATTTAAACTTTACATGTTAAAAATATCTAGTCGGTCCAGAGGCATGCCTGGTTTATGATCATCAGTTACCTCATCTGCAAAATACTGAAATGAAACTGGATTATCTTTTGAGTTTCTTTCAGCTCCCAAATTTTTTAAAAAATAGGTTGTATGGGTATTCCATTATTAGTCCTATGACTTTGAATTAAAACTATTTATAAGGGGTGGGGGGGAATCTTCTACATTAGATTATATTACTTTCTATTTGGAAAATGCTAGATTAAATTAAGATTAAACTTTATATTTAATATAATTGAATTTAGAATTAAAACATTCTGTAAATTGAAGCAACTTTTGTTACCCTTTTAAAAACATGGTTCATATACTAATAAAATGCAACCTATAAAAATATGAATCATGAAAGAATAAGTAGCTTAAAGGAATATTCATTAAATCTTACAAAATATTTGACCACTAAACATAAATGGGAACTTGGACAGCTTGTAAGTGGTCTTTGCTATTTGAGTGTTAGTACCCCAACATTTTAAATAGAAATCTTTTTGTCTAATAACAACCCAGTTACTTACAGTGGCATTCCATCCTGATCCTGAACTACCAAAAAATGATGTTTTATGTTCAGTGGGAAGCAAAATCTTAATAATATGTGTAATTATTCAAAGTTTATAATTAAAACGTTTGTAAATAAATTTTGTATAGTGTTCAATTATTCCTGATTGTATTAATGATTAGATAAAAATTATTAGAACCCATAATTTTAATTATAAATTGGGCAGATGGAGGAGAAGGTCATATAAATGTATTTTACAATACTTGAGCTAAAGTCCAGTGAGAGATGGACATCAAAATGTGGACTCTGAAAAACGGTGGTAATACTTATTAAAATAGCTTATACATACGCATATGTGTGTCTGTCTGAGTATCTACCTGTCTCTCTATTTTTATCTCTCTCTATTTCTATCTCTACCTCTGGACCTATGCAGTACTTCCTCATTGCCAGACTGTTCCAAGTGCTTTAACCATGTTAAATCTTTTAGTGTAGACCACACCTAAATACCTACAGCCACACATAACAACAATTATTTTTTCATTGAATCTAAGAAAGGAAGAAGGATGACTCCATAAATACTAATACTGCCTTACTGACAGAACTTTTATGGGTGGGGCCTAAGTCCATGGATTGTCTAAGCAAAGCTGCAACTGCCTCAGAGGGAGTTATATGGGGAAGGCCCAGTGCCGAAGGCCTTATCAATGAGATGACAACCAAATTAAGAGAACTACCTGTATCTACTGAGCACCTACTATGTGCAAGGAACTCTAAACATATTATCCCTTGTAATCCTCCTAGTTCTATGAAGTAGCTATCATTCCAGTTTTACAGATGAGGAAACTGAGGCTCAAAGAGGTTAAACAAGCCCTTTGCCCATGGTTAATCAGCTAGTAAAGATTGAGCAAAAAACCCAGGATCATTGAGCAAAAAAGCCCAGGGTCTCCCCCTACAGTAGCCCATCTATAGTATCTTACCTTCCCAGGTCTTAGGCAGAAGAAACCCCAGAGTCCTATTGTATTGGTTTCCTGTACTGTGCATGCCTTAATTAACCACGTGAAGTAGGATAGAAGAGAACAGGAAGGTACTGCCATGTTCTGAAAATCTGGGTGGCCTGTACCAGCTATCCAGGTTAAGTGTCTTGGTCCCAACGGCTGTTAATGTGTTTTGTTCAAAACCGTCCTTTTAATTGGCTTTGAGATGCAGCCAAAACAAAACGTGCCCTCTGCCTTACCAAGCCACACTTCTGCGAAACACCCCTGACCCAGCTTCTTCTCCAGACACAACGAATCACGTGCAACTTCCCACGCATCTTTAGCCAATCCAGAAGTTTGTGGGGTACAACTCGATGCAATCACAGTTAAGTTAAAACACAACCCATCAGCTTTCTCTACAGGAAAGAGGATTAATAAAGAAAACACAGTCCTTATAATCCATAATCATGCATGCACTAGGGAAGATGGAAGGTGACTTGCCCTTGAGGGCGATACTGAGCTCATTGGACAGACATCTGCAGTTGGAAATGCAGAGCAATGCATATGGTGCAGGTTGGATCATTCCTTGTGCCATTTACTGGTTTATGAATCGAAACACATATAATAGTATAATTTGAGCCATTTGCCAATCTTGACCACTTACATAGTTTTTCTAGAAATTCCAGAATTCCAAAGTCAAAATCATTATTCCCCACTATTAGTAATTCAAACTTTCCTCTGCTCATGGTCTTTACTTTCACCTTCCATCTTTGACTTCCCAAACGAGGATGCCAGTAATAAAGTAACTGAGGCTTAGCATACCCATCCATACTTCCCCAAACTGCCCATTTCCCAGTCTCTTGATCAACTGCAGGGATTCTCGAGGGATTTCCCAGACATCTTTGGTTTTGACAGACAGATCGGTAAGCCTTGGCATCCCTTTGTGACAGGGAACTACTAGGCGGCAGCAGAGACCTGCAGCTCTCTCTGACGGAGCGGGGGCAGCAGCGAGAGAGGGAGAGAAAAGCAGAACACGTGAAACAACAACACTTGCAGGTGCACACACCCAGCAGCACACAGCATTACTCCGAACAGTACCACGCTGGCAGAGAACTGCACACGTCTTGGAAGATTAGACACCACACATTGAAACATGTTTACTGAAGGTAGAATAGAGGACATCTGAAGTTTGCACTACTCCATATCTCCAGGTATAATATGGTCTATTCATACAAACAGATACAGACTGTTTTGGTTTCTATACTCGCTAAGTAAGAAAAACATTTTCAGCCCAGTGTGCTAATGACATGTCTACTGCAGCCCTGCAAGCACCTCCACTGATTTCCAAGGGTACGCTGGACTATAGATTGTCAACATGATTGTCCTCCCCCCAAAAATTAAGGGTTTGGGACTATATTGAAAATGGTAACTTCAGAACAGGATCCTTCTACACAACATCAGACTTATAGTCTAGTAAGAATGAAGATGATACCTGGCAGGGGCAAAACTGGCCACATTTCTCTAATGATTTCTCTGGCATTTTAACTGACTCCATCCTGCTTCCTTGATATTTCCTATTAAAAATGTTTATAACCATCTCCAGTGTATAATTTAGGAGACTGGTTTGAAAGCAGAAAGAACAAAAACTAAAATCTATAGAAATTTAAGGATGTGAAGAGCTCTATTTCCCATGAAAAAGAGAAAGGAAAGAAGTAGTTATCACTGTGAGGTGATCTGGAAGTTTTTTCCTCTCTCTCTTTAAAGATTATGCCTTCTAGAATCCAGCAGCGGTAAGGGGAAATTGCCTAAATGCCAAGTTCAACATCAATCAGGTGAGAAAAGGGACCAAAGACAGGAATGAGGGCAGTGGCAGAAGCTACGCAGAGCCTGGCTGTGAGGTGGACAGAGCCCCAGCCCCCCACTGCAGGTCCCTCAGATCCGGGGAAATCAAATGTAGTACTGCTGCCTTTTCTCCAGGAACCAGTGAATTTTTTTATTCCTTTCTTTTGGATAGAATTAGGTTCCGAGATGTTTAGGTAGGAAATTATTTATGTATCCATATTTCAAAGTCACTTTATTGTGTGAGAGAAATGAGGGAAGAGAAAAAGTCAATATATAAACAAATCTAACTTGAGACGAGTTTTTTTTTGAGATTAAAAAAAATGTCTGTTGCTCTTCCCATCCCTTCTCTCCTTCCAGCTTTATGATGTTATTAAGGTGCCTTTTCCGACACAATATTTTCAAATGATTCAAACTCTGGGGATCCTGATGATGTTTGGTTGTAATGCAATATATTTTGGCATTTGAAAAATCCTTACAACGTGCAGGCATTCTGAGTACATCATTTAAGCTCAGGGAGATATTCTGCTCCATCTCTCCAAATATTTCATTAGAATTTACATAAATCAAAGTTCCCCAATGCCATAATCCACAAATACACCGTGTTGCTAATTTTTTCACTTGTTCATTAGTGCCTAGGATCAATAGATAGGTATTACTTATTGCCATCTTCAAAAGACTGTTTTTTGTTGGTTGCTAAAAAAATCACACACATGCACATATACTTTTTAATGAATGTACACACAGCAATAGTTGAAATCAAGGCATGTACTCTTTTGGGGTACTGGCATTGTCCTGAAGAACTTTTTAATGAATGTACACACAGCAATAGTTGAAATCAAGGCATGTACTCTTTTGGGGTACTGGCATTGTCCTGAAGAATTTAAAATTATATATAGGCTACACAAAAAACTGCTGGGTTTACTGGGACATAGATCTATATCTGCACATGTATATCTACAGTATATCCACCTGTGTGCATGTTTTATATAGTGGAATATACTTGCTCATCTAGGAAAGAAAGCCATCATTTTAACACTGGCACATGAGACCACGCTCTTTAATAAAATGCACAAATCACACACCTAAACATCTAAGTGTACATTTCTAGGAACAGCAGACTACTGGTGACACCTGGGTGTTAGGATGGAGATTGATCACTGTTTAAAAGTTTAACACAGCAGCTGTAACTGACCTGTGGGCCACATAAGTCTAAATCTAGTTAGGAAACAGAAGTATTGGTGGGGAAGGAGAGCATGATAAATGGGTCAGAAAACTCATCTAGTCGTGAGAAAATGTACGAGCAGTCATTCCTGCAATAGCTGAGTGTAAGGTGATGGTAGAGACACACCCCCCCGAAGGAGGCCCATGTAAATTCCCCCCGAGATTGCTCCTTCACCCCCTCATAGCCTCTGAGCTCTTTTCTGTAGGGGAATAGGACAGATAACAACTTCTAAGGTTTAACCTATGGCTTTCCACTTGGGAAACTAGAATGTTATAGAATCTTTTGATGGAACTTATAATTATGGTAGAAAAACATCAAAAGAACCTATTTAGCCACCGTGAGGGGCTAGCAAAGAAAACTACCATTGACCCTTGAACAACATGCTGTTGAAAATGCACATATAACTTTTGACTCGCCAAAAGCTCGACTACTAATAGTCTACTGTTGACTAGAAGCCTTACTGAACATATAAACGGTTGACTAGTGCTTATTTTATGTTACATGAATTATGTACTGTAATCTTATAATAAAGTCAGCTAGAGAAAAGAAAACATTATTAAGAAAATCATAAGAGAAAATGCATTTACAGTACTGTACGTATTTACTGAAAAAATTCCCATAGAAGTGAACCTGTGCAGTTCAAACCTTGTTGATCAAGGCTCAGCTGTATTTGACCAGTGACTTTGCATGTATTTGCTGTACTTGTTCCCCTTGCCCTTCCCCTTTCCTGCTCTGTGCCCACCCAGTCCCTCCAGTATCCAAATGTTTAGTGGTTGGTTAGAATTAAGGTTACCTGAGTAATGCTGTACAAGCTGCTGAAGTGTTTCAAACTGGGCCCGGGTGGTAATGTAGTATCCACCATTGTCAAGTTTGCGAATTTTATAATGTTTGACATGGTCTCCTTTCATATCATCCCAATCACGGATGGAAAGTGAATAGGCACCTGGTAAAAATACAAAGTATTAGCAGCTCCAATCACTGTCAGTACTCATTTGTTATTTAGGTCTCATTTACTTGACTATTCTGATGAATAATTATCAAGCGGAGACTCTCCCCCACCCTCTGCTCCCCTCCCCCCACACACTTCCACTCTGTAACATAGGAAAAAACACCTCTTTTCTGAAAATGTCAGAAGATATTAGCAATAAAATGATTTACCCTTGAGAATGAAGGCTATTTGAATTTTCCCCTACACTCCTTCCTCCCCCATCCTGTCCCCTTGCCCCAGCAAGATGGAGAGGAGCAGACATTCCAGGCTGCGCCTGCTCTTCTGCCCTGGAGCACCAGAGGAGGGATGGTGTGTTCCAGGGAAAGGAAGGGACTGCTTCCCTAGGAGTGAGCGCCCATTCCTGCTTCACAGTACTTTTCCCAGGAGCATAACCTGTGTCTGCAGACGAAGCTAGAGGCCTCTGCTCTTTTCCTTGGCAGGGCTCCTCTTGTGGACTCTAATGAGACGTTAAATAATGGAAAGGCCAACAGTTGGAGGAAGAGCAATCCTCGGTTACGAAAAAAATCACAAAGGAAATGTAAAAACAACCTGTATGTTTGGCGCCTGAGGAACTAAGAGTTTCAGAAATTCGTAATTCTAAAGGATTTGTGAACATTCTGTGATCTTGTGCGCCTGGAGGAGGGAAGCTGCCCAGCCCCTGTTACAAGAGGGGGTCGTGGCTCTGAGCCTCTGTAGTCGTTTTGGAGCTGTCTGTCTGTAGTTCGAGAGCCTGGAGGAGAAGCTGAAAATAGGACTCCCTCCCTCAGAAGGCAGGGAGGGTCTGTGCCATTTACAAACCCTGTCCCTTAGAGATAAGCCTTTCATCCCCTCTGACTGATCCACAGATCTGAATGACAAGTGAACTTCTTGGGCTTATTATCTTACCTTTGGTGGTTTCACTCTCACGGATAAGAAAGGTACCTCGTGGGTTTCCAAAGGACAAAAGCTGTCGCTCAGCATCTTTTCGGCCAAGTTTTCCAAAGTACCACCTATAAATGAGATCAAGAAAAGGAAACATTTTATAAGAATCACTTAAAAAAAATGGAATCATGCAAGCTCTTTTGTCCACCCCCCCATCCTCCTAACCTCCGATTTCATCCTTAGCCTTTCCCTATCTATTTTTTCCTAGCCTCATTTAGTTCCCTTTCAATGTATTCTTGATTCCACCCTTAATTCATCTCTTTCACTCTTAAAAAAAAAATCACATTTGAATTATGGGTTATTTTCCTTCCCTCTAGAGATGACAAGAACTGATTTGTGTTAAAACTGCCACCTGCCTGCACAAAACGAGAAATCCAAGACCTTGTTTAAAATGCAACCCCAGGAAATCCTTCCCACACACATCTACAAGACCATGGATTTCTGAGCATAATTACAGTCCCTAGGAAATAACAAAAACATAGTCTTAGTGTACATGAAGGTCATTCATCAGGCATTTTAAAAAAGGCGGTCGGAATGGATAAAGAACAAAGACAACATTTTCAGTGTCTGCCTCCCTATCGGAACTCTGAAAAACGAGGCCTGCCCTGGGTTGCTGTCTGCATTGTCTTCCTGTCCAGCCGTGTGAGGAAGCCAATCAGTAAGAGGCGTTTGCCAAGCATCTGTATTGGGACGTGCCGCACGGTGCTCTGGCACAGCTGCAGGGCAGGTGACTGTGCAGTCAATGAGCGTGTCCTTGAAGACGACTCCGTGTCACACACGGCCTCATATTCTCTTTGTGATGACGCTCCTGTGCCACTTTAGGATGCATCGTGTGAAGTCACCTCGCAACCTTTGCCATTTGTCTTTTATCCCCCCCTACACTCTCCAGCCCTACCCATGGCCTGGCACTCAGTTAACGTTTCAGCCTGCTCAGTGCTGAACAAGCAGCAGGGACTCCAAGAACCCAAGCGAGAATTCGGGAGCACCCCATTGGAATCTGCGTAAAGGAACCATTTTTAGAATATGTAGCTGTGAAAAGATCCAGCTTTCAGAAATGAAATTTCAATTCATTACACTTGAAAATAGCTATTGTATGTTCACTGTCAAATTCTTCTGTGAATGAAAGAGCTTCCCTGAAGATAAGAAAAGACACGCTGCACGCAAGCTCCTCAGTGACTTTTAAAGGCACCAGACGGTGCAACAATCCTAACCTAGCACTAGATGGTATAAAGAGAATTACACCAATTATTTGTGAGAAATGACTCGGTGGGTCTGTATCAATTAAAATGCAGTGCAAACACGAACAGTGGTGAAAAGAGAGCTGTTAGAACAATGGATTGCACTGAGACAATAGTATAATGATAATTAATTGCATATGCAAAACCACAGGCATTTAAAAAATGCTATTTTAATCTTTAAAAACAAAATATTTAAAAATGGACCATTATAAATACAACTTAAATATATAGTGGGTAGGTTCCCAGTTAAATTAAAAAAAAAAAAAAAGCTACACTTGGTGGTACCTTTTATGCTGAAAGAACTCAAAGATGTCTGCCAATCTGCTCTAAAATAAAAATTCAATACAAATTCCTTTATTCACTGATGATGAAACACACTCACTAGGAGAAAAAAGGAGCTCAGAGCCCCTGAGTATTTGAGAGTGGGAAACAAAACCAGTCTCCGTAGAGGGAATACAAAGGAATTAAAGACAAGAGTGTGATCCAGTTGGGGATTTGGCTGAGGTGTGGAGTCTAATGCTCCCTGAAACTTAAATCCAGGGCAAAAATTAAATATCAGGGCCAAAGGTTGGGTTCTGTGGCTGACTTTTCTCCTAAGGCAAGACGGCTTCCACTGAGTAGGAGAGGCAGGTCCCCAGGGTGTCAGGGAGGGGACCAGGTTCTTGCTTTCGGGAGACCACAGCCCAACTCCTTTTCCCTCAGTTCAGAAATCAGGGTCGTCCACAAGCCACAGACAGTCCTCTAGGCTGCAAGGGCCTGCGAATCTCCTCAGGTCCAGAGAGGAACAGTGCTTATTCCTTCTGCAATGCCCCCAGACTATGGGCCACCTTCCAAAACTATTAGCAGTGAGATCATTGGGCCAACCCACTGCTAGTCACTCTTAACTATCAAAGAAAAAACAGAGATCCCAAAGCAAAGGAAAGGATGATTTGAAATGCATCACCACAGGATTTCTCGAGTTGTGGGACAGACCCCATGTGAGACAGTTCGACCTGCAGCATGGAAGGCCTGTCTTCTTAGTGCTCCTTTAATATTTCTGATTAGATCGAGGAGCAAAAATCTCAATTTGGTAAGAATTATTTCTTCCCTCCCTCTTTCCCTCCCTCCCTCCCTCCATCCCTCCCTCCTTCCCTCTCTCCCTCCCTCCCACTCTATCTCCCTCTCCTTTTCTTTTTCCAGTAAACTGTAGGCTTAGAACCTTGGGTTGGCAGTAATATATGCTCTAGCTAGAATTTCATCACATTTTTATGGTTATTCTCTATTTATGGCAAGTAATATTGAGTTTTCATTTAAGTTACTGACACAATGTTTCCTTTCAAAATAAATGTCTTAAAAAGTGAGCAGGCTTAAAGAAAAACAGTAAGTTAATAATAGCATGGTATTCCATAGATAGGGCAAAATACAATGGCCTAGGCCTGGGAAACATGGCATTACCATATCTCACCCTTAATCACTCCAGTGAATTTCTTCTCCCTCCTGCACAACGTTAATGGCATTTTATTATGCCAACTAACTTTTAAAAGCAAGTAGTTAAGTGAAAGGACAAAATAAAACGTACTCTTCGGCCTGGATAGAGTCAACTGGAGCCACGTAATTGCTGGGAATGTAACCCGTCTCTCCAGTTGTCAAGGAGCGGGCTTCCCACCAATCTCCTTCCCTGCAGAGAAAAAAGAGAAAAAGAAGTGAATACAGTGACCATTTCAACGTTTTGCAGTTACAGACTCAATGCTGTAAGAGTGTATGACTATCTCCTAGTCATTCTACCACCTGATTTCTCCTATTCCAACACAGCCCTCTGTGAGGGTCAAAGGATCCCCTGTGAGTTAAATCCAGCACTGTCTCTTATCTCTTGCCTTATTTGTTATTCTTTAAAAATTGATTTTAGAGAGAGGGGAAGGGAGAAAGGGAAGCAGGAAAAAAGGAGGAGGAAGAAGAGGAGGAGGAGGAAGAGGAGGAGAGAGAGATGTGAGAGCAAAACATTGATTGGCTGCTTCCTGCACACCCTACTGGGGATCAAGTCCCCAACATGGGCATGTGCCCTGACCAGAACTCGAACTGGTGACCTTTCAGTGCATGGGATGATGCTCAACCAACTGAGCTACACTGGCCAGGGTTCTTGTCTTATTTGTGAGTTAAGAATATAGGACCTGGGTCAGGAGAGGGCTCTCTGAGTGGGGGGGTGCAATTTGCTTGGTAAGTGTCCCCAACTTGGACAGAGGAAAGGAAACTCAGCCCAGGTTATTTAAAAAAAAACACTGTAACAACATCAAAATGTTAATTATGTGAGGTGGAACAGGTGTTAAATAACTTGTTATGGTAAACATTTCACAATATATACGCATCAATCCATCACACTGTACACATTAAACTTATAGACTACTAGCGGCCCCGTGCACAAAATTCGTGCACATTAAAAGGGGGACCCAGAGTTAAGACCCCGCCCACCCACATGCGCCTCAAAATCGCGTGAGACCCAGACTCAGCCGCGTGCCCCCATTGGGCTAGATCCAGACCCGGCCAGTCCCACCTTTGTCAAGCCCTGCTGGGCAGGGTGCGTAGCCTCAGGTCCCCTGGCCTGGCGCCAGGACGGGGGCGTGGCCTGAGGTCCCCCAGATGGGGTGAGGGACGTGCCTTGAGGTCCCCCGTCAAGCCCCGCCAGGTGGGGGACACAGCCTGAGATCCCCTGTCAAGCCCTGCTGGGTGGGGGGCATGGCCTGAGGTCCCCCATAAAGCTCCGCCAGGTGGGGGGGGGTGCAGCCTCAGGTCCCCTGGCCCAATGCTGGGGGGGGGGGGTGAAGCCTGAGGTCCCCCGGCCTGGTGCCGGGGTTGAGGGAGTGGCCTGAAGTCCCCTGTCAAGCCCCACTTGGTGGGGGGCACTGCCTGAGGTCCCCCGGCCTGGCGCTGGGCGGGGGGAGCAGCCTGAGGTCCCCTAGCCCAGCACCAGGACGGGAAGTGCACCTTGAGGTCCCCTGTCACGCCCCGATGGGCGGGGGGTGTGGCCTCAGGTCCCCTAGCCTGGCGCCAGGGCAGGGGGCGAGGCCTGAGGTCCCCTGTCAAGCCCCACAGGGGCCGGGGAGGGTGTAGCCTCAGGTCCCTGCTGATTGCTCGTTAAGGCTCCTTAAGGGAACTTGGCTTCAGCTGTGGGTGCAGCCATCTTATTAGATAGGATTATGCCAATTATCTATATATAGAAAAGCCTAAGTGACCGTTATGACCAAATGACTGGAACAACCAGTCGACCAGTCGCTATGAGGCACACTGACCACCAGGGGCAGACACTCAGTGCAGGAGCTGCCCCCTGGTGGTCATTGCGCTCCCACAGCCAACCTTCCATGGCCCCTCCCCCTGGCCAGCCACCCCCCTGTGGCCCCTCCCCCTGGCCAGCCAACCTCCTGTGGTCCCTCCCCCTCTCCCTGGCAAGCCAGCCCCCCAATCAGCCCTGATCAGGGGGCTGGCCAGTCAACTTCCCGTGGCCCCCCCTTACCGGCTAGCCAACCTCCCGTGGTGCCTCCCCACAGGCTCTGATGGGGTGGGGTGGGGCTGCTAGGCCAACCTCCCGCAGTCCCTCCTGCTGGCTGGCTGACCTTCCCGATGGCCCAGATTGGGAGGGCCAGCCAGCCAATCTCCCGGGGTCCCTCCCCCGGGCCGGCTGGCACCCCCATAGGCCTCGATCGCTGGCCAGGGCGAGGGACCCCACTGTGCACAAATTCGTGCACTGGGCTTCTGGAGTCTCAATAAAGCTGGAGAAAAGTAAAGCACACACTGACTGTCTCCAACAGTCTCTGTTTCGTCCCCCACCCCAGGCAACCGGGATCTTTGGTTGCTGGAGAGACGCAAGCTGTTGGCTTTAGTGTAATTTGCCAGCCATTAAAAGACTCATCAGAAAAAGAAAAAGAAATGCATTAAAGCTGCAGATCATCTGCGAGAGCAAGCCTGCTAGCAGGCCCAGAAGGGATGGAAGCATATTCTGAATACTTGTCTGGATTGCTGAGGAAAATGGGTAGAATAATAAAGATACAATAGAGTATGCCTTGCTCAGACAGGTTCAAGCTGAGGTCATTTCAATGTCTACTTATAGCAATGACGAGTCTGGTGGGGAAGAGGGAGGTGGGTGTATCTGTGAGTGTACAAATGCAGGGGGAGGACCAACACCTGTGAGATTCATAGTCACACCACTTTGTACGGATGCAATAGCCTGGTCTCAGTCTGTGGAGCTCTCCGAGCTGTGGGCTGAAGGACATGGAAGGGGGCTTATAACGCCACTCGCAGCTTAAAACCGGTGAGAGAACTGAACGGGTAGTTCATGTGCTTGACTCACAAGCTGTGTGCAACAGAGAGTGGGGATGGCTTGTGAGCTCCTCCCTGTCCACAGGGGTTAGCAGATGTGTGTGGGGCTGTATGGGGCTGTAGCTCTGGCACGGACTGCCCAGATCCCTCCACCCGCCTGGAGTCAGGAGTGTGAGGGGCAGGGAGGGACTGCTGCCCTTGAGACGGGAGCTGAAGTACCCACCCTGTCCCCAGAGGCCCAGCGCCTTCTCTTCTTCCTTGTTTGGTCCTTGGAGTGATCAAGAGAAACCTCAGGCCTTTCTTGAGATCACTTCTTGGCTGGACTCTGTGCCAAAGCCCTCGGCCAGGGAAGAAAGTGTGTTGGCTTTTGGCCCTGGTCAGGATCTTCCCCAGACTGATTTAAGGAGAGAGAATAACCAGCCCCCACATTACACAGGAGCCTTACTCAAGAGACCCATTCTTTAAAGATGGAATCTTGAGTAAAGTGACCAATGAGCAACAACTCCATATGCGATTGAGCAAGGCCACAGACAAATGGTGGCAGCCGACATGTGTGCAGTTGTGGGAAGTGTTTGGTGGCACAACTAATGCAGAACAGCCCACAGGAAAACAGGGCGCTGGCAAAGTTTTTTAAAAACGTATGTTAGAATTAGTTTTTCAGTCTTTTTCCTTTCTCATCGTCTTAAACAAATTTAAACAGAAAAAAAATTAGTCAAAAGAAGGAAATAATTGTTCTCATACCTAGGAAGTCCTTTAATAATCTTAAATTTAGTTCATGTCCAGATTTTTATTATAAAATAATTTATACGTACAAAGAATAGGTTTATATATGAACACCTTTGAGTCCATTACCCAACTAAAGAGCTAGATCATCATCAATTGTGTGCAATCTACCTTGTGCTGCTTCTCTACCTCATCCCTCTGCCTTTCAGGTTCAAACATGATTTTAAAAATGTCAACATATTTAGAGTTTGTATTGGTTTCTTTTCTTCGTCCTCCAAAAGAAATACATGGAGTTGTAAAGAAATCATGTAAGAACACGTGGGAGTTTACTTTTTTCTTTAAACATTGCATGTGTTTAAGGAAATGTTTGACACTATCTTTAACAGGGTGACAATGCTTACTGCTCTAAAATTCCACTAGATGGAGACATTTCATCATAAAAAACAACACTTATCATCTCCCTGCCTTCTCTCTTCTCCACACACCCCCATCCACCTGGGAAATGCTCCAAAATGGTGAGAAAAAAATTAAGTGCTGCAGCACAGACTTATTTTTTAATGCAAGATAACCTTCATCAAGTTAGTTCTAATTGATTTAAATTAAGAAAAATGAAGTATAGCATCAATTTTGGGATACTTGGTAATGTCAGCTGGGGCAGGAAGCCAAAACATTTTGCTGCAGGTTGGGGCAAGCTCAGTCTTATTCAGGTGATCTTCTATTAATCAAGTAATTTCCATTTCAAATCCAGCATTAACTCTCTCATTCTGTTCTGGGTACCTAAAGAGTTTAGCACAAATTAGAATCCAACTATCAGCTCATTCTAAAGTCATGAACAGGAACTCATGAATTTCTCTTAAGTGATTCCATTAATCTCATAAGAGTTTTCAGTTACTCAGGAGAAAGATAAAATCCTTTTCTCTTTTTCTAGGCCATCTAGGATCACTGTCTTTATCAAAGGAGATATGAGGCGACAAGGACACAATGTATTAGGTAGTAAACTTAGTATGTTGTGCCCAGTGAGGCTGGCACAGACTCAAAACATCTATCAAAAAAGTCTTTTGAGCAAATAAATAAGTCATCTTTTTAAATAGCCCAATTCACCTATAAATTAATAATATACTCTTTTTAAAAATATATATATTTTATTGATTTTTTTACAGAGAGGAAGGGAGAGGGATAGAGAGAAACATCGATCAGCTTCCTCCTGCACACCCCCTACTGGGGATGTGCCTGCAACCAACGTACATGCCCTTGACTGGAATCGAACCTGGGACCCTTCAGTCCGCAGGCCGATGCTCTATCCACTGAGCCAAACCGGTTAGGGCAATAATATCCTATCTAATAAAAGAGTAATATGCAAATTGACCATCACTCCAAAACACAAGATGGCTGCCCCCATGTGGTCAAAGATGGCTGCCCCAATGTGGACACAAGATGGCTGCTACAAGATGGCCAGCAGGGGAGGGCAGTTGGGAGGGACCAGGCCTGCAAGGGAGGGCAGTTGGGGGCAATCAAGCCTGCAGGGGAGGGCAGTTAGGGGTGACCAGGCCAGCAGAGGAGGGAAGTTGGGGGTGACCGGGCCTGCAGGGAAGGGCAGTTGGGGGGGACCCAGGCCTGCAGGGGAGGGCAGTTGCAGGGGGGACCAGGCCTGAGGGGAGGGCAGTTAGGGGTGACCAGGCCTGCAGGAGAGGGCAGTTAGGGGCAATCAGGCTGGCAGGGGAGCAGTTAGGCATCAATCAGGATGGCAGGGGAGTGGTTAGGGAGTGATCAGGCTGGCAGGCAGAAGCGGTTAGGGGCAATCAGGAAGGCAGGCAGGCGAACAGTTGGGAGCCAGCAGTCCTGAATTGTGAGAGTGATGTCTAAATGGGCAGTCAGACATCCCTTAAGGGGTCCCAGATTGGAGAGGGTGCAGGTTGGGCTGAGGGACACACACCCCCGTGCATGAATTTTGTGCACCGGGCCTCTAGTACTTTTTATAATTCATTCACCTTGATTTAGGAAAGTAGCGTCTCTACTGTGCTACCTTTTATTTCTTTTTAAAAAATATGTTTTTATTGATTTTAGAGAGAGAGGGAGGGAGAGAGAGAGAAACATTGATGTGAGAAACAATGATTGGTTGCCTCCTGTATGTGCCAACATGCAACCTGCGTATGTGCCCTGACCGGGAATTGAACTGGCGACCTGATTTCAGTGCATGGGATGATGCTCAACCAACTGAGCGACACCAGTCAGGGCCCTTTTATGTCTTTACTTGAGTTATTGTGAGTAGCATTATTAAAGGTGCATGTCTTTAAACTGTTCTTACAGTTCAGATATTTCATTAATTTAAGAGTTGATGAGCTTTTCTTTAACTGTTATTCTTTTTTTTTTTTTTAAATTGATTTCAGAGAGGAATGGAGAGGGAGAGAGAGATAGAAACATCAATGATGAGAGAGAATCATTGATGGGCTGCCTACTGCACGTCCCCTATTGGGGATGGAGCCAACAACCTGGGCATGTGCCCTTGACTGGAGTTGAACCCAGGACCCTTCAGTCTGCAGGCTGACACTCTATCCATTGACCCAAACCAGCTAGGCAACTGTTATTCTTTAATATATCCAAATACATGATTTCAGCCCTGGCTCTGAATAGCTTTTAAGTTTTCACCACAGCTCCCCCTGTTCTTCTAATTTAAAGATTTATTAAGAGTGTAGCCCAATCCCCAAAACTGCTCATAGGGCTTGTGGTCCCAGGAGCTGGGAGCCCTGATGGAGCCAGGACGTGGTCTTTGCAAAGGAAGGTCAGCCTTGATCTGACCAGCTGTGGAGCCGTTTTATTTTATTTTATTTTTATTTTATTTTTTATATTTTATTGATATTTTACAGAGAGGAAGGGAGAAGGATAGAGAGCTAGAAACATCGATGAGAGAGAAACATCGATCAGCTGCCTCCTGCACACCTCCCACTGGGGATGTGCCCGCAACCCAGGTACATGCCCTTGACCGGAATCGAACCTGGGACCCTTCAGTCCGCAGGCCGACGCTCTATCCACTGAGCCAAACCGGTTTCGGCAAGCCGTTTTATTTTAAATGCTGGATTCTTTCTAAATTGACACTGCCCATCTGACTTTCAGAGAGCATGATCCATAACAATTTTATCAAATGTTTGGTGGGGCTCTAAACCAGGATTTTTTCTTATCCTGATGAAAAGAATTTGAAAAGAGTCACTACCCTAGGCAATGACCCCTGTTCCACTCTGTTTATTATATTTTGAAGAATAGCTGTTTCTAGGTGGTAAGTCACTCATCATGAAATGAGAAAATAGAGAATGAAACAGATGAATTAAACAAAGATGTTTTGCAAAATGGGTTCAAGTTTAATACTGTCCAAATATGCCACACTGAATACTTACTACAGGTCAACGAAGGACCACCCACCCCCAGGCTGGGCAGCAGTGCCATTAACTCTGGGCACATATGCACACACACAGATCACATGGTTCATGCTGCACTTTAAAACACAAAAGCCAGCCCTGTGGCCTCCCATTTCTGCCTCCAGTCAGGGAAAGGAGTAGGAAGACACACAATGGGAGGTGTGGCAGCTGCCCCAGGGAGACAGAGCCCACCCCTCCCTCTGCCAGGGAGAGGCTGGGGGAGGGGAGACACATGCCATCTGGTTCTGTATTGCTGCTTTGTTTTTCCTTCATGATTTTGTCTTCCCCGTTATTACCCTTGACTTCAGGTTATTGCATTTGTTACAGAAACCTTATTTCCCGCAGAACCTTTACATGGCATGTAGGATGAGGAATTCCATTGGCAAGAAGGAAAAACATTAAAGGGAAAAAACCTGGTAATATTTTCTTCTAAGAGAACAGGGTCAGAGGCTCAAAGCCTTCCATAAACATTAAAGGCAAATCACAAAATACAGATTGAGATAGATCAGATCTTGTTTTGAGTGTTTCTCCAAAATTTCAATTGGATGCCATTTTAGGGTCTATCCACATTAACAAAGGACGAAGTCATGGCTTTGACTTTGGCAGGACTGGCTTGCAAGGCCAAGTCCACTTGCAGTGTGGAGAGAACCTGCAGAAGAACTGGGAACAGCACTTGCTGCCACTCCTTAGTTCTTACCGTTCAGGATCTGGTTAAAAGTTCTAACCAACCTTGGCTTTGAGGGAATATTACATGAAATGGGGAGGGAAAGTGGAGTGTATTTCAAAGTCAGTACACTCTGACAAGAAACATTCATCTGAGAATCAAACTAACAATAAGGTATTGGATATCAGAAGAGATCAAAGCCAAATTTTCTCCTCCCACACCCCAGCCAACCTTTCACCCTCATGTAACTTGAATGGTTCAGTCCCCTCTGATGGGAGTCTCTGGGCCTTTCCAAGACCAAACCTGACACCGTATTTAGGATGCATCCCCACATGTCACTCTTGGCTCTGGCACCTGCTAGCTCCTCTGTGCACCTGGGCAGCTTCCAAACTTGAGCTTCTGGCTCCACATGTGTACAGTGATGACTATGAGACACACCTCAGGCAGTTGTTGTGGAGAATAAATGTGAACATTTGCAACTTAGCACATGGCTGGCACATATGGAGCCTTTAATAAGTGGCAGCTGTTTACTATTTCAAAGAGAATTCCTGGGGCCTTTCCCCTCCATGAGATGTGGGGAGATTGGCTGGGACAGGAGACCACACCTCAGTCCCTGCCACATCCCACAAGGAACTCCGAGTGTTCTGTACCCATGCTCTTTGGGAAGCAGAAGAGCCAGGCCTCAGGTCCTTCCACCATCATGAAATCCAGTTCGCTCAGGGAGCAGAGGACAGGTCAACCAGACTTGGGGCACAGGAAAGCTTGCAGAGGGGTCCCCACTCCTTCCCTACCACTGGGAACACTCACAGGAAAAGCTGAGGTGCAGGAGACAAGGCTTGTCATGTCAATGTTGGACACCTCCACCTTCTCCAGTGCCCGGATTTTTTCTGGAGGGCACTCATGCATGCACACTGCCTTCACCGGACAGAAGCAATATTTAAAAACTACAGCGAGATCCGACCCCTATTTACTCTTCCTAATGGAAGTATTCATTGTAGTATTTGAAGAGTGAATGATTCTCACCCTTGAACTTCCCCCATGGCCTGTTGACTGTTGTTCCTACGGCCACATTTAAAATGCACACATTGAAGTTACTCAAGAGTGGGCGAGATCACTTCTTCTCCCACCTCACAAAGATTTCAGTCACTCACAAATTTTCATATGGGGCAATGCCTCCACAGGCTTCACCCAACTGGAATGTTTAGCAGTTTTGAAAACAGAAGGAACTTGTTGCCAGCCTTAAGCGAGGGTTTAGCTAGTGTAACATCTGAAATGTGAAGAAAATCCCCAGGCAGAGGGAGGGTAGTGTGGCTAGCCAGGCCTGTGCCAATCTTCTCAAAACGCAGATTTGCAGCGAGTGACATGGGGGCATTTATAACCTTTAAACCAAAACCCAAACCAAAACCATCGACTCGGCTGCTATGGGTAGCTTCCCAAAAGCGCCCCACACAGACAGTGCCATAAAATACAGCACTGGTCACAGCCTCTTCGTTTCTCAAATTAAATTGGTGTGAATGAATGAACTGAACAGGGTTCTCCCAGCAATTAATACATCTGAAAAGGCGCAGACTGGCAGCAAGGATATTTTCCCAATCTGAAAGGCACACGCTTCCCCTTCCTCTCCAAACTTACGAGCTGTTCAATATCTGAAATTTCTCTCCTTTGTGAAAACTCAGGTCATCTTCTGTCCTTGCTTCATAATCATAAAGGGCCACAAACAGGGTCACTCCTGGAAAAAATGAACCGAAAGGGGAGAGATATCACAAGAGGAAATTAATTCCAAGAAATTAAATCTTCGCTAAAACCTCATTCTTAAAATCTAAAGCTAATCAGCACGGACAACATGCTGCGGCCTTGTAATTAATGTGTGAACCCAGAGTCCAGGCTGGACTTATGCCTTGGTCCTTGCGGCAAAGCGTTGTTCGATCCCTCTGGAGTTGAAGGACTTTCCTCTATGCACTTTGGAATGAATCCTCGGGAAGAGACAGATGTTAATATCATGTCCACAGTGGAGGGGCGGCAGCAGTGTAACGCTCGGATTTGCAGAGCTCTGTAGCAATCGGACACCCTTTATCTGACACTCGGGGGCCCACGTTAGGTTCTGGTAAATGCATCCCTCTTCCCTGGCATAACAGTAAGGCAGGATGTAGCAGGAAACTCCTGCAGCTGGGGGCTGAGAAGCCTCTGTAAATGTTCACTCATTAGAGGGTATCTTGCCCTTTGCATCTGCAATTGTTTTTGGATCTCCCGTCTCACCTTGATGTTGCCTCTCCTCACACTGACGTGTAGTTCTTGCACTTCCTCATACCCACCCTATTCTTCTCTTCTGATTGAGTCCCCACACAGGTCTTGCCTGCTTTGCGGAAGTTTGCTATTAACAGCACAGACTGTCCTGTGTCCCATCTGTCCCACTTCCTCCACGTAGTAGGCAGGATGCTGAGACAGCCTCAGTGATTCCCACCTCCTGGTATTCATGCCCTTGTGCAATCCCCCTCCCCTGAGTGTGGGCGAGCCTGGTGACTTGCTTCTAACCAATAGAACATGGCAAAGATGATGGGATGTCTCTTCAGTGATTAGGCTTCATATGATTGTGACTTCTGTCTTCCTAGCAGTCTCATTCTATTGTCACTTTGGCTCCAACACTTTCATGAAGCAAACTGCCATTTTGGAGAGGCCCACACGACAAAGACTGTGGGTGGCCTATGGCCAACAACCAGCGAAGAACTTAATCCTGCCAACGCCACGAGCTTGGCAGCAGATCCTTCCCCGTTGGACGGCGAGGCGACTGTAGTCCAGCCAGCACACCTAGATTGTAGCCTGTGAGAGACTCTGAAACACAGGACCCGGCTAAGTTATTCCTAGGTTCCTGACCCACAGAGACTGTGACATAATAAATGTGCATCATTTTAAAGTTGCTAAGTTTGGTGGTAATTTATTATGCGGCAATTGATAACTAATACACCCCATTTCTCTGCTCTCTGGCTTCTCATTTGATCTATACACCTTCAGTGCTTGGTGTGGATTCTACTCTTCACCAAGCTGCCGTTTGGCTGAGTGGGTGGTTCCAAGGGAACAGATGTGCCCGGGGGACTACTCAAGAACCAGAGCGGGAGGCAGGGCTCGTCTTTCTACCCCATTCCTAGTGAGACCTCCCGTAGGAGGGCTGGCATTCAGAGGGTCTGACCCTGCAAAGCATGGCTCATTTGGCAACGGTCCTCATTTCTTCAGATTTCTTTAAAAGGTTAAAAAAGAAATGGCTAAAAACAAAATAACAGGAGCCTATAAAACCATGCTTATTATTTATTCTCATTGAACACTCTGCCAACAGATTCCTTTCATTACATAATTTAAAAACAAACCAAAGGTGCATTGTGTGTAAGACAAGCACACGAGGATGAACACTTCCACTCTCTCCCTCGACCAGCCAGCAAGTTCTCATAGGGTGTTTTTTGTTTGTTTTTGAAAAATATGTTTTTATTGATTTCAGAGAGGAAGGGAGAAGGAGAGACAGAAACATCAATGATGAGAGAGGATCATTGACTGGCTGCCTCCTGCATGCCCCTCACTGGGGATCCAGCCCACAACCTGAGCATGTGCCTGGACTGGGAATCAAACCATGACCTCCTGCTTCATAGGTTGATGCTTAACATTGAGCCATGCCGGCTGGGCTCACCAGGTATTTTTTTCCTCTAGAAATGGAAGGGAGAGTCAAAGGAGGTCGCAGAAACACATAGCCACTGTCCCTGGCCTTAATGTTCTGAAAGCAGTGGCGAGAAGAAAGACGTGCATGCATAATAAAGCCAAATAATGCAAGGCACAAAGATCCGCCAGTATTTGGGGATAATGTTTTTAACTTTCAGATTTATAAGGACCAGATGGCCTTTATACTAAGGTTGTCTCTGAGTACAGTATAGAGTCTATACTATAGACCCACACATTCAAGACAAGTAGCTTTATGACCCCTCTAGTGACTTTATGAATGACACCTGCGGACACATGGATTCATATCCAGCACTGACGAATGAATGAACAAAGTCAATGCCTGTATCAGCAGAATTCAGAGTCTTGTTGGCAGAGCACTCAGCAGGCACAGGGTGGATGGCTGGGTGCAGTGCTGGCTCTTTTTTTCTCTCTCCTGCATCCTCAAGAGACTTTCCGAGACAGCCTGACAGCCTCTTTCCTCCCTCCCTCCATTCTAGGCGCCATTCCGGAAGGCAGGAAGGACAAGTAAGTGTGCTTAGCATTCATTCACCCAAGCAAGGCCTGCTTTAAAGGGAAAGCTAGGTCCACCTTCACACAAGGCTCAATGCCCAAAGCTCTGGGCCAGGTGCATGGATATACATGCACTGGCCTCGTGCATGCAGGGGCATGAAAACCCCTGCTAACGTCTCAGTAACAGCAACTCCCCCAGTAACAAGGCACAAAGGGTCCTTATATGAGACACTGGCTCCCAGATGAGTTGAGAGCACAATGGTTGATGTATATTTCCTTAAACGTCTGTAATGAACAAAACAATTTTGGAACAAATAATGTCCCATATCTAGTTACCATGATTCACATACTGGGAGAAGATTTGGAAGACTAAGGATGCATGAGATAACTTGCAAATGTTTTGGAAAACATATGTCTGAGAATGTATGCCAGATATTTTACAAAGTATTAGCTCAGTCAGCAAATGCACATGGCTGTGAAACATAGCCCTTGGTGGGAAAGAGAAGGAAACTTAAAAAAAGAAAAATATCCCTTAAGGATACATACGATTCAGTTTTAAAATACGGAAGATACATGGAAATACTTAGGGGCTGATAAACTCAGTCATAATGAACATAATAGGGAGGTCAGAGAGAGAATCAAAGATGACGAACGGCCAAAAAATAATGCTGCCAAATGGCCCACTGGCTGGGCAGTGACAGGCAGGCTGAAAATTAGGAAGGTGAGGGAGAAGACGCTATCCCTGGCTTTCAGCCGGGAAATATGAGTGCATTAATATCTGGAAAACTCAAAATATGTGTTCTCAGATCCAGTCCTGGAGCTTCTGATTCAAAAGCTCCAAGAGGGGCTCAGGCATCTGTATTTCAGAAAAGCTGCCTAGTTGTCCGAGCCAGTCAGCCAAGGTGGAGAGCAACTGCCCTCAGTGCCTGGGAGAGCTGTGCCTCACACCAAGCAGGCCCTCACAGAGCAGCCAGGCGGGGTTCCTGCACTGCTGTCTCCAGCATTCTGATGTGTATGTGAAACTCTGGCTTTTTTTTTTTTTTTTACAGCCCCTTATCTGGTAGAAGATAGGTGGAAATTAATAAAAACTTAAATATGAAGTCCTTAGTCAAAAGGAGCTGGAGCACCAATCTTCAATTGCCAAAAGAATGAAGAGCAGCTGTCCCCTCCCCCCAGCCCTCTGTCACCGTTGGGGCTTACCTGTCCCTCCTCTCGTACGCAAGGTCCCAGTATGAGACGAAGAGTTCACACCCCCAAAGACGGTGAGCCCCTGGCCTCCGGCTGCGTGGAAGTTGTTGTAGTTTGGGATGGAGGTCACGCCGAAGCTGGGGTAGTGCTGAGGAGTGGGGTCTGTGCCATAGCGGTACCCGGAGCTCTGGTTCAGGCTGCCATCCCTCTCCTCTGTCAGTTTTGTTGCTTCTTTATCCTTACATTGCACACAGCCCATTATCTAAATTCCTGCCAAAAACAGAAAGGAGGCACGTGAACTTGGATGCTCCTTCGTTCCCGGTTGCTTGACTATGAAAGAGGCCCCTGGATATCTGAAGCCTGTGAGGGCATGAGACAAAGCAGTGGCTGGGGTTGATCGTTAGAAGCAATCTCAGTGCCCTTAACTTGACAACCACATTTGTTCCCCATATGCTCTGAGCGATGGGATCAACACAGAGTTGATGTTCACCACACAGCAATTTTCCTCAAATGTGGTCTGCACACCTTAAAATTCTGTGATATCACACACTTGCATAGAAGCAGCCCAATAATACTTATTATTATGCTATTTTTAGTCATCTCCAAAAGTAATGTATGCTCTAGAAAATGAGTCTACACAGTATTAGAATAAAAAAACTCCATCATGGCAAAGGACATTTAAAGAAGAGGGTAAATCCCTGGCCAGTGTGGCTCAATTGGTTGGGCATTGTCCCATGCCTGGAAACGTGGTGGGTCAGGGCACATGCCTAGGTTGGGGTTTGGTCCCCAGTCAGGGTGCAGATGGGAGGTGTCCAAAAGATGTTTCTCTCTCACATCATGTTTTTTTTCTCTCTCTCCCTTTCCTTTCCTTTATCTCTAAAATAAACAAGTAAATAAATAAATAATAATAAAAAAACATATTCTAAAAGAGGGTAGAGGTGTGTTGGAAAAGCCTGAATACAGACCCTTAATGCCTCACTGTACTCCTTCACTCAGGATACCCAATGTTCAAGACTCATTTGGTAAAATTTAAGCAATATGATAACGGTAAGTATCAAAATGAAGCAATAGTTGCTGGATAAAAAGCTAAACTGGCAGAAACTAAGAGGTCAAATCGTATCAGGAACAAAACTAAAAGCTGCAACTTAGCACCTTCCATTTCCATTAGCTTTTGGCATCTTTCAAAAACATTTAAAAAGCCATTTCCGTGTTCTAGGGGTAGTGGTGGATTAAAAACTCGAGTCTTTGCCACCCTACCCTCCTCCAAACATATTTCTCCTGAGCTCCTAATCTCAGTAAATGGCACCAGCAATGACCCAGTTGCTCAAGTCAGAATCCTGAGAAGCGTCCTTATTTGCTTTTTCTTGTTTACTTCTCCCTCTTCCTGTCTCACACTCCACTATCCAAACATTCTGAGCTTCTCATGTCCTCAAAGGCTCCATTTTTTTCTGCTGTCCTTTAGGCCTTGGAACATGGCCTCGAATGCTCTTTCCCTCTCCTCTTTGATACGCAAGAGATCCTTCAAGTCCCAGATAAGACACTGCTTCCTCTGCAAAGCCTCTGATTCCCCCACTCCCAGGCTGGGGTGGTGCTCTTCTTAAAGCGTTCCCATGGCATCTTGATTTGCCTCATATTGGCACCTGTTGTGCCATATTAAAACGTGGCCTGTTCTCTTGTTTCACTGCCCGATCAACTGTGAGTTCCAGAAAGCAGGGCCCTGCCCATTTTTGTCATAGCTATATTGCCAGTGCCTGGCACATAGTAGGTCATCAGTGAAGAGCAACTGAATGAGTGAAGATTCTCTAGCCCACTGTGTTTCTCTTTCACCCTTTCTTTCTTTCTTTCTACATCAAGACCAATGGTTCTTCCAGTGACTTTTATCAGAAGTTTGTCCTGCATTTTTTACTCTACTGGTGTGCATGAGAAGTGAAGATGATTCAGAAATACAAGGCAAGTTGGTTAAACGACCCCACTATGGACTAAAATACCCTGTCAAGCTGACAGTGGGGAGGTAGAACGTGCAATGGATGTCCCTGGCAAAACTCTGAGAAGTGGCCCATTTGGGACCAAAGAACTAAATAAGAAACACATGACATCATGCATAATTACATATATTCACTGGGGAGGGCACAGCTGGTAGACGATGGGAATGGGCTTGGTGCGGCGAAGGAGAATGAAAAAGCTAGCTTTCCCACAGGATCTTGCAAACCAAAGTGGGGAGTGCCACGTCAGACATGGAGGCTCTCGGGGCCACTGTTCTGCGCACTGCTTTTCTGCTGGACGGGGCCATGGAAGCAACCTCCGATTGTTCTAAAGTCCTCTCGCATTGCATGTTTCAACAAATACTTATTGAATTGAATGTCGGTTCCTGAGAATGGAAATATTTGGAAATGAGCCGCCTACTGCTTGAGCTGAGATCACCAAATCTGGAACACATTTACTTGTAAATCATTTGAGATTAACTTAGAGTATACTAGGTCCAACATGCTCTCTAACTTACGGTAAATGAATAGGATTTTAACAAGTTTCCAAAAGGAAATGCAAAATATCTCCAAGGCATGATTTTCTGAAGAAATGTCATCATTTGTTGTTGGTGTTGCTTCATAAGACTGAAAAATGTCTTGCTCACTTTAGATTAACTCTTTCATAGTAGAAAGTTATTCCAAGCTTCTACAAAGGACAGACAGAAGACACTTCTTGTCCCGGTGTTTTTTATCAGGGCTCTCACTGATGTACTGTGCCTCGAGGATGTGAGACCTGAATCACAGAATAACATCCATAACACCAGTGGTTCTCCGCCGGGACTGATGGAGGGACGCATTCTTTCTCTCTGCATCTAGACCAAATGCCTGGAGGCATCTTTGTTGTCACATCTCGGGAACGAGAGGTACTGCTGGCACCTAGTGGGAAGAGGCAAGGATGCTGCTAAACACCCCACAGTGAACAGAATAGCTTCCAAGGACAAAGGGTTACCTAGCTCTAACTGTTGAAGTGTGGCAAGGCTGGGGAATCCTGATTTATGGAGGGGAAGGTTTATACCTTTGAAACCATATAACAGCAGTTTCCCTTACAGCTATACGATTAGCATGTGATCTAGAATGCCTTTCTTAGGAAAAGAGGCTTGCTAGGTAAAAGGAGGCAATTAAAAAAAATCGACACGAAATGCTCTGATTTTTCTCTAGAAGCTTGTCTCTGTGATAGAGAAAATAATCTAAACTTGCCCTGGCCAGTATGGCTCAATTGGTTGGTGTGTCATCCTATACAGCAAAAGATTGCAGGTTTGATCCCTGGTCGGGGTCCATACGGGAGACAACCGATTGATATTTCTCTTTCACATAGATGTTTCTTTCTCTCTCTCTCTCTCTCTCTCTCACTCCCTCTGCTCTCTCTAAAATAAATAAAAACATATCCTCGAGTGAAGATTAAAAAAAAATCAATGAGAACCCTCATAAACTACTCTTCCAACTCTAACAAAACAAAACAAAACAAAACAAAACAAAACAAACTCTATTATCACGACCTTGCTGAAAATATGAAAATAGGACCCTACATCTAACCAAACTAAGGAAAAAACAGTCCTTCAAAATCTACTAAAATAAATGAGTAACAGCTTACATATAATTCTATAAAATAATGGAAGGAAGTACATAGTGAGTTCCTTAAAGACAGGGATTATTATTATTATTTTTGTTTCATTATTATATCCCTAGTGTCCAAGACAGTGCCTGGCATGCTGCAGGAACTCAATAAATATTTGTTAAATGTTTAAATACAAAACAAAAAAACAAACACACAAAACTCATATCATCTTGGAGAAAACAATTCTCTTTTATAGAAGGGACAGCTCCGTTACCACTTCATGCATTTGGAATTTTGAATAAGGAATGTTTCTGCAGAGATCTTGCTTATTCTTTTCCTTTCATTGACAAACATGAAGACTCTGAAATAAATCAGTAAACGCAGGTTCAGGCCATTAAAAGCTAATCACAATGAAAATATTTGTGTAAGAGCTTGTGGTCTTCTTCCTCCCCCTTGGGGAGGCCTGACTAACCATTCCCTGATGGAAGAGCAAAAGATGCTATATGAATTTGCTCAATGTGACTTCAGGCTCCTTGCCACGAGGCAAACTTCTCAGCATCTGAGTTAAAACAAAAACATTCTTCATTACGCACAGTTTTGTGGTGGGGCTTTTATGGCCAATGCTGTAGGTCCACGATGAACTAATGCACTACTATACTTGCTCAAGATCTGTGGGGCATTGGGAAACTCTGAGTAATGCCATTCTGAAAGAGCTAGGGCCCTGGAGTTACTCTGATCAGTAAATCACACACCATGAACTCATGACCATCTTTCTCTGCATGTTGCTGTGCCTAGAAAAACCGATGGGCAAGCACTCTGACAAATAGGATCCTGGGCCTGTTGTCAAGGTGTCTAGATTATAGCTACGGATCTCCCTATCTGCCAGTCCTGCAAACTGAGGGGCTCTGTTTCTGTAATGCATGTAAAATCTGATTTGCTTACAATTTCTTTAGTTTGGTGGATCTTCTTATATGTGCCAGCAGTATTAAGCAACTCCAGGAAGAGTTGCTAAAGGGAGATTGCAAGGATGGCCACACCTTCCTTCTGTGAGCATGGCAGACGCCATCAATTGACCATAGCACTTTCTGGTGCTATGCCATGTGCAGCCCCAGAATCCGTCTTCACATAGCCCTCGGGTGACTGACTAAAACTGACATAGAGGATGGGATCTCTCTGCTCCTCTGGGCCTAGGCTGCTGGTCCACAGTGAGTCCGGTTGAACTACATTACCTCCACTGATGCCAGAGACCACGAGACCACGGTCTGTTCTGCTAATGGCCATTAAACACAGATGTGCTCATGTTTTCTCACATGCCAGTCGATAAAGCACCACCTGTATGCTCAGGGTATAACGCTGCAGGGTTTCTGAGAAGATTTCACAGGTGTGTGAGAGCTCGGTACCAAAAATGGAAAAAGGCCACTGGCAGTCTTCTGCAAAGGCAGATTACTTTCTCTTGAGACACATAAACTTGCAGGCAGAGGAGGGGATGGCAGGAGGAGGAAAGGTGAAGCTGACAATAACTAACTAATTTTAGCAGCATAAGCACTTTTGTCTCAGAAACCAGCCTAGGTGCTTGTAAAGGAGCGACAGCCCCTAGGCATCAGTCACCACTCTTGCTCCTGACAGCCCAGACTCTGGAGGGTGACAGGAAAGCCACGTTGGCCGGTACTCTGATGTGGCATGTATCCTGGGAACCTAGAAACCAAACACACGTAACTGAGATGGGGAGGTTGAAAAAGGACTTAGAGCTGAACTGTAGATCTACTACACAGTTCCACCCACTTCTCTGGGAGAAAAGCAAAAACTGGCAGCTTAACAAGCAAACACCCTTTTCCGGTCAACAGTGACAGCGGGAGGCAGGAGGATAACAACATGTGGCAGAGACACATCAGAAAGGACTTCCGGAAAGAAGATTCATGGCAGGGGGCTATTGCTTCTTGCAAAACTGGAAACACCCACACGAATCAACCTGAGAAATTTTGCAATGTTCTCAATGGAGAAAATGAATCCCTTCAAGCACAGGGAAGGCTGGCCTTGGTTTTCCCGTTTAGTGACAGGCGAGTGCCACATTGCTAGCAATGGTAGTTGGGACACAGGACTTGTCACCCAAATTTCCTAACACTTTCAATCCTTTATGATGATTTTCAAATCCTCTTTGTAGGACATTGGATCCTGACACCCCACAAGGGTCTGCAAGCAGGACAGAAGGGTCCGAGATGACTGGGAAGGCTGACTCACTAAATTTTCAGGACAATACTAAGACGGAGACGGAGGTATTCTCATTTCCCTCACGTTACAATGGAAGAACAGAGAAGTTTGGGAATTTGCCCATGGCTCAGTCAGGGGTGGAAATGGGATCTGATGCCAGACAGAGTGATACCATGGTCAGCACATGAAGCCTTTATCCTGGAGCTGCCTCCTGCCCCATGGAATCCAGGTCAGTCCACGCAAGCGTGTGGCTGGGAGGGACCTGTGGGGAAGGTCCTCTAGTTCTAGTGAACCCAACTTCATATGTATGGCTGATGAAGGCCCTGATTTCAGGTCCTGGGCCTCACTCCCCCACACTCACACCTGCCCCCCGAGACTGGCTCTGTAGGGGTGCTGGGACCATGCCAGGCGTGGTGAGTCACCAGCTCCCTTGATGTAGTTTGGCATCTTAATGAACGCTTGAGCCAATGATAGCAAAGCAGCCCAGAGTTTCCTATGATTTCCTAGACGTGGTGGGGTATTTATGTATATCAAGAAGGAGTCAGCATCGGTCTCCTTGGTATAAAAGTGAGCCTTCCTACTGCACTTAAAACGTGATTTGTTTACCAGTAAAACCTTCTTCAACGTATTTACTGCATAAACTGAGTTATACATGAAATGCCACCTCCAAGCACAAAATAACAGATTTCTACTCTCGATGGAGTCTTTGGAGGGCAAGGCCCCCACCCACACACAAGTGATCAACACTACACCTCTGTGAGAAGACAGATGTAAAAGCAGAAATACATACAATGCCAGCACGGGCCATATGCAACAATGGGAGAACAGAGCCTATGTGAAAAATCAAATCAAAGCTCTGTTTCAAAAATAAGAGTCCACGTGGAGCTGGGCCCATGTGATCATTTATGCACAACTTGCAAAGACCCACTGGAGGGTGAGGAGGATATACCTTGTTCTGCGCCGCACAGCAAGGGAACTGAACTAATATGGACCACTTGTACAATGTCACTTTACTCTAAGGAAAAGCCACATTCCCGGCACCTAGAATATATGTTTGGCTCCCCCTCTCTGGCTTGTCTCATTCAAATGACCCCCAGGCTGAGAAGCACAGCTCCCGCCCCCATAGTGTGTTCTCCTTTCCCTTCTGTATCATCTTCCATTCCCCAAAGCTCAGAGATGCAAAAGCACTTAATAAAAAGGGAAATGGAAGCATTAGATGCCAATGGTGAAATTTAACAGTGCAGTCAACTGAATGCTGGAACCATTCCCAAACCCAAGTGGCCAGATGAGGGTTTAACACCAAATCATGGAAAGGCTCCAAAAGGAGGGAAGGACGTTTTCTTTCCACATTCACTTTACTCGGAGTGAAATGGTGGTAAAAACAGGGACATGTTTTAACTGTCTATGCCAAAGGTTCAGAAAGATTTAGAGCACAGATTGTAAAGCTTTTCAGGCCTTCCCCAACCCCTTATTGGATCACATCGAAGTTCCTTGTGGTTAGTATTTTACAATTTTATCTTATTTTCTTTTTATTGAGATATAATTCATACACCATAAGATTCACCTTCATAAAGTGTACAGTCCAGTGGTTTTAAATATATTTACAAAGGAAACCATTACCACTATCTAATTCCAGGACATTTTCATTACGCCCAAAAGAAACATGCATTCATTAAGCAGTTACTCCCCATTCCCTTTTCACTCCAGCCCCTGGCAACCGCTAATCTACTTTCTGTCTTTATGGATTTGCCAATTCTAGACGTTTCATATAAATGGGATCATACAATATGAGGCTTCTGGTGACTGGCTGCTTTTACTTGGCATAATGTTTTCAAGGCTCATTCATTTTGTAGTACAAATTAGTACTTCATTCCTTTTTATGGTTGAAAGTATTCCACTGTATGGATATACCACTTGTTTACCATTCATCCGTTGATAGACATTGGGGCTGTTTCCACTTTTTGGCTATTATGAATAGTGCTGCTAGGACCATTCATGTATAAGCTTTTGTGTGGACATATGCTTTCAATTCTCTTGGGTTAATATTTTAGTATATAAGGAATTTATACAGATACGAAAAAGTCTAAGATTATGTAAATGGAATATGATGTGAACTGGCAAGTCAAAGAATGGAAAAACAACTTGTGAAACATATCAGAAAATGTTACCTTCAGTAGTAATCAAAGACACTCAATTTAGAGTAGTGAGATACTTTCACCTCTAAATTAATAAAATTTAAAAAAGAAGTCTGCGCAATAGTAATGAAGGTTCCTTTAAATGCATATTCTCATATACTGATGATAGAAAACTAGGAGTAAATGGATAACCTGGTTGTAAACCAATTTGACAATATTATAAAAAACTACCACAACCTTGCCCTGGCTGGGTGGCTCAGTTGGTTGGAGTGTCGTCCCCTACAATAAAGGTTGTGGGTTCGATCCCCAGTAGGGGCGCTTGTGGGAGGCAACTGATTGATATTTCTCTCTCACATCGATGCTTTTCTCTCTCTCTAAAAATCAATAAAAACATATCCTTGGGTGAGGGTTAAAACAAACAAAAACAAAAACCTTAAAAATGGGTCTGCGCTTTGCCTGAGTCTGTGCTAAAGAGATACTTAAAAAAGACATATAAAGAGGTTCTATGAAGTGTTATTTACAATTTGAACTGTAATTAGAAAACTTGCTAATTGCTTAATAAAAAGGTAATGGCTAAGTAAATTAAACGTAAGGCATGCCTGTAATATAAAATTAAACAGAAACTAAAACCTATGTTTACAGAATATTGTTAGTAATATGAAAAAATGCTCATGTTACAGTAAGAAGGATCACATGATTGAGACTCTATGACTAGAAATTATTTGGGAAGAAAAGACACTGAGGTGCTTGCTGGTGGTATGCAGGCGATAAGACTATGGGTGACTGTTCTTCCTTCTTTCTGTTTCTTTCTCAGATTTTCTATACTGAGAACATATCATTTTTTAAAAAAATCCTTCCCTGAGGATATTTTTTCATTGATTTTTAGAGAGAATGGACGGGAGAGAGGGAGACAGAGGGAGGGAGGGAGAGGAAGAGAGAGAGAGAGAGGAGGAGAGGGAAAGATATATTGATGTGAGAGAGACACATCCATTGGGCTGGGGATTGAGCCTGCACTGAAGTACATGCCCTTGACCAGGAATCCAACCCATGACCCTTCTGTCCAATGCTCTAACCACTGAGAAAACCAGCTAACTCAAGAACATACCATTTTAATAAGAAGAATAAATCATCATTTTAAATAAGAAAGGTCCCTTTAGTCTTATCAGTTACTGATTTAATCTCTATATATAAAACCCTAAGCAACTGGTCGACCGGTGGACCGTTTGACCGGTCGCTATGATGTGCACTGACCACCAGGGGGCAGATGCTCAACGCAGAAGCTGCCCCCGGTGGTCAGTGCGTTCCCACAGTGGGAGCACCACTGCGGCAGCGCTAGCCTCTCCTGCCTCAGTTGCAGCACTCCTGAGCAGTGGTGGCAGGCACAGCGGGGCCCCCAGGATGAGCAGGAGCAGCACAGCACCCAGCAGGCTAGGGCTCCTCCCTGGCCTGCTGCTTCCTGCATTACTAATCCCTCAGGTGTCCTGGATTACAAGAGGGCGCAGGCCAGGCTGAGGGACCCCACTGGTGTACGAATCCGTGCACCGGGCCTCTATTTTGTATATAAATTGACAGCAACCATACATGGAAGAAGTATGCTTCATGAACTTAAATATTAAGAGAGAGAGAATGATTGATTCTAAAGCCTGTTAGGAGGTAATCTCTCCTTTTGGAAGGTGTGAATGGTGTCAGTACCAAAGGACAGAGAGGCTTCTGAGTGTGTTTTTATAACATCTGTGCTGGGTAGCGGGCAGTGAAGGAGCAGTGCTGGGGGTGAGGGATTGACACACACAAATGAACAGCCATAGGAATCTAATTAAGGTCAGATTAAGCAAAGCCAGAATATACAATCAACTCACAAGATCGTGTTGGTGGCAAGTGTCAGAATCTGAGATTACAGAACCAGGAGTGGGGTGGCTGGGTTGGTGGGCTTTTGAGAACATTGGGGGCCCAAACTCCTAGGTACCTGGGAAAAGCCAGTAAACTCAGAATAACAGTAGTACTCATTCAAGTCGCCCGTGGACCCCAATCAAGGAGCCCCGGCTACTTGCGGTATTTGCAGGACCTCTCGGTGAGTGAGTGCCTAATGACCACACATCGGCACGGCTCTAAGAAGGTGGGGAGGATGAAGCAAAGCACTGTTCCTCTTTGGGTGCCTATTAGTGGTGAAAACAAGGAGTCTTGCTTAGGGCACAAGGCAGAAAAATTCTGTATTTCCCCTCATCTTTCCTCTTGTTGCCTTCACCCTTTCTTGTTGGTATGATAGTCAGCCTAGCATTTTGATGTTTTGACTTTTTCCCCAGTCCCTAGATTTTGGGGCAATCCAAGCAGGGTACAGAATAATACCAACACTGGTTTACGCAACCTGAAATTTTTCAGAAACAAAAGATCCAACAAAGATGTTTCTTTCTTTAATGTTGGTATTCAGTCAAGCATCTTTCCTTGGCCCTGTTCTATAAAAACAACCAGAGGAAAACAAAAATAAAAACAAAAATGTGGGCTTTATTCATGAAGTAGCAAAGAGAAACAGGAAAGTCAGTGTCACATCTGGGCCACAGTGGCAGAGACCGGCTTTCTGGGCTGGACTGGCTGAGGGCCCAAGGGTCAGGGTGTCAGCTGGCGGAGCCACAAGAAAACACATTAGCACAAAGCAGCTGTTTGAATAGGCGTCATCAATGCCCCCTCCCCGCCAATGCTGAGGATGAAAGCCAAGGAGGTTCACTCTCCAATGCTCAACAAAACCCTCTCTGCCAATCTTTCCAGTCTCTATAGAGGTTCCTCGCCAGATGATTCTGTAAATGTGGCCTCCTCCTTTCAAAAAACAGTGAATTCTTTTTCTCTTTAATTCACTAGTTCCAGTCAAGAAGATTCATTCCTTTAAAGAAACAGAATGGACTTTGAATAAGAAAATGTTATTTTTCTTCTTTTCGCCCTCGAGCTCATGTGTGTGTTGTGACCTCCACCTCTCCCCTTTTCACTGATCAGTTACCTCGTTATGCAGTCAGAGCCCATCAGAATCTACTCCCCTGAGAATCTGGTTGTGAGGCTATTTGTACTGTGTTTTTGGAACTGAGGCTGGCATCTTTTCTTTGAAGAATGACATGAAGCCAGGTACCTGCTCCTCTGGATCTTTATGTTGGCACTTTCTCAAGTTGCAAGGAATCCAGCAACACCAGAAGCCATAATTTTTGTATCCCTGGCAAGTGGTTTAGAATTTCAAAGCATCTCAGGCAGCTGTTTAGGTGTGAATACTGATAAAGTAGGCTGTTGGAAAACATACCCCTCTCTAATTCCATGGTCTGTACTGGGACAAGGGATGGTGACGGTGACTATGACGATGGGAATAAGGGGAGCAGAAAGCTGGACTGAATCTAGCCACACTCTTCCTACCACTTCCTCGCCTAAAAGAAATGAGGACTGTCTCTGCTTGAATTTACTTTCCTTACCCCCGCTGAGGCCAAGTTGGTTGACTGGGTATACAATTTGTGGTAAATCAATTCAATAGTGACTTTCCCTTTGGAATATCAATGAGACAGAGTATGATTTCTTTTTAGAGTGTTGTATTGCAGAGTAACTGAACTTGAGGTTATCTCCTTAAAGATGACAGCACAGAAGTTTATCTTCCCCTTTGCTGAGGGTTTGCAGGATTCTGAACCTGGGCATACAGCCTTGCAAACTTGAGTCCCAAATCTACATCATTGAAAATAAGTGAGTAGTGGGAGGATGAAAGCAGGTGAAGGGTATGGCAGACTGCTCACTGCCTCATCAAATCCACCAGCTTCTTCTACAGTAACAGTTTCAACAAGGCCCATCTATGGCTATTCAGCTGAAGACTCCCCTTTTCAGACTCGCTTGTAGCTAGGTGTGACCATGCCACTTAATCCTGGCTAACTGGTAGTAAACAGATGTGATATATTCATCTGCTGCATCCTTCCAAAGGAGTGGGTTAAACTCCATTCTCCTTCCCCTTCCTTGTAGACAAAAATGGATGTGGTGCTGGTGAACTGGATTCAACCAGACCGAGGATGGCAACCTACAGGGGATGGCTAAACTGCAGGACAGAAAGAACCTGGGCCTTGGACGGCCTCACGAAACTGCTCGTTCACCCTAAAGCTTTGATCTCAGACCCTAACATCTATTTTGTGTGAACCACTGTGTTTTTGGGGGAGTGAGGTGGGGTCTTTTGATTATAACAGGTAGCCTGCACCCCAACATAATAAGGAAGTAAAGGAATTAAACTTAACACAGAGGTCAAAGAGTAGCTGAGTTTGTCACTTGTGTGTCTCCCCAACCTCCAACCCCCTCCCGCCTCTAGACCTAATATGATTGTCTGACCTCCTTTGATACTGACAGCCAACCTTGGGTTAAGGCAGGTTAGTAGGATAACAACAATAACGAATCGTAACAATTGCCACCATTTGTTGAGAACTTATTTTCCGCTTGGCACTTCACATATGGTATTTCATTTAATCCTCAGAGCATCCTTAAAAGTGTATTTCACAGTTAAGAGACCTTGGACTCACAGAATTTAAGTAACTTGCCCAGGGCTACCCAGTCACTGGGACCTGGATCCAAGTCCATGTCTAACACAATCACATCTTCTTCCGACTCCCGCATGATCCCTTTTGAGAAGCATGCTCTCTTCCGGCCACCATCTTTGCTCCTTTTGCAAAAGCCTCATCACAGCGAGGCTCCCGTTCTCTCCGGCTCTTCCCTGGGCTTGCTAAGTACAGCTGTTTCCCTCCTGAACGGCTGGAAATGAGGAAGTTAAAAAGAAAACACTAAGGACAAAGAAACTCCCCCCCAAAAAGTTCTCAAAAATCACCATAGTAACAAATCACCAGTTTTCAACTGTGATTTCCCCTGCATTTTTGTTTCTCTGCGCATATCCTTTTACTTACATTCAGCAAACATATTTTGATCCTCTCTATGTGACAGGCACTGTGCAAAGCGCTGTGGATATACAGTCAAGTAAATAAGGCCCCTGTCCTTGAGTTTATATGTACTTAGGAGGGAGAGAGACAAGTCAATCAGTGGACTTGGGGTGGGAAGAGAGCGCAGAGGAAGCCCAAATTCATCCAGGTCTGCAACTGTGAAGGTGACTGGACATTGGCCCAGGCAAGGAGGGGGTGAGACAGCACATCTGAGCGCACAGAGGTGCGGAATGGCACGGTCCCAGGTGGCTCATTTGATTTGTTCCCATGTTTACGGAGCACTGAAACATGTGCCAGGCATACTGCGAAGCTTTGGGCTTGCAGAGCGAAGGAGACAGGCTCCTGCTGAAAAGGAGCTTATAGCTTAATGGAATGGATATGTACAGCTGGGAAGGTGGTTGGAAATAAAGCCAGATCATGAACAACTACATGCACGTTCTAGTGAGCACTCACTATGGTGCCTGACGCTTTGCTATGTGCAATCAGCAAAATATCTCTTTCAACCCATCAGCGGCCTTGTGAACTAGGTATTACTACCATCGGCACTATTTTACAGGTGGGGAAGTAAGTGTAGGGAGGTTAAGTTACTTGCCTCAGGCTCACAGCTAGGTTGGCTGGATTTTAACCCAGACCTGGCTGAATCTAAGACATGCACACGTAACCACGTGCTCAAAGGCTAAAGCATTTGTACATTAGCCAGCTGACACTTACTCAGTATTATGTGGGAGCGAAACTGAGTCCTGACAGGCACAGACTGAAACCAGGAAAAGAGAAGCATGGGGAGCCAGACAGGGAGGCAGAGAATGGGAAGCGATTGCATGCACGTGGACAGAGGGGCATCTGAGGAAGATGTGATTTACTCAGCTGGACAAACAACTCTATCCATTCTAGCTACATGTCTATGCATAATTCATACCTCATAAATCATCCCCAGCCAAAGCAAAGCTGTAGCTTTTGTTGCCCGTGAGCATAAAGATCTGAAACCGTATTGCTGCAGAGGCGGCTTACTATGGGACTATGTAAATTGCATTTTCCGAGAGCTCTGTCGCAAAAAGAAGCCCAATATCTTTTGGGGCTGGGAGGAGAGGGAAATAAAGGCTTGTGTGCAGCTGTGTAGCTAGCTGTTGAAGCATGACCAGGATAGACAACAACAGACATAGATACTGCAACGCAGGACATTTGGGAAAAGACAACTGCTCTCTAAAAAGGGTATGTAACAACCAAGATCCAGTGATGGACGGATGTCCTCTGATGTCCATAAGAGCAGCCTGAAGGGGCTTGAGTTAGAGGTGCAGGTAAGTGGAAGGTAAACAGGGGCCCAACACCCTCCAATTGTGGGGCATTTACTCCATCAAGTCAAACAGGAATGTCATTTTCATGATTCAGAAGTGGCAGTTACCCCTGTTTTGCATAAAGAATGTAATATTAACAAATTCTTTGTGCTAATGTCAGAATGTGGCTTATGTTTTAGCCGCAACAGCTCTGTTCACATTTACAGGCTCCCCACAGTGAGAAGATGGAAACCCCTGCTCACCCACAGCACCAGCCATCCACCAGCAGCCCCGAGCAGCAGCACTCTGTCCCAGCACTGAGCAGAGCTGGCCTGTCCCCAGCGTTTATGCTGAGCTCCAGGTAACAGTGACCCGAATGCGGCTTCACACTCTGCCCCAGTTCTGGTTGAATACAGCCCGAGCTGACTCAGGGAGTAACAATGGCACACACTGGAATGAGCCCAGGCAACAGCTTGCCATAATTCTTCTTGACAAAGGCTGACCCGACATGCTGATTATCAGCCAAGTGAAAAAAATGGCCCTTTGTATAAGCAGCCTACACAGCCTTGGTTTCTACTAGGTTTCATTTTTAATCTGGATACACTTTCCCTGGATGCAGTCTTCTTTACACCCCCCTCTTCATTCCTAGCCATCTTGCTTCCCTTTTAAGATTTACATTTTCTATATACGTTCCACTGCTAAAATTAAACTGTTGCTAAAAAGTAGTGAACCTATTAATCTCTTATAGAACAAATTGATTATTTATACCAATTCTTGCCTTTTCAAACCTACGAAGCTGTTTACAAACTTTGTTTTTATTAACCATACCTTCACTGACTGTTTTAAACCTGTTTCTGCTTTAACACGCTTGCTGGTTAGTCTTCCATTCTTCTCATTATTTCTTTTGTGTCTCATACATTTGATTCTTCTTCAGCTTAAAAATGGCTTAAATTTCTCCTTTTTACTTTTGGCCCAGTTGCTCCATTGCAAAACAGACAAATTTTATCACTTTTTTTTTAGTACCAGAGCATTTTGCTTTCCCATTTAGGCCAGGTGACAATGTCAAACATTTTCAAACAAGACAAGACAAAACAGAACAAAACCTACTCCAAACCCAACCCTTGTTTCTATGTTGTGATTCCAACACAGACAAGTGATGCTATTGGAATTTTCAATCTGCTAACACCAAGTACAATAAGTCCTAACTTAACATCGTCGATAGGTTCTTGGAACTGTGGTGGAACTATGTATAACGAAACTAATTTACCACAGGCTAATTGATATAAGCAAGAATTAAGTTCCTATATCATCTCATCAATGTTATAACAAAAGGATGTTATTCAAGGACTTGCTGTAAAGGAGAGAATGTGGAACAAAATTCACATGTACTATTTGCTGGTGGATGTAAATTCGTACAACTAATCTGGAAAACCAATTTTACATTATTTAATAAAGATGAAGATGCATCTCTCCTACGAGTAGTAACTCTACTCCTAGGCACATACCCTAAAAAACATGCCTACATGAACCAGGGGATATGTGCACCCTGCAGGATTGGGGAGGTCCAGGAACCTGCATTGTAACAGCTCCATCGGCAATGTGGGGGGCTCACTCTGTTGCAAGGGTCTGGGATTGCAGGTTTACAATAACAACTCAAATCTGTCTGTGGCTGCAGCCAGAGGAAAGTTCCCTGAGGAGGAGCGCTGGGGAAAGGCACGTGGTTGTGTGACTATCCTCGGAGCTCTGATCCCTAGGCAAAGGCAGCTAGTTTGAGAATCTGGGAGAACTCACTGTGGTTTCCTCCTCTCCCTTCTGTACCCCTTGGCAACCCAGGCGAGGTTTGGCTCGTGTGCTCCTCACTAAAACCCTGCCCCCCTTCATCTTAGAGTCACAGCATCATCCTCATCCTCATCCTCATCTTCCTCTTCAACACAATCCCAGCCCAACAGGGCTGCTCTGAATGTGGTACTCTCTGCCAGAAACAGGAAACGTCTGGGCGAGGCTTCAGGGATGAGGCTGGGAGGTGAGCCCTGGTGAAGAGCCACCGTCTTTAGCGCACACACAGGCGGCGTGCCTTCTCTGTTCAGGCCTTTACATGCATCTCTGTGTGATTCTGGTTTAGCCCAACACAAGCACAGTGCCAGTGCAACCTGGCCTTTAATAAGTACTTTCAAAAGGCAGTGAACAGGGAGTGAGAAAGTGAGCCAACCTCTTTTAAAGAAGTGAAGGGAACGGAGTGCTCTGTCTGCTCTCGTTCAGGGAGGTTGTGTAAGGGTGACAGAAAGTAACTTTCACTTCCATTCATTTCTCCTCTTGACATCAAAAATGACTTCCGCTGTCCCCCTGCTCCCCCTAATCTCTAAGTGTACAAATGGGGAAATGGCACAGATTGGCTAGAAGTCCTCCCTCTACTTGTCCATTCTAATAATCTTCCTATTTTGAAACTAAAATATCCCCAGGGCAAAGTACAGGTTATCACGTAGCTAGTGTTCTTTTAGGTTTAAAAATATCTTCATGGTGTCAAAAGCTCTACTGATTCCACTGGGCACCTGAAATCTGCTCTATTATTTAGCACCAGTAACGTACTGAGGGTGGAGGCAATTTGTTTAGTTTAAATTATTAACTCATAATAATGGGAGGTTCTGGTAAGGTGCATATGTGTGGGAGACAATGCTATATTGGGAGGAAATCAAGATAATGGTATGATGTAAATACATATGGTGTTCATGGAGGCCACAGAGCCCATCTCCACATCCCAGGGCCCTGCCGGGTTCTCTCTCTCACGTGGGGCTGCTGTGGTCCCCACTGGGGCTGCTGTGGTGCCCACTGGGGCTGCCTGCCACCTGCCCAGCCACTGTCTCCAGAGGCCTCAGCCAGGCAGTTCATTATTTGGGCATGTGGGCAGAGACAGGAGCGATTTTCCTTTAATGGTTTCATTTTCATTCGTTCAGTTCCGAGATGGGTTTCCTTTCATTTCTCTCCTCTTCCCGTCCTCTCTCATAGCCTCAGGGTGTCAGAAAGGCAGAAAGCCATGATCCAGGGGAAGGGTTTACATTGTGTGTAAGTGACTAAACTTATTCTGGTTTCTTTCCTGTAAAATGTGCACTATAGCAATTTTTAAAAGAACAGCCATAATCTAATATTAATTACTAATAGGAAGTTACTGATACTCAACCATCTAAGGGGGTCACCCATTTCACATGGTTCAAATTAGTAGACAGCATCGACCATTATGAGCCACATAGTAGGTGCTCAATTAACCATAGGTTTAACAGGCATGTGTGTGTGAGGACAGGATGCATGCTGGAGCCTAGGGGTTCTCCTGAGGTCATGACTGGCCTTTCTATCCCAGGCACAGATGACATCCACGAACTTCCTGGCTGCCCAGGAGACAGCCAGCCTGCCATCACGGGCGCCCAGCCGCACCACCAAACTAATCACCTTGGGTTAAGGATAACACTTAACAAGTCTAACTGAGAAGACAGCGAAAAAAATTATTCTGATAAAGATTAAGAGAAAATAAAAAAGGAAATGAGGAGGGGAGATAGCTGAATTCTTGCCTAACCTTTATTTGGTTTTAACTCCAGAAAGAATCCACTACCTATAATTTTCAAAAGGAACCACAATAGCCATACCATATGCACATTTTAAAATGTATTAGTTGGAAGGTGGGGATGGAGGGTTGCTTAACTTTTAGAAAGAAAAGGAGGTTTTAGTATAACTCTTGGGTTAAAAAACTGAGTTTGAATCATAACATCCAAGGGTCAATTTCAGAGGTCACTAAAATGAAGGCATTCCAATCAGGCAGCATCTTTGCATATAATACGTCCGTTACACGTAAATAGTAATGCTCAAGTGCAGACTTTTCAGAAGCCCTACTCTGACGACTGAGAACACAAGGAACAGTGCCTGGATCTCAGAACAGAAGGGGTTATATTTAGCTCCACTACTTCCTCAAATGCATGAAGAGAGGGCTCTGAAAGGCTGGCATTTTCAGCAGAGTCCTCGTGGCCTGGTATGATGTGAGATCAGAAAGCTCAAAGGGAATAGGAACAGTCACATTCTGGTTCCACGGATCACTTCTGTGGCTCTATGAAGCATTGTCAGCCTCTCCCATTACACTGTTCCCAGAGGGCTGGAGTCCCGTCTGCAGGCCCTCTCCCACACACCCTGAGACCTTCACAGGCCAGAGGGGCTGCTGACCACATAGTAGGTGCTATGGTGCCAGGGGCCGCCGCCATCTCAAAGTCAGCTGAGCGTGGTCACCTGAGCCTTCTCCTCTTCCTGTGTCAAGGTAAGGGCAGAGTCCTCTGCCACACAGACTCACTCATCCTCTGACCAGAAGGAATGATCTGGAAGGATGTGGTTTTGAAAATTTGGGTTAACAGTTTTTGGACTTATGGCCTTTTCTGATGGTAATTGTTCCTGCTAACCAACTACCTACTGACCTATATACCCAACACTCATTTTGTTTGCTGCAAATAGGCTCACTGGATTCAATAATAAAAATGAGAAAATGATAGAGGAAAAAGACAGATTGCTTGGTAGTGTCTGGAGAACCTTTGGAGTGTCGATGGAGGCCCTGGCTGGTTCTGTGGTGTGATAGAGGTCTGCATATTCAAGGTCAACAGTACCATGCGCACACAGCCCCGTGGCTGAGAGATGGGAGGGTAGTGCCTCCTACAACACACAAAGGTTCTTTCTTTGTCTTCAATTATTGCTGACAGGAGCCTAAAATGCTCCTGACTTCTGGGAGGAGACCAAGTACTGGGAGTGGTAAGTCAGAGAAGGAACCCAAAATATAGAACTGGAAACTTATTTGGTCAATTGAAGAGTTTTCTCTTTGGATTCTAGCTAATTTCTCTTTTCCGTCAAACACCTTTTTAGTCCTCCAGTTTTCCTGAGAAGGTAGAGAACATTAAAGAGTCTGAGCAGAATGGAGAAAATAACTGGCCGCTGTTGGGACTGCAAAATTAGGCTGTTTGACACCCAATGGGCTTCTGTGAATCCCACAGAGGAGCCATGAAGACCTAGTTATAACCCCAGGTCAACCGAGCAGGATCAGGAAGCACATCAGACATGATGGCAGCCATTCATGAGGTCAGGGAAAAGTATGGTGCTTAAGATAGCTGTGTCCCACACACCTATAAATGATGAGCATGGATCTAAGACCCATTACCTGTTACATACCTGTGTTTTCTAATTACTTGAGAATGAAGATGATAATGGAAACATGAAAATATGTAGCTAACAATTAAATTAATGATGTAATTCTGTACATCATTAAGGATAAGTAAAATCTAGACTCAAAACCAGAGACAAATCATTACTTATCTTACGTTTTTCTAAGTAATAGTGCCAGGGCCAGCCCTAGGATGAAATGAGTGAGATACTTGCCCTGGGAGCAAAATATAATGTGATACCAAAAAGCTCAATAGGATGAAAAAGATAGCATGAAGGTATTATCTTGAGCACTGAGGTTTTTTTGGGTGTCCTTACATTAAGTACATAAGGAGAGTGCCTCAGTTGCCTCCTTCTGGTCCCAGGCTGGTAAAAGTCCATCAACTAAAGGTAGTAAATGATTGGAGGATGCCCAGTTATAGAATTGCAGAAGAAATCACTAAGATACTCAAGAAAGAGTCTTCAAATACATCCCACTGTTGGCCAAAGATGTGCGCAAATATTTAACAACACTCATTTCAGTGTTACTCGTAATAAAAAGTGGGAAACAATCTAGATATTTACCCACAGGGGATTAACAAAAGACAGTATCATACCAGACTCCTATGGAGATTAAAAATGATAATGTGGCAGAATAGCAATAATCCTGAAAGACGTTCATGATAAAGTCAAGGGAAATATGCAAGTTACAAAGGACTAGCTGGAAATATGACCCAATCTTTCTTGTTTTCATTCCTACCCTTCATACCCATCCCTCACATGGCAATCAGAGTGACCTTTTAAAAAGTTATTCCTAGTCTTAAAATACTTTCCTATTGTACTTAGAATAAATGTAAACTACACAGCATCCTTGCTCAGGCCCTGGCCATCTATCCCTCTGACCTTATCTTCTACAGCTCCCCGTCACGCCTCTTCCCCAGCCATACTGGCCGCAGTTAGGGCCTCTACACAAGCTTTTCCTTTCACCTGAAATGCTCTTCCCCCAAATACTCACATAGCTGGCTCCTTCCCAGGATTCAGGCCTCAGCTCAAATGTCACCTTCTCAGAAAGGTTTTTCCTGGCATAGACTCTCAGTTGGCCACTGCCCTGTCACTCTATCATATCATCCTGTTTCATTTCTTTCATAGCACTTTAACACTCTCCGAAATGATCTTACTTAATTACTTATTTTCTTGTTTACTATTTACCTCCTCCCATGCGAATGAAAACTCCATGGGGACAGAGGTTTCCATGATTGTTCACTGGGTACCCACAGTTGTCCCTGGCATAGAGCAGACTCTGATGGATAGATGCTGAATAACTGTATGGAGATATATATGTACATACTCACAGATTAATGTACACGTGTGCATTCATGTAAAAAGAGAAATAAATGAAATAGCACAACACAAAGGAATATCTCCGAATATTGAAATTATGTATGGTTCTAAGTTTCTTGATTTTGCTTATTTTCATTTTCTATAATAATGTACTACCTCTAAAATAATGAAAACAAAGTTGTTTTCCCTCTGTCTACTTTTCAGAGTATGGTCACTAAGGAATGTTGGCACAGCTTGATTGATACCAGAACCATGAGATGTCAGAAATGGAAAAGTCTTAGAGGGTGTTGGGTTCAATCCCACCTCTCATTTCATCGATGAGGAGGCCCAGGCCCAGCATGGAGAAATGATTGCTGGTTTAAACACTTGAAAGCTAGTCCAGTGTTCCTTTCACTACATCAGTGGTTCTCAAACTGCACACATGTGAGAGTCATCCAGAAGGCATGTGGATACACAGGCTGCTGGGCTTCACATCCAGAATCTCCGAGTCAGCAGGGCAGGGCAGGGTGTGAGAGCCTGCACCTCTGACAGGTTCCTGGACGATTCTGATGTTGCTGGTTTGGGGTCACACTTTTAAAACCACGAGGTTATGTCACATTGCCTCTCGTGGCTCCCTTAGAGAGGTCTTCCTCTTTTTGCAGGAATGGTAGGAATGAAAACAATACCTTCAACCGAAGGATTCATGGAAAACCCCACCTTTTAGGCCCCCTCGCAGAAGTTCCTCCCAGAAGGAAGGGGCACGGGGATAAATGATTTTGAGAGTCTTCTCTGCACCAGGCATCGTGCGAGGTGACCTATAGTTTGTTTAACCTGTTTTACTGGATAAAGCCTAAACTCGGAGAAAGGGATTTATCTAAGAGCAAACAGCTAGAAGGGATGGAATCAGATTTCAAGTCCATGTCTATTTGACTATAAAGTCATTCTCTAACCTTCATAACAAAACAAAATCTGGCATTCAGAGTGGCAAATCAACAAGTCCAACACAGAAACAAACACTCCCAAGAAATATTAATATGATGCCACATTCCCCAAGGTATGGGAGGTGTATACACCAATATTAACAACCAACCTTTTCTCTGGGTCTGATGCCAGGGTTTATTCATTTACATGATATTCAGCAATTTCCAACCTCAAAACCCCAGGGTATACAGATGATTTGCGTCAATACTGCAAGCCATCTGTGAAAAAAGTGGAAAAGAGAGAATTTATCACCGGACAGTCATGGCTCAGTGGTTGAGCATCAACCTATGAACCAGGAGGTCATGGTTCGGCACATGCCCAGGTTGTGGGCTCAATCCCCAGTAGGGGGTGTGCAGAAAGTAGTCAATCAATGATTCTCTCTCATCATTGTTGTTTTTATCTATCTCTCCCTCTCCCTTCCTCTCTGAAATCAATAAAAATATATTTAAAAATAAATAAAAAATGTTTTTTTAAAAAGAAAGAATTTATCAATCTCAACCTTCGACAAAGGGGAGAATCACATGTGTTCTGTGGAGGAAGAACCCAACAGACTTAGTAGCTGAACAGAATGGTCCCACTATTTGAGGAACTAAATTTAAATTCAAAGGCCAAAAGGCAAATGTAAATATCGGAATGTGTTATTTACCACTTTATGTCAAAAATAACCTAGAAACTACTTATTGCTTCTTTTCTATTTAATTGAGGAGGAAATTAACAGGGGACAAGGACGTCTTGGTGACAAGGTCACCACACCCACAAACATCCACATAATTAACGAGTTACAATTTGTAACTCGTGACCACATCATGGTCACATGCGATCCAAGTCTGGGAAAGCTCCGTAAATACTGAGGTTGAAAGGGGCTGGATGGCATCCTTTAACATCACAGTTTTCATCAGAATTCCAAATCAAGAGCAAGGTTAAAAATTAGTTATTTCCGGAACAACAACAAAAAATGTGGTTTTCTTTATCTGTCTCTCTTATTTCTTATTCAACGTCATGATTTCCCCCATGTTTTATTCCAGATCCCTGAAGCAGCTGCATAAAGAGGTTTTACACGAAAATAAAAGGAAATACTTTCTGTGTAATTCTGGCTATCAATCAAGGGTTCAACCAAGACAGCTCACATGATCAGTCCCTTCCCATGTCCTCTCCAAGGGCCCTTTAGTATCTCTCTCAGAAGCTCATGTTCTTACCGTAACCAGTGACATATCTACATTTTGGCTAGCAAAGCTTGCCAGTGGAGACTTCCAAAGAAAGATAAGCTGTCAAGAGGGAACAGGGCAAACTAGATATCATAAAAAGACACAAGATTCTCAGAGATGGGTACCCGAGAGCAGTTAGAATTTGATATCCAAGGCAACCTTGCTCTAAACACAATTAAGAGCATGTTTAAGGTTGGAAATGACTGTGGCCTTCTTTGTGCAGCACATCAGTAAGGTGGACCAAATTCACAGCCTCTCATTTGGGAATGTCTGAGAAGATCTGGCTCTTTTACCCCCAATTAAAATGCACAGGCTTTTATTTGTTATAGGAAAAAGAAGGTCTGAAAGATCTTGTGGAACGAATCCTGGGTCTCAAAGCCGAAGAGCTTCTGAGCTAGGCATCTAACGCGGGACAGGAGATTGGACCTTATAGTATTAAATGTAAGCAGTTCTTTTTGTTCCCGATGCTCGTCCTTTATGAAGAGTTGGAGAATAGCCATCTTGCCTTCCCCAGAGGAATGATGCAGCCGCAGCTGCAAATGCAGGTTCAGCAGCCGTTATCCTACTGTTACATGTTTGCTTTTAAATATTGCACTGGCCTAGCAGAATTGGCGCTCTCTCTCTCTCTCTCTCTCTCTCTCTCTCTCTCTCTCTCTCACACACACACACACACACACACACACACACACACACACACACGCACACATGGGCGACAAAGTTTGTATCTGCATCAGTGCCTACACCTGTGTCCTGGCAAGAATTTAAGAAAAGACATTCTCTAATTTCTGTCTGAATGGAAAGTTACCTATTCCATAGGTTCCTAATATATATTGGCAGTGTGTGGTGCTCCTGATTCTCACAGATTTCACAGTGCCTTCAGCCTGGGGTAGTTTATGCTGAAGACAAAAGAGTAGCTACTTGGCAGATAATGCTCTTCAGGCCTTAGGGAGGGCACTCAGCTGGAAAGATTTGTTTTCCTTGGAGATCGGAAGTGCTTTTCCAGCAATTATTTGATCTTTCCTGGGAACTCGTACTTTTGAACAATCTCCCAGGCTGGTGGGAACATGGGTTTCTATTCTGGTCTCGGCATTATCACTAACCAGACGTGTGACTTTGGGCAAATCATCTGGCCTTTATTTCACCTCCGTTTTCTTATTTGCCTGCAGGGACAATTATCCCTTCCCCGCTTAATTCATGGGATTCCTATGAAAATAAAACAAAGAGGTATACCTGAAGGTATTGAGGAAATGTAAAAAAGCTAACTTATTGTTAGGTGCTATTTGTATTATGCCTTTCACTTTTTTCCTGTCCTGGTGTACATTATTAGTGGTATGTTCTGGGTTTCTTTCTCAGAACTGGGTAGGAATTCTTTCATGCAGAAAAGGAGAGGTAGAGAGTGCAACCCAGGAAGAGAGCACTGTCAGGTTCTGGCTCCCACTTGGACAAAGAAAGCAAAGAAACAGGACCAGAACAGGCAACATTGTCCCAGAAAGTATGCTTTTGCTAGGCCCCCAGAACATTCTGGTTCTTATCTGTATCGTTTCAGAAGTACCACAAAGAAAGCTACTGCAGTGTTGAATGAATGAACAAATGAATGAATCCACCCACCCCTCCACTCACCCTTTATGGACCAATACTATGTATCCAGCAGTGTGCACAGAACACAAAGATGCAAAATGCCATCCCGGTAGCTGAAGAATGTACAGCCAACGGGAGAAGGCAGTCATGGAAAGGATTTGTTCTGTTCCATGTGGCTAGTGTGCTCTTCTGAATAAAGAGACGTGGGCCTCTGAGGAGCTCAGGCATGTGTGGGTCACTCCGACCTAGAGGAAGCTGGGACAGATTCTCAGGATGGGCATCCTAGCTGGGATCGTGGGGAGGGTGGTGAAGGAATGGGGTGGGCCAAGTGCTCCCCAAACTGAGGAACAACTCGGTGAGGCACAGATTCAGGAAGGAGCACTCCAGAATGCAGTCTGGGTTGGTGTGACAAATGCCAAAAGTGTGTAGGTGGACAGGCAGAAAGTTAGGCAGGGGCCTAAATGTGAAAGAGGAAGCAGGCCACCAAGGCCTCTGAGCAGTTACACAACAGATTTGTATTTCAGAAAGATTACTAAACAGCAGAAAGGATGGACTGGAATGAGAGGTCGAGGGGCTGAGTAACTGATTTAAAATGTAATGTTAACATTTACATTTCACAACACAGAACACAAAAAAATCCTGGTTCTTTTGTAATCTTTGCAAATTCCAAATTAACACAATCAACCATAGATTAGGGAGTGACTATATGCCTTCCAAAAAATATTCTTCAAGTTATAAATTTGTGTTGCACAACTTCAAGTTATAAATGTGTGTTGCACAAACATTGATTTCCCATATGATCTAGGACAATCTCTGAGGAAAGGAAGTAGTATTACTCCATCTTCTAAGAGTGGCTGGCCATTGGTAGACCGTGTCCAAAAGAAACAGGAAACTGCTGTCCTACTATGCACCTGGTGCAAAAAGGGCTGGTAGCCAGCTTTGAAAAAAATACCTCAGAAATAAAAATTTGCCGAAACCGGTTTGGCTCAGTGGATAGAGCGTCGGCCTGCGGACTGAAGGGTCCCGGGTTCGATTCCGGTCAAGGGCATGTACCTTGGTTGCGGGCACATCCCCAGTGGGGGGTGTGCAGGAGGCAGCTGATCGATGTTTCTCCCTCATCGATGTTTCTAGCTCTCTATCCCTCTCCCTTCCTCTCTGTAAAATATCAATAAAATATATTTAAAAAAAAAAAGAAATAAAAATTTTTTTCTAATAATTTGGGAAGGTTTAGTAAGTATTACGCATTTTTCAGTTCCTTCCCTCTTCCTTCGTAGTTTTTTTTCTTAAGCTTAGGTATAATTCCCATGCAGTTCAATGTGTAGATGTTAAGTTACAACTCAGTAAGTCCTGACAAATGTCTATACCTGTGTAAACTAAGAGAAAAATTTCATCGCCCTAGAAAGATCCATCAGGGCCCCTTTGCAGTCCATCCCATCCAGGGCGACCACAGTGGTGACTACGACCACCATAGATTAGTTGTCTGGTGCAGGACTTCCTATAAATGTAATCATATTCTTTGAGTCTACTTATTTTTCATTTATCCACGATAATGTACATTTCAATAGCTCATTATTGCTGAGTAGTTTTTATTGCTTTATTCATTATAGTAGTTTTATTGCCAAGCAGTATTCCATGGCATAAATATAACACTATTTGGTATGTTTTTAATGGCTCTTTTGCTAAAATATGCAACTGCTACCCCAGGCCAACAAAAAAGAAAAGGCGTGAGTGTGCAGGTCAGGTGAAGTGGCCGACTATTCTCCATGAGGCAGGCAGTGACTTTATACGTGGGCTTCATCTTCTGAACCTTCCCACAGCAACAGGGGCAAAACTTCAGGCAAACCAGGCAAACCAAGAGAGAGACCATCGTTAGTATTATCTTAGTGCTCATGTCTGGCTCACAGAAGCAGATGAAAAATGCTTCCCAAAAGAGAGATGCCAACTTACGGAGAATGCAGGTACTCAGGATGAATGGTTAGACAAGTAATTTAGATAGCTACAATATTCTCTGGAGAATTAAAATGTGCCCACAGGCCCAGGATTCGATGTTGTTTTCCCACCTAAATGTCAATGTTGTACTCTTACATGCAGACTGAGGGAGTTGAGAGAAAGAAAGTGATGCAAACATATTGTAAGAGCTCACCAGTTTTCAGTAGCAGAACTGTACCTATGTCACGAGTGCCAAGTCACTACTCGACATGCCTTCAGTTGTGTTCAACCAAAAAGTGATACCTGGAAGCTTCAGGGAGAGCCAAGGAACTCCAGCTTTTTAAAAGGGTTTATTGGGCAGCAGAGCCAAAAGGCAAGGGAAGAAGGGAGTTATCTTGAAAGTCTTATATTGAAAAAAATATTTCCCCTCACTCCATGGAGCTGTTTAAAGAAGCATCCCAAATGACACCCAAAACACTTCCTCTGCCTTCTCCAGTTCAGCTGTCACAGTTCACTATGAACATCATGTAAGATCGCACTCTGACGACTTGAAACACACTATCTGGGTCAGCTCCTCCCTCCGCCATTGTTACTATTGTTACGCTGCAGGAGCTAGTCATTTTGGCTCCGACATTCCTGTTATCATTGGAAGTGAGGTTGGTTCGAACAATCATGCTGAAGACACACTGCAATCAAAAAGCGCTCAGCTCTGGGTGGAGGCTGGTTGGGTTACAAGAATCACAAGGATAATGTCCTAAAAAAAAAACACTGGCCGGTTTCCTTTCCGTTTTTCAGAATAGATACACCTATTTGCTCTCTATTTTGCCCATCCCCCTTTTCTGAAGTAATTGCAAAGTAAATAATAAAAATAGTTATCATTTTTGTTGAGCACTAACTATGTGTCAGATACTATGTTTTATGCTTCATCCTCACAGATCTTTGGGGGTAGGCACTATTATTATTTCTATTTGAATGATAAGGAAAATAAAACACAGCCTCAGCTTTTAGTTATTCATTACAATTCCACGTGCTGCCTTTGGCTAGCTGGGTTGGAGGAGGGGGTTGGGAGATGAGAAAGATGATGCATGAACAGAAAGTGAAATATCCCCTTCTTTGACCTCCCTCCTCACATATTTTAACATTAAATTTTGTAATCAGATCAAAGTGAGAGATGAACTGTTGAAAGCTACAGCTAAAGCTGAACAATTATTTCTTAGAAGTTTGTTAATGAGACTGACTTAGGATACAGGCTTCGGAGTATATTCGTTCTGGTAGCAGTCACAGTATAGGACATATCATAAAGAAAAGCCATGTAGAACATATCCACAGGAAACAGCTGCAGCTGCTAAGGGAACTTTGACATTAAGGAAGTACAGAACTTCATGGAATTCGAGGAAGGCAGGAGTAATAGATCACACAGCAACACTACCATGGCAAGGGTTGGGCCACATTTTCAATAGGTACACTCATTTTACAGCAGTTCATGCTTGTTTACCTCTCTCTGGGTTTTCAGGAGACAAGCATGGCCTATCGAGAGCAAAAGTTAAAAGAAATGTGAACTAGACACAGAGACATTTACAATGTCAAGGGCGAGGGGCCTGTGGTTTGTGCAAACTTGGGCCTGTTCAGCTGTCCAGTATGCTATGTAGCACTAACCACACGAGATGTGACACAAGCGTAAAATACGTAACCGTACTTCAAAGACATAGAATGAAGAAAAGAATGTGAAATATCTCATTAATAACTTTTACGATATTGGCTGCATGTCGAAATGAGAATGTTTTGGATATATTGTTTTAAATAAAATATATTATTAAAATTACTTCCATCTGTTTCTTTTTAAAAAAAATGTGGTTATTGAGTGAATGTTAAAAAAGTAAAAAAACTGTGATGTCTGCAACTATGGTTTGTATTATATGTCTATGGACAGCACTGGCATAGGTATTTAATAACTGAAAAGATTAACCCAAGTTGAAGGTTTGGGGCATTTAATCAAAAGTGGTAAACTGTCTTGTGATATGTTCCCTAAGAGGTGAATAAAATGATTTAACAGGAAGCAGCCATGCCTACTGCTCTTCTGCGCTGACCCACTGGTGACCTCAGGTAAGCCACTCACTCTTCCTGCGCCGAGACTCCATATGAGTGATCCAGATAATCCTGACTATATCTTCTAGCACTAACATTTTGAGTCTGTGGCAAACTCCTAGGGGCTGGTAACTCATGGGTGAAGGTGAACGAAAAATCACCCTGTATTTGCTTGATATTTGCAGTCCCAAATGTTGCCTGCTGATCTCTCATACGTGAGGCACTTTTGATTAAGTCTTTCTGGAGAAACGGCTGAAATTTAACAGCAATCATAATCATGTTTATGATCTACAGATTGGGCTCCCTAAAGAAAGGATGACTCCATTTGCTCTGTGCACCCAAATAAGTAGGTTTTATATTGATAAGATTATACTTCTAACATGAAAAAACTTAAGATCTCCTAAAAAACCCACAAATACTTAATAAAAAGGTTCTAAACTATCCTTGAGGGAGGGGGTGGAAACAGAACTAGTTATTCTTTTAGTTCAGGTTCTACCGTTTCTATTTATTTTCAAAGCATCTAATTATCTGCTGGAAGTTATTTTGTATCTCCCAGGCAAACTTTATGATTCTAAAGGTTTTCCTTAAAGGGTAAAAAATGTCAATTGGTAGCTCATTTATAACTAATAGGGTAAAGTTTCAGTATAATAAAAGATAAATAGCATTCATGACCCCATAAATATCTAAAGTAAATGTATGCTCAAAATCTATGGGTGGAAACGAATGTGGAATTAAGAAAGTGTAGTGAATAATGCCTATACTATAGGATAATCTTGCTTGTTGTAAGACCACCAGAAATATTGCATGGTCTCCCCTGGAAAGAATCTCATATTTTATATCCCCATTTTTGTAGAATTTCCCTGTTATTTCTAACTTTAATCTGACATCTTTAACTTCTGACCATGTAGTGACAGTGTGTTCAACTGCTACTAATACACTTGTTCATTTTGAAGCCATCCTTGCTTTTAGTCCCAAGGCTCTGAATTCCTTCAATTGTGACTTTCTGTAACATGACTATGTCACTAATACTGATAAGCCTTGCCTGCACTAGAAATAACCCAAGAAATACTTGGTAAGAAAAGAAATGCTAGACATGCAGGCTCTTCCCTTCTCTTGCCTTCTTCTTCCCTCCTTTCTTTTCTTTCTTTTTTAGCCATCCTATCCATATCATGCCAATAGAGTTCAGGTCATTTTTGTTGTTGTACTAATATTGAAGATAAGTTGGAAATTATGACTGAAGTGCCAAAACAAATGGCTTGTGCTTCAGATATTCCATACTTTGGGGAAACTTTTTTTTTTTTTTTCTTCAAAGCAAGAAAGGTCCAGCTGGAGTGGCTCAGTTGGTTGAATGTCGTCCTGTGCACTGAAGGGTTGCCAGTTCAATTTCCGGTCAGGGCATGTACGAAAGGCAACTGATCTCTCTCTCTCTCTCTCTCTCTCTCTCTCTGTTCTCAGGTGAGGATTTAAAAAAAACCACAAAAATAAGCAGAAGAGGGCTCCAACATCACAGAACAAGGAAAGGCTAGATTGGCCTCCTTCGCTTTTGAAATTGGTGGTGTAGGAGTTGGTCAACCCATGAATGAGAGCAAGTCTCTGTGGGGCTACTGTATAAGATAATAATAATCTGACTTGAAAAAGGAAAAAATGACCCTGCATTTCTTTCCCCTTTCCACTACCTATAGAACCACATTTGAAAAAAACAAACACTAAGAGAAGCTGATAATAAAGAATAGCTTCTGGCTGGCTTTTCTTGAGCATTTCATACTTTTATTCCTTTGTTCAGCCTCATTCCCAATTATTGCACTGTTTTCAGGGCACAGGGATAGGACGTCTGGGAAACATAACACATCAGCACAACCGTTTTCTCTGTGAATTCCTTTCAGCATCTTTACATGGCAACAGGAAGGATGTGGGCTCCCTTTCAGATTCAAATGAGATAAGTCAGCCCTCGCTCAGGTAGACAACATCATGCCTGAGAAAGCCAGAACCACCAATCTTCTAGGTGGGGTAACCATTTCATCCTGGGCCTTAATCTCTATTTTTAACATCAGATCCCTAGCCCACCCTTCACTTAAAATAAGTAGAACAAAAAAACCCAACCAACCAACCAAACAAAACCCTGCTCACTCAGTACAACCCAAGTGTCTTCTTCTATGAAGAGAATCGTGATTCTTAGATTTGAAGAGCAATGTTTTCAATGTACTTGCGGGTGTTTTAAATTGTGTGGGACAAATGTTCCCAAGTGGTAGTCTCCTTTCAAATGACTTCTGAAGTTTGAAGACTGTGGTAGAAAAAGCTCATTATACCTTCTCCCCAAATTTATATTCCTAAGCATGTAAAAACAAGGGATTAATGCTTTTTTAATGTAGCAAACAATAAAATATGAGACTTTTGTTTTAATTCTTAAAACTGGATGTTTATTACCAATACTTCTACATAAAGCTCAAAGCAAAACTATGGAATAGAATATGGTACAGTGTTGGACAAATACCTTATTAGTGACTTTTGAAACTGGCCCTATTGTTAATTCTACTAGTGGCCCGGTGCACGAAATTTGTGCACATTAAAAGGGGATTAATTAGAGGAAATAATTTAATATTGCTATTTGCCCTTTCTCTATAATAGAAGTGTCAGAGATGAAAGAAAATTAGTAAAATGTATATGAAAACATTCCTCCTGTCAGAGTCTGGGGTGCACCACGGGACCCAGAGTCAAGTCCCCACCCACCCGTGATGCCTCAAAATTGTGAGAGACCCAGACCCAGCTGGCCCCACCCCCATTGGGCGAGATCCAGACCTGGCCGGCCCCACCCCCATCAAGCCCCGCCGGGCGGGGGGGGGGGCGCAGACTCAGGTCCCCTGGCCTGGCACTGGGCAGGGGGGCACAGCCTCAGGTCCCCCGTCAAGCCCTGCCAGGTGGGGGGTACAGCCTCAGGTCCCTTGGCACCAGGGTGGGGAGCGCAGCCTGAGGTCCCCCAGCATGAGGCTGGGGGCAGTGGGTGCGGCCTGAGGTCCCCTGTCAAGTCCCACCAGGTGGGGGGGGGCGGCGCAGGCTCAGGTTCCCTGCCCCAGCCCAGCGCCACGCAGCCTCAGGTCCTTGCTGATTGCTCCTTAAGGCTCGTTACGGGAACTCGGCCTCCGCTGTGGTTGCAGCCATCTTGTGTTATGGAAACCCTGCCTCCGCTGTGGGCGCCGCCATCTTTGTGACAGTGTAATGGTCAATTTGCATATTCCCTCTTTATTAGATATGATTAGTCAAAATTTTGTGATCTTGGTAAATTATCCTCTCTTGAGTGTCTATGCCAGTTAGCCAGCATCTATCCACCTGACTTTCTAGTAGGTGCCTGGCCCATGGTGAGCTAATAAGGTGAATAAGATATTGTTCCAGCACCAGAACAGCTTTAGATACAACAAGTACATAAATAATTCTACACAAGACATCTGTCACTTGGAAGTTACATAGTGCTAATGGGAGCTTAGTGGTGGAAGAAATAACTTCCAATAGAGGGATCAGTTAAGGCTTCACTGAGGGAAAGCATTTAGTTAATCGCTTGAGAGAGGAGCAAGATTTCTAAATCTAGGAATGCATTGAGACATTCCTGTCCTCAGGAACATTCGGGACACAGATGGGCATCAGGAAAGCCTGGGAGACATTTAGGGAAGAGTGATGAACCCACTAGGTGGCGTAGGGTCTGAGAAATGGGAAGGTGGCTGCTCTGAGCAGATTGCCAGACAAGAGACAGAGACAGAGACAGAGACAGAGACAGAGACAGAGAGAGAGAGAGAGAGAGAGAGAGAGAGAGAGAGAGATAGAGACAGACAGAGACAGAGACAGCAGTACTGGACTTAATTTGAAGTGTGGCAGGAGTCCCAGAAGAGTTCTGAGCAAGAGTGACTTGATCACTTGATCTGGTAGCTCTACACAGGATGGCTCAGCCAAAGGAGCACCTGAAAGAGGGATGCGCACTAGGAGGCAGTCTAAGCCAGTGTTAATGAACCTTGATTTAGGAAGATGATGGTGAGGGTGGGATGGAGGGATAGACTAGGCTGTTGACTGGTACTGGATTGGGGACATAGTTTATCTCTAATATTCTAGTATTTGCTAGGTTAGCATAAGTGAGGGAAATTGTTAAACTGAATGCCCACAAAACAGGTATAAAAATAGCTTTGGGTGAAATTCAGTCCTATTTTTATATTTGTAATCTCAACATTAATTGGTCTTATGAAAAAATAAATTAAAAAAAACAGAAAAAATAAATCTTATGTAAAAAGTGTCAAAGTCCTAGATGAGGAAAAAAACCCAAATCTGGGTAATCCTACTACAGTATTTCAGCATTTGCTCTGATGGTTCACATGGGGTGGTCTCAGAGGAGAGTTAGCCCACCTTCTATTGTGATAGGGATTAGAAAAATGTGGCTCTCTATGAACTTCAGCAAACATCACCCAAAAAGGCCTCTCACAATCCTTTGGGAATGAGATAGGAAAATGTGGGCTGGATACTAAGGCAGTGGTCAGCAAACTCACTAGTCAACAGAGCCGCAGTTTGCCTATCACTGTACTAAGGCAATGGAGTGAATATTATTATTTACATGGGGCTGGTCAGTGAGACCAAGTCCACCTAGAAGGTGACCTCTAGGGACATAAAACATGCTCTGAGCTCTTCAACAACATCGCCAACATCTTAGCTAAAGTTATGGAAAACTTGCTTGCTAAAATGTTCAGATTCAACAAATTTTTGGAGGGATAGGAAATATTGTAGGTGATAATCTCAAGGCAAAATATCTTGATAGACTAGAGTAATGGGCCAGAAATGAGATGGTAAAATTAGTGAAGGGAAATGTAAGAACCTGAACAAAAACCTGTTGCATAAGAACAGGATGGGGGACATGTGGTTTAGCAGCAGCATATGTGAAAAAGGTTGGGGGGGGGGTGTTAGCTGAAAGTAGTATCAATTTGAGTCAATTGTTTAACCTGGCTGCTTAAAAGCCAGTGTGACCTAATGTGGTATTTACTGAAATATAGCAGTAGGTCTGCCCTTAGTTAAGGCTCCAGCAACACATGAATGTTTTTGATATAAACATGTTGGGTAAAGCTGCTTTACAAACCTGGCTTGGCTTAACCAAGGAGAGAGGCTCTGCTGGTTATCATGCGGGTCACCCCTAAGTTAGGCTGAGCTACGGAGGCTAACAGATCACAGTTTCTAAGAAGCTGCCAAAGCAGAAGCTGCACCCACCCATTCTTAGCAAGTCTGAACTTGGAGTTTTTAAGTAGCAATGATAATACAATTTTAGACACCAAGGGACAGAGACCAGTTCAAAGGGCTGTCCCTCTATTTCTTACTAAATACAATGCTAAGCAATATTAAGCTATTACCTGTATTGTCTGTCTGAAGGTAGGACTCTTCAAATGTCTGAATAGTTCTGGGTCCCAAGCTGGGGTTTGCTTTCTTGGTGGTTAGAGAGGATTATGAGGATAAGGGGTGAAGTGCCTATGACTTACAGTCAACTCCCTGCAAGCAACTATGGACTCTGACAATCTCAAAACTAACACTTTATGTCAGCAAATGAAGGGCAAGCTTCCCCCTATTCCCTATTAGAAATACAGAAAGCAAAACAGCATAATTTCTAAGCAAAGTTGGATTAAAACAAAACAAACAAAAAAAAACAACCCAGGAAATTTGTTGCTATGTGTTGTTCTTCCTCGTGCAGTGTGCCATTGATCTTCAGGAAAAGGATCACATGGATCTGGGAGCACATGATTACAAACCGTAGGCAAGAGTCATGGTCTCTTATTCTTAGTTGCTTCCCTTAAGAGAGAGAAATCGTTACATGATGGGGTAAGTGGATTTTAGCCTCAGTATTAGATATTTTCCTGAGGTGCTTCGTTAATAATTATCCTATAAAATATTTCTTAAAACATCACCCCCCCTCCCCCAACCCCGCCACACACATATACCAGTGTGTGTGTGTGCAATTTGAAAGTCACTACATAAAATCTAGAACTTGTTCAGAAAACAGTAATCAGGATGTTAAGAAGACCTGGAATTATGTGAGGGGAGCGGGGTAGGGGGGGAACCTAATACAAAACCTGAAATTGTTTATCCTAGAGAAGAAGACATTTTCAGCAGTCTTTAAAAAAAACACAACCTGTTGGGTATTATATGGAAGGATATTTTGATTTGTTTTAATAATGAGAACTTCCCAAAGATGACAGAAGCTATCTTGCCACTAGTGATGTTCTTGCAGAACTTAGATATAACAGATACTGGTTGAACTAGACCAGTGGTCGGCAAACTGCGGCTCGCGAGCCACATGCGGCTCTTTGGCCCCTTGAGTGTGGCTCTTCCACAAAATACCACGTGCGGGTGCGCACATACAGTGCGACTGAAACTTTGTGGCCCATGCGCAGAAGCTGGTTTTCAGCTCTCAAAAGAAATTTCAATCGTTGTACTGTTGATATTTGGCTCTGTTGACTAATGAATTTGCCGACCACTGAACTAGACGAACTTTAATGCTCCTTCAAGCACATCAGCTCTAAGATTTTATGATATTTTTTTTCTTCTTCCATGAAATAGCCCATAGTGTTGAAGCCAGCAAGGTTATCAGAAGATGTTAGCCTTGGGGCTAGGGCTTCTGAGAAACTGGATTCCTGGTTGCTTAGAAGATAAAGGAAGAAATTCACATTTTACCAGCCAGTAAACAGTTCTTCAATAGTCTTCCTGGGAAGTGGATTTCACCAGGTATAAAGCAAATAATTAGAATTATAAGGACAAAGTAACATAGTGAGAGGATTAATAAGTATACAAAAGATTTGAACAACACAATCAAGAGGTTTAATCGAATGGGTATACTTAGAACTCTATTTCCCCAGCCCCTATTAGAAAATAAATATTTTAAAAAGTCATGGAATGTTTTTAAAAAACTGATCACATATAAGGCCAAGAACCAAGTATCAATAAATTTTGTGATACTGATATCACACAAACAACATTCTCTGACAACAATAGATTTTTTTAAAGGTAGACTCCAAAAAAATGATTACTAAAGAACTAATTTGGAAATATAAAAGCACACTGCTAATAACTAATAAATCAAAGAAGAAATAATTATGATAATTATAATATTCTTAGAACAGAGTGATGATAAAAAATGTTTCATATGAGAACTTGTCAGATGCTGCTAAAGTTGTAATTAAATCTTAGCCTAGAAAGAAAAAGAAAATGAATGAGTATCCAATTCAAGAAGTGAGAAAGTGAACAAAAGTAAAGCCAATTAAATTAGAAGAAAGTAATAAAGAGGAATCCTATATAATAAAACCCTAATATGCAAATCGACCAAATGGTGGAACAACTGGTTGCTATGACGTGCACTGACCACCAGGGGGCATATGCTCATCGCAGGAGCTGCTCCTGGTGGTCAGTGTGCTCCACAGGGGGAGTGCTGCTCAGCCAGAAGCTGGGCTCACAGCGCAGCGGCAGTGGCGGGAGCCTCTCTTGCCTCTGCTGCAGGCGGGCGGTAAGGAGAGAAGGGTTCTGGACTGCAAGAGCCCTGGACTACGAGAGGGATATCTGACTGCCAGCTTAGGCCTGATCCCTCCTGAAGGCGGTCATCCCCCGGGGGTCCCAGACTGTGAGAGGGCGCAGGCCAGGCTGAGGGACCCCCCCGCCCCACCAAGTGCACAAATTTCGTGCACTGGGCCTCTAATAATTCATAAAATCATAAAACAAACATTCACTAGAGAAGATTATCAAAGGAAAAACTGTTTATTTCAAAAGATCAATAAAATAGGTAAGTCATCAAAAACTGATCAAGTAAAACACAAAGAAGGTACTAATAATGATATTAGGAATGAGAGAGAGAATCTAACTATATTTTTAGCAGAGATTAAAAAATAGGAGTATACTATGAACTACTGCGTGCCATGCTTGAAAATTTTAATGAAATGCAGAACTCATAGAAAAATACCACTTATTACTGAAACAAGATGACAGAGAAACCTGGGTATTTTCAGAACCATTAAAGAAATTGATTCATCTTAAAGAAAACAAAACCAATAACATCTGGTTCAGACGGTTTTAAAGTAAAAAGAGGCAAGTTTCAGAGATAAAAAATGGGAAAGAACTAGTATAATCTTAGCACCAAAATCAGACAAGGACAGTAGGAAAAAAAAAAAAAAAGGAAATTATAATCCAATCTCATATAAATACAAACATAAAAATCCAAAAAAAAAAAAAAAATCAGCAAACTGAATCCAACAGTTCATAAAATAGTTCATGGCTAATTTGGATTTTTACCAATAATGCAAAGAATGGTTTAAACTTTAGAAAACTGATGATAGTAATTACCTCAACTCTCAGATTAAAAGAAAAAGAACCCTATGATATTATTAATAGGCACAGAAAAAGCATTAAATAAAATTCAACACTTACTTGTGATTTTAAAAAATAGGAACTTGTAGCACACTAGGATCAGAAGGGGACTTTTTTAACCTAATGGAAAGTGTTTACTAAAACCCAATATAGGCATCATACTCAATGGTGAAATGTTAGTAGCCTTGCCTTTAAATTGGGAACAAGCTAAGAGGGTGTGCTCTCCCTACTGTACTGCATGCAGGTCCTGGCCAGAGCGGTAGGACAAGAAAAATAAATACATAAAAAATTGAAAAGGAAGAATTAAAACATAATTATGTATACATATGATTGGTTACACAGAAAACCTAAAAAAAATACAGATAAATTATTAGAATTGGAGGCTTTAACAAACTGCCAAGTATTAGTTTCAATATGAAAAACTGTGTTCCTATGCATCAGCAACAGTTAGACAAATTAAAAAAAACAGAACACTGTACTTATTTTTTTGACCTTCATCTCTTCCTCTTCAACACATATCTAACCCAGATAATCATATGATAAAAATTACCAGGAAAAACAAGTAATCTAATGATATTACAAAACTCTGACAGGCAGGGAAATAATTTCATGGAAAACTTAGAGGATTTTATGGTTCTATTCTATGTTTCCCTCAAAAATTTTTTCACTGAAAAAAACCACTAAGATGCTGTAGATGGGGTTACCTTGAACTGTGGTGAATCACCCATTTTACTGGAAATGGAACACAAGCAGGAAGTTCCAGGCCTTTGCAAACCAAACTCGGCTTCTGCTCAGCTTTTAACAAAGTCAGCAGGAACCAGCCCTCCAAATGCATCTCATACCGGGAAGGATTCCGGGTCTTACAGGGAGACATTGTCAAGAGGTAGGTAGAGAGAGAGGGTTAAGAAAGTTCCTGAATGTTTGGTTCTTCATCTACATGAAGGTAATACTGAAGGCTACTTACATTTTGTGGTTGTTGAAATTTCACTACAAGCAAGCACAAGGTAACATTTACCAGATCCAACTAAGACCCCTAAATTTCTATATTCGAATACATCCATCAGCATGGCACTTGGTCTTCCTGTTTCTAACAGTCTTAGGGAAGCATACTATGGCACATACAATTCTTTCCCACTCAGGGTTGATTAATTATCATTTTCGATGAAGTGATAATACAAATGAGATAAAAATTCATGGAGAACTTTCTATATTCATTTGGATCTGACTGGGCAATTCACTCAATAAAAACAAGATTATCTGAAAATACTATATTATAATGTTATTTTAAAAAACGTTTACTAGTAAAACCCATCTCACTAGAAACAATAAAAATGAGCAAAAATAGGAGACTGGTTTCCTATTTGACTGATTAAATAAATTGTGGTACATTTCTATAGTGAAATAGGATGTAGTGCTAAGATCATATTGTAAAATAAACTTAGTGACACCAAAAACGTTCATGGTATACTGTCAAGTTAAAACAAAAAGATAAGTACAATTTGTGCCGAAACCGGTTTGGCTCAGTGGATAGAGTGTCAGCCTGTGGACTGAAGGGTCCCAGGTTCGATTCCGGTCAAGGGCATGTACCTTGGTTGCGGGCACATCCCCAGTAGGGGGTGTGCAGGAGGCGGCTGATCGATGTTTCTAACTCTCTATTCCTCCCCCTTCCTCTCTGTAAAAAATCAATAAAATATATTTTTTAAAAAAAAGGTAAGTACAATTTGAAATAATTTTTAAATCTTCCAAATTCACACCAGAAAAGGACTTTAAGCAATATACAGTGTGTGATAACCTCTGAGTGATGGAATAACAGGTGACTTTTGTTTTGTCCTTGGTGCTTTTCTGCACTTCTAAGTAGTCTGTACGGGGGTGTGCACTGATGCAGATACTATTTTAGAGTCCATCATGATGAAATTATCTAGAGTTTATAAAGCACAAATTTCTGGAACTCTCCAAAACACTAACTACAGTTTCATAGCAGTCAAAACAATCAATGAAAACAGTGTCCTACTGACAGTCCTGCTGGAGGCTATTCTATTTATTCTTACTCCTGTTCGACCACTGCAGCAGTAATATTTGGCCTCAGTACATCAGTGCCCCAGGAGACACTGAAAAGGTTCCGTGCCCATCCCAAGGAGACCTTTAGTTCCCTGAGCTTACTCTCACACCGCCAGCAAAGGGACAGTGCAGAGCCCCCAGCCCAGCATCTGAGGTAGCAGGAAATTAATGAGAATTCTGTGCATAAACAAAAGATTCTGTTTGCCACCTTCATAAAGCCGCTTCTCAGCTTAGCAACTTTCTCCAGCTCTCCAGCCTGGCTTCCAAGAATTCACCCAGGGCCCCAAGACCTCTTCCATCAGTTTCCCATAGCCCCAACACGAACTTCATCCAGGATGGAATATATCTCCACACAAATGTCCACACAATTCCCAGATCTCATCCATGTGCCAGGCCCCAAACCAGTCTTACCCACCAGAAGCCTTCCTCTCAGTTCCTCAGGCTCACATCGCTCTCCCTGTCTCTCAATTCTTTGGCTTCTTCCTGGGGTTGATCATGTGAGGGTGAAGCTTCCACATTATCTCAGTGTTTCCTTGGCATGGCAGGGTCTCCTAAGAGTTGGGCCAAGTTCTGTATCTCTTTGATTCTGCCCAGTGCCCTCTCTTAGCTCCTAGTACAGGGCTGCAATGTAGCAGGTTCTCAAATCCAGGAGACAGACTTTTTAAGGTGGGGTGAGTTTGCTGGTACCTTTCCCAACAACAGCTTTACAAGTAATCTATCCCTTTCAGTCAGACTGTCTGCTCCCTTCCCTTCCTCTTTCTGCTTATCCCATCCTTAAGAGAGAGAATGACATTTGCCTTGCTCACTCTTCTCAGCCTATATCCATATGGTTTCCTTCCATTTCTTCAGCTCTCATTTAGCTGCACTAACGAATGGCAAATCATCAACATAGGCAATCCACGAGGATGCCTAGGCCTCTTGCTTTCTGGCTCCCAGGCACCCGGACACTCGAAGGGGGCTGTACCCCCTGGGCCTGTTCCCATCGAGGACCATGCACCTTTCAGTTCTTCCCTAGTTCTCCCCCTTGCTTTTCAGGACTTTGATGGTTAACATTATCCATTCATTTATTCACCCACTCATTCAACTCCTAGTTCTTGAGCACCTTCTGTGTGCTCAGCACTGTAACTTAAACACTTGGAGAACTAGCGTTCCCAACTAGACTGGAAGCTAGCTCCCTGTGGCAAAGGTTGTCTGCTACAATTATTTAAATGTCACCAGAGAATCTAGTAGTGTGCTCGTACAGTGTTTGGAAAATATGAAACTGACTGACCGATATGAGAAAGGAACAAAGCAAAAGGCTACAGTTTTGATTCTAGTTCTCTCCCCTTTGTGGTTTGACCAGAGATGATATAAAGACAAGGAAAAACTCAGACTCCAGCAGAGGGAGAACTTTCTTTTTTTATTTACTTATTTTTTGAGCCTCTGCCAGACCACATGAGACAGTTATGTACATAAAAGTACCCTTAAAGTTGCAGAATATTTTACAGATATGAGTGGCATCATCATCATCATCACGACACAGCCATACAGTGGTGTGAAAACTTTCATTCCAAACAATAATCAACCAAGTCGCTCCATCCTGCACACTGCTGCAACCAGCAGCAACATACACCCTGAAGGGAAAGCTGACAGCCTGACAAAACCCAAATGGAAAATAAAATGAGCAAGAACAGCTACACCCAAAGAGAGCAAACCCACACTGCTTGGAGGAAGAAATCCTCTAATTGCCTCCACACTCCAGCTCGCTTCCATCTGCTTGCATTTAAGGAAGCCCAACTACTGGGCTCCTGGCAGCTGTGGAGAAGAAAGGACATGCTCCCCACGTGCTTGGATGGCTGCAGCAGACAAGGACGGAAGGTCCACAAACACAGCTCAACTGCAAATCGAGCAACAGATTTAATGTTTGCTATGCCAAACTGAGCCAACGATCTCCCCTGGTTTTGAGACCACATGCAATAATACCGGAAGTCATTCTTGGGGAAGGCAGCAGCAGCAGGCGTGGGCGGGAATGCTGCCGTGGTCTACTCCTCTGTCCGCAGCAGCCTAGGAGCCTCCCTCAGGCGGGAGTCACAGGGGCCCAGGCTGCAATTAGGCTTCCTGTGGGGAAGTGACTGGGAGCACAGGCACCCACACTCCTTAGTGTGGTGTAACTCAGTCTCCCTCGGGCTCCGCCCCTGGCAAAACTCCCAGGTGGCAATCTTTGTTTTTAGAAATGCCAACCTTTTGATTCTGGCCTCATTATGATCATTTCTCCCGGACCCTCCCTACCTTAAGCTCACCAATCCCTCCGTCTCCAATCGGCTCCCAGCCCTCACCCTTTCCGGGCTGCCCCATGCTTAGGACCTTCCTGAGGAAGCACCCTGAGGAGCAATTAGACAGTATAATTTTTAAAAATCACAGCTTCTTGGATAACAGGCAGTCCAAAAACAAAACTGCGGTGCACAGATGCCGAGAGACAAGACATGTTCACACCACCAGCTATAGGCAGGGATGTGAACCCTCATCTCACACCTATAACATATCACACATATGACAGAAAAGGGAACCAGAGCTTAGTGGCACTTGCTATGGGCCCCAGACTATGCTGGGGGACTTCACATATTTTATCCGAATTCAAACCTTACAATGATCACATGAGCTGGCCTTACAGAAATTCAGCAACTGTCCCCAAGTGTCACAGCCAGTAATGGTGAGGTTGGGATTCACGTCCAGGTCTAGGTACAAAGCCTACTCTTCTAGCCTGTTCTGCCTGACACTTCAGGGTAAAGGAAGCCGATGGAGTAGTTAACTCAAGAGATAGATACCTCTTAAGGGCTTTAAACTCTTGCTCAGAGTATAGTGAAAGAAGAACAGCATAATGGTATTAACACCAGTGAGTCACACAGGCCCTAAGATTCAATCGGAGTTTTGGAAATTAGTGGAAACTTCTTGATTTTCTGGTATGACCTTAGTTTTGCAGTTTGTGAGGACCATGGAAGATTCTGGAGAGGCAGCTTTCATGTGCCTAAGCAGCTCTCTCCTCCACAGCAAGCTAACGCTCGGGGGCGAGCTTTTCCTGGGCCAGAAGCATGTGACCCCAAGCACGGAAGGGCAGGATGGGTAATAGCAATGACAGCCAAGCTTGGGCTGCTGGGTATACAGGGCTCTGACAGGAGTGGGAGAGGGGCTCACTCAGGCTCTCCTTGTACCATCAGCAACAAAATGCCCCATTGAATCCCCTGGACAGCGCGTCTGTCTTTGCCTCCAACCAGCAACCCCACCCAGCACAGCAGACTGCTCAGCTGTTCCTGACACGGCCAGCTCACCATCAAAGCAGGGTCTGCATTGCATCGTGGAGTAGTGTGGAAGGCTCTATGTGCATGATGTAGTGTTTAAAAAACTGATTATGCCCTTCCCCACACAGGAGCAGCTTCAACATGTAGGCTGCTTGTATGCAAAATGTTCTGTTGGGTAAATGATGGGATCCCACCCAAGATGCCGGAACTGGAAAAGAGAACTGTCCACTATTAGGTCTGGTTCTGGTCTTTTACGGAGGGCAACAGCGAGGCTCCCTGAGCTGTCCACAGTGGAGGGGCCACCCTGGGAGAGGCTCTGCTTTTGCAGCTGGCTTCCTGAGTTCTCTAAGACCTCACTGGTTAATGTTAATTGGGTACATCAAGCAATTTCTATCCCTGGCTTGCTATTTTTAAGATTAAAATTCAACCAAGGCTCCAATCTGTCCCTTTGGAGCAGGTACCAACAGGATAGGTATCTGAAAATAGCTTATGTGTCTTGTCCTCCTCTTGATGGTTAAGACAAAATTTGTTCCTCCCCAACATTTTATGGTAAAAACTTCAAACATAAACTTTTAATAATTTTATAGTGAACATCCATGTACTACCACTTAACTTCTAACATTAATTAATGTTATACCATATTTGCTTTTATCACATAGCCATCCATCTATCCATACTGTAAAACGTTTTAACTACACATTTTTTTATGGTCCGTATTTTTCCAAAGTGCAGCTTAGGGGGAAAGCATGCTTTTCATACAACTCTGGGTGTGAATCCCTGCTTGAGTGCTTCTGAGCTGCGAGACTTTAGGCAGGTGTGTAATTTCTTGGAGCTTCAGCTTCCAAAACGTAAGATGTGGGTAACACTGCATAGGGGTGCTGTGAGGAGTAAATACAGTAAGGTGTGTGTGTGTTGGTGGGGAGGGGGCAGGTAACCAATTTTTAGTTCACAAACTAGCTCTCCTTCTGATCTATGAAACACATTTGAATTAGTAAAAAAAAAATAGTGACAATAATCCAGATACAGATGAAAGGAGAATGGCAGAATGTCAATAATTGTGGGAGCTGAGGGAGGGATCCATTGTGCTATAATAAACATTAAGTTTCTATAAATTTGAAATTCCATAGTAAAACAACAAAATGTTAAAAAATATGAATGGTCACTGGACTTTGTCAAGAAAAAAAAAGGAACCCTGTATTTGAAAAGTGCAATATGTGACCTCTGAGGAAGTAATAAGAAGTGCTGACACTGGGGTTAACAGTACAGGGCTGGGGAGGCCCTGGGTGCTCTCAGTCTTGGGGTGGGGTGAAGGGGAGGAGGGAGGGTGCTCTGTAAACGCTCCCCAGGTGGCAGGTTCCTTGCGGGTGAGAACCTTTGTACTGGCAGAAAAGTGAGACACCACACTTTCTGTCATGTTAATTGTGAGAAAGATTGTGGAACATTATGGTTATTACTTGTTGACTGAAAACTTCAGCTTTAGGAAAAGTGAAAATCGATCATGAGAGACCCAAGCTAATTACTTGGATCTGACCTGGGCCCAACTCAACTTCTCTGCACCTCAGGTTGTTAACCTGTAGACCGGGAAGGCAGGACTAGATTCTTTCATGGCAGAGTAAGAGCAGGGGTCTTTACCTGCAACCCTTCTCCATCACTCCAAACTCAAGAATAATTCTGCTAAGAACAATTGGATTAACGCACCAGGTCTTTGTCCTCAGCCAGCACTGCAACAACTGAGGCTCATCATGAGAAGCAGTGCTATTTATCTGTCAGCTCTGCTTCAGTTCCTCTCCTGGGAACACGCTTACGGACTCTCGGTGACTCATTATCACAGTTACATATACACAAAGAACAAGGAGTGCAGGATGGATAAAACAGATAGGTTTCATCCCCTTCTTAAGGATCTAGAGAACAATATCAAAAAGAAAAAGTCTACAGATGATATTCAGAGGGAAATGTGTTTGTTTTCTTTCAAAGCTACAGATGAACTATCTGCTATTGTGCTATTAACCTTCTAATTAATAAATGCCAGGTTTTATAATAACATGCCAGTTAAGTAATACTTCCATGAAACCTAACTTTCCTTTTCTTCAAAATTCAAACACCCCTGAAATCAAATCTCAAGAATATTAATTTTTATTTAAAAGAGAAAGTTAAGCACAAACAGACAAGCAGTGAATTCCATTTCTAAACAAAGCCTTGGCTGACTTAGGGTGGCCTCCGCCAGCAGCAGTGTGGATGCTGAAAACTGGTGACTCGACGGATGAGTGTTAGAATACATATAGAGTAGTTGCCAATATTAAAAAGTTGGAATGGTTAATATACAGATCAAGATTTCTGATAGTGCTGGGCCCACATTGCCTGAGACCCAGAAACATTTGCCCCTTTTAGGTGTGTGTGGCTTGTGTTTCTCCAGCCGCACCCCCGCTCCTATCTGACATTCCTTGTTATGGACCTACCCAATCAGGTAGGCATTTGTCTGAGGTAAGAACTAGGGTGGGAGACACAGCCAGGGTTGGGGATCAGAGGGCACATGGAAGAGTAGAGGAGCCCCGGCTCTAAGCCTGGCAGATCTCTAGTGATCTTAGTTCTACTGGAGCTGTGTGACCTTGGGCAAGTCCATGCGCTAGTCTGAGCTGTTGTGTGGGAAGAAAGTGAAAATGTTCGATAGGTAAGGATCCTGTGCGGTACCTGGCATGTAGTAAATGCTCTGCTAGAGTTACATCTTCTTATCCCACAGGCAAGAAAGAAAAATGTTTGGCACAATCTATCATCACAAAAAATATCTAGCTGACCACCAGGTAAGCAGCTAAAAAATCATTCCTGTAAAATCAGGAAGCCCTACATCATTCACGGTAAGTAGCTGAAAGAAGAGAAAACAAAGGGTAAAAAATATCAGACACGATCCCAAAGTAATAATGATCCATGCAAGGATTATCCACTGATACTCAGAGCACTCCAAGGTGGGGGAGGGAGGAGAATGGACAGGATGTTCACAAAGGAACCACACACCAGCCCAAAGATGCCTGACTGACTCAAAAGTGTATCCTGAATATTGGTGAGCTCCGGTTACCACCTTACCCAAGAGATCAGATGGTGGACAAGTTGACATCCTCCACCTCTGGATGTGATATAACATCAAGCATGCGATGCCACCAATGAAGTATTCTTGCCAAAAGCTGTTAACCTGCATCTAACAACAAGCTTCTAGATCTAACAATTTTCAGGCAGTGAGGCGCAAGTTAACCCCATAAAGAAACAGACAATCCCAGAGTGCAGGACGTTCTACACCACAACCAGAAAGTCTGAATATGGACTTGATAGTAGAATATGCTATGAAATTATTGCTAAATTTCTTAGGTATGATCATAGTATTGTTATGTAAAAGAATGTCCCTATTCTTGGCAGATACATGATGAAATATGTAGAGTTAAAATGTCAAGATGTGTGCAATTTTCAAATGGTGCAGCAAAAATTTACCTAATGTAATATACAGTGTGTGTGTGTGTGTGTGTGTGTGTGTGTGTGTGTGTATTTGGAAGAGGAAATAAAAAAGCAAGTGGCACATTTAGAACATATAGGTGTTGATTTTATCATTCTCCTAAGCAGCAGGTTTGAAAAATTTTCAAAATAAAAAGTTGTGAAAGAAACTGGAAGAGAGAGAAGGAAAAAAAAAGAAAAAACAGGAGAAAAAAAAAAAAGCCAGATCAGATAATATCACACTTCCCTTTTTTATAATCAACTCACCATTCATATTCAGGTCAGCTTCACTGTGTGCCTTTTCATTCAGTACGGTTTTATTTTTACTACTTTAATAAATTTCATGTGTGCTCATTCAAACTGATGTAGCCACCCGTCTTGGTTTCTTTGCTGTCTGACATCAAAACCAAACTTTAAACAAAGCTCCAACAGCCGGCTCTGTAGAAGTGGACCAAGTAGGTAGGTGTGAAGCCAAAGATATCATCTCAAAACCTCCTGAAATTGACACCTAATTCCCTATCTAGATGGTTTTTAAGCTGGTAAGACTGGATCAAAGGCTGTGGGTGGGCATTCTCTGGGGCTTTGATCTTTTCCCAGGATGGCACTGGCTCTCTCTACCTGCGCTGGGTGTTAATAGAGGAATGACAGGTACAGGATGCTAGTCAAAGAGGACACGGAGTTTTAGAGGCTGTTTCCACATGGAGTGTGCGGAGCCTGAGTTCTGGTGCAGAGAGCAGCTCGGCATAAGCTGCAGAACAGCCATTCTGAGTTCAATTGTAATGCCTGCGAGCTCTGGACAATGGACAATGTGGGAATTAATACTGGGGTGCCTTTAACTTGGAGAGGGCCATAAGGGGCCTAGACTCAGAGAGAGCAGGGATGAACCTGGCTCTCCTGCATATTAGCTGCACAGCTTCAGAGCAGTGTTTCTCAGTGGGGACACAGTGGTCACTGTGCCCTATGCTGGAGACAACTCTTGGCTGGGCAGAACTGACTTAGCACTGCAGCATTAACCACCTCTGTCCCACTTCCAAGCTCACCACATGCCAACCCTGCCTCCAGTCTTTGAAAGGAGAACAAGCACCCCACACTCTCAAACACCCCCTGCCTTAGACATAGGCCAAATTCTCTGAGCCTCAGATTTTATCTGGGGAAGATACCTGTTCTACCACCCAAGTGGTGGTTTGGGAGGAGCAAATGTGCCACATCTCCTATACAAGTGATAGCATAATACGCATTGACATGGGCAGCCTGCCAACCGGAGCAGAGCTGTGGGGCAGGTCCAACCGCCTGGCTCCCAAGTGGGTTCTATTCCACAGTGTTAGCTGTTCGACAGCTACTTGTTCTGAAAATGTTTCACCTCTGTAAGTGGGAAATTTTGGTTTATAAGTGTTGCTACAGATAAAAACCACACCACAGTGGGAATTGAGTATGAAAGCTGATGGCAGACAAGTGGGCCGTGGGAACTGACAAGCAGGATGGCAGTCTCAAAGTAGCTTCCAAGAAATCAGGTTTAGGATGGCGCCAAAACTAACCTGGAATGAGCACCAAATTACTTCAAGGATCAAGAGAATCAAGTAACAGAAGACCATCCCATGTACACCAGAGCAGGGAACAGCAAGCACAGGTCTGACTTACAAAATGACGACTGATCAGTACTTTAGTCTTCAGCAACGCTCCTAGAAAGGAACCTAGGAGGCTGGGCGGGGCTGTTGCACACAACCTCACATAGAGCTGGAACTACAGGCCTTGGAGTCGCTCTCTGGGTGATTTGGTTGCGGAGGGGCGGCCGATCGCCTCTGGGAGAACTCGGACACTTCTCTAGAGATTCTCAACTCTCCCTCATGGAGCACTCTGGCTCTCATTGTGTTGCCTTCATGCCTTACAATTTATGTAAAAATGCTCCTGTGCCCTTAGAACTGATTTGGTTTCTGGGTTACAAAACTGCTTGCTCTTGTTCTTTTTTATTTTTGTAGTTGTGTTTTTTATTTTTTATTATTTTAACACAAAAGAGAGAGAAAGGAGGCAAAGGAATAGGGCCCAACCAGGCTCCACAACAGCTTCTGAGGCACATGTCTGTGTGGTTTTGTTTTGAAAAGACAATTTCAGGTCTGTTTCAGGAAAACTCCCTGGACTGTCAATCTCAGTGTAAAGACCTTAAAATGAAAACTTCCCATCTGTATGCCACCCAGGGATCCAACAAGAGATATAAAACAAACCTGTTTAGAAAATGGCCCCCTTAACACAAGGCTCTACAGATACATAACACACAGAACCTTCCAGGAATCAAGCTGGCTGCGACTTCACAAAATCGAAAACACCAAATAACATTTCCAACTGTAAAAATGCTGGCTTTTTAAAAAAGGCTTAATGCCCTGGCCAGTGTTGCTTGGTTGGTTGGAGCATTTTCCTGTACACCAAAAGGTTGCAGTTTCGATTCCTGGTCAGGGCACATATCCAGGTTGCAGTTCCATCCCGTCAGGGTGTATTCGGGAGGAAGTACATCGATGTTTTTTTCACATCAATGTTTCTCTCTCTCCCTTCCTCTATAAAAAATCAATAATAAAAAAAACCACTTAATATAAAGAGGAGGACCACAAAATGCACAGGTGGGGTCCCCCCAACACCTGCCTCTTTTTTTTTCTGTTCTGAACAGACTCATGGACTAGAGCAGACACACAGTCTCTTGGGGGAGGGCTCAAGTCTCTGGGGGAGCAGGGCCAGGCTCACTGCCCGACTGCCAGCCGGGCTTCTTTTCTGGCTGACCTCTGCCAGTGCTTGGGATCCCGCCTCTGCCACGGCCACCAAACACACCTCATCCAGCACTCCCCAGGCCATGGCCTTTCATTGCTTCTGCTGCCACAGGCCACCATGGCCACGACCCTTGGCCACCACCTCTTCTTTGACCATGTCAATGATCTCATTGGGGATGCACAGGTTCTTAATGGTGCTGCTGTGGAGGTAGCACCGGAGCATCTGCCAGAACTGGTCCCTGTCCCTAGATGTGCAGATCACCTCGCACAGCTTGACTTTCATCCAGTTGTCACAGATTACCAGGTGCCCACTGTACGTCTCCTCGTTTTTAAGCTCCACTAACATGGGGTGATTCTGAGCTGTCTTCAGCAGTGACAACGGGAGCATGGTGGCGGCAGGGACCTGGCCTGCCAGTCACTTCCACCTCAGGCCTCCTCCGTTCATGTGTCCTGCTTGTTCTTATTCTTTTTTAAAATTTATATTTTATTTTTCTATTGTTTTCATTGTCTACATTTTACATATGTCTCCTTTTCCCCTGATTGACCACAACCTGCCCCCCCCCCCACAAAAAAAGAAGGAACTTTGACCATTTGCAACAATATGGATGGAACTGGAGAGCATTATGCTAAGCGAAATAAGCCAGTCGGAGAAAGATAAATATCGCATGATCTCACTCATATGTGGGCTATAATGATCAACATAATTTGATGAACAAGAATAGATCCAGTGACAAATGTTCTTATTCTTTATCTCTGTTCCTCTCCACTCCCTCCCCCTACCTCCCCACCCCTCGCACACACACATTGCACACATGAGAAGCTAACTTTGTTTTGCTGATCTAATTTCTCCTTTATCATTCACTTTTAAATAAGGACTAGGAAATGCTGACTGGGCCCTCTTTAAGGCCAAGGCCTCAGGAATTAACAGGGAAATGAGGGAAGCCAAGAGGTGGAGCAGGGAAAGGGTACAAGTCTTAAAGAGCAGAAGTGAAAGCAGACAACCACTCTAGGTTATCAGACCTCCTGAAAGAGCATGGAAATGACCCACACATTATTAGAACGGGAGTTCTGAGAAACAAGTAGCTGTAAATGTGTGATTTCCCTTTAGATTCACTAAAATATTTAGCACCAAAGTGGTATTTTTATAGTCTCACTTGACTCTGCTTACTATTCAGCTTTGGTAGTTTCTCCAGATTCTATTCGTTGTCAAAACAGCAGACTGATAACGTTTAGTCCCTAAATCTCTGGGGTAGGCCATCTGAAATGAGATCTTTTATCCTCTCTCTTCCCGCTTTCCAGAACGCATTTTCATAGCATTCTTGCAATAAGAAAGATTATCAGAAAAAGAAAAATGAAGGGGAGTAAAGTTTAAAGAATATCATACCAAAGCCTTTTGTAGGAAAACATTTATGTACGCAAGCACACACCACACCCTTTCTGGGAAGATATATTACTGGTCTTGAAGCTGGGTTAGTGGATCCCAAAATATACCACACAAACAGCACAGTTACCCTCCCAAAATAGGCCCTATAATTAAAGTCTTTTCAAGTGGATTGTCCTATATCACAGCCTGACATATGTTGCTTTAATCTCCCTGCTTCAGCAAATGCAGTCATACTGGGTACAGAGGCTCTAAAAACGACTTGCATTTAAGCCAGACTGTGGTATCACCAGAAAATGATGCAAATATACAGCCCTGTGTACCAAAATACCAATCTCAATCATCTGTCATGAGATCTCTCCCTGTCCTAAGCACATTTTTATTTCACCAGAATCGCTACCCCTGATTCAGAAGAAAGGACTAGCCCAGATTGAAATGCCGTTTCATCTCAGAGGCCATCTAAAGATAAGTGTATCTGAAGAAGCTGGGGTTGAAATATAAAATATAAGACAATCTCTTTTGTGTGAATGCTGGGATTGTGTTGTGTGAGCCTCACTTTCAGCTTTAGTTGCCAGTCTTCAGTATAAGTCTTCAGGCACCCATCTGTCTGAATTCATTACATCATTTTTTTGCTTGGAGTCAGAGTTCATGTAAGAGATAGCTTCTTAGGAGTCCTTTCAGACCTATTATTCTTTAAATAAACTTTTTAATGTTTTATTTATATATATATATATATACACACACACACACACACACACACACACACACATATATATGTAAAAATAAATGTCAAAATATTTTAAAATTTAAACCTTCAAAATAATGAGTACTTTAGACATTATTTTTTTTTTATTACTTCTGTATCAGGTTTCTTAGCCTTGGGATTATTGTTATTTTGAGCTGGAACACTGTGTGTGTGCGGTGCTGCCTTCCCATTGTAGGATATTTAGCAGCCTCCCTGGCCTCCACCCACTAGAAGCCAGTAGCACACACCCTTTCGTCCCCATTTGTAACAATAAAAAATGTCTTCAGACATTGCCATATGTCCTCTGGGAAGACAAAATTGACCTGGATTGAGAACCACTGTCCTCTTTATGTATTTAGATATCTCCCCCGGCATGGCCAGGAAAAAGAAATCTAGATTTTTCAAAGCACCCACAAGTTTTAGTTTTAAGAATTTCAAACTTCCTATGACTCATAATGAAGAATCAGGATCTGTGATACACTACTACCCGAGAGATTTATAAACAGCACTACTGCTGTCTCAAAATAAGGGTGGCCTGGCCTCATTTCAGTCATTTAAGAGGATAAATCTGCTACCCGATCTCTTGGATTGCTAGCCCCACTACTTTTAGGTGCTCCATTCTTAGAAGACTACTCTTAAGATATTTACCAGGCACTCAGGACTGATGATGAAGGAAGAGGATCAGGGTTGGGGTCTATTAACATCACCTACAGAATCGAGGGCCCACTGAACTCCAGGGGCAGCATTCTAAAGTTGGGCCAGGTGTGACAAAGCACATGGTAAAGCAGGTGCTTCCTCAAGGAGAGTTGCAGGGTGGGGAGAGATAGGAAAATAGCTTCAGAAGACAAAGAGCCAATGAATGGGAGGTGGGAGGTTCAGCTGAGAAGAAAAGGTGAATGAAGAAGGAGATTGTCCTTAAGTATCTGGTGGGCTGGTGTGGGAAAGTGGGTGGACTTGTTTCTGTCTGCTTAGAAAGTGGTAAGAGTGGTAGGTAATTCAATAGATGTTTACCACCGGCCTTCCAGGTGCCCAGGAACTGAGGTGACAGGAAGGACGAAGACCCAGTCTCTGTCCTGTGGAGTGCACACTATAGTTCCATAGAAGGACTGGACCTCTTCCCCTCCCATCCACCTTCCCTCTTTCTATTTTAACAATTTGAGCCAAATGCCCAGGTATTTGTCTAACTGCTTGTGTGTGTGTGTTTTTTCCGTTTTAAAAGTTAAGGTTTAATTAATATACAGCAAAATTCATCCTTTTAATTGTATAGTTCTGTAAGTTTTCACAAACTCATATAGTTGCATAAATACCACCACAATAAAAATCAAGAACAATTGCCTCATCCCTTAAAATTTTCCTGTGCCCCAATTGTTTTTTAAATTGGAGCAAATAGCTTGGGGCAATAGCAGGCTAATCTCTGAGAGAATGTGAATTTCCCTCTACTGGGATACTGTGGAAGAGACTTGTTTAGCTGGTGGGAAATTGGGCCAGACCAGTGGTCGGCAAACTCATTAGTCAACAGAGCCAAATAACAGTACATCGACTGAAATTTCTTTTGAGAGCCAAATTTTTTAAACTTAAACTTCTTCTAACGCCACTTCTTCAAAATAGACTCACCCAGGCCGTGGTATTTTGTGGAAGAGCCACACTCAAGGGGCCAAAGAGCCACATGTGGCTCGCGAACCGCAGTTTGCCGACCAAGGGGCCAGACAAACCCTGAGGCTGGGTCCATCCCTCTGATTCCGTGAAACTGGACACCCAATCTTAAACATTACCCATCTGCAGTGATACGGTTGATTTTCCCCAATCACAGGTAAAGGCCCCACCCCAAAGCCATATTCTTTTAGTCCAGCGGTCGGCAAACTCATTAGTCAACAGAGCGGCAAACCGGGGCTCGCGAGCCGCAGTTTGCCGACCACTGTTCAAAGCTCAATAAAATTGGCCCAATAACTGGATCTCTATGAAAGCTACATAATAAGCATAACAAAAAAAAATAAAAATAAAATCAAGACAGGTTTGGAAATGTAAGCCTGAATGTGGTAACTGAGGTCCAAACCAAGGATATCATCTACTCCCAACCCTTCTTTTTGTTCTTGGCATTTTGGTTTAAAATAACATTAACTCCAAAACTGAACCAAACTCAAACAATGTAACCACACTTGGCTCTAAAGGTGGGAGGAAGGGAAGTAAAATTAGCCAACTTTGTCTAAGAATGGATCGACAGGGTTAAAGACAAATGTCTCAGGGGTTCCCACAGCTTGTTATGGAGGAGGGACTGTAGTGACCAAATCTGATGTGCCCCGTGACAGCAAATGGGGCGTGACCAACCCATCCCCAGCAGCCCTTCCGCTGGGAGATATGAACACCTTTTGGTGGCTTGACCTCAATGACAAATGTCCAGTTTCCAAATAAGCCTGTTCTGTTATCAAGAATAACTGCTTTATTGAGCACCTACTATGTTATAGACCTATCTAGCTCCTTTTATTCTCACAACCACTTTATGAGGTAGGTAACATGATAAGCCTCATTTTACAGATGAGGAAACTAAGGCCCAAAGAGGTTATATAACTACCAGTAAGTGTACAACTTTTTATTATTGCTAGTAAGGTCTTCTGGGTGGTTGCTGAACTTAAATGTCTTGGTCTCTCAGGCCACTGCCATGCTTGTTTTGTAGGCTGGCTCCCAGGCATGCTGGATTCCCCAAGCAGCCAATTGCCTGTTCTCTCTCATTTCAACCTAGAGACCATAAGGATCTCTCTGCTTTAGACTTTTTATTTTATTTCACTCTTTTGGTCTGCAAGTTTATTACTCTTGTATTCTACAGGTGGCTTAGAACATAAGCTAAACTGTCAAGGGTATTCCTTACCCTGCATCCAGAAGCTTCCCTAAACCTAGACTCCTCATTACATCTTAGAAAATCCCATCATGTTTAATAACATCAGCAATAACAAGGAAAAAGTCATACTGTCAGAAAACACCAACTGGATGTCACATTTAATTATAAAATTGCATTCTATCTGAGTTTAGTGCATATTTAAAATGCACAGAACGAGACAATGGCTGCCCTTTGTGAGCACCATTTTACAAAAGAGGGTATTAGAAAACAATGCAGTGACACTTACCAAAATTTCCCCCAACTATCACAAACTTTATATACACCACATGTCTTCTAATACTGCTGCTGGGGTGGTCCTGAAAAACAATACCACAACAGAAGGATAGATGCATCATTAAAGACATAATTTAATATATGAATATATTGTGTTTTTCTCCTGGATACCACACGTCTTCCTGTTTTGGGCTCCCATCAATGTCCCAAACTCTTACTGTCAGATTCCTCTCTGTTTTCACAGGAAGATAAAACTAACTTACAAATTAATTCAGCACTCACTAATCCTATATAATAAAGAGCTAATATGCTAATTAGACTGGGTGGCGGACGACCTTCCGGAACGACCTTCCGGAATGACCAGTGGGCAGGGGACTGGGCCGTGAGGCAGCTGGGGCTGTGAAGGCCTACCCTTACACAATTTTCGTGCATCGAGCCTCTAGTAACAAATAAATAAAAATCTGGACGATGAAGTAAGCCAGAAACTATGCTTATAAATACTTTATTTGCATTTTTAGCCTTTTAAAAGAATTGAATGCAAAAATATCTGAAGTTGAACTCATTATATTTCCCCCCCAAGCCAATTCCTCTTTCCAATTTCTTTCAGTAACATAATCCTGTCTCCTTTACTGGCTGTGAAACCTGATACTTCTTTTCATTTTATTATGAAAAACTAGAGGCCCGATGCATGAAAATTCATGCAAGAATGGGCCTTCCTTACCCTGGCTGCCAGCACCGCCTTAGCTCCGGCCAGAGCCGCCTTTCCACCTTCCAACACTGCCCAGAGGCTCGGAGCGGCTGGGGTGGTGCAGAACGCCTGCGTCGTCACCATGGCGACAACCCAGTGTCCTGCCCCGCCCCTGGCAATGCAGCGCCTATGTATGCAAATTAACCCACCATCTTTGTTGGGTTAATTTGTATACTCACTCCTGATTGGCTGGTGGGCGTTGCGAAGGTACAGTCAATTTGCATCTTACTCTTTTATTAGTGTAGATAGGAATAATCATACTGACCTCCCAGGGTTGTTATGAGGATTAAATGATATAAATTTAATGACATTAAATGACATAGGAAGGCTTAAAACAGCACCTGGTTCACAGTAAATGCTGGGTGAACGTGAAGACCGATTTTCATTCTCCTAGTCACGCAGGCCTGAAAACTACCATGGCCTTCCTCAACTTCCAGGCCCCAGGCGTGCTGCACTCAAGGCCTCCGTATTCTCACTCTGGGGTTACCCTCTGTTCTCTCTGGTTGGCTTTAGTCCTGGCAGAAACTGATCACTGGCCTCCTATTTCTTCCCTTCCAATCCCACACTCCTGATTCTGCAAAGCATCCTTCCTAAACACCACTTAAGGCCTCAGTGGAAACACCTTCCGCTGCTTCCTGTCATCTACAAATTCATCTGTGAAATTGTTAGCCCAGTGCTACAACTCACCTTGGCTTTCTTTCCACTTCTCCCCATCAAATGCTTTGGCATCCAGTCACCTGTCCCTGCCTGAGCCTTTTGGCATGCCAGTTCCCTAGTTCCATGAATATCTTCTGTCCCATGCATGCTGGTAGGAGGCCCAGCCATTCACTCCCTAAGGCAGGAACTCTTTAACTTTCTGTGTCCTAACAATCTAGAGATATGTTTCTCAGAATAATGTTTCTTGAAATTAGCACATGAAATACAAAAGAAGTACACTGATATACAGTTATCAAAATTGTTATGTGCTTCTTTTGATGTTTAAATAAATTCCAGTATAAGTCTAATAACAGCTAATTTTGAAGTACTGTTGGGGTGATATTTCAGGATATCTTTAAGTATAATATAATATGAAAATACTCATAATTTCTATTGGAAACAAATAGTTAATGCCACTTTCATAACAGAAGAAAATGTTAGATTTCAGATAAAGAGTTAGTGAAAATAAAGAGCTAATTTTTCCCCATCCAAGTTCACAGACCCCCTGAGTTCCATCCATGGACTCAGGTCAAGCATCCCGACTTTAAGGCCTAGCCAAATGTTCATCTTCTTCTTGAGCTCTTTCTATCTTGATTTTCCCAATTTGGTATTACCTTACCCTCTTTGTTTTTCTCTTTTTTAAAAATTTTGTATTACTGATATACTTTAAATGTTTCCTACTTTTCAAGTTTTAGGTCTTTTAAGGTGTAAGGGAAGGCCCTATGCTTTTCCATTTTTAAATTCCTCTCATGGCTAATAATGCGTGGCCTCACAGCAGGCACAATAGGAAGGCATTAGGCAGCACTGCTTGAATTAATCTGTGAATAACAGTGCCATCTTGCTTATGCTACACAGACTCAGCTAATATTAATATTATCTCATCTCTCTTTGGCAGTATAGGAGGTCCTAAATATGTAGATGGGGCACCTAAACATTCCATGTTTAGAGTATAACATACTGGAATTAGGCAACAAAATGCTCTCGTCCTTTACTTTTCCTTTTTAAAGAATAAATGCTTAGTCAATGCTGCTGACTGACAGATCTGGGAACAGACCAGCTCTTCAATCATTCTTCTGATACAGGAGCTGCCTGCCTGACACACAATTCCTGCCTTTGTGGAGCTCCAAGTCTAGCAGCTTTCCTGGGCTAGTCTGAGGATCTCTCAACCTTCCAGGCCTTTGCAGAGACAAAGAATAGCTGGTGATTTCCTAAGTACAGGTGCCTTTATGAGTCAGGTAGTCAGGGCCAGTTAAGAGTTGCCATGGCTTCCTATTGGTCTCACATATGTGAGCCCCTGGTTCCAGGGTAGGCGGTTCCAGTAGATGGAGCAGTGAAATTCCATCTCCTCTCCATGAGTGATGCTGTCTTTGCATATGAGGTTGGAGATGGCAACCCCACCAAAGTGCCCATCTCAGGAATGTCTACTAGACACCTGGCTGAATAGTTCACTGTGAACTCCACTGAGTCTATAATGGATCAACCTCATGATAGATATCAGTCCTTCAGTCTATCAGCTTTTTTCCTAAATAGCTGCAGCTCAGGCCTCCTGTGTGTCTTTGCCAAGAAAAACAAAAATATAACAGACTAGTTCATCTTTTTCAAATGAAGAGAGACTAATGATAGTCTCCACTGAAACCATTCATAAGGGCATTGTGACCATTTGCTTTGGCAGAAATTCACCACTGGCAGCATTTTCAAGCCCTACATCATTCAAGTGACTCTTACGATAAGTGGGGTGTAGTCTCCCATCCCAGTAACCAAGACTAATGAGATCTCCATTCAGAGAACAAAGGCTGGACTTGGCACATCCTTTTATTCTTAAAGACATTTAAATGCATTTCAGTTGAATTTGTTCCTTTTGAGACTCACTAGATATGTGGTACTAAATAAAAATAGATGAATGATCATGAAGAGGGTAGCATGACTGTTTTACCTTCTGTTTCAGGAATTATGATGTATCCATCCTCATAAATAAATAATGAGATGTTTAAAGGTGCTCCCACACAACACATTGCACTGTATGTACTGTTTGCTTTTAATACATATCATAGACTACTATGTGGCTCCTGGTTTAAAGGGAACATTCTCAATACACACTGAGAACAAGTTTTCTTGAGTACAATTCCCATGTGCATGGGGCCATTCCTTCTTCCTTTTTCTTACATGCTCCATATTCCTTCAGTCACAGTGTCTCATGGACAGGTGACAACAGCCCCAGCTGGAGGGTGGGGACCTGAATAGTCAAAGGCTGTATAGTGTGCCAACAAGAAACATCAGCATCACCTGGGACCATCTGAGAAACGTCAGTTCTGAGGCCCCACCACAAACCTACTGAATGATAACCTATTTTACAAGATCACCATTTCATCTGTGTGCACACTAGTTTGAGATTCACTGATCGAAGGGAGACCCCTTTCCAGTGATTGGTTTAAGAACTGGCATGTGACCCAATTCAGGACAATGAGATGTGAAGGTTTATTGGGAGCATCTCCTCTTTCTTCTGGGAGAAATTACCTCCCTGACTGCTGTGTGGGATGTGACACCCAGAACTTCCACAGCTACCTTACTCCCTCTAAAGAGGGAGGGCAGAGACAGAAAAACCACAGGGAAGCAGAGTAGGGCTGACTGCATTAGGTCAACCCTGAAGTCTGTGTAATCACCAAACTGCCGGTAAATTTCTTATTGTTCAGGCCTCCTGAAGTTGAGTTTTCAATCATCTACATCTGAAAAACACCCCAAAATAAAGCATTATTAAGAGAACAGAATGCCCAGGCACCGGGCTCAACCACATGCTGAAGAGTTCAGGCAAGTCAGTGCATCGAGGGACCAGAGCGACAGTTTAGAGCCTTGTTTTTGTTGGGGGAACTGACCCAGTTAGTATTTCCGGTTCTGACAACCATTGTTTACTTTGCCCATTTCCAAAAGTTTTCCAAATTGGCCAGTCAAATTATCAACCAGAGAAAGTGCTGAACATTTTCCACATTATTTTAACCAGAGTGATCAACAGAAGTCACATGGATGTCATTTCCTGCAAAGACAATGCGAGGCTAATTGCTCAGCCTCACACTCTAATAGGGAAGACAACCTGTGACATGTAATTACTGGAGGGTAAATAACGAAAAGCTTGAGGCTCTCAGAATCTGTTCTGGATCCACTCCAAAAACTTGGGGAAAAGGGAAAAAAAAGAGAGTCAGCTGATCTAAGAAAAGATTTGAGAGGCTAGCAGTTTAGGTAACCACCCATACCATTTTTACACATCACTGGTACTTATTAAAGACCTATCTAAAGGAAACCAAATAGACCTACTATTATATAAAACCGTATATGGCTTTGGTGTAATTTTGTTTCATATGTAGGAGTGATGTCATCAAGGAAAACTGGTGTCTAAATGGACATTATCTCTTTAGTGTGTCATGGCTTCTTAGCCACAATAGGATATTTTGGGGGATGGGCTTGTGTTGGCTTGATGAAGAACGTGCTATCATGGAGTGGTAGTTAGTTGGTTTTCTACAGAATATTCCTTAAATTCTATTACCTCAGATCTCTTTTTCTCTCCAAACCTTTTTGCTTTATCTTCCTTGGTACCTCATACACTGTTACAGCTCCAACCATCATCCCTTGTCATGAGTTTCAAACCATCCCTAGATTTATTGCCCACACTCCCAGTTCCTCTGCCGCCCCTAGATAGAAAGTACCCTGAGGATGAGCACTTTGATTTGGTCACTGCTCTATTCCCAATGTTTAGCACAGTGGCTGGCACTGAGTATTACATGTTTGTTGAATGAAGAAGTTAAAGGCCTCACACAGAGTCTTAAGATGTTTCACAGAATTTCCTGCCATCACCCTCTAACTGGCCTGACTCAGTTCTCTCCTTTACTCACTCGATTGACACAAATGAATGCTCTGGATTACAGCACTGGTCATGTGAGTTCTAGAATGTCTCAGCTGAGAATGACTTACCAGCCCAGCCCTGAATATTTCCAGGTGAGAAACTGTTCCCACCGAGGCCAGAAAACTTCCTAAGGTCTTATGATTAGTGGGCAGCAGAGGCAGCATTATAACTCAGTGGCTCTTGCTAACAACCTGTGACTGACTAGTTCAAAACCTTTAATACTCTTTTTCAGCAGAACCTAGTACAGGGCTAGGTATGTAGGAGATAACCAATAATATTTATTGACTGAGTAACTGGATAAATGAATGGTTCTCTTTGGCATATACCAGTAGGTTTCAGTTTGTTTTTTTATTTAAGTGGAACTCTCTTTAAAAGAAAGATAATACCCCAGTACACAAAATGGAGAAGAAGGAGCTGCTGGATCTCTGCCCCTGCAGTGCCTCTGAGCCGCCTTCTCAAGACCTCCGGGCTTGGTGACACTACTAGAACAACCAATGACTTACACAAACTCAAACTCTTCAGCTTTGCCCTCAGAGCCACCCACCATCGTGGCTTATCTTCCATTTCTTCTTCCCCCCTCATGCCCAGCCTCACCAAAGCACTCGCCTCCACCTGCAAGATTGGAGAGCCAACCTGTTCCACACACCCAACTCTAATATAAATCCTTCCCTAAAGTTCCTGCCCAATTTTCTCCACAGGAATTAATCTACTATAGGACTTATAGTACCATCTGCTTCCAGGGAAAGGGCCAGCTCCCTGAGGGCAGGAATGTACTCTACAATAGTCTTCGAACCATTGGCACCTCACACAGAGGAAGCACTTCTAGTCATTTTGTTGCATTCAACTAAATTATATAAGTTTTGCAATGGGGATTCCAAATCTCCCCCGCCCCTAGCCTGTGCAGGCTGAAGATAAAGCCTGCATACACTTGGAGGCCCATTTGCTAGGGAACAGCTGTTGTGAGTCTTATTTTCAAAAGCAGAGAATGGGGCGGGGGGGGGGGGGGCGGCGGATGCGCAAGGGGCAGAGAGAATGACTTCCCCTCCCCTCAAGAGTTCTTCTGTGACTATGGATGTTCTGTGCAATGTGAGATACAAGATGGGCAGCTTGTGTTAAAAATAACAATAGATTTTATTAAAATATAGTCCTGATTCCATTTATGCCACAATATTCTCTGCAAGACCAAAGTCAATTGTCTGAAAAATTAAAGTGTTCCAAGTGGTGGGAAAATACATTAAACAAGCAAGTGCACAAAGTCCAATTGCCAGTTGCAAGAAAACACAGGGTTCCCTAGTAAACCAAGCCTACTTTATGACTGACTGTAACCTCATGAGGCTCTGAGGAGGTATCACTGACCCCTCTGCTTCCCTTGTCCGCAGGGACTCTAATCCTTCTGGCTTCACTCAAATAAGTTTGTGGTGGTTGTTTCCTTTATTATTTGCTGGAGGTGGAGTAAAGAGCAGAAGAAAAGAGGAGAAAGAGAGATGAACAGAAAGATGAGCATGGAAAGCACTCAGCCAGCAGAAGGGATTACTGACCGTGGGATAAGGGAGTAGGAAGGTCGAACTGCAAAAGGCTAGCTGCTCCTTGCTCGTCAGCTATTGCCAGAACAAGAGAGAACAAGAGGCTCACCAAGGAGCAAGACACCACCAAACCACCAAATGAGCTTATCCTCACCAGCCCTAGAGGCCAGCTCTGAAGGCAGACTAGAGACAGGTACACTGTGGGCTCATTGGCACAGCTGGCTGGGCTGAGTCACAAGGGTGACTGGAGGGGCTGGGAGAAATTTTAAGGCTCTCCTTGCTCCTCTTAATCTCCATCAACCCCAAAGAGGAGGAGTGATATAATTTTCTTCCTCCTCTTTCTCAAAAACCACCACCACCACCACCACAACAACAACAACAACATAATGCTGAAACTTTTAGGCAGAGGATGCCCAGTTTATTTGGGGAAGAAATAAATGAAGTAAATGCCACTGGAATAACGAGTTGATTGCCAGGGAGAAAAAGAAAAGATTGTGCTTCTATAAATGAGAATGAAATATATGTTTATAATCGTGTCTTTTCTTTCTGGCAATGTGTTCTGTCAAGTGATCACATCTGTTATGTAGCAGGTAAAATAAAACAGCAACTCCGTTTTTGTAGTATACTTGAATTATTTCTGACTTGCCCTTGTAATGAAGCTATTTCTAGGGATCTGTGATCCAGAGTCTAAAACGCTACTTTGCTACCATGCAGGTGCAGCTGCTGGACAAATGCCGGAGCTCTCTCCCAACCTGATTACACTCTCAAGACCCTCCAAATAGACACTGTGTAGTGGCTCCTGGGAAAGCCCATGAAATGCACATAGTATCACAATGCTGCCAAGATCAAGGTTAATAATGATGCGTGCAGAGCCCCTGGGGTGGAAGTTGGCTACAATGTTAGAATCCCAGAATCCTGAGGCTGAATGGGAAGTCTGGTAGTATTTAAGTAATTTTGCAATCACATTCACATATACCACACACACACACACACACGCGCGCGCGCGTGCGCATACACATGTCTGCATGCATTTCAAAGGTGTATGCTAAATTCCAAAATATTACATATCAGTGGAACATAACAGCTCTGGTTCAAAGGGAAAAGGACTCGAGACACTACCACCTTTGCCATCTTCCTGGCCCATTTCTGGGGAACCCTTACATTCTAAGAACACTGAAAATCCCAGATTAAGCCCCCCCGCCCAATATCTGCATCCTGCTCTTAACATCTCCTCCAGCCTGTGTGCAGCTCTCCATGTGGCAATGTGGGAGACCTAACACTTCTACCTTTTTTCTACCAAGGACCTATTTTATTCACCTCTGAAGACCCCACATTTTAAACCATTTCACCCCTCACAAAACATTTTTGAAGTGATAATTAATTAATTTACCCAGCTCTTATTTAGTGTTAGTGAAAGCTCAACTTAAATCTTAGTCCTGGTAAACTTGGTAAAATTGGGGAAATTCCTTAATAAAGTGAAGTAGTAAACCCAGTACAAGGTTTTCTTCTCTTCCTCTGCTTTTTTATTTCATCAAAACAAATCTTCATAAAGGAAATATCATATCAAGTATCTAGGAATAAGTTCAACAAAAGTTGTATAAGACCTTTACACTGAGATCTATAAAACATTATTGAGAGAAATTAAAGAAGACCTAAATAAATAGAGGGTTATATCATGTACATGGATTGGAAGTCTTGCTATTTTTAAGATGTCAGTTCTACCTCAAAATTGCATCTTCAATGAATTTCAATGAAAAAAAAGGTTATTTTTTCCTGTTGGAAATTGAAAAGCAGATTCTAAAATTTATATGGAGATGCAAAGTGCCAAAAGCCAATGTAATCTTGAAGATTAAGAACAAAGATGTAAGACTTACTCTATCAAATGTCGATTCATTATAAAATGATAATGCTTAAGACAGTGTATTTGTGCAAGGATAGTAAAATAGATCAACAGAACAAAAGAGAAGGTCCAACATTTGACCTAGAGAGATAGTCACCTAATTTGTAATAGATGGCATTGAAGTTCAGTAAATACTCACTATGTTGTGGGTTGAGTTGTGTCCCCCCAAAAGATATATACAAGTTTTAACCCCCAAGTACCTCAGAATATGATTTTATTTGGAAATAGGGTCATTACTGATGTAATTAGTTAAAATGAGGTTGGAGTGGATTAGGGTGGGCCCTACGTCCAATATGACTGGTATCCTTAGAAGCAGCAGCAAACTGAGACACAGACAGACATGAGGGGAAGAAGGCCATGTGACAACGGAGGCAGAGATCAGAGCAATGCAGCCCAAAGCCCAGGAACACCCAGGATTACCAGCTACCACCAGAAGCTGAAGAGGCAAGGAAGCATTATTTTCTAGAGCCTTCAGAAGGAGCATGGCCTAGCCGACACCGGGATTTTGTACTTCTAGCCTTCAGAGCTGTGAGAAAACAAGTTCCTATTGTTTTAAGCCACCCAGTTTCTGGTACTTTGTTATGGCCACCCTAAGAAATGAAGAGACTGGGTATCCATATAAGAAATGAATCTTAATCTCTACCTTCACTAGGCAAAAATCAATTCCACATGAATGATAGAACTCGATATGCAAAGTAAAATAATACTTTAAGAAGAAAACATAGAGAATATCTTCAAACCTTGCAAAAATACAGACTTTTAAAGAACTGAACACAAGAAAATGTTAACCATGAAGGAAATGAAGAATGTCTTTATCAAATGACATCAATAGAATTGAAAGGTAGGTCACATAGTGGAGAAGATAATTGCAACATGTCTATCTAGCAAAATCTCCTACAAATCTTTAAGGTAAAGGCAGACAATTCAATAAAGAAATGGGAAAATACCTGAGGAGAAATTTTTCAAAAAAGAAAATCCAAATGGCCAATAAACAGAGAAAAAGATGCTCTAGTTTAGTCATCAAAGAAAAGTAAGTTAAAATGACAATGCATTATCAATAAACACTTACCATATTAGCTAAAATGACAGAGACAAAACCCGCAATGCTGGTAAGAATATGGAGTGACTGGAACTCTCATACAGTGCTGGTGAGAGTGTAAATCGATAAAGACACTTTGGAAAATTGGCAGTATCTATTAAAGCCACATATCCCCTGACCCAAGATCTCACATTGAGAAATCTATCCTACAGAAATGTTACAGATGCTCACCCACTGACGTGTACAAGAAAGTTCCTGGTCATACTATCTGTAAGAGACTTAACTGGAAATGACCCCAAGCCCATGTACAATAGAAGGGTTAGACAAATGTTGGTATAGTTATACAGTACATGACACAGCAATGAAAATGGACAAATTACAACTCGTAACAACATGGATTAATCATCCAAATATAATATTAAGAGAGACACAACAGTATGTACTGAATATTTTATTTATATAAATAGACAAAACCAACCTATGTTAGAAATCATGCTATTTGTTTCCTCTGGTGGGAGTGGTGTGGTTAGGGACTGGGAAAGGGTCTAAAGGGCTTCCGGTGTTTGGGTGATGTTCTTTCTCCATCCGGCTGCTGGCTACAGGGGAGAGTACTCACTTTGTAAAAATTCATTATCAGTGCACTTAACAATTTGTGTTCTTTTCTGTATGAATATCATACTTCAATTTTTAAAAATCGCAGTGGTTAATGCCGTGAAACCAGAGACAAAACAAAGCTCTTAGAAGAACTGAAAGCGAGAGAGTACAGCAATTTAATCTCTGCAAGATAATTCAAAAATTTGCTTTGCTAAAAGCTTATAAGTGCCATTTCATTTAATTGTGTTTTTTATTCACTTAAGATGACTGTCAAGCCAAAACTATTTTATTATGAGATGTTAGGATAGTATGAAGCCAACAGTTTTGAAATAAAATAACGCAAATCATTTTAAAGCAAAATTTGGATACTGAAGTCCGTTTTTTTTTTTTTTTTTTTCATGTCAATTAAAAATGTTTCCTTAAGGCCTTGGTTTACAGCCTGCAGCATCCCTGGATGGGAAAGGCCTGGGGATAAAGGTGTTTTCTTTTTGTGGTACACAGTAGGCACTCAAGATTGCCCTTCCAGAGTCACAAGTGAGATCTGCTCATTCCTGCCACTGGAAGCCACACAGTTGAGCTTGCCTCTGCAGCCTTGTCCTGGATAAATGTAGTTTCCACCTGGCAGTCTGAAACACGGAAAATAACTCCCAGGACACCATACCTGCCTTTGTTGAGTTCTGGCCTCTTCAGATTCCCGCTGTGAAATATACATGGTCACGAGGTGGAGTCCTGACCTACCTCAGGGCACAGCATCACCCTGATGGAGAGAGAATTCTGTCCCCCAGTCTTGGGGGCAGCTGGACCTCTGCCTTTATGCCAGGCCCTCTCCCGCTCCTGGTCAGAGTCTGTGCAGAGGTGAGCCCATCATCATTTGACGTGTGCTCCACAACTGCTGCACCTACCCATGAAATTCATCCCTTGGAGCACAGGAACTAGATGGCCAGATCGGGCTTTCCCAGACAGCTGTGTTCTGTTCTCTCCGACCCTCTGGTAGGAAGACTGACTTGGGCACTTATACAGCATCCTGCATGGCAGGCAGCCCCCACGGGAAGCGAGAGAGGGCAGAGCTCACCGTGGCCTATATTCTGAACTGGGAAAGGAACCGTGTGTGAGGGACTATGGAGGCTGTGGGTTCCCATGAAGGAAACCTCAGTCCCCCTCACCCTGAGAGGGGAGTATGGGGACGGGTCCCTGGAGCTGAGCTAGTCTTTCTTTGGCCACTCCATTTCCCTGTAAGTTCCCAAAGGAGACCCCTTAGATTCAAACTCTGCTGTTATTGTCCAGAGTCCAGGGGTCCTCAAACTACGGCCCGCGGGCCACATGCGGCCCGCTGAGGACATTTATCCAGCCCGCCGGGTGCCGCTGCCTGTCCTGCTTAGCAGCCGACTCGTCCCGGGCCCGCAGTGCGCATAGGAATTTGTTCATAGTTTTTTTTTTAAACTATAGTCCGGCCCTCCAACGGTCTGAGGGACAGTGAACTGGCCCCCTGTTTAAAAAGTTTGAGGACCCCTGGTCCAGACTTTCTAGTGCTAATTCTACTCCTAACTGCACCATCTGACAATGATTTTGTGGGTCATTTAAGAAGAAAGTTCTCTCTGGTAAGAAAATAATATTTGCTTTGTAAACAATATTTTATTATGCGTGGCCACAGGGATTTTCTCAACTAAAAATATAGATAAATCACAAGAGTCAAACACGAAAATAAGTTAAGAATTTATGTGGACTGAGGAAAATCGTCCAGGCCAATTCTTTGAGAGCCTTTTTGCTACCCAGACAGAGCAGAGGTAAGGAAACTACAGCCTCTGGGTCAGAGTGGGCCCACTGCCTGTCTTTGCATGGCCTATGAACTAAGAATAATTTTTACATTTTGAAATGGTTGAAAAAAGAATTAAAATACTATTTTGTGACATGTGAAAATTATAAGACATTCAAATATCAGTGCCTATGAATGAAGTTGTATTGGAACACAGCCATACCCATTTGTTCACATATTGTCTCTGGTCGCTCTCCATGATACAACAGCAGAGCTGTCTCGGCAGAGACTGGACAGCCTGCAAAGCCATACAATGGCCTTACAGCCACTTATAGAAAATGTTTGCTGACCTCCTAATTAAGATGATTGCTATGTATTTGCAGAAGGTTATACTCTCTGATTTTCTCACTCTGCCTTACATGCTTTGTTCTGGAACTGTCTCTACATATGATGAGTCAAAGGCAAGTACTAAGGCTGATGCCAATTTGACACTAACCTGGTAAATTAATACAGCCCACTATAGCAGTGCCTTTCAACCTATGATCCGGTAATCAATTTAGTGGGTTGCAAAATTCAACTCAGTTGATTGTGCCCAGTATTTTCTATAATGAAATAGAAGAGAAAAATATCAAGGGGATGGTTATAGACTGAATTGCGTCCCTCTGACCATTCATATATTGAAGTCCTAACCCTCAGTACCATAGAATGTGACTATATTTAAAGATACGGTCTTTAAAGAGGCAGTTAAGGAAAAATGAAGTCCTAGGCTGGGCCCTGGATTCAATATAACTTGGGTCCTTACAAGAGGAGGAGATTAGGACATGTGCAGAGGAGAGACCATGTGAAAGTGAATGGAAAAGACACCATCTACAAGCCAAGGAGAGAGGCCTCAGAAGAAGTCAACCCTGCTTAGTCAAGTCTATTGATTCTTTATCAAGAAATAATCAGGGAAGGGAGCAAATATATGATACCAGAATGCTTACTACATATTATTTATAATAGCAAATATGAGAACATTTGATTACATAGTAATAGCATGGTGGATGGTTAAATTAATTATGTCTATTCATACAATAGAAAACTCCATAGTCACTACTTAATTCATTAAAAAATGATCACAATTTAGCCTGGCTAGTGTGGCACAGTGATTGAGTGTTGACCTATGAACCAGGAGGTTAAGGGTTTGATTCCCCAGTCAGGGTACAGTCCTGGGTTGCGGACTTGATCCCTAGTAGGGGCCATGCAGGAGACAGCCGATCAATGATTATCTCTCATCACTGATGTTTCTCTCTATCCTTCTCCCTTCTTCTCTGAAATCAATAAAAATATATTAAAAATGATCACAATTTAATATTAAATGAAAGAAGCGGGATCAAAACCACATATATCTATATCTATATCTATATCTATATCTATATCTATATCTATATCTATACATATATATAGATATAGATATAGATATAGATATGCCTGTATATGATATGCATCCTCCACACAAAAGAGGAAAAATAAATACATCTTAACATTGCTATCTCAATATTGTGTGATTAAGAGATATTTTTACTTTCTTCTTTATAGCTCACCAAATCCTATCTAATAAAAGAGTACTATGCAAATTGACCATACCTCTGCTACACCCACAAGCCACGCCCACCAGCCAATTAGGAGCAAGTATGCAAATTAACCCAACCAAGATGGCTGCAGCCACGGAGAGAGCAGGAGGCTTGGGTTTCCCTGGTAATGGAGGAAGTCAAGCTTTCCGCCTGCCCTGGCGGGCCCAGGCCTCCACTCAAGGCTACAAAGTTTCAACTATATAAGATAAATAAATCCCAACAAAAATGGCGGCAGCCATGGAGCTGGAGAGAGCAGGAGGCTTGAGTTTCCCCTGGCGATGGAGGAAGCCAGCAGCCCTGGCCTGCTTTGGCCTCTGCTCAAGGCTACAAAGTTTCAATTATAGAAGACTAGAGGCCCGGTGCATGAAATTCGTGCACAGGGGGTGTGTCCCTCAGCCCAGCCTGCACCCTCTCTAATCTGGGTCCCCACAATTCAGGACTGCTGGCTCCCAACTGCTTGCCTGCTTGCCTTCCTGATTGTCCCTAACCGCTTCTGCCTGCCAGCCTGATTGCCCCTAACTGCCCTCCCCTGCAGGCCTGGTCCCCCCAAATGCTCTCCCCTGCAGGCCTGGGTCCCCATCTTTGACCACATGGGGGCAGCCATCTTGTGTGTTGGAGTGATGGTCAATTTGCATATTACTCTTTTATTAGATAGCATAGAGGTCTGGTGCATGGGTGGGGCCAGCTGGTTTGCCCTGAAGGACCTGGTATCTGGGATTTATTTATCTTCTACAATTGAAACTTTGTAGCCTGGAGCGGAGCCAAGCCTTCTGCTCACTCCGTGGCGGCAGCTATTTCTGTTAGGATTTATTTATCTTCTATAATTGAAACTTTGTAGCCTTAAGCAGAGGCCAAGGCAGGCCAGGGCTGCAGAAGCTTGGCTTCCTCCATCGCCGGGGGCAACCCTAGCCTCCTGCTCTCTCCAGCTCTGTGGCTGCCACCATTTTTGTTGGGATTTATTTATCTTCTATAATTGAAACTTTGTAGCCTGGAGTGGAGGCCTGGGCTGGCAAGGGCAGGTGGAAAGCTTGGCTTCCTCCATTGCTGGGGAAACCTAAGCCTCCCTCCTGCTCTCTGTGGCCGCAGCCATCTTGGTTGGGTTTATTTGCATATTTGCTCCTGATTGGCTTATGGGCGTGGCTTGTGGGTGTAGCAGAGGTACAGTCAATTTGCATATTACTTTTATTAGATAGGATAGAGGCCTGGTGCATGGGTGGGGGCCAGCTGGTTTGCCCTGAAGGGTATCCCGGATCAGGGTGGGGGTTCCCTTGGGGTGTGGGGCTGCCTGGGTGAGGGGCCTGTGGTGGTTTGCAGGCTGGCCACGCCCCCCGGCAACCCAAGCAGAGGCCCTGGTATCTGGGGTTTATTTATCTTCTATAATTGAAACTTTGTAGCCTTGAGCAGAGCCAAGCCTCCTGTTCACTCCGTGGCTGCAGCCATTTTTGTTGGGATTTATTTATCTTCTACAATTGAAACTTTGTAGCGGAGGCCAAGGCAGGCCAGGACTGCCGAAGCTTGGCTTCCTCCATTGCCAGGGGCAACTCAAGCGTCCTGCTCTCTCCAGCTCCGTGGCTGCTGCCATTTTTGTTGGGATTATTTATCTTCTATAATTGAAACTTTGTAGCCTTGAGTATAGGTCTGGGCCGGCCAGGGTGGCAGGGAAGCTTGGCTTCCTCCACTGCTGGGGAAACCCAAGCCTCCTGCTTGCTGCAGCTCTGTGGCCGCAGCCATCTTGGTTGGGTTAATTTGCACACTCACTCCTGATTGGCTGGTGGGGGTGGCTTGTGGGTATAGCAGAGGTACAGTCAATTTGCATATTATTCTTTTATTAGATAGGATAAATAAATCCCAGATACCAGGGCCTCTGCTTGGGTCACCCGGGGGCGTGGCCGGCCTGCAAACCACCACAGGCCCCTCACCCAGGCAGCCCCACACCCCAAGGGAACCCCCACCCTGATCCGGGACACCCTTCAGGGCAAACCAGCCAGCCCCCACATGTGCACCAGGCCTCTATTCTATCTAATCCTATCTAATAAAAGAATAATATGCAAAATGACCATCACTCCAACACACAAGATGGCTGCCCCCATGTGGTCAAAGATGACTGACCCCATATGGACACAAGATGGCCGCCACAAGATGGCCAGCAGGGGAGGGCAGTTGCGAGGGACCATGCCTGCAGGGGAGAGCAGTTAGGGGTAACCAGGCCGGCAGAGGAGGGAAGTTGGGGACAACCGGGCCTGCAGGGAAGGGCAGTTGGGGGGGACCAGGCCTGCAGGGGAGGGCAGTTAGGGGCAAACAGGCTGGCAGGGGTGCAGTTAGGCATCAATCAGGCTGGCAGGGGAGTGGTTAGGTGGTGATCAGGCTGGCAGGCAGAATCAGTTAGGGGCAATCAGGAAGGCAGGCAGGCAGGCGAGCAGTTGGGAGCCAGCAGTCCTGGATTGTGAGAGGGATGTCTGACTGCCCGTTTAGGCCCGATCCTACCAGGTAGGACCCATCCCTCGAAGGGTCCCAGATTGGAGAGGGTGCAGGCTGGGCGGAGGGCCACCCCCTCCCCCGTGCACGAATTTCGTGCACCGGGCCTTCAGTATTCTATGAGTGCATATTTTCAAGTCAGGAAAAAAATATAAACCATTTAAAATACGTTTAAATCAAAGAATAGCATGCATATAGTATTTCTACTGTGCATCTTTGACTTGCCAGAGGCCTCTGACCATACTGGCAAGTGGGGCAAATTTTGATAATGTTATATATATAATTTATATATATCATTATAAAGTCACCAGGAAAGAGGTTTTAAAATAGATTCAGCAGTGACTAGGACAGTCACCAGGATGAATTATAATGAATTCTGGCTTTGGCAATACATTTGTTGAACAGCATTTACTGAGTGCCTGTCATGGTCCAGGCACTCTGCTAGGTATTAAAGGGTCAAACTGGGTCTCTGGGAACAAATGACCCATTGTCCGACACTGAGCCTATGCACCTAGACCAGTGGTTGGCAAACTCATTAGTCAACAGAGCCAAATATCAACAGTACAACGATTGAAATTTCTTTTGAGAGCCAAATTTTTTAAACTTAAACTTCTTCTAACGCCACTTCTTCAAAATAGACTCGCCCAGGCCGTGGTATTTTGTGGAAGAGCCACACTCAAGGGGCCAAAGAGCCGCATGTGGCTCGCGAGCCGCAGTCTGCCGACCACGGACCTAGACTCTAGTAAGATCTGTACAGCCCGGTCCTCAACATTCCAACCACATCTGGCTCTGACCCTGCCTGGATCTGTGGCCCTGAAAAAGGCTGGCCTCACCTTTCCAGTTCCAGCCACCTCATTTGTAAAACAAGGTTAATCCTGACCCAGTTTGCAGCACTGTGGTGAAGAATAAGTGAAAAGCATTCTGGGCTTGCTTTAATCTATTCAGTGCCAGATGGATTCTACTGGGTAATAATCAGTGTTGCTTCCTTCCTTAGGAAATTGCATATTCTTAAAGAATAAGTAAAGGGGTGGAGATGAGGTCCAGTGATTAAAGGGATATTCTGTATTTTTCTTCCTCAGAATATCCAAATTAACAATTACAGAAATGAATACCTGTTCCCAAGCCTCAGACAAGAGCAGAGAGAACTCAAAGTTCTCGCAAGGTTAGGTAACATTCCAAGGGCAAAACTGGGTGAGATGCTGCAAATCTTTAGGGAAATAATTCAATTACAACCAGTACTTCAAAAATCTAATAAAACTAGAGGCCCGGTGCATGAAACTCGTGCACTGGGTGGGGGGGGGTGTCCCTCAGCCCAGCTTTCACTCTCTCCAATCTGGGACATCCCTGCCTGCCAGCCTGATCACTCCAATCTGGGAGTGCCCCTGCCAGCCTGATCGACGCCTAACTGCTCCCCTGCTGGCCCGACCGCCCCCAACTGCCCTCCCCTGCTGGTCCTGTCACCCCCAACTGCTCTCCCCTGCCGGCCCGGTTGCCCCTAACTGCCCTCCCCTGCTGGCCCGATCCCCCCAACTGCCCTCCCCTATAGGCCTGGTCACCCCCAACTTCCCTCCCCTGAAGGCCCGGTTGCCCCTAACTACCCTCCCCTGCTGGCCTGGTTGCCCCCAACTGCCCTCCCCTGCTGGCCTGGTTGCCCACAACTGCCCTCCCCTGCTGGCCTGGTTGCCCCTAACTGCCCTCCTCTGCTGGCCTGATCGCCCACAACTGCCCTCCCCTGCCAGCCATCTTGTATGAGGGCGTGATGGTCAATTTGCATATTACCACTTTATTATATAGAATTAACTTTTCCCCCACCTCTTTCTTTTAGAAAGGGTGATTTTAGAAAAGCAACATTTAAAAACAAACAACTGTTAACCTAAGTGTTAGTAAATTTAACCTTTTTAAAGAAGACTAAAGGACACTGAAAGAATACCAACCATTATGTCCCAATCAGACATAAATATGAACATCTCTCTTCCAAACTGAACACATTTTGCAAACATGGGAACATCTGTATAAATTAATGCCCTTTATTATAGATAGAAGAGGAGGTAGAGAAGGAGCTGGGACAAATGAGAAGGAAAAACATACAGACCTTAAAATGGAGCACATTTAGGAGAGAAGTCCCCTTTACTGGCTAGTGAGGTGAATAAATAAGCATTTTAGAAATACACAGAGAGACGGTGATGCTTTAACTCCTAGTGTTTGCATTTTACAAGAAAGGTTAAGGGTATTTTCTGGTTGTTGCTATAACATCTTCAGATTCTTTGTGATCCTTCTACCACAGGAAAGATTAGTGATGGAGTGTTCTGACAGCTTTACAATTACCTGAACTAAATTCCCCTCAAATCTTCATTTCAGTGGTTACCTGTCAATAACCACACAGGTAGGGCACAAATGCTCAGGGGAAGCAAACATCTCTATATACTTTTCTCTGTCTTGTGGGTGACAATAGGTATGTTCCCCTTTCATTGCTCCCACGCCTTCACCAGCCTTGTTACTGCTGAGTCCAAACACTCTTGCCCTCAATGGCAGCCACAGGTAAATTCTCCACTGCCTGCACATAGGGACAAGACTGCCTGCACATAGGGACAAGGCTTGCAATTTCCAACCGGGGGGGTGGGGCGGGGGAGTGGTTGGCCAATACTATACACATGGCAACCATTGTTTATTCTGAAGGACACAAGTGTGCTATATGTTCAGTAATTGCTCTACTTTTTAAAAAGGAGTTGTAAAAATCATATTAAAAATGCCTGTTGATGCTCTGTGGGTTTGAGTCACTTGTAAAGCAGGATCAAAATGGATCCTCTGTTGTGGGCTCTTGCTGGTTCTTTGATTCTTAACAACTTTGTTAATGTTAATAGGAGTTATGCACACATCAATGAAACAATAAATTCCTTGGGTTTAGTGGTGCTTCAATTAATGATATGTAATAAGCAACGTAAAATGCTTTCTAATTTTGTTCCAAGTAATGACACACTACCCAGAAGAGCTGAAAGTCAGGCACAGGTCTCACTGCTGGGTGGGAAAGACCCAGGGGTGGGAGAAAGGAGGCTCTGTAGCTGGCTGGAGGCCTGCCTGGGGCTGCAGATGAACTCCTCTGCATAGCGCGTGGGAGTGGAGCAGGAGGGACAGACACAACTTGCCCAAGGGATAATGAATGTGATGAAGGGAGGAAAAGAAAACTCACAAAAGCCAGCCTGATGCAGAAGGAATTTACCATAATCTAAGACAGAAACGACTGACTGACACCGTGCTTCTTAAATCCGTCACAGAATGGTTCCATCTTTTCAGAGCATAAGTTAATACTATTTATTGACTTCCAAAAATACCCACCAAGATGAGAATGGGAATTTAAGTTGCAAGGATGATACAGCAGAATTCCTAATGCATAGGTTATTTTGCAATGACACAAAGTACTGCTTCCACTTTCTGGAAACCCAGCTTCAGATTTAACCCTCTCTTGCCCTGGCCTGCAGGTCTAGGTCTCTCTCTCCTCAACTCTTCTCATAACCAAATGCCAGATGATTGATATCCTGTGAGGACAGGAGATTTGCCATGGCGCTGTAGCAGAGATGCATACAAATGGCAAATGCCAAACTTCCATGATTTGGTAAAAGAACAATGAAAATTTGAATATAAAAATATTTTCAGTGTTTTCTGTTCCATTCTTAATCACCTTTTCCTTCCTTACACCCTTTACCCCAATGCTCTGCAGATAGTGCGAAGAACTCTGCTTACAAGTAACAAGACCCCACAGCTTAAAAGTCTAGATACACAATGACCGATGTAGGGGGTGTCTGCTGTTAGCTGCTGAGAGCCCAGTTTCATATTGGAGAGATTTGGGAACACAATCTGCATCACCTGCAGTGCTGTAGATGGCCAAGGCGCCCTCTAACCTCTGGCAGCACCTGGATTGTTTGGCTCAGTGGTTACCTGCCACTCGGCAGATTTCAGAGCACTTTGAGTTTATGGCACATTGCATCTAAGCATTCCAAAGTAAGCCATTTCCATCATGACCAAGGCAGGGCATTTTATTTAGGATTATGTGGCTTTTCAAGGGAGTTCCCTATTTTCCTGAGACACCTGCCTAGTCACTCTGAAGCAGAATCCATGGAAATTCTTATGACACGTAGTTTAACTGAATAAATATTTATAGGGAGAGAGATTTGTTGCTAGGGAAATGAATATAAAAATTCAACAGAATTTCCACATCAACCACTTTATATCTGGGAATGCACCGATAGCTCACTCTATGAGTTATCAGAAAAAAGGTCTCTCCAGTTGTCCAGATTATACTAAAAAAATAAGCCAATTAGAAAACAGCAAGTGCATCCAAAACTGTAACAACTGAAAACGGTGCCTGGGTTGTACACTGTGTTGGGATTACTCCTCCCCTCGCCTCCACTGGGGTTAAAGATACAGCAGTGCTCCGTAGACAGACAGCCTCTGTGCCGGCACAGCCTTTGAGAAAAAGGCCTGGCCAAGATCTCAGCTCCCCACAATGATGGGCATGAACCTGTTGGACAGGTGACTGACAGGGATGCTGGTAGGTGCTGGTATCGGACACCATCTCAGCCTTCGAGATGTTTGCAGCTTACTTGGCAGATAAGCTATATTCACAGCCAAGTTAACAACACACTGACGACCAAGACGGATACAGAATGGGTCTTGAAGAAACTGGGTAGAATACCTAGATTTCCCCATCATGCATGTTTCTCTTGGCTAGCAAACTAAAATTTGGGATTAAAAGATGACCAGAAACCAGATGAAGTTCCTCTAAGTGAGAAAAATGGAAACTGAACAGACTGTTTACCCATTGTCTATAGAAAAAGGCCCTGCCCACATTGAATAGTATTCCTTCAAAACAGCAGCTTCCCGCTGACCTCCGGAGGCCGCTTGGAGTTCCAAGGTCATGTTGTCACTTCATCCTTTTGCTGCTTCATCCCGAGCACTGGGCTAATTTGCTAGTTTTTTGGATTTTCTAAACCAGGTACCTTTCAGGCACACATATTTATTTGACTGTTTTAAGAGGATTAATTCAATCACTTCAAATATTTGGGCTTCATTAAAAAAATTTTCACCAAACAATGCTGCTTTTCTGGCTTGACTCTGGAAGTGAGGTTTCACATTTTTTAAAGTCGGTAGATAACATTAATAAATGTACAAGAGGTTTTCCTATTCTCCAGCTACTCTGAATTGAGGATCACAAATTTCAAAGCTGATCATAACCTGGCCAGTTTCATTCATCATATATCCTCAGCCTTTTAGTTTCACATTCTCCAATCTGTGAAGAGTTTATTACAATTGTTAACATCAGGGCAAGTATGTAATCCACTTCATCATGTTTTCAGCCAGTAACTCCTGGGGAGCAGAATGGAGAGCACAGAGGTTGTACAGGAGGGTAATAGAAGAACCTGAATGACAGTTGGTGACTTTGCCTATGGCTTTGGCTGGCTGATGTTTAACATTATAATTTCTGAGAAACAATGTGCTGAGGCTAATTTCATCTCTGTTGCAAACAGTGCAAATGTAGAAGTACCTGAAGAACACGTGGAATTTCAGCTTCCCAAAGAAGCCATGATGTTAATGTGGAATATTTTGCTTTCCAAGAAAACATTGCAAATATTCATCACGTCAGGAATGAGCAAACCACATGAATAGAGGAGAAGGAAACGGTCTTCTTTCCCATACACGACCTTCTCCCCTCTAAATAGTTTTCCCACGTGCTAATTTACTGAGTGGGTAAGACAGTGTGGACACAGCACTGGTTTCACTGAAGAATTCTTATCTTTAAATCCAAAAGCTGCTAAAATAAACCAAAGAAACTTAAAAGGACATTTCATTCCCACATGAAAGCCAGGAAGAGGCGTCATGGTCCTGACAATGTAGAGAGACCATGCGTAAGGAGTCAGAAAACAAGTCAAAGTTAGGCTTTGGGGAATCCATACTTCCTGTTACCATAAAACTCTCAGTCCCCGGAGGAGTCAGCGGGAATGGTTTTCTCCACCTCAGAAGGGACCCTCCCTCCTTCACTCTACCCTGAGCATTCCTTTCTCCCCTACTGGACACCAGAACTCTGGGCGATTATTAGCAGACGGCTGTTGACTATAGAAATGGAATGCTACATTGAAAAACCCGATATATATTTTTAAGACAGGAGGAAGCACAGCTTTAGGCATTTCTTTCTTTCTACTGAGTAGCCAGATTTTGGAAACATACCTAACTGCCCCAAATAGCATGTAATACAATGAATGGCAAAATCTGGATTTTTTTGGCTCTGTGAAGTGGGACATAAAACATAACGCTTGGTAACCAGGGACTACCTAGGTTGTTCTTACATCAACAGAAAAGAAAATGAGGGTGGTGACTGACTCATAAGCAGAACGGGGTCCTTCCCACAAAGTTAGCCTAAGTGGGTACTGTGTATATAAAGTAGGATTGGGTGGAAACTTGGAGGCTCGAATAAGAATCTGCTGTGTCAGCACCATGTAGTGGAAAGAACTCAGTGAAGACTTAAGAAACCCGATTGTCTACAGGCTTCACTGATGATTTTTTTCTGTGACTTGAGTAGTCATTTTACCTCATTAGATCTCGATTTTCTCATAAAATAAAAAAGGTAGGCCAGGTGACTGTTAGGTTCCTTCCAGGCCTCTGCTCTAACCACACTGAGGGTTCATTTCCTGGAGTCTCTGCCAGCCTGCTTCAGCCTCTGAACTCCCCGTGCCTTTGGGAGGGCCAGTGTGGATCCTCTTCCCCCAGTCTCACCTCCTTCTAGGACCCTTCTTGCCATCCACAATAAACACCAGGTGGCCCAAAGTGCACGTGTTTACAGCTCGCTGTTTGGTCCTTTGGTGAATTCTCCATGGATGGTTCAGGGCTTAGGAATACTAGCTCTGGAGGCTTTTTCACCAAGAGGCTGAAAACCACAACCCTTCAGCCTTGGCTTTCCCGTCACCAGAGTCGGGCAAACAAGATTTTTCTCCAGAACTGCGAAGGTCAGGAGCTTAGCCACTCTCAAAGCTGCCAGATAAAATTCAGGAGGTCCAGTTAAATTTGAATGTTGGACAAACAATTTGGAACATACTTATAATAAAACTTGTTTATTACTTATCTGAAATACAAATTTTATTGAGTATCCTGGTTTTTGTAATTTGCTAAATCTGGCACATGTAGATGCTGCTGTTGATGGTGGTAGGTACCAGGCTGCCATACTAAACTTATACAGAATAAAACCACCACTGGCATGACTCCTGGGCCCTAGGAACAAAAGCCCTATGGTTCAAGTTTATTTCTCCTTAGACTCTCTCCCCTCCTAGGATCACCCCCTTTCGAGTCCTCCTATTGGCTTCATATCACCACATATCCTGCCTGGATCCCCTTGGAGAGGTGCCCAAATTGTCTACTGACCACTTTTCCAATCACAGCCCCATTCCCTGGGCTAATCAATTTGATGGAATTAATTCATATACATGTGCCACTGTACGAGGTTAATGAGTCATGCACCTCCTCTGAAGCTACTGCTTTTTTTTTTAAAGGTCATTTATACCCTCAAATTAAAATGCCCGAATTGTAGGCCATCAAAAAATTGAAGTGAAAAACAAGTAGGCTGTGTGTGAAAGAAAAGCATTGTGGGGGTGGGGGTAGGAGCTGGCTCTCATGACAGTTTCTCTAAAGTGTTTCTGCTTTTCCTTTCATCTTCTTCTTCGCCCACAACATCAGCTCCCACAGTAGCAGAAGACTCATGGAAAAGGGGCAAGTGAAAGGAGGAAGTGGCATAGGTGGAGTAGGAAGTGGGTGTCTACCTGTGAACTGGTCATCACTCTACAACAGTGCAGTTCCGAGGGTCCCCCAGCTCCAGCATCTTGATTTAGACTGGAAAACACAAGGCCAGACGGAACTATTGAGCACCTTGTGTTCAGAGATGAAACACAATTGCATAAGCTTGTACCCCTTGAATCCTGAATGCTGGGCAAAATATCTCTAGGGACCATTAAGAACCACCTCTATCTTTACAGGGCAGATCAGTCTAGGTGGTTCTGAAAGCGAACCGGGAGGAGGAGAGGGGTTGGTTTGAGATGGTGGGACACACTTCAATCAGAATTACTCAGGCACTTGCAACTGGGTCACAGCTGGATTCCCCTCAGGCCCAGCTCTGCCCTCCTGGGAAGGACATCTATCCAAGATGACCTTTTATCTTAATGTTCACTGCCCATCAGCTAAAAGCACTTCACCAAAGCATTAAAAGAAAAAAGGCTTAAAATGAATAAAATGGCAAAATGTTATATAACAGATTGTTTACTCTCCTTTTCAAGCAATTAGCCCTCATCAGAGTGACCCTCACTCAACCTTTTGGGAAGACAAAATGGCCACATGTTCTGGCTCACACTAGTCAAGGTGAGATGAATTACTATTAACTTCGGATTGAGAAATTCTGTTTTGTAATTTTGCAACAGCCATTGCAGGGTAGCTGGAGGCCCCTGGGGTGTACTCTACTAACTCAGCAGAATACACCTTCCAATTATCTTTATATCTTGTAACTACTGTGAGATCAGAGATGTGAATTTTTTAAGATAATAACAGTTCTGGTGGGGGCAGGGCGGGGGGGGAGGGGCAGGGAGTAACACCCTCTGAGAATCACTTCCCAAGAGCTTTACAATCTATGTAGTCCTCAAGAAATGGGCCTCTTGGTCCAAGCAGAATTTGATCTCATGCCCACTGTCTACCATACCCTGTTTCATTCAAGGCTTTGAGCACTGATTTCACTTTCCCCTTGGGAGACTGGAATGCTGTTGTTTTTACAGACTGTGGTCACTGACAGGGATGGACTAAATATTTTATGGGCTTATAACAGGGGCTCTGCTAAAGGCATTCATTTTAGCACTAGAGGCCCGATGCACGAAATTTGTGCAAGGGGCTTGGCCCTCGAAGCCCCTCGGCCCCTGTGGCCCTGCCCCCTGCCCACTGGTTGTTCTGGAAGGTCGTTCCGGAAGGTCGTTCCGCCGTCTGGTCTAATGAGCATATTAGCTCTTTATTATATAGGATAGGAATTATTTATAACTGTTTTTGGCAGGAAAAACAGTGTCCAGTATTTAGATAACTACATTTCATATCCTGAGTTATACTTTGATAGTCAAAAAGATTTTTTTTCTTAATAGATGATAATGAGGAACTCTATGGCAAATTATCAAATTATCAGACACTGGGCTTCCCTCCTGGATAACAGGGAACCATCTCTTCTCTTCCAAATCTTGCATAGTGAGTCAGGAGGAGTCTGGTCACTCCCAATAATGCATGAGTTAACAAGGAGTTGAAAGAGCAGTTATTACCTATTTCAGATTAGTTTTATCTCATTATATTGTAACTAGTAGCCCTGCACATGAATCTGTGTGCCAGTAGCTCTCTGCCAGTAGCTCTCTGCTGCCCTCCTGTAGCTCTCCGCCCACTGCGCCTCCCTCTTGTAGTTCCCCCTGCCCCCTCCCTCCCTCCTCCCTCCTCATAGCTTGCTGCCCTGCCCCCTCCTGTAGCTTGTAGTTCACTGCCCCACCCTCCTGCAGATCCCTGATGCGGTCATTACGCAGTTGGTTGTTACGCCTCACGGCATAATGGATAATTAGCAAATCCTCTCTTATTATATAGGATTTTTAGGAGAATTCTTACTTAAAATCTTAAGTATTTCACTCATTTGCTCACTCATCCCCCAGGTAACAATAAATCATGGCACAAAAGATAGGGGTCCAGTGTCCTTTAACTAGTTATCTGTTCAGAAGGCTATCTGGGCTTGGGGTAGTATGAATTATATTCTGTGTTTAATGAACGACAAAAGATCAGTCATTGCAAGGGCCTTAGAACTGTCCTCTGTACCTCTAAGTTAGTAGGTAGAGGGGTGGGGCCCAGGACCCACATTTTCACAACCTCCCCAGGTAATCTTGAAGCACCCCTAAATTTGGGAACCAGACTGGTATAGAAAACATTGCTATTATAGCTGAAGTCAGAAGTCAGTCCATCTGGAACCAGTCAGCTTTGCTGTGTTGCAAAGAAACCTGCATATGCACCTTTTATCAATCAAGGTACCAGCAGGAAACAGGGCTCGCCGATTATTATAACTTGAAGGGAATTTTAAAAAGGGGCTATTTGCAAAGAGGTGGGCAGGGCATAGAAAAACCACAAGGCTTAGTGCAGTCCTCTGGGCTAATAATGAGGGGGATATGGGTAGGGCAGGTTCTTCCCGCCCTAAGGCCCGACAAAGGGAGGTGAGGGATGGATACCTGACCCTGGGACAGAGCGCTGTTGGGTATCACTGCCAGACAGGAGCTATGACCATCACTTAAGGGCCACGGCCAGTCTGAGAGACCCTGGAGGGAACAGTATCCTAACCTCACTCTCTCTCCCTCCAATCTGTGGGCACTCCCCTTGCTGAATCTGCCTAGAAACCAGAGGCAGAGGGGCCCACAGAGGCAGAGCACAGAAGTCAGGTTTCTGGGATCAGAGCAAAGCAAAGAAGGGTGAAGAGTATTTGGAGCCAGAGGACCAAAGGGAAGATGCCTGGTACAATATCTCTAAAGAAACTATACCAGTGAGTGTCAAACCTTCACCTTCACTACAGACAGCAGCATTCCACATGCAAATGATGAGGCACCTGCCACGCCCACTCATGAAAGCATCTGGTGGTACAGGTAACTACAGAAAGGGTACAACTTTACCCAAGGAAGTCTTTCAAAAACAAACTCACAAATGTACTTATCAAATATTTACTGAACACCACTTCCATGAAAGACACGGCGTTTTACTTTAGCCTGCGGTCTTTTATGTTAAACTCAATAGGGCTACTGCTAGTGGTCATCAGGGTTAGTGAAGTGCCCTGTCACTATCTTTTTTCTAAAAGAAGCAAAAATAACTATACGACATAAAAAAAATCTCAGATTTTTAAAGTGGAAAAAACATTTAGCTTTAATTGCATGCACTCATATAGCCTTACAGCAGAAGTGACCCTTACTTTTTCTTGATAAAATACTTGACTCTCCAATTAGGTTTTACCTCCATATTAGCAGACAATCAAATGCACAATGTGCCGTCAGGTGGTCTGAAACAAATGGGTTGAGGGATGGATTTATTCCATCTTTCAACTTCTACCAACTAGTGTTAGTTCCACTAAATTTAAGAAATTCTCAGGAGGCATTATGTTTGATCACCATGCTCTACTCTATGGTCACCTGCAGTGGGTGCCCAGTAACTGACTTTAAACTCTACCCGTCTGGCTCAGGGGTCCACCCATTTCAAAGCAGCGGTTTCCTGGGCTCTCTGGTCGGCCACGTTGGCTCTCCATGTGGGGCAGCGGTGTGGGCCTCCACGGATGCCCCAGGTGATTTCAGACACACAAGGCAGAATTATAAAATGAGCACCTTACCCCTTTCTTAATACTTTTCAAGCCTCTCAAACACAACTCAGCTGGATGTCGCATGTCTGCAAAAGCCCTCTCTTTAACACCTGCTAACACCCTTCTTCATTAGAGAGGGGCAGCCTTGGGCCGGAGTCTATTACAGGTGGTAACACTCTTCTTTTTACGTATATGTTGTAATGATTCTCATGTATTTATATCAAGTGATACTGGTTTACTACTTGAGGAGGTCATATAAAGTTTCTCTAAAAAAACAAATTTGGTTTAGAACAAAAAATCAATTTTAGGGAAATATACAAATAACATAGGTGGCACATAAATATGGTGAAAATCGTACAGGTGGTATACAAATGATTAAAGTTTGGAAAGCATTGATCTAATGCTAAGTATACCTCATTAGTCAGAGAAACCTAGGTTTTAGTTCCAATTGCTTTCAAATAGGCAATAATGACTAATTTTATTGCCTTGTAAATAAAGATTTTTTTCATTGAAGGTAGTAGCTCTTCTGAAAGTGGCAGCGCAAAGAGTATAAAAAAAAATTTAGTCAAATTGCTTTTAATCTGAATCCTATCTTGTTCATAGAATAACAGAGATGCTTGTGATACATTATTAAAATTAAGGTCTAAAGATTTATATACACTATACTATGTAGGATGAAAACCTGGGAGAATATAAATAATGAAGTGAGGGGAAGATAAACTAAATGCTGTACTTTCATCAGGTCTAACGAGGGGGCAGTTGGCAGTCACCGAGATGTGGAGAGAAAAACCTTTACAGGAGCCCTTCATTGAGAGTGTTTAGGGCCGTCCAGGCAGAATAAATTACAAAGGCAATCTGTCACGGTACATGAATCCTTTTCATGTCAGTCTAGTAAAAATACTGCATATTCTGTGTACTGATCTGGGAAAACACTGTCAACAGTCGCCTCCTACATGAACTGTAAATCTCTTAGACATTTTAGTTCAGCCCTCTTTCATCTCAAGTCACCCCAAATTCTATCCTCTTGAAAAATTTACACTTATAATCATGTTCCGTTCAAGTCAAGGCCTCAGGAAACACAAAATCAATCAAGGTATGGTGACTGTTTTCTTCTTACAAACATGCGAGTGAGGAAGCGGAGTGCTTGGGTGCGCTCACTTGCACCCACTTCCATGCGCACCTGCATGTCCCTGCTCCCTATATTCCCACCACCCTAACCCACCCAGTGGGCAGAGCTGGAAACTAATGCTGCCCAGCCCATTCCAGAAAGACGTGTTTGAAACAAAGCCTTCTGTGCTTCTGAGCCCTTACTTATGCTTGTTCTGCTAAATGCCACAAATCAGCAGACCTCTTTCTGGGGCTGGGCCCTTTTCCTATGCACTGTCTGCTGTTTACTTGTTTTAAAAATATACCCACAATGTATCTATTGTTCTCCGTTCACTATATAGTTATATGATACACTGGTAAGCAACTGCCCCTCAATGAATAAAAGTGCGTTTACAAAAGAATAATCAGAGTTGCCTGGCACAGGAAGCAGACCTTGCCCAGCAACAGCTGATGTACGCGGCAAACACAGAGTCGTCAGCCTTCTGCCCTTGCTAGATGGGCAAGCAGTCAGAATTTGCTAATTCTCATTTTAGTCACATAAGGTAGAGGCATGCTATTTTATACTGTATGTGAAATATTTTTACTTAGCTGCTAGAATTATAGGAAGTAAACAGACTTTAATTTTATTCAAGTCCTAAAGTTTATACTCAAATGGAATGGTTTTAAACATGCCATAAGAGATAGCTGCTTTTAGGGGTAGAAGATTCATACAACATAGGATTTGGACCTATAAATGTAAGTATAACAAACATTAGACAAAATGGGTCAAGATGCTTCTGAGACTCCAGTTTCACAAAGAGACTTATTTGAGGAGAAAGGGCAAAATATGTATTTATGTTTTAGGGTCTTCCAAATCATATCTGTATTATACATGTTTTTAGGTGTCTGTTCCCTTTGCTTGGAATCTGTCCTGCCAACAGCTCAGCAACAAGCCATGTGACCAGAACTTATCCAGCAACATATGATTGGACAGGAGTGAACAACTGACCCAAAGGAGGGCCACCCCAAATGCTGGCTAGGTACCTACAAATTGTCTGGTTTGGCTTAAAAAGAAACATTAAACCAATCAGATAAATTCTGCTAGGATTTGGAAATTAAAAAATGGGGAGGCGATTACCAGTTAAGTTGTGGGTTGCTAAACTGATAGCAATGCCTTTTTTTATTTTTTAATTTGGGGGAGTAATAAGCAGAAATAGCTGGACTAGGTATCCACAAAACCTTCTGCTTCCCAAAAGACATTTTGGGTAGAACATTTCTGAATGACTGCTCTATTTACACTAATAAAAGAGTAACATGCTAATTGACCATACCTTTGCGACGCCCACCAGCCAATCAGGAGTGAGTATGCAAATTAACCCAACAAAGATGGTGGGTTAATTTGCATACGCAGGCGCCGAGTGGTGGGGGGCGGGGTGGGACGCTTGTGTTGTCACCATGGCGACGACGCAGGCATTCTGCACCACCCCAGCCGCTCTGGGCCTCTGGGCAGTGTGGGAAGGTGGAAAGGTGACTCCAGCCAGAGCGAAGGCAGTGCCAGCAACCAGGGGAAGGAAGGCCCATTCTTGCACGAATCTTCGTGCATAGGGCCTCTAGTAAATACATAATGCATATTATTCACCGAGGGAGAACATTTGAGAAAGAAATGCATGTACGTAATTCCTTTGTGAGTGGTGCAGAAAGTAGAGGCTGGTGTTTGGTCCATCTGATGCATGAAGCCTTACTGCCTGATACCTGCTGGCTCTCCAGGCATCGCAGGTGACAGCAGAAGCTGTAGCCTTGAAACTAGAGCACAAAGGAAGAAACATATGTGCCAGTTCCCAGGGATCATGTCCCAAGACCTCTGCACCCAAGCCCCAACTTGAGGTGTGGAAGGTGCTCAAACATGCCTGTGAAACTCTCTGGGACTGAACTTGGCCCAAGAGCAGCCTTGGGTGGAAGTCAATAGGCTTAGAGTTGAACTGGTTTTAGTGAAAAACGGAGAGCAGCTGCTCTCAGCACTGTATCAAAGCGAACAAAGGGAATTTTGAAGAACAGGCCATGACTGACTGGGTAGGAGGGGTGGGTGCCAGGGCCTCGGAGAGGAGGCAGGGCAGATGGTGATGCTTCAGGGGAGCAAAGAGAAATGCCCACAGCAGAACCCTGAGACTCTTTCACCTAAGTGGGTGTGTTAATGGCTCCCATGGAGCTGGCAGAAGAGGGCTTAACACATATGCCTCCGTCTACTGTACTGGCTGTAAATAAACCATGTGCTTGTCTGCACCATCTGCTTAGTGTGCACTTTGTGGAGCTGTGAAGAGAAAAAACCATTTGGGGCCAAATGGCTGGAAATACTTTAGTTGTATACTTAGGAACCAAATATGCTTAAACAGCTAAATTATTACATTTCCTTTAAAGTGGGTAATTAAATTTACAATGCTTTTTATTGGGGGTGGGGAGTGCTGGACAGTAGGAGGCCACACAGCTTTCCAAAGGTCAAAGAGCAGGTCAAGGGCACAGAATGGGGCCGGAGACAAGTCTCCTACCACTGAAGTTATTCAATCTTCAGTTAGTCACACTTCACCAGTCTCAGCCACAAATTCTTCATCTATAAATGAGGCGTGTGTCACTCATCTTCTTCAGAGTGGTATTAACTCATGTCTAAAATATGAAGTTTTTTAGCTAAAAGTTATTATGATTATACTAAATGTTTTTATGGAGCTGGTCACACCCTCTATAAAGTATTGGGTATACATTACATATGACTGTTGGCCTCATACACACATTGAGATTGCTCATTGCTCTTTTTTTTTAGTTTCTTAAAATTATGTAAATAATGTAATTCATTCATGATACAACTATTCACTGAGCATATAGTATGTTCTAAATCCTGGGATAACTAACTGCCTTCAAGTACAATTATGTTCTAAAAGCAAAGAATATTTTGCAAGCAATTTAATGTTGAAAACACAAATTCAACTGTATTTTTTGGAAATTATTTGTGTTTTCAACATTAAACAGTTTACAATATTAAAAATTCTAGATTTGTGATTATCTGAGTTTAGTGATTTGAAAGAGTTCAAGGAGCCTCCTCACTTAACCTGGAAGGATTTTTCCCAAAGCCTAATAGCAGCAACTTTACATAGATATTATATACACGCCCAGAGAGCCACCGATGTAAAGAAAACTCTAAAACAGCATGAGCTATCACCTGGTTTGTGAAATGCAACTTTGAAAGAATAATCACACTGTGTTAGTAAGTCCATTTACAAACTATGTTTCAGGATGCTGAATTCTGACTCTCAGAATTTGTTTGGAAGAAAGAAGAGGTAATAAGTGCAGTGGTCAGAGATAGTGCTCTGGACTGACAAACCCCTCTACCATAATGTAACAGCAGGTCTTGAATCAGCTATCTTGCCTCTCTAGGTCTCCATTTACTCATCTACAGAATGGAGATAATACTACCTGTCTCACAGAATGTCAGGAAGTGTCAGTTGAAACAGTAAAGATCTTGGTATATGGTAAGGACTCAATGAACCTTAGCTATTACACAGATCTTCACTGTGTGGTAACGGAATTTGCATGGAAGCCAGAGTGTCATCAAAGAGGTGCTACTGAAACTGGAACATGGGTTGGGGATGGAAAGGGAGACCTGGATACTTCTAAGTTCCCACAGCAGCTCTGCCAAGCTTGCTATGTGAAAGCACAGAGGTGCCAAGACACTTGAGGGAGACAGATAGACCTTCTTCTCTGAGCTGAAGGAGAGCGTGCAGGCTGACCTGGAAGCAGCACCAGCAAACCTTCACTTCTCTTTACATCCCAACATGAGAGTGCCTCAATGCCATCTTGATTTATGTTAACGGTAAAGAGAAAGCATAATGTTGGCTCTGGAGGAATTTAAAAACTAAGGGGAAATATGGCACTCCAACAATGTTTTTCAACCCTGTTCTTATTAAACACTTTATAAACAGGTCAAAATGGTGGGGAGAAAACAAATCCTAACTATTGCGTAAGCTTTCAGAAATGAATTTGGTTTTATGAATTAAGTTTTGTTTCTAAAGACAAAAGTGGGAAGGAGAATGACACAGCCACATTCCATTGTCCAGACTCTAAAGAAAAACAAAACAAAGTAACACTGAAACATGAAAATATTTTTTCTCATTGCAAGCTTTTGGAATTTCCAGGAGAAGGGCAAACATATAACTAGAACTGTGAATTTAATGCAGGTAAATTTTTATTTTCCCTTTAAACTAAAGGTTGAAAATAATTAAGAACCCGAAATGGAAAAAAATTCATGCAAAAATCTGTGTATACATAGTATATAAAATCTTTATGCAAAACTGAATATACATAGTACATAAAAATGTGTACTATGTGAAGAATTAAAATAAGAAAACAGAAACCTAAATTATGAATTTCACTCAGTGACAAAAATATACTCAAAGATTAATGCTAAACAAAATAAATATTTAAAAAATATCTATTTGGTCTGAGCCTTCAAAACAATCCCAACTTTTTTTATAACAAAACAAAAACAAAAAAAAAAGAAAAAATGGCAATAAAATAGAGACAATTTTTCCAACTAAAATGAATACACTCAAATACTAGGTGGCAGAAATATAAGCCAGGATTTGACTGCTAAATATATGAGTGCTGAGAATATCTGAGTTCCCTACTTTCAGAAAATATATGACATAAATTCCTGGACAATCTCAACATGCAAGGTAGGTAAATTAGTGAGTTCACAGTTTTGCATGTGTGTGTGTATGTATGTATGTATGAGCTTTAAAAAGATTTACCATGAGTCTTCTTTGAAGAGTTGGCCTGCCCTAACAGAATTTAATAAACCAAGTTGATTTCGATACTATTCAGTAACACAACTATCTCGGAATGACACTTAGAAAATTGAGAATGACTCAGGCCACATTCGGTCAGGGCAAGATCACCTTGCTGTCTGGGAACGGAAGCAGTGTAGCCAGAGCCGTGCCTCCTGCAGTCTGTAAACTGTTTAAACACCTTATCAAATAACAGAGAAAACCATCATGTTGTTTTTATTTGCATAAGAAGCAGACTTGCACACTGGATTAGGAGGAACGAAAAATTTATGGTTTTAATTGTCCAAAATGTCTTTCAATTAAACCTAATGTTCATTCTAATAAAAAATTTATTACAAATAAACATTAACACCTAACAAAATTCTCCATTAAACCAGTATAAAAAATAAATCTGGGTAACCACTCTCTCTCATTGTTGAATAATTAAGTGCTCCCATTTGCTGAAATTCAACATGTTGTACAGTTTTAGTATGCTAAAATATGTATCTGGTGGAAAAAAATACTAGAATAAAATAGTCCCCAAACCAGAGACAATGGGTCATCTCTACATGGTAGAATTTCAGCAAAGAAGTTATAACCTTTTCTTAGTATTTCTAATTTTGCTAATTAGCTTCCTACAATAATAAATTTTGTATTTATTGCGCACATATTACGTAACAGGCAGTATGCAGGACGCTTTAATTTTCTCACAGAATTCTCACTGCTCCAGGAGGTAGACAGCATTATTACCTCTGCACATGTGGAAGTGGAGACCAAGGCAATTCATATTTGAGGGGTAGGGACTTGAACTCAGACATGTCTGTCTCATAATCATTCTATTACAACTGAATTTCATTTGTGGCCAGAAAAAAACACCTTAAAAATAAATTAAAATGTTCCATAGCCAGGTGAAGAGCTAAACCAAGGAGATCTACCTGTAGGCATTTATGTTTAAGATTTTTGTTACATACACCTTACATGCCTCTATGATTTCTTTTTATATTTTCAAAATTTATGGTATTTATTTATTTGAAAATAAAAGGAATTTAATCAAATCTTATATGATAAAACCAACACACTAGGCTTAAAGCACTAATCCTATTTACACAACTTCTTCTCAGTTATCTATAACAGACAACCCCTCGCTGATTCTAACCTGACCCTGAAGAAGAAAGTATAAAAAAAAAAAAAAAAAAAAAAAGAGAGTCTTCCCTTTTGAGAAGGATAAAATTAGGTCTCAAAGAAAATGGTACTCCAGATGATATTGAAGCCTCGACTTCTTACTGGTTAAAATTCCCAACCAAGTACACTACCAATCAAAGAAATCTAAGTTAAAATAGTTGAGCATCATTTTTCACCTATAATTTGGACAAAGATGATAACCAATTGAAAAGCAGTACCATAAGAGTATTGAAAAACTGGCCTAATTGAAAACTTTTACTAGAGAGTGGTTAGGCATTAAATATGGATCAAATTTCAAAATGTGCAAATTTTGACCAGCCAGTTCTCCTCACTGACCAGCCAATTCTCCTCCTAGGGACTTATTTTAAGGAGAAAATTAAGTATATAAAGATACATGTTGCAGTGTCAGGTGCTCAATGCAGTACTGCTTATAATGTAAAACCAGTAATGATCTAAATATCCACTGGCAGGGGAGTTTGCAGCTGTATCTCCACAATTTAGCATAGAGTATACTACATGTAAGACTAAATATAAATATCTGGCGAATGAATGGTACAATTAATAAATTGAAAAGATAGAGGTATACAACTGAATTTTATGTTGGCATTAACATTTCTGATGTAAGTTATTTTCAAAAACATAGAAAAGAGCTCATTCTCATTTCATTAAGTGATCGAAACAGATTCACAGACTGGCCTATATAGTACAATCTCATTTGCATAAAATTGTGTGTATGTCTACCTGTGTATATACCTGTGTAGGTGTTTGGTAAGATAGTATAGGTGGGATTTGGAAATTTTTCACTTTTTATATTTTTGTATTATTTGGTTTTAGAGAAATAATAGCTATATAGTTTCTATTTGGTTGAGAAGAATCCTATTCTTAAAATTTTTATCCCAACCACTCAAGGTATAGAGAGGATAATATTTAAGACAATTACTTTACTGTTGATTTTTCAAATATTGCTGTGCTATAAGTTCTCTTTTTTTTTGTCACTTACTCCTATAACATGCCCAACACAGACGGGACACGAGGCACATCTGTTTTAAAACACTTATAATCAATGCCTTGGTACCCATTACACTGAAGAAAGAATGTGAGTGCATGACAGTTCACTATTTTGACGTTCTCTGTCCAGGACCCTTCTGAACCCAGCCTTGTTAACTTTCTGGCTGACCCTCATAGCCCAAGGATGCTCTCCTGGGCTGTGTGCATCCAAGTGCATTCACCAGCATTGGACTCCATCTGTCAGCTCCATGCACAAAGACCTCAACTTATTTGGTAAAGAAACACTGCTTTTTTGAATGCTGAGTTGAGTTTAAAAGTGGACAGCTTATATTAATGACAAATGGTTCCTGGTAATTTTCCTTTTCAATCCAGGAGAAAATACAAGCATCCCCTATAAACAAATGACAAAGTGTCTCTCTTTGGATTCAAGCAAGAGAAGCACTGTCTGCTTACAACAGTGCTGGGCTGCGATTCTGGCCAGCCTCTGAAAGCAGGAGTCAGGGCCAACAAACGTTACATTTACGCACATGTACTCTGAAGAATCAGCCAACCGTGAGAATGGCAGAGAGAGCACATATGAGCTGATGACTGACAAGCTGCCTCCTCTGGATGCCATTTATCTGAATTACAGAAATTTGGTGAAATTTATCTCATGCCATGCCAATGCACGGGTTCATCAACTCAAAAATAAGCTACATATTTTGGTATTGTAGTACTTTTCCCAAAATAATCATGTACAGAGTGAGAGCAAGATGGAGGGCTGAGAGAAGAGACAGAACGCTGGAATAAGACATACATCTGTTACTTTCCTCCTTGCAATTCTTAGGTTCAATATGAATTCAGGGGGGCTCTGAGGACAGCAACAGCACCCACCCAACATGCAAAGCATTTTAAATATCTCATGCATGAGAGCGGCTGGCTGACCCGATCAAGCTAATTATGGCTTTAATGTTGTGAACCCTCTAAAAAGGCGCCATTATTAAGGGGTGGGCAAAAGTAGATTACAGTTGTAATACACATAAATAATATAATAATATAATAATTAATAAATAATACAATAATAAACTCTGTGTTTCACATGCTCACAACTGGAAACGTACTTTTTCCACCCCTGTATATGAAGACAACCCTACTGGGGATGAGCTTCGAGTTGTGTTTTCAGTGGTGGTGACAGTTTGTAATCATGTTTGTTGGATGCTGTACCACTCATTTACAAGATGCTTGGCCAGCCTAGGGTGTGTATTGTTCAATGCCCACATGCCTCCCGAAAAAGGAGCCCAGACCATGGCCCATCTGAGGAGCCCGGGTTCATCCTGGTTCCGAGTACTTGATCTTTCGCCTGGCTGCGGCCACTGATGACTAGTTTTCCCTGATGTTACTGTCATGTGCCTCGTCTACCCAGAGCTGTCTGTATCTGAGCCACAGCTATTTCCTGAGGGATATAAAACTCAACAAACTGCAAATAAACAGTACAAAACATGATCTCATGCTGTCATGCTCCTGTTTCTCTAAATTGTAGCATCGTGGCAGCTCCATGCTTTACAAATATCATTTGATACTCATTTTTTCCCTGTCAGTTACTTCTTTCCCTTGCTTTTACCTTTCGTCCATCAGCTCCCTCTCTTGCCTAACTCTGTCCCTCTCGGACCACTCCACAACTCCCTACCAGGATTCTGGCTCTCAAACTCACCAGGCGACAAAAGTGTTCTTGTAAAGTTCACCACCAAGTTAACCTCCCTTGTTCTCAAGAGTTTAACACTGTCAAAGTTGTCCCCGAGTCTTGGCTATCTTTGATCATATTCTGCCCAAATTGCACCTCTCTGTTTGATCATTTTAGTCAGAGGCACAGATATCCTCCCAGGCCCAGACACTCAGAATGAGTCTTGACTCATCTCTCCTTTCTCATCTCCTGCATCCAGGTAGGTTGCCACCATCATCCCTGGAGATTTGGTCTTCACAAAGGCTTATAGCTCATCAAGATTTAATACAGAAAAAATAACATCGACCAAGATGGCGGCATAGGTAAACACCTAAACTGCTGCCTCGCACAACAATATCAAAACTACAACTAAAAGACAAAACAGACACCACTCAGAACCACAGGAAAGCTGGCTGAGTGGAAATTCTACAACTAGAAGAAAAGAGGAAAGCACATTGAGACTCAGAGGAGCTGCAAAAGGCTGAGGTATGGAGACTCGCACGTGGAGAGGATGGGCGGCTGTGTGCATGGGCGGCTGAGTGCGCGGCTGGCTTTCTAAAGCGGGAGGGAGAAGGAAGCTCCCGACTGCACTGAACTCCACTCCCGGGCAACACGCTGGGAAACCAGACTCATTCGGGGGGAATCTGGACTGTCAGGAAAAGAGAAAGCACACTGAGACTCAGGAGCTGTGGAAGGCAGAGGTCTGGAAACGCGTGCGCGCAGAGAGGACTGACTGCTGAATGCACGGGCGGCTGAGTGCGTGGCTGGCTTTCTAAAGTGGGAGGGAGACGGAAGCTCCCAACTGCGCTGAACTCCAGTTCCGGGCAAGTTTCTGTGAACCCCGACTCATTTGGGGAGAAACTGGACTGTTTGGCAGCGGGCAAAACTTGAGGGCGGCTTTCTCTCAGAGGTGCTTGCAGCGATTACTGAGACATAGGGGCCTATTAGGGCAGGGCTGACAGGAAACCAAGGCTGTCTGCTCCGCCCTGAAACTCCGCCCCATCCAAGCTGAGCACAGAGGCTTTTGCAATTTTGCAAGTCTTGTCTCATAAGAGTGTCTCCAGCACAGACGTTCTCCCAGCGTAGACACAGCTGATCCTCACAGCCAATTGGCCTGGAGGTCAAGTCCTCCCAGTGATACCAACAACAATCAAGATTTAACTACAACAAGGCTGAGCACACAGTCCATAAAGGGGTGCAACAAGAGTGTCCACCTCAGGTAACTGGGGAGGCTGAGCCACTGTGCCCTAGAGGACACCTACCACACAAAGCTACTCTACCAACTCAGGGAAGCAGCAAAAATGCGGAGACAAAGAAACAGATCACAAATGAAAGAAATGGAGGAAAACAAACGACTGGATATAGAGTTCAAAACCATGGTTATAAGGTTTTTCAAGGATTTCCTAGAAAAGGCTGATAAATTTAGCGAGACCCTCAAGGATATAAAAAAGGACCAACTAGAAATTAAACATACCCTGACTGAAATCAAAAATATTATACAGAGACCTAACAGCAGACTAGAGGACCGCAAGAATCAAGTCAAAGAGTTGAAATACAAAGAAGGAAAAATACTCAGCCAGAAAAGCAAAAAGAAAAAAGAATCCAAAAATTTGAAGATAGTTAAGAAGCCTCTGGGACAACCTCAAGCGTACCAACCTCCAAATTATGGGGGTGCCAGAAGAAGAGAGAGAGCAAGATACTGAAAACCTATTTGAAGAAATGATGACCGAAAACTTCCCCCACCTGGTGAAAGAAATAGACTTACAAGTCCAGGAAGTGCACAGAACCCCAAACAAAAGGAATCCAAAGAGGACCACATCAAGACACATCATAATTATAATGCCAAGAGCAAAAGACAAAAAGATAATATTAAAAGCAGCAAGAGAAAAACAGTTAATTACCTACAAGGGAGCACCCATACGACTGTCAGCTGATTTCTCAACAGAAACTATGCAGGCCAGACGGGAGTGGCAAGAAATATTCAAAGTGATGGATAGCAAGAACCTACAACCAAGATTACTCTACCCATCTATCATTCAGAATTGAAGGTCAGATAAAGAGCTTCACAGATAAGAAAAAGCTAAAGGAGTTCATCACCACCAAACCAGTATTATATGAAATGCTGAAAGGTATTCTTTAAGAAGAGGAAGAAGAAGAAAAAGGTAAAGATAAAAATTATGAACAACAAATACATGTCTATCAACAAGTGAATCTAAAAATCAAGTGAATAAAAAATCTGATGACCAGAATAAACTGGTGAATATAATAGAATCAGGGGCATAGAAAGGGAGTGAACTGACAATTCTCGAGGGGAAAGGGATGTAGGAGGTGCGGGAAGAGACTGGACAAAAAACGTACACCTATGGATGAGGACAGTGCGGGGGAGGTAAGGGTAGAGGGTGGGATGGGAACCGGGTGGAGGGGAGCTATGGGGGAGAAAAAGAGGAACAATTGTAATAATCTGAACAATAAAGATTTATTAAATTAAAAAACAATAACATCCTCAAAGGGACAGTAAATGATAGTACCATATACAAATATATCAGTATGGGTCCATTCATTTTAATTAATTTCTGTTCCCTGTCAAAGTCATTCAAACTCTTATTCTAGTATTTAAAGCCTATTATCTGGATTCACTTTGAATTTCCAACTAGATCATGGATTCTGAATTTAAATATTCTTTCCCCTCTAAACCTTTCTTTTAAAACAGCACTTGAACCACCGTCCCCAAGACCTTACCCAGATTAAATTGAGTTTTAGCCATTCCAGCAACCCCTTGGGAAGAATTTTAATTAGTTTAACAGACACATATGCATTGCAGAGCTTTTAGCTTTTATTCCATTCCCATTTTCCTACTTCTTTATTTTCTAATTTGTGTTGTTTACTTATTTCTCCAACTGCATGAGTTCATGTCATGATATGGACAGTTAGTGACCAACTGATTTCAGCTCATTACTAATGATAGGTTAGTCTCACCTCCCCCATCTTTTTAATACACAATTAAAACATTAAAATATCATTTCCACACACTCACCCTTGGTGTCTCCTCCAGAGGGTCTGCTGAAGAAAGAGTTATTAAGAGTATTTAAAAGTCTCATTTCAACTCAGGAGCAAGAACCTCATCTAGCCCTGACAAAAACTGCTTAAGGATAAATTCCAAACACCAAGTGTTATTTTCTTCATCCCACAAACCCAGGAACATTACACAGTTGTGACACAAGCTTGGATGACAGTCCACAGTGATCAGATGATAGCTGTTTTCATTGGTTTCTCCTTAAATCGGGGCTATGAGCAGCAGCATGCTCAAATTGACCTCAGCAACAGAGCTCAAACTGTATCATACAAGGCTCACTTCATAAACCTCAACTATTTTCCTACTGAAGAGATGTTGTATTAAGTCAATTCTGTTTATACAACCATTATGCATTTATATTTTCTGTAAAGATAACTGATACTTTTATCAAGAATGAATTGCACACAAAATACTATCTGCCTTGGAAAAATGCCCAAACACATTTTTTTTTTTTTAAAAAAACACAAAACAAAAACAACCAGCCACCAATACTTCTCCCAACTAAAACAAGCGGTATACAGAATTCTCTTTTGCATAGTAATCTTAATGAAGGAAGAAAAATTAATATTAGGAAATGACCTGAGAAATAGATTAACTGCACCTTACAGTAATTAAACTAACACCACATTTACTATAGAGCTTAGGACATTTTAGCTTGGATTTAAACTATGGTGTAACTTAAGGTATAATATAAATTATAACAATCTAATTGAGTAGACAAAAATACCAACATTCATCCATTCACTCACTGAGTATGTACTGAGGGTGCTTTTATAGATAGCGGAATATGAAAAGACACTGTCTCTACCAGCTTAGAGTCTTAGGGAAAACACACACACACAACCATACAAACAACATTGTCAAGTACTGTACTTATTCAATGTGCTATGCTAGAAAACAACAACATTTAAGAAGCTGGAGGATCATAAAATGGAAAAGGTAAAGATCTGTTTATACTCACCAGGGTCATCTCCAGGTCAAGAAGCAGTATCTACAAAATGATCTTATGTATGTTAAACAACAACAAACAGATCAGATTGTATGGAAAAGGGTTAGAAAAAGAGACTCATCTAGAGGTTAACTATGATTAATTGCCTCTGGCAAGGGGAGTGGAAAGGACAATGGTAATAAATAAATAAATAAATAAAATAAAAACTATCTTTTAACTTTATATACCTTTGTTATTGTCTGAGTTAAAAAATATCTATATGTTCATGTAATCCTATATAATAAAAGCTTAATATGCTAAGTGTCCAGTCATCCGGTCATCTGTTCAACCAATCAAAGCATAATATGCTAATGATATACTAAGGCCATTCAACTGCTCGCTATGACATGCACTGACCACCAGGGGGCAGACAGTCAACCGGTTGACCAGTCACTATGATGTGCACTGACCACCAGGGGCAGATGCTCTGACTGGTAGGTTAGCTTGCTGCTGGGGTCTGGCTGGTCAGAACTGAGTGAGATTGGCCGGACAAACCCTGGAGCCCTCCCCTGGTCCCTCCCTGGCTGGCCAATGTCCCGTGTCCCTCCCTGGCCCTGATCATGCACTGGTGGGGTCCCTTGGCCTGGCCTGTGCCCTCTCGCAATCTGGGACCCCTAGGGGGATGTTGGAGAGCCAGATTCGGCCTGATCCCACAGGCCAGGCTGAGGGACCCCACTAGTGCACAAATTCGTGCACCGGGCCTCTTTAATAAAGAAGAAATAATATTAATTGAAGCAGACAGTGGAGGAGCAGCCAGCAAAGCAGACTGAAAGCTGAGCAAGAAAGAGAAGGAAATTCAGAAGGGGGTGAAAGCCACTGGGGAAGTGTTGAGAGGGAGGGCTAGTCAATCAAGACCTTTTAACAGAGGTGGAGGAGGAGGACCCAAGAAAGGGCATGTTAGGAAGCAGGAGGACTTTCTAATTTGGCATGTGGCTGTTTTAGTGGAATGGAGACTGCAGCAGGGTGAGCATGGGGTGCAGATCAAATACCACAGGATGGGCAACTTGCATGAGCAAAGTGAACTGGGAGCAAGAAAATTATGTTGCCATCTCTGGTTTTCCATGTTGCCAAATGAGTACAGGAGAACTCTTGTTCATTTTGCAAATATCGATAGTACAAATGTGATCATGAAGTACAACCAACACTTGTGGCCACAGACTGTGGGTATGGGGACCCATGAAGAACCAGACAGACTGCCTAGGAACCACTGACAGGATGAGTGTTTCTCAGCTCCAGCCCCACCAATGGCTACTAAGAGGCCATTGGCCCAGTGTGGCCAGGTTATCCGATTTTTAAAGAGAAGCCATAAATCTGAATTTTTTAAAATGTGCATATTCTGACTTTTAAATGCTGGGCTTAATTTTTAAAAAGCACTGGAGTAGAGAAAATATGTCTGTGGGCCACCTCTCGCATTGTGATCCTTTACAGGTTTGACATTGAGGAGACAATGTCAAGTAAGAATTGTATTATTTTTCTCCTTTTTTTTTTTTTAAGTTTTCACAAGCTAAGGGCAAAGAAATGATGGATAAAGACCACCCTCTCTTTCTTAATTTTTATTATAAAATTCTTCTTAAATTACAGTTTACATCAACATTATTTTGTATGAGTTTCATGTGTACAGTATAGTGGTTAGACAATCATATACTTTACAAGTATTCCCCCCGATATTTCCAGTACCCACCTGGGACCATACATAGTTATTGCAATGTTATTGACTATATTTCCTATGCCATACTGATGACTATTTTTAATTATCAATCTGTACTTCTCAATCTCTTCACCTTTTTCACCCCGTCCCCCAAGCACCCTTCCCTCTGGCAACCATCAGTCTGTTCTCAGGTCTTTGAGTCTGTTTCTGTTTTGTTTGTTCATTTATATTGTTCTTTAGATTCCACATATAAGTGGAATTTGTCTTTCTCTGACTAACTTATTTCACTTAGAATAATACTCTCTAGGAGAATGGCTATCATCAATTAATCAACAAACAACAAGTGTTGGCAAGGATGTGGATAAAAGGGAACCTTTGTGCACTGTTGGTGGAAATGGTGTAGCCACGATGGAAAACAGTATGGAGGTTTCTCAAAAAACTAAAAATGGAACTACCTTATGACTCAGTGATTCTACTTCTGGGCATATATCTAAAGAAGCTGAAAACACTAACTCTAAAGAATACGCACCACTAGTTCAGCATTATTTACAATAGCCAAGATATGGAAGCAACCCAAGTGCCCATCAACAGACGAGTGGATAAAAAAGCTGTGGTCCATATATACAATGGAATGAATATTACTCGGCTATAAAATAATGAAATCTTTCTTATTTTTTAAATATCCAATATTTGAACTAAAAAGGGCTGATTTTGCTTTCCTTTAAGAGTTGATGCACTCACATACTATGCTGCTAAACATTTAATTGAAACTTTTGTATCATGTTACATAACAGAACTTAACTGTTACAAGGGTATGTGTTTGGGTGGGAAGCACAAAATAAGGGGTAATTTTAAAAAGGAAAATATGAGGAAGGGCAAGAAATTCTCACAGAAAATATATAAACACTCAAGTTGACTTTCAGTTTATCAAATTTCCTCCGGAAAGAACTTCCCATTTGCAGCTGACTTATATTATAACAACACACCCAACAATTGCATTAGAATGCTATTTTAATCAGTTCATCAGATCACTGTGCCTCAAGAACTGAAAGCCAGAAGTTCATAAAGTCACCAACTATGGTACAGAACATTCAGAAGTCAAATGCCATTTCTAACTGGGAAAATAGCTGGAAAATCATAGCGTTTCTACAAAGAAAGGGTATCAACATGCAATATTCTTATGTGAGTACATGGTACATGAGTACAATTTTTATTGCAAACTTTTGAAAATTGAAAAACATCCTATCTATCTAATAAAACATCCTATCTTAGGCGACCCTGCTAGCGGTTCTCAACCTGTGGGTTGCGACCCACAGGTTGAGAACCGCTGCTGTAGAGCCTAAGACCATCGGAAAACACAGATATTTACATTACGATTCATTAGCAGCAGCAAAATTACAGTTATGAAGTAGCAACGAAAATAATCTTATGGTTGGGGGTCACCACAACATGAGGAACTGTATTAAAGGGTCACGGCATTAGAAAGGTTGAGAACCACTGCTGTATAGCATCTTGTTAGCACTGGGTGAGGTTCTTGCCTTTGGTTCCTTGTGTCTTTGTCTTTCTGTCTACAGAACGTTTCTCTATCTCATGTCCCTTAGCTTCAGCTCCTACATGGTTCTGCTCCAGCCTGTCTTCCCTGTCCACTCTCTGTCTCATCTATTTTGCCTTACTCCCTCTCATTCTTACTGTGGATTTTGCTTTGTATTTGCTTGGATTTAGTTGTTTTGAATCGATGGTCTCTTATTCCTTCCCCTTCCCCTCCCTGCCCTAAAAATTAGGTGGCCACAAAATACACTCATTATACCCTTACCCCTAAGGTTCTAATTTGTATCAAGTTCACAAATTCACACACTGAACCAGCGTGTTTGTCATAAAGGATCTGTATTTTATACGTGTGACAAAGGAACTGTTTAAGTTTCCTGTATGCTTGAAAGCTCCTCCCAGCTCCCACCTCTGTGCATCGCAGGCATTTCCTCAGACTACCAGCCCGACATTAGCTCTGCTGGTCGTAAACCTGCTAAAAGACCGAGAGTGAGGAAGCGATGGTCTCTGATGTGTGGGAACAGGGGTACACACAACTTCCTGGGATCTCTCTGAGCAAGATCCAGACTGTTCTCTGTGCTTTCCAGCAAGACAGATATTCCACTCCACAAATCTTTGGGAGAACATCTTCTTTTCCATTTAGCTACCATGTTTTTAAGATCTTTGCTGAAAACAGATTTAACTGTCTCAAACAAACACCAGAGCGTTAGCCTATTTACAATTATGCTTCCCACCCGAACATATTTGGCAACTGAAATCACATGGAGCCTCTGGGAGGTGGAGTACTTAGAGACAGCACCATGCAGGAGAAAGAGCACAATCTGTATAACTCGGCAGACCTGGCTCAAATCCTAGCATTCTTTCTGTATAGCAGGAGACCAGGCAAGTTACTCGACTTCTCTGACTTCAGCTTTTCCACCAGAGAAATGAAGATATCAAGACCTACCACACAGGATTCCTGTGAGGCTTAAATTCTGTGAGGTAGAGTAGGAGAATGACAGCACAGCAGTAAACCGCGGAGTGAGGGAGCCGAGATGAAGAACGCGTGCTCCCAGGCTCTGTTCCCTCAGCTGGGGAAGCGGACTCTGGTTCTGCCTTCCAGGTTCTTCCCCTCGCCCACCGTCCTGGGCAAATCATGATCCTGGCCCGGTTGGGAGGTATTGTATGATGCAGAATCAGGAGGAAAGGTGGAAGAGAAAGTGGGTCACAGTGAGGAAACATCTGTAAGGCTTTAAGGACTGTAGGGTGTGAGGAAAGCTGGGGAGGGGGAGAGGAGGGATTTGCAGTACTGCTGCAGAGTCCCCTCTGTGCTGAGAAATACAAGTAAAGCATTTGCTATTTGGAAATTACTGTCACTGGACAGTATTTGTTTGACTCCAACATCATTCTGAAACTGGACTGTGTGGGTCTGGATGCATATGGGTTAGAGCGAGTATTACATCAGTTTTATTATTACACAAACTTGGGAGTGGAAGTGGCCCATTGTGAAAGGAATGCAGGGAGGCACAGGGAGGCGGGTGACTGATGGTCAGAGGGTGAGGTGGGCAGCCAGGTCCCATTATCCATCCCTGATGCACTGATTCTGGTGAGTCATTAGCATTTCTGGGTTTCAGTTCTTCCCTTGTAAAGTGGCAGGATGGAGGGCTATATTTTATGGCACACCAGTTGGCCCTTTAAAAGTTAGCTGGGAAGTATGCCAGCAGCTGAGTCCTTCCAACTCTGGCTTGTACTTCTCCTCAGAAGTATGTGTGGGCGTGACCACACACTCATCTACGTGTGTGTATATGCATAAATGTGCATGCATGCACACATTCTGGAGCTACTCCTGCACAAACCACTAGGTCACTTAAAAAGAAAGCCTTCAAAAGGATCACCTGATCAATCCCTCTACATTTAATCAAGGATATCCCTGACTCTAAAAGGATAAGTAAACTTTCCTAAACATCTCCACAGGAGATGCCTCTCAAGCACAGCCTCCCAACAGTGATGTAGCTGATACTCTCATGATGGGAAAGCTCCTCTTTGCCACATCTTAAACACCTGCCTGCATTCCCAATTCCTCTTACCACATTATTTTGTTTTTGCACAGAGCATGACACCTTAACAAGTAAATAATTAACTTACGTGTTAACATATACTGCTATTGTCTCTTCTCCTTTTCCCCCAGCTAGAGTAAGCTGCTTTGTGCACTGATTTACCCCAAGCGCCTACTCACACCAGGCACTAGGTAAATATTTATCATTTGAAGCTGAATTCTTTTTAGTTTAACCTTTGATGAAATCATAAATTGACAGAGCCAGAAGATACTTAGCAAGGCCCTTCAGAGGTGAGAAAACTGAGGCCCCACGAGGGGAAGTGGCTGGCCAGGGATTATAGTTTCCCAAGCCCTTATTCGTGTGCTTTCCACTTCACCTCAGTACTTCCAGGAAGAACTCGATCCTGGAGAAATAGCTTGGGTGGGCGGTGGCCAATCTGCACCCATTAAAGCAAGAGTCAGAGAAAATAAGCTATAGCATTTATTTACAGAAGAGTAAAGCCTCATATAATAATAATAGTTTGTGCATCAGTAGCTGCTTTCATCTAAGGATCTCAGAGAGCTTATGAAATTCTCATCCCACAATGTGAGGTATCATTATCTGCTCTCAGTCAAGGAAGCTAAGAGACTGGGTGTCCTGTGGCCTATTGCAGGATGGTTCAAAGCTCTTTGGGATTACATATCCACTCCATAGTTTTCTGTTCTGCCATGTCCTCATCCTGATCAACATCAAAAACAGCTTGATAAAGCGCCAGCTGCTATAGTGACCTCCTCAATTTGTTCTCTTTTGGACACCCCTAGAATCATTCAGGCCTATGCCAACTTTTAAGTCAGTGTATAGAGAAATGACACTGGGCATTCGGGGTATTCAAGGATGCAGTGCCTCCTTCCAGGTTACCAAGGAATGGCTGGGGCTCCCTGAGCTGGTCCTAGAGCCAGGCAGACCGCCAGGGTATCTGAGGTACGCAGCAGCTTTGGGAGCTAAGGCATTTTTTCTTTCCTCAGTTTACTGTCGTTGCCCCACATACTCTTTCTATCTGTGGATGGTAAATCAACTTTGTTGGAATTTTTACCTACCCACACAATTATAGTGTTTACAATTACCCCTCAATTACTTAGGAACCACATTAAAGGCAAATTAGATTGAGTCAATGCAACAAGCCCTGTGGAGGAGCCCATTTAGATTTTGACCAGGTGGCATTCTGTACGCTTTAGGGAGATGAAAGAAACAGTGCTTTCTGAATTCTAATAATCCTCACCATAAAGCTTTCCCCAGGCCTCTTATGGCACAGAGGCAAGAGAGCTCACTCTTCTTTATGCTCTTGGCAAACAAACATGCCGGACCAGCCAGTGCAGCTAAAGGGCATTGCTGCACACAGCCTCTTCACCAGTGCCGAGTTTCCAGCATCGGGCTCAAGCTGAGGAACTGTCACCATTTGCTGTGTACCCTGTGTGCTTCTGCAGTTCCTGGGGCGATCCTGCCAACCGTGCCCCTGGGCTGGGAGCTTTGTGGCTGCACTGTTGGCCAGCATCCTTACCTTGCCCGCCCCTTGGAACAAGTGGAGATCCTTACTGAACTCAGAATTTCCCCAAGTGTTTTATGAGAGGCCCCTATGTGTGATACTCAAAGGAATGGTGTGAAAAAGGAACTCTGTGATCAAATAAGCTTGTGAAACTTGGGTAGAAAAATACGTTAAATAACAGCAGTTCCTCAAAATATTAAGAACTGGAATACCAAATGATCTAGCAATTCCACTTCTGGGCATATATCCCAAATTAGTGAAAGAGGGTTGAAGAGATACTAGTATTTATACACCCATGTTCAAAGCAACATTATTACCAATAACCAGAAGTTGGAAGCAATCCAAGTGTGAACTTGGGTTGAATGGATAAACAAATGTGGTTTATCCATGTAATGAAATATTATTCAGTCTTTAAAAATTTCAAGACATGATACTACATGGATGAGTCTTGAGAACATTATGCTAAATGAAATGAGCCAGCCACAAAAAGACAAATACTGTATGATTGTACCTAGAATAGTCACAGTCATAGAGACAGAAAGGAGAATGGTGTTTGCCAGAAGGTGGGGAAGGGGAGAAGGGTGAGTTGATTAAGGGGTACAGAGTTTCAGTTTTTCAAGTGAAAAGAGTTCTGAAGATTGTTTGAGCAACAATGTGAATATACTTGCATTACTGAACTGTAAACTTAAAAATGGTCAAATAATACATTTTATGTTATGTGTATTTGACCACAATGAAAAAATACATGCAGCAGTCTTCTTTCCAGTAGGACTTCTCAGAGCCTTTGAATGCTAATGTGCACTGGGAACCCCCAAGAGGGCGATATACAGCAATCAGCTTTCCCAGCTTATCTTGCCACACAATTCATTTTTCACAGAGCATCTCATGGGACCGGTGTGCTTCAGAACACACTGTCGAATGAGCTACTGAACTGAAAACTGGTAGAAAATAGGCAAGCCTGCTTTTTTACACTTACATAAAGAAAGGCAAGATTTCAGAGCCTCAAGCCAGATTTTCAAAACAGTTTTAACTCACTATCATCCTCTGATAGAGGAGAATCACATTCTCTCCTCACCTGTATCACTTATCAGTTGCATGGTCTCAAACCAAGTAATTATTTCTTCTCCTCTGATTTATGAGAATAATACCCACTCAATCTATCTCACTGGTTTGTGGTGAAATTCAATCAAAAACATGAAAGGGCATGAAAAGTACTGACTGGTCCTCAAAAATGTTAGATAATTATTAAGTACTTAGGCTTATTAAGGTGCAGCAGACAACCTAAGGCAAGCATTAAGAGCCCCAAATATCTACTGGGCACTAAACAGGCACTAGTAAGCATAGAGATGAAGGAAAAGGGGAAAAGAAGAACCATACACTGAGCACTTGCAGTGTAGCAAAAAGAGAGACTGGGAGTCAGAAAACAGGTTCTAAAGCTGATTTTATTGCTGTCTGACCTTGCACAAGTCATTTAACCTCCCTGACTCTCAGCTTGCTCAGCTGTCAAATTAGGTAGTTGGAGGAGATCAAAGGTCACTTCCAGTTGAGTCTAGGAAATACTGAAATAGATGTGCCATGGTACTTTGCACAACTCCTTCCTCAGACACTCCAGGGCCTGTCCTGTGCCTCGGTCCATGCTAGGACACAGAGTGGGCCAATCATTGTGCTTCCTGGTAAGCAAATAGAGAGTCACTGGCCTCCAGACCAGCATCAGAAGATGAGACACAGAAGCACATCTTCCTACAGGCTCAGTGACTTTATGAACAGAAACTGTTAGAAGCTCAGCCACTGTTTGTCAGCACTCTGACAGCCTTTCCTAGACACCCTCATGGAGGGGCAGGGTGTCAGTGGTGCAGAAAGATGGGAGAGGAGTGGCTGGAAAGGGACATTCAAGGAACCTGGGGAAAGAAACAGTCTCTGGGGGAAATGGGATTAGGAGAGCCAGTCCCCACATGAAGGAGCAGGAAACTCTGAATTTGCTGTGTGCAGTGACAAAGGACTACGGGAGGTGGGCAAGGAGGTAAGGGGCAAGGTAAAGTGTGCTCTTGTGACCAGACCACATAAAAGGAAGACTAGTGTCCTTAATGTGTGGCAGGGTGGTTCTGGGGGGAGGGAGTGCAGAGGAGAGGAGGTTGGGACAGTTTAAATAAAGACCAGATGTTTAAGGCTTGCACCATGGTGATGCTGATAAACAGAAGGGATGAAAGAGGTAGCTCTTGATAGAAGAGGTGATAAAAAAAAAAATTATCAATCTATTAGATGCAGGAGCACCCAAATAAATAAAAAATCTGCTGGAGGATATCAAGGGAGAGACTGACAGCAATACAATCATAGTAGGAGACTTTAATACCCCCCTATCACCATTGGACAAATCCTCTAAACAAAAAAAATCAGCAAAGAAACATCAATCCTAAATGACTCACTAGACCAGATGGAATTAATTGACATCTTCAGAACATTTCACCCCAAAGCCACAGAATATACATTCTTCTCAAGTGCATATGGGTCATTTTCAAAGATAGACCATATGTTGGGGCATAGGCAAAGTCTCTTCAAATTCAAGAAGATAGAAATCATATCAAGCATCTTCTCAGACCACAGTGGCATAAAACTGGAAATCAACTACAATAAAAACAATCCAAAGAAATCAAACACATGGAGACTAAACAGCATGCTATTAAACAATGACTTGGTTACCAGAGAGATCAAGGAAGAAATAAAAAACATCATGGCAACAAATGACAATGAAAACACAACAATCCAAAATCTATGGGACACAGCGAAAGCAGTCTTGAGAGGGAAGTTCATAGCTCTACAAGCCTACTGCAAAAAACAAGAAACAATGGTAATAAATTACCTAACCCTACAACTCAAAGAGTTAGAAAAAAGCAACAAGAAAAGCCCAGTATAAGCAGAAGGAAGGAAATAATAAAGATCAGAGCGGAGATAAACGACATAGAGACCAAAGAAACAATACAAAAGATCAACAAAACCAAGAGCTGGTTCTTTGAAAGGATAAACAAGATTGATGAACCTCTAGCCAGGCTCACCAAGAAGCAAAGAGAGAGGACCCAAATAAACAAAATCAGAAATGAAAGAGGTGAAATCTATTAGATGCATGGAGTTAAGAGAGCATGTTATTCTTAGCTTCTGGGGAGACAGGGAGAGGGAGAAGTTGATGATGACATACAATGGCTAAGGAAATAATGAGAGGATCTAGAATTAAGTGGTGGTAGAAAAGGGATTTCAGTTTCTGCCACATTTAGACCTAAATGAAGATACTGAGTAAAAATGCCCAATGGAGAAAAAAGTATAAATAAAAGTAGATTTATAGACATGGGCAAGAAAGAGACTAGGCATGGAGTTGGAGTAAGGGTGGGAATGAAAGGGTTGGTTGTACAATTCCATTTATATCAAGGATTCACACCTTTGGGTCCAGGAAGCAGTATTCAGGTCTCCAGAGACCCCCTAAAGCAGCATACTGTATCTGTTTGTGTAGATGTGTCCAGACATTTTTCTGGTTGGAGGATTCCTAGCTTTTATCTGGGCCTCAAAATGGCCCCAGAACAGTGGCTTAGTTGGTATTAAGATCTTCAACATCTGATAGGAAATTTCTCTCCTATCTCTTGACAAATGTGCCATGTCAGAGCACATTAAGAATAAGGTGCTAAGATAGTATTTATTAACAAATTTAGGAATCATGAAAGCTATTCTCCTTTCATCTTGTCAAAACTAAGGTATGTTGTTAACACTCCAAAGGCTAAGGACATTGGCCAGCATATTTAACACAAACATTTTAAATTATGTTAAAAGCATATTTAGAACTTTGCAAATATAGGTTCCTTACAAAAGGCTTAGTATGTATGGTAGGTACTTCAATACAAGGGAATCTGAATCTGTTAATATTCACAACTAGATTCAAAGACCTGCCAAAATCAGGAGCTCCTTTTAATAGTCATGACATTCTTTTTCCAAAAGGAGGTTATCAAGTAGACTGTGCAGTAATGACTATAAATACATGACATGCCTTTATTGCTATAAATAAATATTGCATATTCTCCCAACCCATTTAATTACCGTTCACCTAACGCAGTACAATTAAGAAACTGTCTGTTGAATTCTGAAAATGGGAAAAGCCCTCCTGTCTCTCTCAGGCAGTTTTACAATCCTAACAATAGACTTAATGAAGCCTTTTAAAAGAAGGATGATTACATTAAAATGACCAGGGCATGTAAAAATTCATTACAGAGATCCTCCTGCTATCTGATGGATTAAATGCCTCATCACACACTAGACAGAAGTAGGAACAAAGAAAGAAAAATCACAACTTTCTGAGTGAACATCTTATTCCTAAAATTTAATCCAGCCTCGTAAATTAGTCAGAACTTCATCCTACACCCAAAGTGGAAAGAAGATATGCTTGGTATCAGATAAATTATGAAATGGTCCTAGAAATGCTGTTGGCTTGTTGAATATAAATTAACATTACAATTCATGTCTTGATACTAAGCAACAGTTATACAAAGTTGATATCGCTTTTCCCCTTGAGAAATGATAAGGGATGCAAAAATCAAGTCCACTCTGGGGAACTGTCTGGGACTGTTAGCGCCCACCCACTCTCCACTGCCCCCAGAGATAGCACCACCTGACTGGTTTTTGTTAAATGTATTCCTGTTTTATGTTTTTCTATTAGTATTATTCATAGAATTGTTTCTTTGGCTTCATTTTACACCTATTAGCTGCTAATACATAGAAACACAATTGGTTTTGTATATTGACCTTGTATCATGGGACTTCACTAAGTTCACTTATTAGTTCTTTCTGGTAGTGGTTTTACACATTCCTTAGGATTTGTCTACATAAGCGGTCATGTCGCCTGCAAATAAAGACGACTTCTTCCCATGAAGTCTTTATGCCTTTGATTTCTTGTCCTTGCTCTCTTCCCTGTCTTAAATACTAGCTGTAACAACCTGTTTCGCTGGCAAGAAAGTTCTTGCCGCTGCACTCCAATTTGCCTCATGCCATTTTTGGCCTTGTAGGGCTATAAGACAGTCATGAGGAACTGTGGCCTTTAGCACAAAGTTTCTGATTCCACTAAACCATCTGCAGAAGACCAGAGGCCTAATTCAGAGCTTCAGACTTTTAAGGGAAAAGAATTATAGTTGATGTCCTATGGTTAAAATACTTGTACTTCTCAAGATACTGATACATTTAAAAAAAAAAAAAAAAAAGGAATGACTGATTCCCTGGACTTTTGAGCTAAAAGGGCCCTTAGAGATGAAACATCTTATAACAAAACTGAGGCTCAATACGTGCAGTGACTAGCATCAGGCCTGGCAGAGGCAGAGGCAGAGGCTGCTCTTCTGGACAACACATGAACTGAGAGTTCACAGACCTGGATTCTAGCCTTGAGGAGGTCAAGGAATATACTTCTGCCTTAGACTAAGTCTAAGGGTCTAGGGCAGCCGTGGGCAAACTACGGCCCGCGGGCCGGATCTGGCCCATTCGGCTGTTCTATCCAGCCCGCGGAGCCGAAAGAACGGAGGGTTCTCTTGCTCTCCCCTCCGCTCCTTTACTTTGAATTTATATTAGTTCACACAAACACTCCATCCATGCTTTTGTTCTGGCCCTCCGGTCCAGTTTAAGAACCCATTGTAGCCCTCGAGTCAAAAAGTTTGCCCACCCCTGGAGGGGAAACCTCAGATACTCTGAGTCCTGGTCCAGGCAGATGGGATCACTTGGTTCCATGTGAATATAGGCACCTTTTTTTGAACTTTTGCTAAAAGTGTTCCCTAAACGCAGGGCAAGATTACATTTTCCAGTGTCTGGCCAATCTGTAGCCGCCTGTTACTATCACAGAATTAATTTTCTTCTCCCCACTCGAAGTAAGCTTATGCTGAAGTAAATTAGGGCCTCACAGAACATCTCTGTCCCTGTTTATACCAACTGCTGAACATGATCATCTCATATCATCCAAAGTCTTAAAAGCTCAATTTAACATCATAGGGTTCACACACAGCTCCTGGGGGTCCTGGTTGAATTCTTCTCTTACTTTTAACAGTTGACCCTTGAACAAATACAGGTTTGAACTGCACTTATACGCAAACTTTTTTCAATAAATACTATAAATGTATTTTCTTTTCCTTGTGAATTTAAATAACTTTTTTTTCTAGCTTACTTTACTGTAAAAATACAGTATATAATACATACAGATAAAAAAATGTCTTACTGTTTTATGTTATCAGTAAGGCTTCCAGTCAACAATAGGCTATCAGCAGTTAAGTGTTTGCGGGGGAGGGGGGGGGCGGTGTCAAAAGTTATACACGGATTTTTGACTTGGTGAACCTACCCCTATGTTGTTCAAGGGTGAACTGTATTTGTACCTGTCTCTTTAGGAGAACTTGGCAGAGCCAAGAAAATCACCAGCTTGTTTAGCAAGCACATAACACGTTTTCTCCTCACCAGCCGAGGGATGTTAACAAGGGGTATTCTCAAATTAGCAAGCATATTTCCGTCAATCAAATACATATATTTGAACAGCTGAAATTGTAGGTCTTTTAGGAAGTCCAATTCTTCAAACTCCCCTTCTTACCACATAAGGGCAAGCATTCTTATTCATCAATCACTTCTCTAAAATAACCGTCAGTTGTCACTGCTAAAACAGAAGTTCCAAGAGGTCAAAAGTGTTTACTGAGATCAGAGAGAGGCCCAACTGGACAAAATAGAAACCAGACATTAAAAGAGCATCATCACTCATGGCTGCTGGGTGTGTGCTGGGAGAGGCTTGTTTCATCAGAGAAGGGGAAACTGGGGAGGGTGGGAACCACCATAATAGCTACTTGCATGGGCAGGGGGATATTAACTTATTTGACTTGGCAACAACCTCGTGGGGATAGATATAACACCTTTAGTTCCCCAGGAAGACAGTTAATTAGATTGCCCAAGGTCAAACAGCTGGTTAATGGTAGAGTAACAATTTGAATCCAGATTGATCTCTCTTAAATTCATCATTTTAATTAATTTTATTATAAAAGTAATATTACCACATTAATAAACATTGAGAAGAAAATCCTATAATCTCAAATACAACTGTTAGCATTTCAGCATAATTTTTGAAGGCTTTTCCCATACGTTTCAAAACTAAAATCATATTCCATAGACATTTTTGTATCCTGCTTTTTTCTACTTAACAACTTAAACATTTGTCCAACTTATTTAACAATTTTTATATTCATTATTTTAACTAACAGATAATATTCCATTGAGTAGACATGTCATAGTTTACAGAATAAGATCTCAATTTTGGAACACTGAGTTTCTTTACAATTTTTTGGCAAATCACAAGTGTTACTTCCAGCATACCTGCTACTTTCCCAAATATGTAATGGCACCACCAAAAGTTTCAAACAGACAATACTGATCAATAGATGATGAAAAACCATTAATGAAATATTTTGAAAATGCCAGCACCGCTGAGCTCTCTGGCCTGGAATCAAATAAATCTGATGAATGGTGTTAATGAAGGGTGACCCAAAAATAAAAAGTTAAAAAAAACTGCACTTCTGAGACTCTGGAGCACACATACTTTTAATGGTTTAGTGCCCTACTTTCGTTTTCATAAGGCATGCCAACCAAAGAAATTATCCTCATTAAAATCCAGATTTGGAAGAAAGAAAATTCATTGAAAAGAAAACAAATCCTATCAGCTTTACATGTCAGGGTGATCAGAACTCACAAACAAAGCCAAATTCTCCCCTAGGACTGTGTCATATTTCATAGCTAATCTGCTATCCTAAATGCCATAGACCCATTTTTCTCAGGTCAAATGAATGAGCAATTTACACAGCAGCTTCAAGTTCTCATCAAAAAACCCTATGAAGTAAAAGAGAAAGCAATGACAAACCCTATGTAAGTTTACTGAATTTATAAAAACACAAAGCATGGCTGTCAGAAAAATCTCCTGTGTTTGGAGGAAAGTAATCTCTGAAATATGTGTGTGCCTCTGATGGATTATCTGTTTTGGAAGCTTAATTAGAATCCATGCCACCATCAGTTTGATGTGGAAATAGCACACTTACATGCCTGGCAGCATCTATCTGCTCCCCAGATAAATAATAATCTTTAGTTATTACTTTAGTTATTACACACAGTAATAACTAAAGATTATTGCTGATCGGAGAAAACTGAGTGAAAATGGTGAGAACTGGGTGTTCTTTCCTACTAAGATAAAATTTCCTCCCTAATGACAATGTGACTACAGTTCATGCAAGATGATTTTTCTCCCTTCCCACAATGGTTCCTTAAAACCTACACTTTTCATATCCCTAGTTCTTTCTACCACACTTTGATGGGAAGTTGTAAGGCCCTGAGGACATCCTCTTCCTCTCCAATATTTAGTTAATCCTTCATTTCATCTTTCCCTTCTCTTAAAATTTAATCTGACTCAGCAGTTCTTCTCTTAGGCACCTACCCTGGAGAAACTGTTGATAGCAGGATGTAAGAATGTTCATAGCAGCACTGTATAAATAGCACAAAATTGGAAATGACCCAAATGTCCATCAAGAGGAGACTGAATACATAAATTGTGGTATACGAATGCAATGCAAGACCATATAGCGGTGAAAAGCAATGAATTTCATGCATGCCACTTCATGCATCAGTGGGGATGACTCTTATAAAACAAATGTTGATTGAAAAAAGCAAATGGCACAAGAATACCATTTATTTATAGCCCCAAGGCAAACAGAACTTAATAGATTGTTTAGGGAAACATACTTACACAGGAAAGCCAGGAAATGACGGGCACAAAATTCAGAACAATGGTTCCTTTTGAGGAACAGGGGTCTGGCTGGGGAGGAATACATAGGGGCTCCCAAGGTACTGGTGAGATTCTACCTCTTAAGCTGCAAAAGGGTGTGGGGAAGAGTTATATTTCTCTCTCCCCTTCCACTCCTCTCTCTCTCTTCCTCTCTCTCTCTCTCTCTCTCTCTTCCTCTCTGTCTGTCTGTCTCTCTCTCTGTCTCTCTCTCTCCCTCTCTCCCCCCACACTCTGTGTGTGCATGTTTCTGACATGCATGCACTCCTTCATATGCATATGTATTCTTTTGTATACATCATCATCATCATCATCATCATTTTTCATGTTACCCTGAGCCCGGCCCCATCTCAGCACCTCTTTGCCAGCTCTCTGAACCTCTGCAGAGCCCTCAGCGTGGCCCCTTGTTTTAGATTGAGTGCTTGCCCCTCCAACACTCTGATACAATCAAACATGATGACCACTGACGACCCAACATGATGTCCTTTGTTATCTACATGGACTCACCTGGAGCATTTATCCAGGCCACCACTGATGCAGCGGCCAACTCTACATGACATCTTGCTTAGAAGGTGGTGCCAACTGTGTTGCAAGGGGACATGAAATGCCACTCAGAGTGCAACGGCCATTTGCTAAATTACACCATGGAGCTATAGGCAGCAATGCTGGCCTGGATCTCCCACACTGAACCAACTGCAGTGTCTCCTGCTATCCTAAGAAGCTTGTCACGTTTGCTCCATCAGATTACTGCTGCCCAGCCTGAGTTTCCCAAACTACCCCTTCCTCATTCCTATAAAATAATCTCAGGTCCACCCATCTCTCAGACACCCAGGCTTCCAATCTTGACATAATTCTTCATCTTTTTTTTTTTTTTCTTTTTTAAGAGTAAGCTCTGATGCATATATGAATAACTCATGGACATAGACAATAATAAGGTGAAGGCCTGAGGGTGGGGGCTGGGTGGTGGTGGAGGGGTCAATGAGGAAAAAAAGGGGACATATGTAATAATTTAAAAAAAAGTGTAAACTCTGAAATTACTTTTCTGCTCTAACCTTAGACTCCTTCTAAGAGTCCCTGATCTTGGTACCACAGCCTTAATTTAGACAAAATAAGAGTTCTTATTAGATTTATTCTATTTCTGGAATGCTTCTTCTAAAAGCTTCTCCCATTTTTTTTACTCAAAACTTAAAACTGATAAAAAATTATTTCAAAAGCAAATGAATGTGGCAATGTTTTGTTTGTTTTTACGTCAGTTCCCGCCCCCCTCCTCCCCACCCCATTTAGTAGACTACTTGTGAAAAAAGAAATACACAGATTATAACTACTGTCCTGGAGATGCAAGTCTAGGTAACTAGATTTTCTCCAAAAAATGTTTCATTCTACCTTTACCATAACCTGGAAACAGAATAGCATATCTCCATTTTCACTTTAATAGCCCTATTTTCATTTGACCACAGAAAACATACCAAAGTAAAGAATGAGTATTTAAAAAAATCACAAGGAAAGTTTATGTAAAGAGGTGATAGGATACTGTGAAGCAACTCCACACTCAGTCCCGGGAGAGCACGATGCTGTGTTACTGTTAGGGGGCCAGACTAACTGCATGACTTCTATCAAGAAGTCTATATTCGGCAATAAACAAGGAGACTGAAAGACAAGTCTGAAATATCAGACCAGCGAAGGTGATTCCAAAGTGAGAGGTGGCAAGAACCTGAGTCAGAGACCTGATTGTGGGAAAAGAGAAAGAGAAAAAAGCACCGTCTTTGCAGAAAAGCAAGTTGGTAAATTCCTTTAATTTGGGTGAAGAGAGCTCTCGATGGTCATGGGATCTAGAGATACAGTGATATAAGAGAAAATGCAAATATCTGTCATTCACCATCTCAAACTTAAACCAAGATATAGCAATGGACTTTCATGGGTTAAAGCATCAGGTGAAGTGATGGCTTCCTAAAATGTACATATAAAGAGGCCTATGCCCCCCATAAAAAAATAAAAAACAATTTCCAAATTTTCCAACAAAAAAATACTCCTTGGTCTTTAATCACACTCCTTGGTATTTATTCAAACAAATGAAAACTTATAGTCACACAAAAACTTGTGCATGGGTGTTCATAGCAGCTTTATTCATAATTGCCAAAACTTGAAAGCAACCAAGCTTTGTTGAATAGAGGTGAATGGATAAATAAACTGTGGGACATCCAAACAATGAAATATTATTCATCACTAAAAAGAAATGGGCTATCAAGACACAAAAAGACATGGAGGAATCTTAAATGCATATAACTAAGTGAGAGAAGCCAATCTGAAAAGGCTACATACTGTATGATTCCAAATACATTTTAGAAAAGGCAGAACTACAGAGACAGTAAAAAAAAAGTCATTGGTTGCCAGAGATTAGAGTGAGAGGAGGATAAACAGATGGAGCAGAGGATTTTTAGGGCAGTGAAAATATTCTGTATGATACTGCAATGGTGTATACATGTCATTATACATTTATTCGAACCCATAGAGTGCTCAACATTAGGAGTGAACTCATATGTAAACTATGGACTTTGGGTGATAATGATGTGTCAATGTGGGTTCATCAGTTGTAATATATATAACACCCTGAATGCTGAAGGTTGACAGTGGGGGCGGCTGTGCATGTGTGGGGGTAGGGAACATAATGGAAATCTTAGTACCTTCTCCTCAATTTTGCTGTGAACTTAAAACTGCTCTAAAAATTAAAGTCTTTATAAAAAAAGACTTGAAAACAACAACAACAACAACAAAAACAAGTGCTTTTTTCTGCCCTGACAAATCAATCACACTCTGTTGGTTCTGAAATGATTGTTTCTGAATCTTTTTAAAATTCAAAATACATTACATCATGTCTTGTTGTTAATGCTGTTGTTACATTTTCTATCTAGAAAACACAAAGACCTAATTATATTTTCCTCTCGGACACTGTTACAATTGAATAATAATAAAGTTTTTTGATTGGCTAGTAGCCAATATTTATTAACACAAACACAAGAAAATACAGTAAATATTAAGGTAACTGTCAAAGATTTTTGTTCTACCAGTTTGTGGGTTACAAATGAAAAAAGCACTACTGATATTTTGCTCATGAGGCCTCCCTCACATCTGAAATTTCACCATGGATCACTGTGACAACTTCTACACTTCGCGAATAGGTTTTATAGGTTATTTCATTTTCAATACTAAAAAGGTATACAAACTTTTTCCCATTATCAAATTTAGTTTTTTTCAATAAGCATTACCTTGATGCATTAATCAAGTTTTCCCCCCTCATTTGATAACAGGCAAAGTGGCAATTACTTTGTTTTTTAAATTACTGTTTCCTCCACCCTGGTCTGTGTGGCTCAGTTGGTCAGAGCATCATCCCATACACCAAAAGGTTGTGGGTTCAGATCCCCAATGGGGGCATGTACAGGAGGCAACTGATTGATGTCTCTCTCTCTCTCTCTCTCTCTCTCTCTCTCTCTCTCTCTCTCTCCTCTCTCTTCTTTCCTCTCTCTAAAACATATCTTCGGGTGAAGATTTTAAAAAATGATTGTTTCCCCCACCCCCAGTATGAGAGGACTATTTTTGAGAATATTCTTCTAAAGATGGACAAAATCTTCCCCAAACACGAAAAGATTGTGTTTGTTTAAAATAATTATTTAAAATAAAATGATGGAAAGGAATCTTCTTCCCTGGCCCAGTCTCTTACATTAAGTATGAATCTACTCCGTATCATACCTGAAAGTTATCCAATCCTTGGCCAATATTGACCAAAGGGCGAACAACAAATAGAAGTTGGTAAATTATGCCCTTTCTTCATCAGTGTCTTCATCTAGCTTCTATTTGGGACTCTCTTGTATGTATTTCACAGCACCCTGTACCTCACCTTCAGATACTCCCCACAGTTGCAAGTTCATACTTGATGACTATCTGCTTCCCCCACAGCCAACATCACACAGCTCTTCAGTGGCACGGTCAGGACTTATTCAAGCCCCAGAGGCCCACATACTCTGTCTACTGCATCACATGCCTTCTGATCGACCTTGAAACCATCTCACTTTCTCTTGGTAGTCTTATTCGGAAGGACTGTGCAAATGAATAAATTGGTGTGTTATCCTTTCTTCTGTTAACATAAATGATCCACACAGCATTGTCACTTCCTTTCCCTCCCTTTACACTCTGACTATATTCAGTAGTGACACATTTCACAACTTAACACACACCCTTCCATTTTCTGAGAAGTGGTGGTATTCACCCAACAGTGTGAGTCATACAGTATGTAGTCTTTTCAGCGCTCTTCATAGACCACACATAAGCCACACAGGAGGATCAGTCTTTAGCAGAGATGAACACTTAAAACAAAGGTTACGACTCCACATCTGAATATGGGGTTCTGTCCCTCCTTAAAAATCACCCATAGGCTAACGCCCAGAGTGAAAACCACAGACATCAATGAGAACTGGTACCTCTGCTCTGCCCTCAGAGCAGTGAAGAAGTAAGCACTCCACAAAGTCCCCCTTCTCACCTCGGGGCATTTTCTCAGGACTGTCAGAGTGATAGGCTGTGGACACAGAGCACTTGCATGTCAGCAAAGCATCTGATAGCCACTGAAAGCGCAGCTGATCAAGATAGGGAATCCCGGGCCAAGTGACAATTCAGTTCGGTGAACTCTGAGTTGACTGAGCACCAACATCACTGAGGAGCAATATCCACCTGGAAGGAGGCCCTTGCACAGCAGGAGTATCGTTCTTGGTTAATGTTTTCATCAGGGTGTGCTTATGATCACAAGTAATTCACAGGTGAAAGGGATAGTTAATTAATTGGAAGAAAGAAGAGAAATTGTAAAAGATAGCAACAGACTGGAATGACTGACAAAACTGACCAGAACAACAAAAGAACTCCCCAAATTAACAGAGATAAAAATCCTGCTTTTAATTGTAAAAAAAATCCAGTATCTAAATGTCCAATCTGCTTAGCTGGGACAACGCCCCCCTGTTTGCAAGTTCTGCAGTGACTCTGGCCCCACCTCTGAGTGGCTGAGGTTCCAGGCCATGGACACTCAGACTCACATCAATGTTATGACCCTGGCTTCAGACCTGGGGCTTTTATCCTTTGGGCTAAAGCTCCTGTCTTGAGCCCCACACCCATTTCAGCAGTTGTAACTTGTTCTGGACCCAACTCTTTTCATCAGCTTCCTGGCTAGAGTCTTGTTCCAGCACACCAGATTCCTCTCTCTGGCCCTCGCCTTGCTCAGCCAAACAGTGCTGCTGCTAAACATCTGTCCCTCTAGACTGCTGCCTGCGGAAGAACCTCCTGGTGCTATGCCTTACCAAATTGTCCTAGCTGCCTCCTGTTTACTGCCTGCTACTGGTACCGTTCCCATGAGCATGGCCCAGCCCATGGATCTACCTCTTCTCTGGATTCCTGTCTGGACTATATTCTGGATCCCAAAGCTAATCTGATCCTTCTACTGCCAGGAACCCAGCTCTTCTACGTGGCAGGGGCAAAGGGGAAAGGTTTAAAACAATTCATATTTTAAAGTCTTAAGGATTTTTTTAAACACAAGCTCAATGCAAGCTGAAGGTGTGATAGAGTGGCTAAATGAGAGATGTAATCTTGGTCTGCATTAGTTAAGTATATAATGATGTGGAAAATATGTGCATCTCCGAAGAACTAACAGTCTAGGCATAGAGTCCTTACTCTACCCTGAGTAAGCCATCTCTGAAAAACTGTTCATGTTTGAGAGCTACATTTTAAAAGAGGCAATGACATAAAGGGAACACATCTAGGAGGAAGCTATCAGAATGACAGAATTCCTGACATCAGGTAAGTAAGAATATTTGTAAAAACCAGGGCTGTTGCCCTAGGAAAGCAGGATTTGCAAGGTTTCAGGTGCTGAAGAACTCTCATATGAAGGAGGACCCAGAGGCTTACATTCTGAAAGGCAGCTTGGGGATCTGTCTGCAGGAACAGAGAGGAAGGGGTGGGCTAAGCGGTAAGTGCTGATCCTATCTCTAACCTCAGCTCCTCCCCAGACTGAAAGGATCTGATTTCAAAGGCCCTTCCCACTCTCAGAACCCAGAATTCTTCATTCTTACGTGAACCCCAATCTGAGAAAGAAGACAGGCATGGCCTTCCCTTTCTAAGGCCAAAGAGACAAGGTCAGGTCTTAGGTCTTCCTAATGGCTCCTTCCAGGAAAATCAAACTCATTAAAGTAATATGTGAAACAAGTGGTCACAAGCTTGTTTCAGGAAATGAAAAATATAGAAATTCCCTAGGAGAAGTTGTGGGAGGCAGAAAAATGTTCACTTCCTTTACCAAATATTCACTTCCCATTCCCCGCAATCTGTGCCTGTCATTTTCTATGGCAGGTATGGTATGGTATGGTATGGTATGGTATGGTATGGTATGGTATGGTATGGTATGGTATGATATGATAAAGTTAAGAGTCTGGAGAAGAGCAGCTTATCCTGGATTGCCTGGTGGACTCTAGAAGCCAGCACAGGCAGCCTTACCAGAGGGATGCAGAAGGAGATGTGATAGACATGCAGAGGCAAAGGCCATAAGAAGGAAGAGGCAGAGACTGGAGTGATGTGGCCATAAGTCAAGGAACACCTGTAGCCACCAGGAGCTAGAGAGACAAGTAACAGATTTCTCTAAAAGCCACTGGAGGAAATACAGTTTTACTGATATTTTGATGTTGGACTCTGGCCTCTACAACCATAAGAGAATACATTTCTATTGTTTTAAACCCCAAGTTTATGGTCATTTGTTTTGGCAGCTATAAGTTAATCCAGAAAGTTTTCTGCTTAAATAAAATTTTGTTGTGGCCAAAAAGTGGGTAGTATTAATCTTTTTTAAGGAAAAAGCTTGAATGAATGTATTTTTATGGCTTATTCCATACCAGTCTCAGAACAAGTGCAACTCTGCTTTTAAAAGAGTTTAGTGGCAGGGACAAAAGCATCTTTCAAGCCATTCTTCATACATATTTTACTAATAATCTCTCCTTCACAGGCGATTTCAGCAGACAATAAGTCTATGCAAGGCAGGCAACCAAATGATCCCAATCTCTCTACCTAGCAGGCCTGCTGCAGTGGAACAAATTATGCAGCACCTCACAGCTATAGAAGAAAGCCTACAGAGTGGTGGAAACTTGTCTTGATTCTCTATTTTAATGTGGGCAGTATTTCTCCCCAAGCTCTCCTGGCAACATCCTGCTCTCGCCTTGTAGAATGATGAATGCTACTGAGATGAGGAATACAATGAAATGATCCCAAGACTAGAAACCAGCCATGGAAGGACAATGAGTGTCCCACAGGCCTCCCCAGACTCCCACTGCCACAGAATGTCATCCTTGGAACTCATTCTAATGCTGTTATCTAGGGGACCACCTGGTGAAACCAGATCAGGTTCGAAGAGATGGTTCCTCTTTTAAATTTTCTAATTTCTTCTTAATAAAAACATCTTTAAAACCAAAAGTAAGAGAGAAAGTCTTTTTAAATTAAGTGAAGAGAAAATGAAAAATGTGTATAAAATTAACAGTTAAATACATGAAGCTGAAGATGAGTCATTTGTCTTTTGCTCTGCTAAGCTTCAGAACAAGAGAACATCCACCCTGGAGTGGAAAGAGAAGGAAGTGCCAGGTCCCAGGCCTACTTTTGGAACTTGCCACTTCCTAGATGTAAGTTTTTGGACAAATCATTTAACTTCTGTTGGGCTTTACTTTCCTCACTTATAAAATAGGGCAACTGAATAAGATAGCATGTGGACTAGTAACAGTGGTCGGCAACCGGTGGTCTGTGAGGTCTGAAAGGTTGGCGACCGCTGGACTAGAACAGTAGTTGGCCTACAGGTATTCATTAATGTTTGAGAAACGAATGATTTAACTGTTCTGCATCCCAGACAATGTAAGTCATCAAAAATTTTCAATTCTTTACTTGGATGACAATGTAAATACTGTTATCGGTAGCTCTTCCAAGGGTCATAAAAACTCCCCGAGTTTGTAATGTCTAGGAAAAAATATCTTTAATTACCTTGGAAATCTGAATTGGCAGAAGGCAAGTTTTTTATTCTTGGACAGCAGCACTTAATTTTACAATCTAGAGATTTACGTAAAAGAAAGTTGGTCAGTTATTATGGATGATGCAAAACAACTATTTTGGGTCCAGGACTAAAAATGTTTGCTCTTCAGTTTAAAACAGAATTCTAAGCAAGTTCCTCCTTCCTAAACACTATCCCCTAACCCAAAGCCATTCCCTTTCCCTGATCCCCAGTCACTAGAGAAGCAGGCTGTGTGAAGCCTGGCCTTCACTCATTGATTACCTAGTGACAGAGGCTGGTCTTTCCTGATGCCTGATCACTAGTAGAATGGGCCAATCTGTGTGTAAGGTTGGGGCGGTGGACATGAAGAATGGAAGCTGACTTGGCATCCTATAGGCTCTGGGGCTAAACTTAATATGCCATAGGCACTGGGTCTGGCAGCCCTATGCATGAACATTGGAAGAGTTCAACTCCATGTATAGCATAGGAGTAGCCCTCTCCAGTCCCCACAAGTACTGGTGAGCCCTCCCCTCCATTCAGGAAGCAATGGCTTCTACAGATGGCAGGGAGTTTGGCCTATGCTGTTCTTTCCTTCCTCCTCTTGTTTTTTTAAAAAAATATTTTTATAGAATTATAGAGAGAGGAAGGAGAGGTAGAGACAGAAACATTAATGTGAGAGAGAAACATAGATTGCCTGCCTCTGGCACGCCCCCTACTAGGGATACAGCCCACAACTCGGGTATGTGACCTGACGGGGAATCAAACCAGCAACCTTTTGGTGCACCAGAAGATGCCCAACCAATTGAACCACACCAGCCAGGGCCTTTCCTTACTCCTCTTACTCTCCCCCTTAACTCCATAGAGCAACTAATACCCACCTAGACACAGCCCTATGTCTTCCAACTGACCAGCATTCTCAAGCCTTTGGACACAGGTAAGCACTGCTGACCTTCTGATTCCTGGAAATCCTATTCCTTCCCACTCGGGAAAAATCTTGTATGAATTAAGTTTTCTACCTCTAAACCAGCTGTGTAGGAATCATGTATCCATGGCTTTAAAACTTGATTCCAGACTCAGTCTCAAATTGAAGCCTCAACTGTTTAAAACCAGATTTTGTCTTCATAAGACTATTAGTCTCACAATAAGAATCCAATATATTTTTATTGTTTCTCTTGGGACTTTATTAAAACAAAATAAACATTGTAAACTGAGCAACTTCTACATACATTCTACATTTATAGACTAACACATTTCAAGGAACTCACAGAAAAAAAGGAAACATCTCTAAAGCAAGAGATGATTTTTCTATTTGTTTTTCTATTTGAATGACAATTTTTACTTGGGGAGGCCTGTGTCTATCAAATAGACAAGAGCATTTGTGGCCATAGTTGTGGCCTGAAGGCAACTGTCTAAATCCTGCAAACAGTTGGAATAGCAACAAAGGAATTCTTAGTCTCACTCAAACTATAGAAATGATGGGGCCTCTCTCATGGCAGGTGCCAAAATACTTTTTAAAAATATATATATTTTTTATTGATTTCAGAGAGGAAGGGAGAGGGAGAGAGAGTTAGAAACATCAATGATGAGAGAGAATCATTGATCTGCTGCCTCCTGCATGCCCCACACTGGGAATAGAGCTTGCAACCCAGGCATGGGCCCTGACCTGGAATCGAACAGTGACCTCCTGGTTCATAGGTCGATGCTCAACCACTGAGCACGCCAGCTGGGCCAAAATACTTTTAGTCACACTAGACCAAGGCCATGTATAATACATGAAAACCAAACGTCTCTCCTCAGCCCTTTGAGAGTAGTTATGACCAAAGTAGATGTTATTTTAATCAAATCCATTTAAATTATGATTTAAATTACTAAACAGGATGATTCAATTTAATCAGTTTTACTTTACAAAATGCATTTTTGTTCCTCTGACATAACCTAATTACATATTCTTTAAAATTCAGTTAAGTATGAGTTTTACTTTTAGAAGATAAACTTTATATATTTAAATCTGATTTATGGAAACCATACTCAGAAGTGTATCCCTCAACAATTCTAGAAGATTCTGTGCAAAAAGAAAGCTTTAATATTTCCTTTGTGCTTTTACTGCCCTCCCTCTTTTATCTTCAGATTCTCTTTGCTTACCCAGATTCGTTCATTTTAAAGAACTACCCATTCGTCTGCTTGAAACTTTGTATTTTTGGAGAGAAAGCCAAGGAATGATTGTCTTATCATCATAAAATGCTATTAACAAGCATAGTTTCCACAGATAAAACCCATAGATGGAAAAGAGAAACATGATATCTGGCATACAAAATAATATTTTTTACTTTCCCACCTACCAAACTTGCTTTCATTGGCTCCCATTACCCCTTAATTTGGTCAGGTGCCATTCATTCATGCCTTAAGTCAACCTTTTAAGAGGAAGGCTAGGAGCCAGGCACTATGCTTAGCACATGTAAGGATTTAGTCCTGACAAAGCTTACAGTTCAATAGAGAACACAGATAATTCACAGTCATTGTACAACTATACAACAATGATAGTTAAGAAGTGCAAGGTGGTAGGGCAACTCCATGCAGACTGGAAGAGAGAGTGTCAAGGAAGTCCTCTCTAGAAAGTAACATTGCTTTTTAATTACTTACTCATAAAACTTTTTTTAAAAGATTATACAAATATATTGTCTCAAATATTATAGCAATTCCAAGGTAAGACAGGGTATGGGAAAGAGAAGTCTGTTACTTCTGTTACTATGGTGCCTTGAGCAACTAACAGTAAGGGACATGGTTCCCTCATCAGATTATTACAACGGTCAAGTGTGACACATGTAAAGTACTCAGTATGTAGTGGAAGTCCAATAAACTATAGATAATAATTAATAATTACAGAATTTATTATTTATGTTTGACTTTGGCATGTCAAAATAAAGCCAACTTTCCATTCAGTTCTGTCTTTACAAAAATATTCAACTGAAAGAGAAAATTCAAAATTCCATTAAAAAATACACACTATGACTTCTGTGACTTTTTCACTCGTATTGGCCAATTGTCATCATTCAGTTGTACAATGGCAGATATATAAACAGAGAAAAAAGAACAGTTGATACATCTGTGCTCAACAGTATTACCAATATTAGAAAAATATTATGGAATTGGAGCTTTTGAATTAGAGCTTTTAAAACAGCAAACTCCCATAGGGCAGTTAACCACTCTACTGAGAGGGTGCAGGCAGAGCCCTTCAGAGGCAGTTCAAATTCACACAGCCCAAGAAGCATTTCCCACCCCATTTTTAGCTTCTCTCATTCTGAACTCCCTCAATACTTACAAACACAACCCACATGACAGGTCTGGCCACACGGCTCATTCCCTCATTAGACACTCACTGTACCTCCAGGTACAAAACACAAGCCTGTGCCTTCAAGGAGCTCCCAACCTGTGGTGGGCCTTACTAAGCATTCTTTAGACTGGTGGCTAACAGTCCTTTATCCTTTTTGGCACAAAGTCCAAATCAGAAAAACCAAAAAATATGTGTGGTTTGTGTTTTTAAGTTAAAAAATGAAGAACTTCACTTGGTCCTGGAAAAGAGACCACTTTACTCATGAAAAAAAAATGAGGCCCAGAGAAGAGGAAAGATTTGCATAAGGTCTCAGAGCAAGTGAACAGCAGAGCTGAAGAATTTAATTCATTCCACTCAGGGCTTCCCACCCCATTTACTGAGCGCTCCTCTCTGCCAGGCGTTGGGTTGTACAGGGAATGCAAGGTAATGGGCCCGCCTCCTGCATAAATTGGACCTCCCCCACTCATGGTTACAGGATTCACCTCAGCCTGAGCTGCACCAGGCATGGCACACCCTGCAGCCTGGAGCTGCATCAGGCATTTCCTGGACTGCTCTGGCAGAGGTTCCAGCTGTTCTGTGCTACACCAACCTGAGGTGGCTCCTGACTCCCAAAAGCTCCAGCCTGCTGTGAGTCTGGCCTGGCCCAGGAGGGACACAATGCTTATTCCTCCTTCCCCAGAGCCAGTGCCTTTGCCAACCTGAGCTTTCACAGCCAAAACCTCAATGCACAGGGATTCTAAAAAGACTCCCCTCTGCCTGGCTTTGACTAGAGCCTTTTTATTTTCCTGAGTCCCCTTGGTTTGTCTGAGCTACATGACGGAAGTAGATCACAGACTATTCTGCAGGAGCTAGGGGGTTGCGTGGGTCAAAGGTCAAGAAATGCTCATAATTGTTCTAGAAGGACTTTTCAAATAGTACAATTCATCAACTTAAAGGCAGAATGTCTGCAATGGAATAGTGCTGGTTCAGGGAGAAGAATCTCTCTTCCGCCCAAATTCAAAATGAGAAATAACCCCAAGTCATTCTCAGATGATGAAGTGGCAGCCCCCGAGTGGCCAGGAAATCAAGGAATGCAACTCAGAACTGCTGATAAATTACACCCAAGCCAACAGAACTGGGCAGTGGAGCTTGGGGCAGAAAAGGATCCTATAGGTGGCTAGTGAGTCTTAAATCCTGCCTTTTATGGAAACCCAAAGCACCTGGAAAATGAGAGAGAAGTACAAGCAGAGAAGATGGCAAACATTCACAGAATGAATGCATACATGGTTCTTTCATACATTCTCTCCACCAAAGAGCTTTTCTAGATAGCCCAGCCCTCAGTCTGAGCTTCCAGAGCCCCTTCTGCACAGCTCTAACACACTGAACACACTGTATAATAATTACCTGAGTACTCATCTGTCACAGTCATTCCTGTCTAATAGAGTCCAGCATGGTGTCCAACACCAGTGAGCACCAAAAAATGGTAAGTGAATGAAAGATGACCTCTTACACAGTGCTTTTATTTATTTTTATTTTTAAAATATATTTTTAGTTGACTTCAGAGAGGGAGAAGGAGGGAGAGATAGAAACATCAATGATGAGAGAGAATCATTGATTGGCTGCCTCCTGCACGCCCTACACTGGGGATCAAGCCTGCAACCTGGGCATATGCCCCGACCTGGAATTGAACCGTGACGCCCTGGTTCATGCTCAACCACTGAGCCACGCCCTCCAGGTGAGTGCTTTTAATTCAAAGGTGCAAGTAGGGACAGAGGTAAGCAGGAGCCATCTGAGGCTAGAGAAAAACAACAATGAATGGACTAAAGAGGACTCCCTTAACCAGTTTGAAGAAGAGTGCTACCCATCCCACACCAACCCTGAAGGCTCATCAGGCACAGCACAAGTGCTCCATTCTATTTCTAGGGTGAAGACACATATCTTGTAGCTAAAACATATGTTCTCATACTTATCACAATTGAATATTACAACTCAACTTTGGGAAAGGGGAAAAGAATAGATTCACCTAAGTGAGCTAAGACTTGCTATTTCATATATCAGCTCCATCTCCAACTCTACCTCTCTCTTAGAAACCTATAGACTCAGAGTCGCAATCCCAAGTTCAAAGTGGACCAAGTCTTGGGTTCCAATTGGAAACCCTTTTTAATTCATAAGGTATGTACTCTCAGTGTGAAACTTATCAACTTACTTTTTCCAGTCTAGATCAGCATCCTGCTTCTTCAAAAAACTGTAGAAGAAAAAAAAGAGACATCAAAAGAGAACTGAGCACTTTGCCTGTTAAACCACCCACAAAACACCACCATAAAATTTCCATTTGCTACAGAAAATCATTTTGCCCACAATTTTTTTTCTTGTTCACACAATTGTTGCAAAGTCATAGTTGCCACAAACACCTGCCTGAAACTGCAAAGAACTGGCCCTGTACCACCAAAAGAAGCTAGCATTAGGTTTTAACTTTCAAAAGCCAGGAAAGTTAAGAATGGAGGTCTTAAATGAGTACACACACACACACACACACACACACACACACACACACCTTCTTCAGGGTATCTACAAGTCATCCATAGTTGGGACACACTAAAAGTGAGTTTTTGAGTTTCCTATGGTCTTGTTCAATGTGCCTCTTGGCTTAAATCTCCCCCAAGCCCCAGTACATGTCTGTCTCACTTCCTGTCTGACTGTGGGTGGGCCTCACTGTCAAAACAACCTTCTTGAGATGACCCCCATTTCTCATTAGCTGGGGTTTCCCCTCTCTGGGAGACTTGCCAACTCACCAGCCTGTACCAACTTGCCATGGAATGCTAGCCCCAGGATTACCTTAGAACCTCGTGCCAAGGCCCTGGGAAAGCTGAGTGCTAATTCTGACGGCACCCATGCCCACTTCACATTAATCTTTAAAGTGCTAGCAGGGGGATGGCAGATTTCCAGTTTGCTCATACACTCTGTCTACAACCTGCCAAAAGTATAGTACCTCATTTATTATTTGCAATTTTAGCTGTTTAAACAAAAATGTCAGTATTAATAAGGTGTCTAAAGAGAACAATAAAAATGGTTGAATGGAATTGTGTTGACAATAATATGTTTAGGGCAAAAGTGAAAGGTTTGAGGAATCTGAAAAACAGAAGCAATTTTTTCTAAGCAGAGATTCAAACTTTGCTCAATATGATTCTTAGCTTCTTTCTTCTTGGTCCATGGTTTCAAACACCCCCATCATAAATTACTATCCCCATCAAAAGCATCCCCCATGTATACAAAAGAGAATTCTGTGCTGTTTCAAAGGATGCATAATTAACAGTAGCATCTTTGTTTTGTTTAATCAAAGATGACTCAGAGTGTAGGGAAAAAAATGATCATGGGGAAGAGAATTAAAAACTCATATATTGTCTTTTGCAGATGGGCATTCAAATCATGAACTCACTGCAGACATGCAAGAGAACTAGCAAAGAGGCTGGAGGGAGAGAATGTGCTAATGAGCATGCCATGACAGCCTGTACCTTAGCAACCCATGTCACTCCATCTCTTTATTGCTCCTGAGACACGCTGTCCTGTCCTAACCAAGGAGATGTCACCAGGCAATATATGCCTTTTCTTCTGGCTAACCCACTGGGAACTAGATGTTGCCAAGCTATAAAAAATGGGAATTCTCTCTGTCCAGAAATATTAACTGGGCTCCCGATAACTAGAAAAGAGTAATACAGTACTATGAGAACTTTTCTCCAAAGGGAACAGATATACAGAGAAAGTCTGACTTCCATTCTTGCCCACTTCCACAGAGGTTTAGGAAGGTTGTCATTCTGATTTGTAGAACAAAATTTTCTATTTGCAAGGTGAAATATTTCTTCACTGGCCACAGAAAGAGCAGCTGGAGAAGTATTGGGGAAACTTAACATCTCTCATGCACGCAGCACAACTGCAACCACACATCGGGATGCCCAATTCAACAACAGGCTGTGAAAGAATGAGCTTCACTTCACGGCACTTTAGCAAACAGTAACAAAAGGAAAACTGGAAAACCGTTTGGAGCTACTGGCTCACCACTGCACAAGGAATCTTACCCATATATGTATATATAGCATCACTTGATTTCTGTTTCTGGCTTACTAAACAGATGGAATTAATTAACAAAAACAATATATATATGTATATACACATCATTATGCAGCCATAAACCAGAAGGATGTCACAGCTTTTAACTTCCAGACTCCCAGCAAGCACATGTGACCTTAGATATTTTTAGGCAATGGCTCCATTGTTTCAAAGAGGGTAGGGATGGATGAAACAGAATTGCGTAAAAGTAAAATTCATATGACAACCTCATCTAGAATGAAGAGTGGCATTTGTTTTAAAAACCACGTATATCTTTCTTAAATAAAGGTTGTGTTTCTGAAAAGTTGGGAATAAATAAATTTTGGTCATGAAGTGTTTCAAGTGAAAAGAGGTATATTTAAATGACTCCTGCATTTTAAAAAATCGACAAATCAGTCCTCTATTTTATCTTTATTTGAAATCTAGATGGTCAGAATATTCAAGTTTAAGTTTCCAAGGCTTAAGGCAAGATAGGCCTCCTCCACCCCGTGTGTGTGTGTGTGTGTGTGTGTGTGTACAGATATGGATGTGCATATTTAGTTATAAAGACATTTAAAATAGTTGACTATGTAATCATTTGTGGGATTGTGTACATTTTCCATGCTTTTTTTTTCTCTGATGTGGTGCTGATGTTTTGCTTGAGAAACATAACTGAAGTGACGCAGATTCCTCAGGTTAAAAGCTGATGCATAAACGTTACAGACTTGTGATCTACTGCAGGAATAGAGGCCCAAGGACAAGGCCCTGGCCAAAAAAGAACTACCATACTCTCCCCTTACCCATGGTTTCACTTTCTGAGGTTTCAGCTGCCTCCAGTCCTGAAGTACTAGATGGAACATTACAGAAAACAACAACAACACAATTCATAAGTTTTAAATTGTGCATCATTCTGAGAAGCCTATGAACTCTTGCTCCGTCTAGCCTGAGATGTGAACCATCTCTTTGTCCAGCATATCCATGCTATATACATTCCCCGCCTGTTTGTCACTTAGTAGCAATCTCAGTTATTAGATCGATAGTGCTTATGCTCAAATAACCCTTATTTTACTTAATAATGACCCCAAAGCGCAAGAGTAGTGGTGCTGGCAATTCAGATATGTCAAAGAGAAGATGTAAAGTGTAGTATTCAAAGGAAGAAACAGCATATGTGGGGTGGTTCTGGCATCCATTGGGGCTCTTGGAATGTATCCCCTGAAGATAAAGGGGGGCTACTGTACTCCTAACTATTTAGAGCACATCAAATCCTCCATCTTTGGAAGAATATAGAAAGGTTTTTATTTTTAGAGAAAAATCTGAAAATAAAACTGAGAAGCCCTCGACTTTGAGCTCTCTCTTGATATGACCATCCCTCCAACCCCCACCACTCTCGTATTTCCAAATGCCTAGGGGACATCTCCAATAGGTACCTACCAAAGGCACCTTATGACTGGACAGGGCAGGTAAAGCGATAAAGAGATCATGAAAGGGGTGTCAGCCCATGTTCAGAGAATGGCAAGAGGCTTGGTAACGGTACTGGACTGAGAGGCGGGTAACAGGATGGTGGCAGGCTGGTGGGAGAAAGGCTATAAACTAAGGTAGAGACCAGATCATAAGAGGCGGTATATGTCAGCTAAGAAGTCAGCCAGATAGGAGAACATTTTTGCTATCTCTGACCAGGTATTTTCAACCTGCCTCTATCCCAGGAAGAGGTAGAAAAATAGATGCAGCCCCAGCATATTCCTGGACTTAGCATCATCATGTCAATCTCACTAACCCTGCGGGGTCAGTATAATTTTCTCCTAATTGGTCTTCAGGGTCCAGGACAAAAATCACCTTTTCACTCTTGTTTCCTTTGGTCCCACTTCTATGCAGAACTGGATCTCCCCTCCTCTGTTCTTACAGCACTTTATTCACTACCTGTTTCACTGTTGCCCTTACTCGAATGCCAGCCGTCTGTGGCCAGGACACACTGAGCACTGTGCCTCCACACAACTGGTGCCATCTCTGCTGGTGGAGGGGTGAGAGGGATGAGGGCCTGTGACAGAGTCACTAATGAAGAAATAACTGACAGAAAGGAAAGGAGTGAAGCTGCACTAAACCACGCCCACCCCATTCACTCCTGCATGTAGGAGGAGGGGTGCATGTTGGGAAGAAAGGGTATACCCACAAATCACACACAGCATATCCATAACCAGAAGACAACCTTTTCTTTCAATTTAGTCCTGTGACTTTAGATATAATTAGACAACAATGATCCAATCTTGAGAGTCTGCTGTTACAGTATTTTTAATATTCTCCAGTGTTTCCTATTTTAAAAATGTGACTGAGAAACTGAGATTCAATACATTAGAGTCACAGTCACGTCCCATATGTGATGAAGGAGATTGAAGGGGGCCATGATGAATCCAAGAGTAGAATCACAGTTTGAATTTTGTTTAATTATTTTAAGGAAAGAAAGATTGAGAAGAAATGAGGTGTACTTTTCTCTTGCCACAGATCTTCTCTATTCCCAATTCAACCCTTTCACTACTTGCAAAAGATTTAAAATATTCATTGACCTGCCAAAAAACATCTGCACATTAGTAGACACGTCCTCACACATCCACATCTGAATGGCTTCTTTCTGCTCCAACGATCATGGCTCTATTCAATCAAAATTAAAGTGTGAACCTCAGAACTGGACGTGGCGTGATGTCAGTGGCGACCGAGGATAAAATAGTCATTTGATAGCAACTTCTATATAAAGTGTGTCAACGGGAGCAGTGTTCCTTCAGTTATTCTTAACTTGGGACCTAAGGCACAAAAAAGACCAGGCAGGGCCAGACTCTGCCACCATTCCAAAGAACGCTGGGATACACACAGCGTGCACACAGACGCTCCTCAATGTTCTCTGGCACGGGGTGGCCCCTGGCTCCCAGCCTGAAGCCCAGGAACAGGCCCATTTTCACAGTGGCCTCCCAGATGCCTCCACAGCTGCACAGACACGAAGTGCAGTGTATGGGGCCATCCACGCTCAGGGTCACCACAATCTCCTGTGTGTCTGATGGTTGGGGCAGGCCTCAGAGACAGGACCCAGCTCAGACAGACAAGGCCCTTTGTTGTGGGGTATTCCTCATTGCCCTGTTTCCCTAGGAAAAATGCATTTTCCTCTAGCCATTCCTTCTGGACCTAGACTAGCTCATTATCCTGTGTCCCCCACTGCACAGATGAACCTTCTAACAGGGCTCAAGATGGCAGCATTGAAACCTCTCATCCCATCTCACTCGCCCCTGGTAACGGTGCAGTGAGTGCTAAGTGCACATTCAAAATGGGGCGGGGCCCAGAGCAGTGGCAAAGTTGGTAACAAGTCGATGCCACCCAATGGAATCTTCAGTACATTGACATGGTGCCAAGGGAATTCCTAGGAAAGGGTCTAATCTAGAAGAGGCCAGCAACGATGACCAGGAACATCCCGAGTCTCCCACACTGGGAGGACATCACTGGCTCAGCCAATGTTGTATAAACTTTGTCCTACCGCCTTGTTTTTACTTCTTTTCTGTAAATATTCACTTACCTCACTGAAAAGGTAATATATGCTCATTGAAAATCTGCACCCCCTAGTAAGACACTGGAGCTTTCTATACACAAAGAAGTGGTCACACTTGCTTGCAGTACCCCCATCTTGCACGTCACAACTGGCAGCACATACAAATTGACTTCTGATAGAAGCGAAGCAAACAAGAGTGGGAGGCACCCCAAATATGACAATGTACCCATCGATTAACTGCATGATCTTTTGCTATTAGTAAAGTGCAAAACATAGGCTCTACCACCTAAGGGTGGCTCTTACCAATGAACTATAAATTCTCACCACTGACTTATAAATTCTGTGTTTTAAAACACAGAATTTTGGTCTACAGCCAGGGAGGGAGCAGTTTGTTTGGAAACCAAGTTCCAACCTTAGCCATTTATCTGCTCTGTGAATGAGTGGAGGGAAGGGGGTGCAGCAAGAGAGATATTAGAACACCCACAGGGCCAGGCCAGCAGGTAGAATAAACGATGGAGCTGATGGTCCTCCCCATCGCAAGAAGACAGCTGCTATGCTGCTTGGGTAGGCTGTTGTCAGGAGAGAATACAGACTTAGTTTTGCCAGATCTTCCAATATTTTCAAGAGAAGCTAGAAATATCAGTTTTTATACACAACTGTGCAATTTTGAAGTTCTAGTTTATATTTTTTTTAAATGCACCATGTGGCCCAAACAAACATAAATGAGGGTATTATCCACCGTGTAGACTGACTGGTTTGCTACTATTTTACAAGTTGTAAGATCTACTCCATGGTTTCTCTTTCTTTTAAATAGGACGTTGACTGCTATCTGCCCTCCACTCAGGGTTTATTAAGAGCACAGAAGGGGTTTTATTATCATATAACAAAATAATCCAAGTACATTCAGATGCAAAAAGCAGCATAACATGATCTGACCCCCTCCCCTTTTTAACCAGGATTTATATAAATGTTCATACATGGACTTGACATTTGGTAGAATTATTTGAAATATGTACTTAGGCATGTTAGCTTCTAAATAAACAAAAGAGGAAAACTGTAATATCCTTAGAGGATGAGGGTGTGACTAACTGGTTCAAGTGGTGGGGCGAAAGCCTGGCTAGAACAGCTCTGATTTTTTAAACAAACGCTGTGTAGAGACAGGTAATGTAGACAATACCTCTCAGGAAGCCCTGCCACAGAGGGCAGCAGGGAAGTGGGGTCGTTGCCAGAAGAGAATGCAATGAAGGTGAAGATAATGTATTGTAAAAATTGATGGAATTACAAATGTTTGTATGTTGATGGAATACATCCTGTTAAAGCAAACAAACAAATATGAGTACAGACTGAAGGAATTTTGTCTGCAAAATACTGGACAATGTGGGGTGCAGTAAAAATTTTATTAGTAAGTGTTAAGAAGCCAAGATCTAATAACACAGGTTTTCCCTAAACAAGAAGTCAGAAAAAAAGAGAAAAAATCTTTACTATAACACACATTGCCCCACATTTTATACTGTGCCATTTCCATATTTGTCCTTTTTAGCCTACTTCTAGCACAGTCTCTCTTTGCTAAAATACATTAGTTGCCATGGAAACGATGTTACAGTGTGTGAAACCATTTACTGTCCTTGGAAAGGCATTCATGATAAAACTGAACAGTGGTATGTTTTTAAAAAAGAGAGATCCAACAGAAAGCAGTTTTGTAAGAACACAAGATCTCAAAATCGTGACTTCATAGTAAGTATTCCTCTACCACCAATATCATATTCTCAGTTTTGCCCACATCAATCAGAGAAGCATTTTCCTCCTCCTGTACGCCAAGTGGTACCTAATCTCTGACCTGTTAGGGAAAACAATAGACTCCCTATAATTCCCACTTACCTCCCCATAGGGAGGGGCTGGGAGACTACAGAATCAGAATGGCTTGTAGGCTTGACAACACCTCCATAATTGGGGAGGATTTAATCCTGATACATTCTGCTGTCCACCTTTGTTATTAGAGATAGAAATGATACTTGGGACATAGAGATTTGGACTTGAATTTCCTTATTGCCATAGATTAGCAAGACACTTCCTTTTTTTTCTCTTTCATCTATTCGAAGTAAACCATGCTCATTCTTTTGAGAAAATATACTGAGCAGCTCTCATGTGCAATATTGGCAAAGAAAACCAAAGAAGAAGGCCCTTAACAGCTTAAAATCTGGTCGGGCCAGGTGGACAAGGGTGGGAGCATGAAAAACCTTCTGGGCCACAGTGAGGAGCTGGACTTTATGTCATAGGAAGACAATGAGGGGTTTTACCCAGCAATGTGATCTCACATAGATTTTTAAAAGCACACCCAGCTGTTGTGGGAGTGGGATTGGAAGTCAACAGTAAAGGAAGGCAGAACTGTAATGTTATCAGAATAGTCCAGACAATAAAGGATGGTGCAAAGGAGATGGAGAAATGTGATCTCTAACTAGGGTACCCTTATGCCTTGGCTTGTTTGTGAAAGTGCTAGCTTACACCTATTGTTCCAACAGCCAGTTGGATTAAGCATTTGTCCAGAGGTTTCATTTTTTAAACCAAGTATTATTAATAGTTGCATTAAAATGTACCACCATTGGTGCACATGCACTTTCAGCTTCTGCCATGGTCTTACCAGTGGGTGAGACAACTGCATGGAGAAGAGAATTTTCACCATAACATGTGAGTAAGTCTGAAAGGTGACCAATGACAATCCAATTCCTTTTCTGTCCTTTCCAACCTTGGCTTAGGTAAACACCCCCTTTCAAGGACAACACGCAGGATGCTCACCAATAAACAAAAAGCACTCGGACATGAGCAGCTAAGGACAGTCAACTCCGCCAACTGTCGGGTCTACCAGTCACTGGATGCTACTGGCCAGCCGCACTACGACCCATGCCGCAGCCTGAGATGTCCAAAATAACGAGGCAGAGGGACCAACAGGAATCCCAGGAAGTTACAGGTTAGGTTTACATGAAATATTTGTGGGAAACAGGCCTTCTCAAGAACGGTGTGAATGCTCTCATTACAGTGTTTTTGTCATTTATTCATAATTATGCTATTTTACTCTGCAATATTGAATGAAAAATTGAATCTGTTTTTCAAGAAAGGTGGATGATGAATGCTAACTGGCACAAAATGTTTACTGATATTTATTATCTACCATGGAAGCCATAGTGATATCTTTTACTACATAAACCATAAGTCACACATCTACTCTAACAGCAGCAGCAACTACCGCAAATGTTAATAGTAATTGTAAACAGCACCGTGTCTGAGGATGACACGTTCTTAGAGTTCACTAACATAGCGCTCTAGGAAACCTCACTCTTCTTTTAAATTGAATGGCTGCTTTTCTAGGTTGATTCTGCTTATTTTTGAGTTCAGGTTTTTTGTGCTTATATGGAAAGTGAAGTGATAGCTTTAATGTGTTGGTTTTATTAGCAGAAGGGAAAAACTTCGCAAACAGTTAAGTGATTCCAGCTTTGTGTTAGTATTAACAGGTATTTTAAAAAGAAAAATTAATCAGTTCTAATAATCGTTTAATTTTTTTTCTATTTCCTGAGAGCAAAATAAAGCTGTGGAGGTTCATTCTGGCACAGGTAAAACATCTCATGTTATTGTGAATGCTACTGTGACTTGTGAAAAGTTTAACACAAGAGATCAAATTTTCTGGGTAACACAAATACAAATTTTGTGATGCTAAAAGCAGTTGTCCTTACTAAATCAAAAACCCATGGAGAAAAAAGTTACTTGGAATTGGGTATGGCATATGAACACCTCATAAGTGCATTCAAACAAGTAGTTATATCCTCCCAAATGAAAAATAAACTATAGATGAAGAAATTGACAAGTTAGAACTATTGAACTACAAAATTTTTGTAACAGTGTTCTGTGAAAATTCAGCATGTTCGTACATGCCTTCTGTTTTGCTGCCTGTCAGCATCAACCAGGTTTTAAAAATGTCTGAATCAATGTAGGTGTGTCATAATGGTATGATAGATGCATTCTATAAAGTCTGGGTGGGTTCTGTGCCAAAACAGTCGGAAATCTTTGTTCAAAGCAGTGACACCACACTTCTGTTTCGAAAGCCGTTAGCCAACAGCAGTTATTAAAAACAAGACTTGCTAATAGAAAGATGTTGAAATTTATCCCAAAGAAAGCAAAGGAGGAACAGAGCACACTAAATTATGAGAACTCAAGTAGTGTCCAAGATTTAATTTTAATTCTGAAATTGTATTATGTTTTGGAGTATCTCAACTTGTGGTGATCTTTGGATGGTGCTCCTAGTTTTTTTGTTTGTTTGTTTTGTTTTATGTTTTTATTGATTTTTAGAGAACGAGGGAGAGGGAGAGATAAAGAGAAACATTGATAAAGAGAGCAATACATCGATAGGCTGCCTCCTGCATGCCCCTACCCGGGACCGAGCCCACAAGGGGCATGCACCCTGACCAGGAATCGAACCTGCAACCTCCTGTTGGTGCACGGGATGACGCCCAGCCAGTGAACCTCGCCAGCCAGGGCAGTGCTCCCAGTTTTAATTAAATACACTTCTATTCTGTACCAGAATGGAGTGAAATTATGGACATTTATGATTTTGTGTCATCTAACTGTGATAAAAGAATTGAAAGGACAATAGGGGAACTTATTTTCATAAGTTTTGTCTTATAAAAATACTGAGGATAAGAATTCTGAATGGGGTAAAAGACCTGTGACAATATTTGGGCTAAAATATTTATAAATTTCAATATAAATAAATTATTCTGAAGCCTCCATTTAGCAGAACTTGCTCTCAGCTGAAGCGTATCTGTAGAAAGAGCTATTTTCTCAGTTAAAAATATTATGACATATACATAAATGCCAACTGAACATAGTAACAATTTCAAATATTAACTATAAAACACAACTTTGAAGATTACAAGCAGCTCTATGAGAAAATAAAAAAACATTCTTCACAAAAAAGAATCAGTGACATGAATATTAGAGACATATGGCTAAAAAGCTGAGTAAGGTGAGTGAGTATGTACCAAGAATAACTAGTTTTATGTTCTTTTTAATGTCTAAAAAGTTATTTTTTTTCTAATGTATATGGGCATGATTATAATTTTTAGAAATGTTATTTTTGAGATTTCAAATAAACCTATAAATACTATAAAATGATGTCGGTTAATAAGTCAACATTTAAAAAATTCTATAATTTTAATTATTTTACTTTTTAAAATTTTCATTGTTGACACTATTACAGAAATTCCCATTTTCCTCCCCTTTGTCCACTTCCACCAAGCCCCTACTGCCCCCCCTTCCCTCTGACCATCACCACACAGGTGTCTGTGTTTATGGGCTATCCTAATATAAAAAAAGCCAGGGGCCGCCGCGACGGAAACAACCAGATGGACAACTGAACAGCAGGCTGCATGGGGCGACCAGGCTGGTAGTGGGGGGGGCAGTAAAGGGCAACCAGGCTGGTGGGGGGGGCATTTAGGGGTGACCAGGCTGGTGGGGGGGGCAGTTGGGGGCAAGCAGGCCAGCAGGGGGGCAGTAAGGGGCAACCAAGCCGGTGGGGGGGGCAGTTAGGGGTGACCAGGCCGGCAGGGGGGGGGCAGCTGGGGGCAACCAGGTTAGCAGGGGGGGCAGTAAGGGGCGACCAGGCCGGCAGGGGGATAGTAAGGGGTGACCAGGCCGGCAGGGGGGCAGTAAGGGGTGACCAGGCTGGCAGAGGGGGGCAGTTGGGGGCAACCAGGCCAGAAGGGGGGCAGTAAGTGGTGACCAGGCTGGCAAGTGGGGCAGTTAGGGGTGACCAGGCTGGCAGGCGGGGGGCGGGGGCAGTTGGGGGCGATCAGGCCGCAGGCAGAGGCGGTTAGGGGCGATCAGGCAGGCATGCAGGTGAGCAGTTAGGAGCCAGTGGTCCCAGATTGTGAGAGGGATGTCCAACTGCCGGTTTAGACCCGAAACCTGGGTTCAGGCCTAAACTGGCAATCGGACATCCCCCAAGGGGTTCTGGATTGGAGAGGGTCCAGGCTAGGCTGAGGGGACCCTCCACCGCCGTGCATGAATTTCGTGCACCGGGCCTCTAGTTCATATAGATAGGGTGTCCCAAAAAATGTATACACACACTTTGAATAATTAGAAAGTCATGTTTATTAAAATACATTTCTTTTTCAAAATTGAACTATCAGCTGTTAAAGTGTATATACATTTGGGGGGACTCCCTGTATGTTCCTTGGCTAATCCCTTTACCTTCTTTCATCCAGCCCCCTCTTCTCCCTCCCCTCTGACAGCTGAGTGGCTCCTTTCAGTATATGTTATGGTCCCCCATCTCTAGCTCTCTTGGCTCCCACTTACAGATGAGGGAAAATATGAAATGTATTTACCTTTTGAGAAGATGTGCTCAAAACATCACAGTAATTTTCTAGTAGGAAAATACAAAGTAGGTATCCCAACAGGCAACATCCCACCTCACTTCACCCCGCCAAACTCACGCTTTTTTAAACAAGACTAAAGATTTCTCTTCCAAAATTACTAGGCACTTCAAGAAACAACAGGGTTGAAAACATCTTCTTAAATGCAATATCATCCTTGTATGAATGTCAAAGAGGAATGAAATGTACTGAAAAAGAGCTAACTGGTCCCCCCCTTTCACTTGAGTGTTCTAGTAACTACTTATGAATTATACTTGAAAATGAATCCTTTCATAAACTCATGCTTTATTTAGTCCATGAGGATGGAATAAAAATGAAGAGCTTCTCCCCTCACAGTCAGAGACTGCAATTCCTAGTACTCACCCTGATACCTTTAAAATATGGAATTGAAGGGTCACACCCAGTGAAAATGCTTGTCTTCAGCATCTCAGGATATTGATTAGAGAAAGGCCTAAAATTCGAATACTTTCCTCTGACCTGAGGCTCCACAGCAACTGAGGTCCCTCCTTCCAGGGCACTCGGAAGAACTGCCTTTTACTAAACAAGGGAAGCCCAAACCCCCACTATATTTTGGAATATCTGGTGGACAACTCTGCTCCTCCAAAGGGCAGATTACCCCACTTCTTCTCCAAGATGAACCGACCATCGGGATGTTAACCCACAACTTACTCAAAGAAAAAAGCACACTAATAGTATGCATCAGCAGCATACTATTAAAACACAGATCCAATGCAGTGTGGCAGGTTTGAAATTTACACTTACTACTAGGCTGTATATACACTAATATGTTACTTCATTTCTCTATAGTTGAATTCAACTTGATCATGATCATCGCATTTCTGCTTATGAAGAAAAAACCAATATTGCTACTTCCAGATAACTTAATCTCTTCAGATTTAAAATTTTAGCTGCTTCAGGGCAATAAGTCAAATTTAATTAATCTCAAACTGCCTCTCATGGCTGTGTTCATTTCTCTCTCCCTCCTTCCCCAGGGGAAAACTATAGACCATCACAGGATGGGGAGAGAACCTGGTCCAGGTGCTGCCCTGCAAGCCCTCACTGGCCTCCTTGGGAGGTGCCATGCCTTTGTCTTTGAATGTTGGCCTGGCTCTGCTGATGGGATTGGTGGATATCTGCAGTCATGATCCCAGCCCGCCTTCAGCAGAGGCTGGCACAGACCACTCTGTGCCCGCTTCATTCTGACCCCAGGCCTCTCCCACCCGGCTCTCTCAACACCTCCACATTTAACTGAGGAGGCCTGCAGTGCTGTCAGGATTTCTCCTATGCCACATGCAGGCACCGGGGAACCATGAGGGGACACCATCTCAGGGCTAGTTTCCACAAGGTGCTTTTCTTCAAGAGTTCCAGACAGGATGCAGGGTCCAAGTGCTGCTGCATGCAGATTATCCTCCACCCACCTAGAGTGGGGGAATCCCAGCCACCCATTCATTTCTCATCTCTAGTTTCATCTAAATCTCTACAAGCTCCATCCTCCAATCCAGAAAGGTATTTCCTGCTTCCTGCAGCCTCCCTCCTGCATGGCTGACTGTACAATATATGCCAGGCCTTCTGAGATCTGGCTTCTTGGAATAATTTTTTTTTCTAAGAAAGTCTGCCTCTTTTAAAGGAAGGCCTGGGCTAACTCTGATTCTGAAACATGCTTTAAGTGCCTGTTTTGAAAGTCCACAGCTGAACAATGTCTTCTTTGTTCCAGCCTATAGTCTGTCCTCTCCCTGAAGTAATAGAATCCTTAGCCTCCATGGGGTAGACTCCCAGGGCAACAAGAATTAGGAGGAAAGTAAAGTAAATTGAATACCAGTTCAAAATATTAGCCCCAATAAATTGGCTGGTCATAATGAAAGGTCTCAGAGGTCCCAGAACACTCATTCAGAATTTTTAAAATGTGCCACATAAAACAAGACATTCTTCTGGAAGACACCATTTATACCTATTTAAATCAAGAACTAAAGGGGCCTATGCCTTTCAGTTTCTTGAATTCTTTGTATATAATGTCCTAAATTTCTATTTTGTTAAGTGGAAATCCATTCAATAGGAAGTGACCCTATGCACTATCATTTTGGATCTCTCCAATTCTATGGGTTCCCTTTTCCTAAGGGCCTTCTCACCTCTGTCTCTCCTCCTCCACACCTGCTATGTTTACTCATCAGATTCCTAAAACTTCAGAGCCTTCCTTACCTTGGCCATCATCCAGTTCAATCCCCTATTCAGCCTGAACCTACCTTCAGCTGATTCAATTGATATTTTCTCTAGTCTCTTAGAACATCCTCCTCACTTGACCATTTAAACCAATTCTCAACTCTAGGTCACCCCCAAAGTAAGATTTTCCACTCCAACGTAAGTACTTTCAGGCAAAGTCACAAAACTGGGCTAAAGAGAACCATAAAAAATACCTCAGATTCCAATGGGACCTCACAATTTCTCTGCAATACCTTCTATTCATTTATTAACAGATCATCATATATTTTTGTTACTCAGGAGTTTTTCTGCATTCTCCAAGCCCCCATCCCATTTCTAAATCTGTGACACTCAGATGATGGCTTCCAGGGGTGTGCAAACTTTTTGACTCGAGGGCCACAATGGGTTCTTAAACTGGACCGGAGGGCCGGAACAAAAGCATGGATGGAGTGTTTGTGTGAACTAATATAAATTCAAAGTAAAGGAGCGGAGGGGAGAGCAAGAGAACCGGATAGAACAGCCGGATCTGGCCCGCGGGCCGTAGTTTGCCCACGGCTGGCTTAGCCTCTAATTTTACTGAAAAGTTTTAGGAAACCCCACTCCTTCGAATTTCTTTCTTTTCACATAAAAATGTCACTGTATCTTCATCTATCTCAGAGTTACAAATCACACATGTAAAGTACTGTGTCTGTACTTTCAGCATTCAAACCTATAAATACCTTTCTCTTCTGTTATTTCTCCCTCCAAGCTGGTAATTTTTATCTCTCTGAGGGCTATCATGGATTGAATGATGCCCTCCCCGCCCCCCCCCCCCCCAAAAAAAAATGTCCATCTGGAACCTGTGTGACCTTATTTGGGAAAATAGTCTTTAAAAATGTAATTAAGAACCTAGTGATAAGTTCATTTTGGATTAGGGTGGGTCCTAAATCCAATGACACGTATCCTTATATGAGGAGAATGCCATATGAAGATGGAGGCAGAAATTGTTGGTCTACAAGCCAAGGAAAGCCCAGGTTTGCCAGTAGCCACCAGAAGCTAGGGAAGAGGCATGGAACAGTCTCCCTCAGAGCCTCTGGAAGGAACAAACCCTGCTTGCATCTTAATTTCAAGACTTCTGGCTTCGATGTGAGAGTTTTTGTTGTTGTTTTAAGCTACCCAGTTGGGGAAAATTTGTTTTGGCAGCCACAGAAAACTAATGCAAAGACTCCTTCTATACTCACCATCATCTTGCCCATAACAACTCTTCGTTGATTCCTTTCCATCCATTATCCCCTCTATTTCCAGCCTTACCAACATCACTCTCTTTAGGGAATAATTTCCATATGTTCTAGCCCATTCAGGAGACACTGAGAGTGCAGTTAGGTGTTCTGCTGGGAGTTCCGGAGCAGGCCTCTTGCCACAGCAGCAGTTCTGGATCTCAAGTGCACAGGAGTGCTACTTACTGTGGGGATAGAGGCCCGGAAGCCTCATCCCTGGAAACAGACTCTGTCACATCTGGGGAGGTGAGATCAGGGAAGGCAGTGGGGCTTGCCTTGGGCCTCCCATACTGGACTCTCCCCATGTGGCCAAGGTACAATCAGAGAATGTTTGGGGCTGCAGTTTTCTAAGTGCCAATCCTCCTGGTATCACACCCAGCTATAAACTAACCAGAACTTCCCAGGAATTACTGGCACCCACAGAGGCATCTGGGTTTGCTGCTTATACCACAGTCCTTATAGGTTCTTCCCAGCCACGCCTCACTGGCTTTCATTCACAATTCTTGACCTCTTAGCATTCTGAAATCAAGAATCAGTTGAATAATGACTATAAGACAGTGAGAATTGTATGGTTAACCTCACTAGTATTAAAAGGGTGTGGTATGGCACATCATCTATGCTTTGAACCCAACTTAAAGATAGGACTAGGATTTGAGATCACTGCATTTCAACCTAAGGACGTGTAATATAAGGTAGAACTTAAAACATTATGCACAACCAAAATATGGATTCTAAACATGACTCTGAGGATCTATCAGTGTAGAGGACCCAATGTATTATCTACAAGAAGAAAATTTATTCAAGATGCATCTCATTCTACAAGTACTGAAAACACTTAGAAAACCTCCCAGTTTGCACAGTTCAGTATTACACTGAGCACAAAGCAAATTAAGTGAGGTGAGCTTCTAGCCTTCCAGTAGCTTGCTACTGAAAATGGACAATTTTGATGCTGACACGTATGAAAGTGAGTGAATGTGAACAAACTGGAAAAAGTGGTGACATTATATGCCAGCCAAGGGCAAAGAGCATTTTGTCAGTAGCACATGATCTCCCACACTTAAGGCAGTGGTTGCGGCAATGGGCAGAAAGGTGGGAAAAGCACTGAAATCACAGATAGTGAATGGTTGAGGAAGAAAAAACAGTTCACCACTCCTTCCCAAAGACCATAATGGTACCCCTTGCCCATCTGGGCTGCAGTAATTGGTCTACACCCACAGAAAGTGTTCTTCTTGGTCTCCACCCTTCAGATACATTAAATCTGACATCTAGGTGAGGGTTGGGCAAGGGAAGCCATTAATGAGGAACCACAGAGGGCTATTACCAGGTAGGTAAGAAGACCCTTAATGACAGGTAGGTAAGAAGACCCTTAATGAGTGGCTGACAAACACTGCATATTGTGCTGCTGTGTCTTTTGTTACACATATTACTTGAGTAGTGCCTCCCCTCAACCATGGAAAACATTTTATAAGGCTTATTTTCAATCATTCTTTTGAAGGATATATAAACAGAGACTGTGATATTTTGGGAGATATAGTGTGAAATAATTACTTTGTAGGACTTTAAGTATATGATGGAACCCTCCCCTCCCCTGCTAAGGAGATTCTTCAAATGGTACTACTATCAAGTGAAATAACGCATGGAAAGAAAGACACTCCCCACAGCCAAAGCTGGGGTTCATATGGCTGAGGAATGCAGTTAAACGCTACTTTGAGAGGTCCAAAAATGGGCAGGTACAAAATAGGTGACTACCTGCCTTCTCTCATACCTCCAGGATACACTGGTGGACCCTTTCCCATCATTCATTACTATATTCTTCCAGTTTCCTCCAGATTTTGAAATATTCTGCATTTACCCTGGTCTTAGATGTTCTTGTGCACTGGTGACTTCCTATTGTTTTTAGTGAAAATCTTAATGAAAGCCTGACAGCACAGGGTAAAGAAGTAACTATTTCCTTGACCACCTTAAATTTTTAACAAAAAGCTCAATATTCTGAACAAAAAAAAAATCTTTAAACATATATTATTCTGAAATACAATGATGGGTCCTAAAACAGTCTAGGACAGTGGTCGGCAAACTCATTAGTCAACAGAGCCAAATATCAACAGTACAACGATTGAAATTTCTTTTGAGAGCCAACTTTTTTAAACTTAAACTTCTTCTAACGCCACTTCTTCAAAATAAGACTCGTCCAGGCCATGGTATTTTGTGGAAGAGCCACACTCAAGGGGCCAAAGAGCCGAATGTGGCTCGCGAGCCGCAGTTTGCCGACCATGGGTCTAGGACAATCACCAAACCTAAATCGTGTGGGTTGGAAACTACAGAAGCTCAATATCTAAGGAGATGCCAGCCTAGCCCCACAGATGGCCGGAAACCAGCTATACATTCCAGTATCCTGCCCCAGGGCCTGAGTAAACATCTGCTGACTGTCTACACTATGAAAGACATCCTGCTACATGCTATAGGGGAACAAAAAAAAAAAAAGGAAGCGGGAGCAGCAAACAATATTTTTGCATACATGAAGCCAATAGTCTCTTGAGAAAACAGGACCCATAAATATGTATTTCTAGGAAACCTAGATTCTAGTCTAAACTAAATTAATAACTGGATGTATAACCATGGGCAAGTCACAGAATTTCTTTACAGCTTGGATTCCTCACACCAGGAATTAACTAACAACATAAGGCATCACATATTAGGAGGTAACTGAGAGACACAAATGTTCAATGCAAGAGAATGAGAAGACTAGGAGAGTCTTCCCAGAGTTGGGCTTCCAACTGGACCTTGAAAAATGGATAGAATTCCGAGGGAAAGAAGGGTCAGGGAATTCCAAGAGGAAAAAACAACAACAACCGCACAAAGGCTGGAACACATAATTCATATTAATGTTACAGTAGATTGACATCTGGCTAATCAAGTATTAATGTCATGGTGAATGAGGTCAGCCAGGTATGACTAAGAATGTGGAGACAGTTGGAGGCATTGAATAATCAGTTAAGAAATTTGGTCTTTCTCTTATTCATTGGGTTGTTAATGAAGGAACAAGGCAAAAGAACCAATATCCAGTATCAGCCAGCACATCCATTTTCACATGGATCAAACCTCCTCACTCAATCTAGAAAATATAGGAGTAACACAACAGGAATTGTGTGTGTGTGTGTGTGTGTGTGTGCGCGCACACACACACACTTTTTTTTTTATTTTTAGCAACTGGAATTGTTATTTGCAAATCATGGGGGTGCCTAAAGGACATAACGAATCAAAAGAATATAGATCAGGCAAAGGTATATACAGAGGACAGCCACAGAATTGACATTTTCAAGGAGACAATAATAAAAGATACATAATGACAGAATGCTAGAGTTCATTGATACCTGAAAATAATGAGGTGCTTGCTCTGTTCTAGGAGGTTAGACAATAAACTAGACAACAAAAAAGTGAAACCCTCCAAACTCTGAGAGCAAACAAGAGAAAACATTATCAGAAATCAGCACTTTTCCAAATTATCCTGCGTGCATGTGCCTAGCTATGGGCAACATATCACACAATTTCTAAAATAAAATGAAAATCAAATTTTACAAGTGACAGTATTTAAAATTGTTATTGCTTTAAAATAGACACTACAATGTATGGGAATGAAGGAACTTGTTCATATTTATTTGCCTTTTCAGTAGAATTTAAATTGGGCAGGATTTCACAGAAATCCAGATTCAGTAACTTTTTCTAGGGATCAGAGAAGAAAGGATTGGGAAAAGTGCCCTGGGCTTTGTTGTGGGAAAGACGATCTGGATCATTTTTAATTTTCCACTAAAGCCCTGCTTTTCAGTATAAAGCAGATGGAATCCTTATACAACTCCATGAAAAGCCTACTATTTTTGGATATCTCAAAGATGGAAGCTCTGAAGAAAATAAGTGTTTAAATTCATCAGATAATATCCCATCAGCACATTCAAAAGGAGCAGGTACTAGAAATCTTAAAAATACAAGGGAAGAGGTCTTTCTGTGATGGATTTCTGATCCCCAGCCTCCTCTGGGTGCTGTTCCTTCCGGCTCCAGCTGATTGATGATTCTCTACCACTTCATGGCCTGCTCCCATCAGTGTGGCTGAGACTCACGACATTTGCTTCATTCCTCGTCTCTCAGAAGCTGCCTCCCAGCCATTCTCATATACAGACAAGATTTTGGGGTTCAATCCTGCCAGCCCCATACTTACTAAATGAGAACAGGGCCTGGGAACATGCATTCTGTAAGGTCCTCCGAGGATATTTATGCAACGATGGCTCTAAAGCTCTTTCTTTATTATGAGCTGGTTCAATAGATGATTAGTCGTTGTGCCAAGGCTGGGTTTACTGTGTGTGGACTATGAGGTACAGGGCGAGGTAGTTTATATTCTCATTTGAAAGACCAAACAAATTTAGTGTTAAAAGTACAGACTCTGGAGCCAGACTGATTGCCTGGGTTCAGATCCTAGCTCTGCTGCTTACTAGCTCTGTGACCCTGACTAAATCACTTAACCTCCATGCCTCAGTTTCCCCACCTGTTAAATGGGGATAATAATGGCAGTACCTCATCAAATAGTGCTGGGTCTGTGATGGGAAAATCAAACCATGAAAAAGATGCAATACCTGACTTACAAAGAGCCCACAAGTAATAATAATAATAATAATAATAATAATAATAATAATAATAATAATAAAAGACAAGTATCTGTCCACTCTCCCACCCAGCTGACTTCACTTTGTCAGACTGTGACAAGGGTGATAATGGGGCGGTAACCCAGTGCCATGGGAGCCCAAAGGGCGGACTTCCCGGAAGGAAAGTCTCGAATGGAGCCATCAGAAGGAATGGGGTTTCCACAGGCGGTGAAGGAACCTTTGTACACCAACACTGAACACAGAAGGAAGTGCAGAGCACAGGCAAGAAGGCTTGAAAATAGGCAGGAGTGAGAAACCACATCTTTGGAACAAAAGCAAGCATGAGTTTAGGAGCCAGACAGACCTGGCTTCTCTAGTAATTAGCTGTGTGACGATGGGCAAGTTACCTTTCTGAGCCTCAGTCTTCCCATCTGACCAATGGGGATAATAATACCTGCCTCACAGAGTTATGACTAAGTAAATTACTGTAAGTAAAGCACTTAATAAGGCCTCTGGGGTTCAATAAAAATGGTAGGCATTATTATTTTTATGGTGTACTTAGAGAGGCCTGAGCAGCTGTGGTATGCACAGACCAGAAATAAGTACCCTTCAGAAAAAGCCTTCTGAATTGAAATAACCAATGGGTTAAAATTTTCCCATACTGTATTTTTTTTCTCCCCAAAACTTACAGTTAATAGGCACTCAATACATGTTTGCCCAAACAAAGTGGGTGTTGCTTGGGGTCACAGGTCTATAAAGATGCTCTCGGCTTCCTGCGAATGCCCGGGAAAAGGACCCAAGTCTGTCTCACATCCAGAGTGAGGCAACGCAGGTCATTCTGGAAGCAGGCTCAGATGAATGGAAAAACGCTCTCACCCAAATACTACAACGCAGAGCCTTACAAACATTGTTAAAGTTTCATGAGTCAGTAAGCATTATCTTTTCTTCCCATGTTTTTATTGGGCCATAAATCCAGTTCAATTTATATCCTTCTAGGATTACTGTGTTCTAATCAAGTCCAGAGTGCCACTTATTCCTAAGTTATCTGTACTGCATGTCACCCAAGTCCATTTGGACAATACTGTTCAGGCTGCTCATGTGTTTTAGCAGCTAATAATTAGATTTGTTCAACTACATACATTAAAAAAAGATTATATTCCCCTAAATAACCCAAACCACCCCTGTTTTATAGGAACCAAGTACATGAAAATCATAATGTGTGTGTGCACATACACACACGTGTGGGTGGTGGTGGTGGTAGTTCCAACTTCATAGTTTATTCCACCTTTAAAAAATCCAACTCAAGTGATTTACACTGTAAATAGGTTAAAATTCTGATTATCTGACTAAAACAGAGAAACCGTTTTACAGGGCTAACTTCAAAGTGCTTTTGTTTTCTATTCTCAAGAATAAAAAGGCTCTGCATTTTTTAAGAACACTTGCTAAAAATGCTGTTTTCAAGCATACTATATAAATTAATTTCCTACCTTTTCCCAATAACTCTTGATCCAGAATTGGCAATCACCCATATCCCTTTCTAAAATATTCAAAATTTCCTTTTATGCACACAATACATTTTCATCCTCCCTTCCCTAAGGGGCCATATATGTTATATGTATGTATGTGTATATATGTAAATGTTGTGTGTATACACACACACTTTAACAACAGTAGCAAACACACAGCTTTTCCTGTGTGTGGGGTACTATGATCAGTGCTTTATATTTATTAACTCATTGAATCCTAACAGCAAATATTTGAGGTAGAAACCATTATCCCCATTTTAAAGGTGAAGGAAGGGAGGCAGAGAAATTAGGTAACTTGATCCAGCTCACAGAGCTGAGAGGGACTAAACCAGAACCATACCCCGGGTATGGCCCTGGGCTGAAAGGCTTGAAATCTGGCTCTCAGTGGTAACTCTGCCACCTTGGTTAAGTCACTTAGTTCTCTGAAGCTCACTTTCCCTCATAAGTAAAATGGACATGTCGGACTACATGATCTCTAAGCCCTTTAGGATTGTATGCTCTGCAGGTTTTGACATCTATTTCTACCTTGGTCTGGGGAGCAATAGAGTTGTAGACTTCCATCCCCTATTCCCCTGATGCTGCTCTGCCTGGATTCAGAGATCTTTGGTGCTAAATGCAAATGCAATTGTACTTGTCATTCTTAATCTTGCTTAATGTCTGGACATACCCTCCTCCCCCTGGGGATCAGGGACACCTCGCTCCCCAAGGGCCTGCCCAATCCTCTGGCTGTTCTTCTCCCACTCAGGGCCTGGGCTTCTCCTCCCCCTTCTCCTCTGTTCCCAGGCTCTCTCTCTGCCCTGTCTGCGCTATCTCTATGCTCTCTCTGAGTGATACCACCCACATCTAGGGCTTCAAGTATTTTGTAATTTGCTGCTAATAGATTTACATTTCAATCCTACTCCTCACTCCAGACCCATCTATTCAACTGCCAATGAAATACCTGGACCTGAAAGTGAGAGGTATTCATGACATAGTCATCACTTTACACACATCAGCTTTTCTTACTGAATTGATGGGTCTCAGTGTCTCTCTTCACCTAATTCCCAAGGACCCCTCTTCTGGCCCCTCCATATCTATCTCACTCTCTCTTATTCTGCCTCTTTTGCTCCATCCAGACCCTCATCTATTGCTCATCTGAGTTTCCATAATTACCTTTCCTCCATCTTGACCACCACAGGTCAATAGCCCACTGTGGCCAAAGGATCTTTATAAATTAAGATCAGATCAAGGCAGTTATCTTCACTCACAACTCTTAAATGGCATCCCTGACAAAATACAAGAACACTCTCAGTTTTTCCTCCAGCCCTATCTTCTCCCTCTGTCCATCTCCCGCCCACCTATCCTGAACTTCTTGAAGTTTCCCAGAAGGTCTATGCATTGGCCCTCTGGGCTGCTCCTTCTGGGGCAACAGCCATCACACAACACTCAACTAGGTGACTCCTACTCTTCAGACTGTCACTGTTCACCCCGAGGACCCCTCCTCCACCATTTCTTTGTGGAGGTCATGCTCCCTCCTGTATGTGCCCATGCTCCTACGAGAATCCCTAGAATCGCAGATTATCATAGTGGGCAGAGTTTTCCCCCTGCAGGTAAGTTCCTTGAGGCAGGATCGTACCCTTTTGTCCCTGAATCATCTAGCTCAATGCCTGGCAAGTGGTAGATGCAATAAATGAATGCTACTGACTGAGTAAATATGTAGGACAATCCACAGTCTCATAGAGACTTACTTATGTGTGGATCACTAGGAGAACCCAGCTTAAAATAATCACGCTGAGTAAAGGTATTTCCAGTATCAACATGCTGTGCTTTTTCATTTAAAGTTTTTATTTTATTTTCTATTTTCTAGGTGAACAACAGATGAGGGTCTAAATCAGTGGTTTCCAACCTTTTTTTGGCCATGCCCCACCTAAGCATCTCTAATATCCTGATTGCCCCCCCCCCTTATTCAAAAAGTGCGAAGGACTTGTATGCATACATATAAGCACAACCAATGGACACAAGACACTGGGGGGGTGGGATGAGGGCATGAGACAGGGGGTAGGGGAGGCTGGGGAAGGAGGTCAATGGGGAAAAAAAGGAGATATATGTACTACTATATGTAATACTTTAAACAATAAAATAAAATTTAAAATAAACAAAAAACAAAAAAACACAAAAAGTGAACTCCTATTCATGTGGAGGAAGCCTAAAAGGCCTTAACTTGGTCTAAACAAGCTTCCAAAGAACATGGCTTCCATGAAAGAGAAAAATAAAAGGACAAAAGGACAGTGGAAGTACTGAGGAAGAAATCACTAAGAAACTGTTAAAAAAATAATAATATAAATTGAGAGGAAAATTGGCAAATAAAGTTTCAAAACATGTAATAGAGAAATGAAATGCATAAATATGTCAAAACATATATTTATATGCTGTATATGTGCCCCTAGAACAGCCTTGGGCAAACTATGGCCCGCGGGCCGGATCCAGCTGTTCTATCCGGTTCTCTTGCTCTCCCCTCTGCTCCTTTACTTTGAATTTATATTAGTTCACACAAACACTCCATCCATGCTTTTGTTCCGGCCCTCCGGTCCAGTTTAAGAACCCATTGTGGCCCTCAAGTCAAAAAGTTTGCCCACCCCTGCCCTAGAACCATAAGAAATGCAAAAAATTCACTGTTAATAACTCATTCTCGAATTGCCCCCTTTAAAAATCAAATTGCCCCCCTATGGGGCATGTGTCCCACGGTGGGAACCACTGGTCTAAATGGAAGGAGTGGAGGTGGGAATGAACATTTTATTTTTTATTGAACTATAAAGTCCTATTTCCCAACCAGAGTATCAATTTCCAAAGCATTTACACCCCTCTCCACCCCTTATGGCATGTAACACATGTAATTAATATCATCATTACATCCATATATAGTATTTTGCATATTGCCGAGCAACTAAGAGCAAAGGCTTTGAAACCAAACTAATTAGGCCTGAATCCTGACTCTACCACTTACTGGCATATGATCTTGAGTACTTAACTTTCCTTGCTTCAATTTTCCATCTGTAAAATGGGGATTATATATGAAACTACTTCACATCATTATTGTTAGGACTAGAATTTAAACAGTGCTTGACAATAGCAAATGCTCAATAAAAGTTAGCTATTCTCAATCATTTTTATCTCCTCTAGTAGACTGTGAGCTCCTGAAGAGCAAGGACAGCAGATGTATTCATTTTTGAGGCCTTATCTCCCAGTGCCTTGCACACAATAACATCCTGGCCTAATGTTTGCTGAACAGGTGAATATAATGAACTGTTCATGGCCAAAGTATGTACATTATTAAGTATGATGACTGGTACAGACCAAATTGCTCCAATAATTTGAGGCCTGTGGAGAACAGGGACTATACTATGTAGAACGTTAGCAGTTCACCCTGCTCCTGGAGGTCTGGAAGCTCACTTAACCTCCTTGCAATACACAAGGCTCACAGTCACATGGTCAGAGTAGCTGTGTGACGTAAGGACTCAGGTGGGACTGAAGAGCTGGGCTGACTGAGGCTCCATTCCCATTAGCATGACCTAGGGCAAGAAGTTTCTCCTTTGGAGTCTGCTTAATTTCCTCTTCCAATGAACAGAAGGTAGGACTCTGATTTCTAAGCAATGCTCCCCGCCCCAGCCACTTGGGGAGTCTCTAAAATGAGCAGATGAAAAACTAGGCCAAGAAAGGTGCTACTGGAGTGAAAAATAAAAATGAAATATCAAAGGCAACACAGGAGCTGTCACATCACTGTATTACAAGGGGTTGCTGTGAGGGAACTGGCCACTTGAACTGACAAAAAGCAAAGTGTTTTGAAACATGTTCAAAATGAAATGATCTGAGCTTTTAAAACCAAAAGAACAAAAACAACGATGGGTATAGACTCCAGGTTTCCAATTAATTTGTCATCAGCCTACAAACTCCTTGAGGACCATGACTATGCCTTGTTGAGTGGCAGCATATGGCAAAGCTGCTGGCCAAAAATACATTTCTTCTTGATCTTTCATCTACTCACATGGCTACCTCTATTTCCCAGGCTCCCTTGCAGGTAAAAGTGGCCACAGAACTAGCCCTCATGTAAAGGATGTAAGTAGGAGTGATGGGTGTCATTTCCAGACCAAGGTAATTAAAAAGTGGGTGCACCCCCTCCACTCGGTTTTGTTTTCTGCCAGCTGAAAGCAGGTTACAATGGAACACTATGAGCCGGTAGAACATGGGTCCCAGGATCAACACCTGGAAGAAAGCCACCCACCAACCACAAACACCCATTTTGGACTATCACATGAAGAAAAATAAATATCTATTGCTTTTATAGATATTTTTATAGCCATTATATTTTTGCAGGTCTACTTGTTACAGCTACTAAAATTAGCCTAATTAATCCAGATGCCTAGCACATATCAAAGACCTAACTCACATTTGTTGAGAAAAGATAAGTAAGACCAGGTCCCTTCTCTCAACTAATGATGGAAACAGACACATGCCAAACACAATGTCTGCTACTGAAGTTTGGAAACAAAACTGGAAGCATGATGTGTTTTGGAGGAGAAAGGATGGAGAAAGCTTCACAGAGGAGATGACTTTTGAACTGGGCCCTAAAGGTTAAATGGTACCCAAGCAAATCAGATGGGGTTGGAGATTCCATACCCAGAACAAGGCAAAGAGTAAAGGCGCAGAAAGCTGAGGGTAGATTTGTTCACATTCAACCTTATCATTAAGAGTAACTTGGTCAGCAGAATGCACATTTCCTGTGCACTGACTTTCCTTCTTGGGTCTGGCATCAAACAAACAACTCTTTGTTTTTCTAGTACACTCATTAACCCTATTGCTTTTTTAAAAAAATATATAAAAAGTTCCACAGCGAATGTCCTTAGAAAATGCAGAAATAAATGTTTAATATTAATCTTAACCTTTTTCTAATAAAATTCTCGAAGAGCAAACTTGAGATAGTTCTATTACTTATAACAGTTTAAGAATCACTCTTGTAGGAATCATTGGTTTCAACCTACGTTTTGACGTTATCAATTAAGCATGTAATAGTTACTGGCTTACAAAATGTAACACTAAGCCCCCAGATTTACATTAACATTTCCTCTTTAATAAACATCACGCAGATGGTTCAAAGTTCAGTCAAAAGATTCTCTACATCCTTTGCTCATAGCTAAGTGCCTCAAAAACCTTGAGATAGTAACAAACCACTTCCTCCAAAAGTCTGGGAATCCCTTCCTCACAGTACCCATGGGGCGGAGATCAGGAGAAAGAGCGCAGAAGGGTGGGAAGTATTGCATTCACCTGGGTGGAGAGGAAGGATGTGGGCCTCTGACGGCTACCCTGAGATAAGAAAGAGACAGTGTCTAGTGGTCTTCTCAATACCAATTTAATGCTGTTATCAATGCCCCGAGAACTTGTTTTAATATAAGGGCAAAGGAAAAAACACTGGGAAGACAAGATTTCATTTCCAAAGACTTCAGTTTCAGCACTCTGTAGACTGGAGAAGAAGCAGCAAGTCAGGCTGCTCCCCTCGTATCAAACACCAATTTAATTCTCTGATTCAGAAACAAAATTTTCTGCCCCCACATTAATTTATCCCACTCCGGCTCTTAGCACCGAAAGAGAGGGGGTTAAAATGGGTAGGAAGGGCTACCTTGAAAGTAAAACAACTCTTAAGATGGCTGGAATCATTTCCCCCTTGAATCTAAGAAATAACTGCAGCTGCCAGTCAACACTGCCAGTCCAGGATTACAGCAAAATGCTAGCACCTGCTACCCTGCATCTGGAGCCATTTATTTATTTATTTATTTATTTTGGTAAATGTGGCAGGAAAGACTGCTTTATCTGAGAGAAAGGGAAGCCCCAAGCAAGAGAAAGAAGAAGCATTGCGCCCATCCTTGGGTACTTTGTGCGTCTCTTCTCTGCGCACTGAAAGAGCTCTTTGTGTCACACACACACACACACACACACACACACACACACACACACACACACACGGAGAGTCTGTGTGATTTATTGGGGGAGGAGGGACAAGAAGGGTGACTTTATTATCGCTCTTCTCACTGAGTCCCAGCAAATCTCCGCCTGGGCCCAAGCTCTGTGGCCTCTTTCTGGCCCAGTCCCCTCCGCCTGTGGCCGCAGAGATAAGAGAGGGGAGGTGACCAAATAAAAACAATCATCGACCTAGGGAAGTAGATAGGAAATCCAGCGACCAGGGAAGGGAGGAGGAAGGAGCTTGGGGGAGCAGGAGTGGGGAGCAGAGGAAGAGGAGCGAAGGCTCCAGCACTGGGGACAGGGAAACGATGGGTGGGTGGTGGCACAGGAAGAGTGAAAGGGAGGATGGGGGAAGTGCAAGGGAGGTGCCAGAAATAGGCAGGAGGATGCACTGGGGAAGGCGCCGGCCCTAGAAGGAGGAGGCCGAAAGGTGGAGGAATGGGGCAGGGGTGGGGTGGAGAGGGAAGCAGCACGGGGCATCAATTATTAAGTGATTACATCATCCCTGACATTAAAACAACACACAGCCCGGGTCCCCGCGGGGGGCCCCGAAAGGAGGGCGGGGGCGGAGTCTGGGCCAGCCTCGCCTCTAAGCCGATTCCTATTCTCACCCCGCTCCCGCTCGCGGACGGGAAAATGGGCCCCCATTCCTGCGCTACCTAGGCGCAGCACCCGCCTCGCGCTCGGCAGCGGGAAGACTGAGAGCGAGGCCAACTCCCCGAGCCCCGCAGGGCGCGCAGGACCCGGCAGCGGCCAGGAGACCTTAGCGCCGGGCCCCACCGCGGGGGCAGCCCTGCGCGGGGCGCCGGCGGCCGGGTCCCCGGAGCATCCCCACGGCCTCGCCGCGCATCCCCAGACGCTTACCTGTGCGGCACTCAGGCTCCGGAGCCCATTCACATGGTCCTCTCTCCGCCCTCCTCCCGTGCGGCCGAGGCGGCTCCTGAGGATCCAGTGGCTGCGCCGGGCTCGGGAGCCGGTGGGCCTGCCGAGGGCGCTGAGGGGGCGGCGCCGGGTATCCCCGGCCCGGAGGCCGGATCCTTTCCAGGCGCGGCCGGCGGCCGCCGGGTGGTGCGGTGCAGGCGGCGGCTTTGTGTGCGCCCGGGGAGCCCTCGGGGCGCGGGGTGAAGCGCCGCGCGCCCGGACGGCGAAGGACGCGCGGCTCCGAGGGCAGCTTCGCTTCCGTTCCCGCGGACGGGCGGCGGGCGGATCTCGACGATCTTCGGCTCCCGACGACCCCTCCTCCTCACCCGCGGCAGCCCCCTCCCCGCCGGCTCAGCTCTGACAGATGGCGCGACTGCAACGACGCGCCGCCGCTGCTGCGGCTGCTCCCAGCTACTCGCGCTGGATGCTCCTGCCCCTCCAGCCTCAGCCCTGTGAGAAGGGGGCGGGACACACCATAAGAGTGGCAGGCAGCGCTACCCTATCCACGGGCGCCTCGGGAGCTTCGCGCGGCGACCATTGGTGTTGGGGCGGGGGCGGTACTGAAGTGGGTGGGGCCACCGAGTGGGTTGAGCGTTACTGTGGCAGCCGGCATCCTGGCTTACTGAGTGTTTGAGAGACGCGAGGTTGGAGTTGTGAGTGTGTGTTCTTAAGGGTTGTGTGGACTTGTGAGGTACTGAGTTAGGGCGGGAGAAGGAGGGGCGAGAGTGAACTGCAGCTTCTGCTTTGCGGAAGGTTGCAGTTGTCACTGCAGAAAGACATCTGCCATTCTCTCAAACCATGGGACTGTGGGAAAGGGCTATCTTGCCTTTCTGGTGTCTTTTTATTGCAAGGTGGAAGGATAAATTGGGGAAGTATTAGGGTGGTGAAAGTGTTTTCTCTGATCAAACTGAAGCATACAGAACAAGGTGGAATCTCATCACAGAACCCTGAAAAGGCGAAGAGAACCTTGGAAATGCACAATTAATATTATTAATAACAAGAACAAGGAGGGGGAAATTAGGATTAATTTATTAGTCTCCTATTTTCGTGGACACACACACATATATTTATTTTCAAGCAAAAAGTCTGGAGAAATTATTACTGAAATGGGGGGAGAAGGCGGAGAAGACAGGCATTGATTAAGGAATCTGCAACATTGAGTGGAGATTTGTTTGTATAGTTTTTTCCAAATCATCTTTAATTGCAGCCATTGGTTGTCTTTGGCTTCTCATATCTTTTTATGTTTTTTTCCCTTCACTGAATTTGAGCTTTGGCTCAGATTTTCCTTGATGGAATAATAGCCAGTTTTGCATACATTTGGGAGTGCATCAGTCTTTATTTCCTATCCAGCTTTTCTATGGCAGGATGTAACTTCATACAAAGAAACACTTTGGCTTCCTGATTTTCTTCATAGGTAATTCCTGTTTACTGAAAGTTCTGCTTTAAGGCATGCTCAGATTCATTCTCCTTAATGATTTTGGCAAGAACCCATCTCTCCCCCCGCCCCCCCATAAGATCTAATGTCCTGAGAAATATAAGTGAATTGGCTTCTGTCTGTGCTCAAAATCTGTAACATTGCCTTTCCTGCCCACTAATTTTTAACTGTAGTTTAAAAATATCAGTCACTTTTGCTGAGTCGTTTTTTGTACACAGTACTTTTTTAAAAAGTTGCTAATATATTAAAGGATCCCTATTTTATGGATGAGGAAACTGAGGATAAGAGAAGTTAGTAACTAAACTCAAGGTGATATCATAGGGTATTACTGTGTTTTGTTTTTTCCTTAAATAAAATGATAAATGAAATTATGTGTCTGGTAATTCATTCCATAGTCCAAGAAATGGAACCACAACCAGAACTAGCAGGTTTCCACAGAAGAGAATTGTTTAACTAAAAAGAAGAGACTCCTCTTCTTCAGTACTAGCCTGCCATGGCTAGCCTAGGTTGTTTTTTTTAAATGCAATTGTCTAGAGCAGTGATTCTCAAATCTTAGTGTGTATCAGAATTACCACACGGGACTTGTTAAAACACAGATTGGTGGGTCCCACCTCCAGAGGGGCTGATTCTGTAGGTTTGGAATGGGGCTCAAGAATTTGCACTTCCAACAGTTCCCTGGTGATGGTGATGCTGCTGGTCTGGGTACCACACCTTGAGAACCACTGGTCTAGGACCAGGTTGTCCAATGTGGTAGCCAGTGGCCACACGTAGTTATTAAGCATTTGACATGTGCTTGAGTATTTGTATAGCTTATATTGAGATGTGCTGTAAACATAATAGATATATGGGTTTCAGAGATTTACTAGTAGCATGAAAAGAAAACATCTAAATTTTATATTGATTAGATGCTAAGAAGATAATAGTCGGACTATAATGTGCTAGATAAAATATATTATGAAAGTTAATTCACCTATTTCTTTTAAATTTTAATGAAGCTACTAGAGAATTTAAATTAGCATATGTGGCTCACATTATGTTTCTATGGGTAGCACTGGTCTAGAGTAGTATTTTTTTTCCCATAGAAACACAGGTTTATTTTGAAAAGAACAAGAGCAATGATAAAATTAATGTTTTCTTCATGACACTTGGCATATCTTCTCTGCTACTATCTTTCCGACTTCAGGAGAAATCTTGATCGCAGTGATTACTTTCAAAACTGACTCAAGGTGAATGTCACTAATTCTGGATCTGATAGGAGACTTATTTCCTTTCATAATTGTAAATAACTTCTCACACAGATAAGTACTTCCAAACATGGAAATAATTTCATATGCAAATTTTCAAGTATTTTCAAACCTGGCAGGTAAATATTTGTAAAATTCAGGCACCCCAACCTCACTGGATTTTGCCTTCAAATCTGAATCGCACTGGATCTCAATTACCTCCATTATCATTTGATTAGGTACTGAGATTTTACATTTTTGGAAGACAAGTTTTCTTCGATTGTTTCTTTTTTTTCCTGATTTTTTCAATAAATATAGAATCAGTACCTAATCAAATGCAAATAGAATAGTTTTTGATTCCTGCTCCACAGTGCAACTGTTGAGAGCACTTAATGAGGCAAATCACATGTTCACATACATAACATGGGGAAATAGTAAAACGGAGCTCACACTACTTTTGTAAACACTAAATGGGCATGAAAGCTGTTTGTGCACACCTCCTCCTTTTTAAAGATAACTGTCAGGTATTCTCAGAAAACCACCCTTAAGATATACACCTCCTTGGAATTCTTGCCTTGGGCCAGGAGGAGTTGATCCTGAGAAATCTCATGTGGAAAGGGAAGGACCCTTTATATTCCCCACCCCAGTCTAAGCTTGGGAGGAGGTAGGGGTAGGAGGTGTTAAAACTGCCTTTGGGAGAGGCCCAACAGAGTGTCTGAAGCTGGGATTCTGGTGCTGCTTTCATACCTGCTCTTCCTTATTAAATTTTGTCCACACTGGGTAGTTGCCTCTCTTGGGCCACAGCAGAGACCATTTGTCGTGTGGCTCTCCAGCTTTCTTCCCTTTTAAAAAGGTGGAGACTGAGATGAATAGACTTACTAGTGTTATTATGAACATGGTTTTAGAGAACTGGACCTCTGCTGGTGGGTGCTCTCAACATGCCAGTGTCCATACTAGGCAAGCTGGGCCTGTCAGGAAGGATTGGACCTACAGAACAAGAGGACTGTGTCCCAACCAGACCACAGGGAAAGTAGGAAAGGGGGTGGTGATTGAAGATGGGCATCTTTGATTATTTGCCTGACTCCCCAGGGAAGGCCTGGTTTATTACCTGATATGGTTTAAATGTCAGGAAATGAGACTTAGTCAACTTTGAGGGTATACATAGAATTACTACTTAATTTCACGAAGTAGTTATCTTCCAACAGATCTCTTAGAGGAATCATTGTGGGATTCTAACAAAGGAAGGCTTTCTTGTCATAAGATGGCCTGTTCCTTTCCTTTACTCTAACTGGTTGTATCTCCCACTCTGACCCTTTCTTGATTACCCACTCATCTACTTCCTGGCTCTGCTCTATGCAGCGATGGTGCTTGAGACTCATCCTGTGTGGCTGAGATAAGAAAGCTCCACCTTTGTGCAGATAATTTGACCAGAGGCCTTCAGAGTCCCCTGTTTGGAGGCCTAGGTTGGCAAGGCCTGATTTTATTTGAGTGAGGTGAGCCTGATTTGCCACCCCTGGGGAGATACTCAAGAGCCACATAGTGAGGCAGTGAGGCCAATAGGTGGTATTTGTGTGTGTGTGCGCGCGCACCCTTGGTGATCAGATGTCAAAGTCTATTGTAGTTCTAATGGAAAAAAAAAAAGGTAATGTTTCAGCTTTCTAATTATTTTAGGGATCTACATCTGTATGAGATGTGGATTTTATAACATTATCTTACTACTTTTTTTAGTTTTTTTAAAAAATATATATATTTTTTTATTTCAGAGAGGAAGGGAGAGAAATATAGAGATAGAAACATCAATGATGAGAGAATCATTGATTGGCTGCCTCCTGCATGTCCCCTACTGGGGATGGGCAAGGGGGGATCAAGGCTAGGGCATTTTAGCACTTTTAAGAATTCAAATATCCTATCTGTCAGGTTGTCAAGGGAGAAAAATATACAGAAGGAAGAGAAAATTATTGGTTACAAGCATTAGAAACTAACTATGTCTAATTTAAGCAGAAAAGGGATTTTTTTTATCAGGATATTAGTGGCTTATAGAATCAGTGGGAAAACTTAAGGCCCAGGCTCAGAAAATGAGCAGGCTCAGATATAGCCAGAGACATATCTGAGGAGTGATTAGGACGCTCTGTGAAGACCTCACTGCCAGGGGCTTCTGCCACCACTGGAGGTGAATCCTAACCTATCTCTTCATCCTCCTCTCCTTTGCTGTAGCAGTCAGCAGGGGGGCGGGGGGCGCGGGGTGGAGGAATGGTGAGACCTTGTCCCTAACCAACTCAGGTAATAGGATTCTTCCCAAAATAGGAGGAGAGGTTGGATGCTGGGCGGGGCAGAATTTTAAAAATGACTAATGCCCCCCTGCAATTGTTCACCTATACCTCTGCAAATGCCGATGTTCCATGATTGTCACCACTCATTTAACAGGAATTTCTTCCTTTCCAAAAACGACTCTGTTCCCCACAAGAGTATGACATACTAGGTCCCACAGCAAGGTACACAATATCTGCTTGAACGTGTCTCACATGAGTGATCTTTTAACTTGCATTTATTCAGCATTTCCCATGGGAGAGTTGATTCTCTTTGACAGAGAAGGATTTATGATGGTTTTATAGAGATCTGAAGCTCCTGAGGAATAGGAAGATTGATGAAATTTTTACCCTTGTTCCTTCCTACCTTGAGAGCCAGCATAAAAGGCTCTGCTAGTCTTGGCCTCTTCCTGTGTGTTATCATCCTTCAGGTACAAGAACTCTTATAGTGGCTTCCCAGCTCACAGTGAGTCCTGGTTTTGGAATAGCTCCCAATGCCAAGGAGTGAGTGTCTGGAGGCCATGTCTACATGGAGTGATCCTCTAACACCCCAAGCTAGCCATAGCCATATGATCAGGGGTAGACAATTATTCCAGAATGAGCCAAGTATTATTTACTAAGAATTTGAAAATTGGATCAGAGATATACAGACCTGGGTGTATTAGTTAGGAAAAACCAATTGCTATAAACAAAGAACCCCCAAATCTTTGTGGCTTTACACAACAGAGATTTACTTTTCTCTCAAGTAGTAGTCTAACTGGGTTTTTGTTGGGGAACTTTTGACAAAATGATTGAGGGACACAGGCCACAGGCTCCCTTCAACCAGGATTTTGCTGGATTGTTTTCGTACCATTGGGGGAGAGAGAGAGAGAGAGAGAGAGAGAGAGAGAGAGAGAGAGAGAGAGAGAGAATTGTGAAGCTAGACCTAAAACTGAAATATATCATCATTTCTGCTCACATTCTATTGACCACAAATAGTCATATGACCACACCTACTAGTATATGCAAAGGAGATGGGAAATGTAGTTATCGAGGTGAGCGCACTAAATTGGCAGATAGTAAAACTGTGCTCTGGGGAGACTATCCACAAAGCCCTGCTGCTGAGCCTCTTTCAGCATGTTGGTTTCTTACCTTCTTCTAACTTGGTTTAGTCGATTCCTTCTTGGACTCACTGAGGCAAAGGGATGTCCAGTAAGTATCCTTTGGCAAGTAGATGGGAATATCAAAGGTATTTGGTGGGCAGGACACTGGTAGTGTCTACCACATGTTAGTAAAAGAATGAGTGGGACCTATATATAAAAACTGCACATTTCTACTGAGAATCATGAATAAAAATTCAAATGGAAAGATGGACTATATTCCTGAGAGGAAAGACTTAATAATGTTAAGATTCAATTTCCCCAAAATTAAACTGTAAAACGAATATAATTCCAATTAAAATTCTATTGGAGCTTTTTTTTTCCCTTTAAGTTTATCTGGAAAGAAAAAAATGAATGAGAATACTTTTAAAAATTTAAAAACTTTCATGTAGTCAATACTATCCTTAAAAATCCATTAGCCCAGCTGGTGTGGCATAATGGTTGAGCATTGACCCATGAACCAGGAGAACACAGTTTGATTCCTGTTCAGGACACATGCTCCAGTTGTGGGCTCAATTTCCAGTAGGGGGTGTGCAGGAGGCAACTGAAATCAATAAAAATATTTTAAAAAATCCTTTAAATAATGAAAGGTTACTGTCCTTATCTGATAATAAAACAGAGTGGTACTGGTGCAGGAATAGACAGACAAACAAAGGGAAAATTCTAAAGATTGCAAGAACACACCCAAACATTTATAAGCATTTAATATATACTACATATGGCATTGCAAATCAGCCATAAATGAAAGTAATAATTATAAATATTATTGGGACAAGTTAAATGTGCAAAGGCCTTAGAATGGCAAAACATTTAGTGATTTCAATGAATGGAAAGGAGGCCAGTGTGGTAAGGGAGAGGGCAGAGAAAGTGGTAAGGAATGAAGTGGAAGAAGTAGACAAGGATAAAGTCATGCAGAGCCTTCTACGTCATGATAACTAGTTTGGACTTTACTAGAAAAATTACGGGACTCCAATGAAGGGCTTTAAGCAGAAAAATAACGTCATCAAATTTTCCACTTATGAAACATGTCCTGGGACTACTTTATGAACAACAGACTAGAAGAATGTAAGAGAATAAACAGGATGACAAGCTGGGAAGTTATTGTGTTTATGTAGAGTAAGCTAGGTGATGTTGACATAGATTGAAGATTATAAAGGAGATAGAGAGGAACTAAGATATATTTTGGAAGGAGAAATAATAAGACTTGCTTATGAATGGGAAAGGAAAGAGCATAATAAATGACCATCAGGTTTCTGACCTAAGTAGCTTTGAAAATGGTAGTGACGTTTTCTACTACAGGGAGGACTGTTTATTTAAGAATATGTGAAATTTGAGATCCAAGTAGTAATGTTACCATCAGTTGAATGTCTGATTCTGGAGCTAGGCACAGGGGTAGGGAGTTGGGAGTTTGGGTTGCCAATATAAATGTGGTAATAAGTATTTGTAGTAATTATATGGAAGGTGAATGAGATCACCTTGAGAGGAGTCTGGGGACTAGGCCACAAGAGAACAGATAGAAGAGAAGAGGAGACTGAGAAGGAAAAGGCTGAGAAACAGGAAGATGTGGTATCTCAGAAAGCACGACAGCAGAGGACTTGAGGAGGAAGTGGTAAGTGGTACCAAATATCACTAAAAGGTTTAGAGAAATGAGATCAGGAAAATGGTCTCAGCATTTGTTGAAGTGTAGGGTATTGGTGATGTGTGGGAAGTGGACTGAGAGGTGAGTGAACAGCAAGGTGGATATCCAATGTCTAAGAAATGTGGCCCTGCAGAAGCCCTGGAATCAGCAGCTCTCAAGGACAAAGCACAAAGGTCCACAAACAAATCGAAAACCATTTCAACTCAGTAGCAACCCATGAAAAGAAATTAAAACAAAAAAGGCAAATCTTTTTAAAACTATCAAATTGGCAAAATACTAGGTATTTTCTAAGTTTGGTGGTGGGGAGGGGGACAATGTATTCTTCCACACACTACTAAAGAGGTTGTAAATTCATATAAGATGTCTGGAAACTTAGCTTTACATTAACCATTTTGACTCAGCAATTTCATTCCTAACAAGATATTGAAAGGAAATAGTCAGGAAAGTGTGCAAAAATTAAGCTATCAATGTTTTTGTCACAGTGTAAGGCATATAAAATTGTGAAATATTGGAAACAATGGAAATATTTAACAATAAGAAATTAGTTAAATTTTAATAGAGCTTTACAATTGCAGCTATTAAACATCTTTGTAGCCACTAAAAATTATGTTGTTGAAGACTGTGAAATAATATGAAGAGATAACAGTATATATTACAAAATATTTCATAATGGATCACATTATTCAGTGCTTAGCATGTACTAGCACCATTCCTAGTGCTTTACATAAATTAACTCATTTATACCTCATTAAAAAACTATGAAATAGGTATTATTCTTCTTTTCATTTTATAAGTAAGGAAACCCAAGCTGAGATTGGTTAAAGAAACTTGCCCAAGGTTGTGTAGCTGGTAAGTAATGGAACCAGCACTCTGTGCTGTTTTTCTAATATCTCATTTTTACTAACAACAATACCATATATTAATGAGATAATAAACCCATACAAAAAATATTGCTACTGAGTATTTCTTGTGGTGGGACTATGAGTGATCTTTTTTATTTTTTGTATTTTTTTTCTTGTCTATATTTTATAGATTGGCTACAAAAATTTATACTGCTTTAGTCATTTAAAGAAAAATAATTTCAGAGAATGAGCAAAGGACAGGGTTTTAACATCATGAATTGTGATGTGCCTTAATAGACAAATGGACCTGTGGTCTAATTTCTGCCAGAAAAAAAAGTGACCTTAATCATAATTGATCATAATTCCAAGTCATCTTTTTTGGTCAGGTTCTCCTGCCTCCTCACTGATGTAGTTAATAACCCCTGTCACTAGTCCATTCATTCATTTATCTAGTGCAGATTGTGCAGTTTATCTTAACTGTGTACCAAGAAAGACCATCAAAGGCAGACATTTTATGTGGGGCGGATCTCCTGAGATTTCTTTACTAGGATAAGACACAAGCAGGCGTTGATTACTCCTGCTTTCAAAGTTCTTCCAAACTAAAACTGTTAAAGATAAGACTTTATGGCACGGAACTTCAGTGCCTCAACCACCTGTTGGTGTATGTTTCAGAAGAAGTTCAAAATTATTTCCTTAGGATAATATTGACCTCCCTGGGGGCAATTTCAGCCCATCTCTGAAGATGGTGGTGAGATGGGTAACTATTATATGGTTTTGTTTATATCAGAGGTAAAGTCCTATTTCTTGAAATGTAAAACAAGGCACCTCACCAAAGTGTTCACTCCCAGGGCGCGATAGTGTTAGGATGGATTTACGCTGTGTTTCTCTGGGTAGTACATGGCTTCCAAGGCAAAAAATGAGTCCTGGCTCCGCACCTCAGTTGCTGTGTGAACTTGGGAATGTTACCCAGCCTCTCTCAGTCGCACTTTCTCATTTATAAAATGGGGTTAAGAACACTCACTTTCAAGAGTTATTGGGAAAGCTAAATGAGGTAATGTAGACTAAACCCTTAGCATAGAGCCAGGAAAGACTTCATGATCTGTTAGGTAGGAGCTCAAAATATGTGTTTTTAATTATTTCAAAAATGTAGTCTGTTTGTTTATCTTGAAAAGCATAGTGATTTTTTGGTTTCTTATTCCTTATTTTATAAATAAGAAAACCAAGGACTTGCGAGATCATTCATTTTATTTTTTTAAGAAGTTCATTTATTTTTGCTCAAGGTCATGTGGTGGCTTGGTTTTAACTCCTTTAGTAATTAGGAATGCTTTCAACTACAAATAATAGAAAACCTGATGAACAATGGCTAAAGCAAATAGATTTATTGTTCTCATTTCAAGAAATCTAGAGATAGGCAGTTGCTGGCATTGGTTCATCAACTCATTGAGGTGAGAAATTCAGGAGCTTTTTATCCTTCCAACATCTTGGCTTTTCACCTGAAGACTTATGCAATAGCCAAAAGCTTCAAAACATTCGAAGGCCAGAAATGGTGGAGGATGGGTGGGGAATTAGCCTAGGGACAGCCAGGCTGAAAGTGACCTTCTACTCATACACCTTTAGCCTTTTACCAGGAGGAGAAACCCCAGTAAACTTCCCCTTACATATACACTGAGTGGCCAGATTATTATGATCTCTGAACGCATAATAATCTGGCCACTCAGTGTATATCCTATATAATAAAAGGCTAATATGCAAATTGTCCCCTTGACCAGGAGTTCGACCAGCAGGCAGGCCGGCCAACCGCCCATGTCCCCTCCCCCTGGCCAGGCTGGCTGGACCCCACCCATGCACGAATTCATGCACCAGGCCTCTAACATATATATATATATTGAGTGGCCAGATTATTATGTGTTCAGAGATCATAATAATCTGGCCACTAATGTATATCATTGGAAAGAAAGAGATCACCTGTTCATCTCTCCCCAGACCCGAGGCCAGAACTATGTTTCTTGATATCAAAGGCTCTCTGCCAACAGCTGAACACAATGAAGACCTGTTGGGAAAGCAACTATAGTGTCTGCCAGAGTTCCCACCTATGGCACCTGAGCCACTGCACCTTTTCCCCTGTCCCATGATGTCTCTCTGCTCTGACACCTGTCTGTCCCCCAGTACAACCTTCTATGCTCTCTTATCCTGGCTATTTCCCATAGCATTTCTGACAGGAACTCTGCAGACAAGATTGCTGAGCCCCTATTCTAGATAAATCTGCTCACCAATATATAAAAAAATACTGTTATGTCTTTTTTATTGCCCCCAGAGTTCCAAACACCAAAAAAGCAAGTAAACCCTGAATGTTTGATGAGCATTTTTGGTTTGCAGCCAAGCTCTTAAAATTTCATTACAACTTGAATTTTATTGAAAAGTTTATTGAAACGTGTATAATAGTCACACACATCCATAAAATGAATCCATCTTTGCAACCTTTAAAGGTTACATATTAAAAGCCCCCATATGCTGCCAAAGCCCACACTGGAAGACAGGAAAAATATACTTCTGAATGCAACTTAATTTTTTGAGACATCATTTATGCTTATTCTTCTTATAGTTCAACTTTTAGTGTTTTCTTTGCTATGAATATATTCTTCATGAGTTCATAAGACAGAGAGTAATTACTGAGAGCACTGCTATGGTTCAGTCAAACTATAGACTTCAACATTCCTGGGCAAGTGCAGTCAGAACTTAAGACAGGCCAGGTAATGTATCTATAGGAAATACTTGGTTTTTAAAAAACCAAAACACTGAAAAATTCTTACTTTGCACAGGATTTGGCTATCTGAAAATTCCAGAGTATGTGAAATTATTTTAGAAATAAGGTGATACAAATTACTTTAGCAAATACTGTGCCATATTTACTCCAACTAACAAAGCAACAAGGTTGGATCTTACAGTTCCTGGTAGAGACTTGTTAACAAAAAGCCATGCATGAATTTAATTATTAATTCACTTGGAATTTTTCTTCTCCTTATTTTCTATCTTACATGCCCACTATTGTAAGTTTTCCAGGATCATGATCTTGGAATTCTGCCTCATTTTCTGGTAAATCTTTAAAAACTCAGGATTGCTCTTTTTATTCTTTTGAAATCTATTAAGAGGGTTTCCTCTCTGCTAACCCCATGGTGTGTGTTCTTTCTTTCTTTGTGTTCTCACAGCTATTTCCACTGTGTCTTTCAACAAGCACAATGCAATGATGATGAGAGGGAAACTGGCTGAGAATTTTGAAGGTTGGAAAATTGGGTCGATGCCAAAAAGTATGAGCCCGCCTGTCTCTCCCCCTCTCCCTGCCCCCAGAGGCCCCTGCCTTTGCTCATTTACTTGCTCAAGTCACTGAAGACTTGAAAGTCTGAGGCCAAAAAAACATATGAGGGTTATCTTTTGTCAATATAAGCAAACAAACACACAAGTGTGCACATTTTAAGCAGTATTGTAACTATTCAATATGATGAAAGAGAGCACTCTCAGATAGCAGGTTCATGAAAAGTATGTATGGAAATCATTCGGAGATTTTTTTGTATGTATTTTTATTGATTTCAGAGAGGAAGGGAAAGGGAGAGAGAGATAGAAACATCAATGATGAGACAGAATCATTGATTGGCTGCCTCCTGCATGTCCCCTACTGGCGATCAAGCCCGCAACCCAGGCATGTGCCCTTGACCAGAATCAAACCCCGGGACCCTCCAGTCTGCAGGCTGATGCTCTATCTACTGAGCCAAGCCGGCTAGGACCATTCGGATAATTTTTAAAGAATTGTTATTTTAACCAAAACTCTGATTCTTCCTTATTTATTTTCTAGTTCATGGTTCTTGCCATCTCAGGTCTATCCTCTCATCTCTAGAAAGGAGGATTTGGGTTTTCTATTTAACCTGATTCTCAATCAAGGTAAGTCAGCAGCAGGATTCTCTCCGCATCTGAAGAATAAGGGGCTCCTACTGGGAAAAAGACAGAGCTAGAGAGAAGCCCTAGGGGAAGCAGAGAGAGACCTCAGTGTGGGCTTAACTTTTCAAAGTTGCTTGCCCCTTTTGGAGGAGCCAGAGGAGGATCAGAGGGTTGAAGTTTCCTCCAGCACTTCTAAAACCTACTGAGGGCTTTATCACTAACAAACCAAGACTACAATGCACAGTTGGTATGTACATTTCAGTTAATTCCATGGAAAGGAAAAACAGGCCTACTGACTTGCAGATTTAGACAGAAGCCTAGGACTGTGGCCACATAAGGTCCAGGTGATCCTCACTCCCACCATCTTCCTTTCACATGAAATGTAATCATATTTTTGCTCCCAATAACTACTGTCAAAGGTTACCTCTGGGGAGAGGCATGGGGCAACGAAGGAGTGGAGGAACTTTTATCTTTTTTTAAAAAAAAAAAAATATTTTATTGATTTTTTTACAGAGAGGAAGGGAGAAGGATAGAGAGTTAGAAACATCAATGAGAGAGAAACATAGATCAGCTGTCTCCTGCACACTCCCCACTGGGGATGTGCCCGCAACCAAGGTACATGCCCTTGACCGGAATCGAACCTGGGACCCTTCAGTCCGCAGGCCGACACTCTATCCACTGAGCCAAACCAGTCAGGGAGGAACTTTTATCTTTTGCTCAATATCCTCTGTGCTGTTGGAGCTTGTTATAAAGTCCGTATGTTATTTTTCAAAATAGTGATTCAACATTTAAGTTATTAAGATATTAAAAATGAACTACTTTATTGTGGAACATAAAGATAAAGAGAAGTAAAACGGAATTAAAGAAATTCCTTTTTTTAGAGTCCTCCCCCCACCCAAGAATGAAATACCAGACCTGTCCATTCAGGTAGAAAGATGGACAATAGAATGGTGGTACTTAGAAGCAGGGGGATTTGAACTTTAACACAGTGCTACAAACATGGATGCACTGTATTGGGTTTCTTTCTTTTTCTGTTCTGAGGTTTCTCCATTTGCTTTTGATTAGTGATATAGCCTTCCTACAACCATACAGAGCTTTGAGACTTGCTCTCTAGAATCCCATTGTTTCACTAGTTTCCTGGAGCTTTCCTCCCACAGGATTGCATGCTTGATTGCAATTGGATTTCTCCTTTATGTTCCAGTTTCTACATGTAAATTGAAAACTAAAAAGCCTGTGAGTTCGGATGCAGAAGGCTGGAAATAGATGCATCTTCTTCCATTTGGCACTGGGAATACAAATCCTGGCTTCGCACTGAGGAGGGAGAGAGGAGAGGATGGAGAGAGGGAGGCATAATAGATGGAATTAATGGGCATGGTCTCATTTTATAATTAAACATAGGAAACTCTAACAGATATATGGGTATTTCTCATAGATAATACAGCAATACTACAAGCATTTCTTGATTTCTACAACTAAAGTATTTCTTAAAAGAAATGTAGATATATTTCTTTTGAAAACCATATAACTATTTATGGGCCCATGAGGAACTTCCCATTTAGAAGACTCTAATTAGGAATGTATTTGTAAAACTCATTTTATTAGTTATCTCTTCTCTCTTATATGCCTCAGAATTTTTCATTCTACTCGTTTTTCCTTCTTATCAAATAGACACTTTATCTTAAAACAAAAAAGAACCCTTTCCCCAAATGTTTCTTGCCCTGTCTCCTCCCTTTCACAGCTTACAGTCTAGTGATAGTGACTTTATTACATACTAGAGGCCCAGTGCATGAAATTTGTGCACTGGTAGGTTCCCTAGCGGCTGCCGCCTGTCAGCCGAGTACTCCTTCCCTTCCCCTGGCCGCCTGCAGCCACTGGCCAGGGCTTCCCTCCCTTCCCCTGTCTGGCCCCGCCCCCTGGTCAAACTCCCAGACGAACTTCCGGTCAAGGGGACAATTTGCATACTAGGCTTTTATTATATAGGATGTACTAATGGTCACTAGGATGAGAATCCAGCCCAGACCTTTCCTTTCAGTTGTAGACTCCTAGAACCAACACCTGCCAGACATTTCTACTTGCATGACTCAGGCATTTAAAACTAAATGTGCTTAAAATAGAATTGTTCCTCTTTCCATTTTTATCCAAACACTCTCTTTTTTAGGGGTTGGTGGCTGTCTACTCAGTTACCAACGGCAACTTGGGAGAAAACTTCTTGGCTCCTTCTTTTCCTTTAGCCTTTGCATCCATTTTGTCACCCAGGTCAGTTGTATCTTTATGAACATGGCTCATATCTGCCCTCAATGCTCTCCAATCCCAATGTGTCCACTATCACTTAAACCCTTATAATTTCTTGCCTCCTAACTCATCTTCCTGCCTCTATATCTATCCTCTTATTTCTTTACTATATGTTTCCCAAATATTTTTGAAATGCAAGTGTAATCCCATCACTTGTCCATTTAAAAACCTCTGTTCCCTGTTGCCTGCTGGACAACACCCAAAGTTGGAAGCATGACATGTTAAGCAACATACTAGGCACATATAACAGATGATGTTCTGTGCTTCAAAAACTTCCATACCTGCCATATTGTAGTGCATGTTTATAAATACGTACTAATGTGTCCCCAGAACATGTTGGCTGCTCTCAGGCCTTGTGCCCTTGCATAAAATCTTCCTCTTCTTGGAATGCTCTTCTTCCTCTCAACTGTCTAATTCCCATTTTTTCTTGAAGAGCTAGCTCAGTGTCATGTTGACCAGGAAGCCTTGCTAAACCATCAGTCTGGATGAGGTGCCCTGCTGTGATGTTTCTCTCACATAGGACTTAGTACATACATTATATTCCTGAATACTATCGATACTCAATAAGTGTTTATTGAATGAGTAGTGACTATAATCTCCTAATGTATGTTGGAATCATAGAGTTGTAATGTCCCAAGGGATCTTATTGAATATCTATTTTACAGAGTGAAAAACTAAAACTAGCATGTAAATCTCATCTCCTTTTCATTACTTCTGAAATTTGTATTTTCATATTTCTCAACTGATTAAAGTTAGATATCTTTGTTATGAAGTTTTAACTAGGAAGTGACCAAAGTTATCCAAAGGTATAAATATAGTGGTTGTTAGATGAGATGCATAGTATCATTACTATTCTCCTAGGTTTAGCTCCTTCATATGTATTTATAAATGCACAGGATGTCCTGCCAGTAGTTAGCATGCCACTTTTCTTTGGTGATATTACCATTTTAAAACTATTCTTTATTTTTAAAAAAAAGAGCAGATAATGAGTATTTCCCATGTAGAATTTTCATTTTTCTTTTCCCAGTTACTTTTAGTCTTTTTTTTCTAATCATCATCTTCATCATCAGCACATCATCCAGAGAAGCAAATCAATTTGCAGAGAGGTTGCTAACACATTGGAGACCAGCCAAAAAAACTACAATATCAGTTAAAAGGCCTATGTTTAAGAAGCAACAAAAATAATTTGGTATGCATAACGTAGAAGAATGGCAGGAAAACAAGGATATGGGGATTTATAAATAACTAAAAGCCACTGAAAAACGAGAGAGGAATGATATATTAGATATGATCAAGGAGATAAAGTCAAGACAAGAGAAAAATGAAATAAGAAAAAAACGTAATGTATAAAACTATGTTGGTAAATAGCTTAGCAAGAAAAGTAAGAAATTAAGCTATAAATATTGAATGCTTCCTAAATGTCAGGCACTATCTAAGAGTATTACTGTATTAACCCATTAAATTCTCATAACTCAGTGAGGAAAGGTATTATCTCAGAGGAAAATACTGAGCCTACAGCAGCAAACATCGAAGAAGATAAATCATAATAGGATTGGCTAGCACCCAAAAGACAAGCCTGAAACCCTTTCAGCTTATCTTTTTTTTCACGAAAACATGTATTTAACAGCTTTATTAAGGTGCAATTCATATGCCATAACATTTTCCAATTTAAAGTATACACTTCAACGGTTTTTAGGATACTCGGAGTTGCATATCGTAGTTTTGGAACATTTTCAGCATCCCCCCCAAAGAAACCCCATATCCATTAGCTGTTATTTCATATCCCCCCCTCCTCCAATACCTAATAAATACAAATCAACGTTCAGTCCCTATGGATTTGGCACTTCATATAAACAGAATCATTGACTATGTGGCTTTTTGTGTCTGGCATCTTTCCATTTAACATCTTTTTGAGGTTCATTTATTTTGTAGCAATACTTCATTCCGTTTTATGGCTGAATTATATTCCATTGTATGACTGTACCACATATTCATTCATTAGTTGATGGACATTTGGGTCATTTCTACTTTTGGACTATCTACACTAATAAAAGAGAAATGTGTAAATTGACCATGCCTCCATGATGTCCACCAGCCAATCAGGAGGGAATATGCAAATTAGCAGGACAAAGATGGCAGGCCCCCGCCCCCCAGCCGCTCCAGGAGCAGAGCAGCCAGGTGGGGCAGGATGCCTGCTATAAGGGGCAGGGCGGGGGACGGAGGGAGCTACAGGAGTGGAGCTCCGGCCGGAGTGAAGCGAAGACTGCAGACTCTGGCCAGAGTCAGCGAAGACTCCAGCCGGAGCGAAGGCGGGAGGCAGTGGCCAGAGCGAAGGCCTGGGTCCCTGGTGCCGGAGGAAAACTGGTGCCGGCAACCAGATAAAGGAAGGCCTATAGCACGAATCTTCGTGCAATGGACCTCTAGTCATGAATAAGATGCTAACGAGTGTTCATGTACAAGTTTTTGTGTGAAGGTCATGCATTTTAAAATAACTATTTCACAAGTGTCCTAATGACTGATCCTAGAGAGGACTGGCCCCATGAAAACAAACAGACGGACACGTTCTGTGGTCAAATACGTTTTGTTAGTGCTTCAGAATGTACCTCTGTGCTTTTAGAGTCACATCACACAACAAAGCACCCAGAAAACCTATGCTAAGGAAACCTCCTTAATTTGTACGCCTATATCCCCCCAGCTTCTATAATGCTGGGACCTTCCCACATGATGAGGAACTGGTGCACTATGGGACACATTAGAGAAATGCTGCCCCAAATGGTATCAAAAGGGCCTTTCAGGGAGTAGAGCAGAAAGCTTGGGATTCATTCTGGGATGCTCCCTTCCCTAAATCTGATCCAGCATCCTTGTATGTGACATGCACGGTATAATAATAGACTAGCATATGGCCCCGTTTCTACTTTGAATTGGGGAAAATAGGTTAAAAATTTCTCTCAAAACATGGCTTTTTTCTGGGGGGGGGGGTGTTTGCGTAAAAATAGTAGGTTGCTCTGTCTGCTTTATCACCTGTTTCAGTAGAGCTCGATGTCAGTTAGTGACCAGTGAAGCCAGGAATGAAGGTTCCGTGACCACATAAGTCTATGCCTTTGTCGTCTCTGTGATTTTCCTAGCACTCAGCAGAGGGTTTGGCCCACAGTGGGCACCCACTCTGCTGGTGAAGGAGTGGGTGTCAATGATAGAATGTGTCGGGACTCACCATCTTACAGATGAAAACATGAGTCCCCCAATGCACGAAGTGATTTGCCGAAGGTGACGCAGCTGCTACTCACTGCGGCCCCAGACAGGATCCAGGTCCTCTGAGAGTTCTGTATTCTTTCTGACATGTGCAACTTGGGATTGGAAACATATATTTCAAAATTTTTAAATTTCAAATGAAACTTTACAAATGTTTTTACACTTTATTTTTAAGTGAGCTGGGCTTGAGCAAGGCTAAAGGAAATCGTGCCAAGAAATCAAGGTCTGAGTTTTTCCTTCCTTGGAATGGTGGAATCCCAAGAAGAAAGTCAGCACTGGACCCAGCTGGAGGCTGAAACTGCCGGGGCATAAACAATGAGCAATTAAGAGAAATACTAAGACCGAGAGATGAGAGCTAAACTGCAAACATCATGTGGGGTTTGGTGGGGGCTGCCATGCATTTTCAGCCAGTTTTTGGAGTGGCAACATTATCATGAAAAAATGTGTCTAAATACAGTCTGTGCTAAACAAGCTTGCGAAGACAAGCAGCTTGCTTCTCCTTCCTGATTTTACTGGGTCACTCAACCTTTGCTAGAGTACATGACTCTGGTGTGCAGCCATGGAGAAAAATAGCATTGTTGTAGTCTAGGCACCTAAACTCAAAACAAATTAGATCCCGCGAAGAGGAAAGCGTCTGCTTAAATTATTCACTGATATTCATAAGACTATTCTAAAAAATTGCTTAGTATCAAGTTTTATAGGAAGAAGCTGTCACATTGGAGATGAAATGTAAACTCAGGAATCCCTTTTGCCTTTCGGAAGATTTATTTTGATACCCTTTGCCATATATGTGGAGAACGTCCAGTCAGTTGATTTTGTAAAGCATTCTTTGAATCATTTTGCTCATTTTCACTAGAAGTTATGAAGGTGCCAAACAGTTCTTCTGGGCCCTTTCCTGGGCCCCCCAAATATGCCCTCTTGCCCTATTTTCCTGAATTGTAATGTAAACCCCTAGTGTTTTCTCTTTTCTGCCACGTTACCACAGTGTACTTCCCCCTAATATTTAATTTGATCCTAACACACTGTACTTTCATAATATTTCATTAGGATAATAATAACATAGTGATTCTCCCTAACACTTGCACAATGCTGACCTCAGTGTTTAATATAAAACACCCACTGAATATAACTGAAGGCCTAAAATAGAAGTGCCTTTTCTGGGAATGGGAATCAAGGGTGGAAAACGATCTTTCTATCATTTGTGTGCAGAAAACTGCCAGCATGGAGGCTGTATCCCCCGGCACACGCTTCCTGACCGTCTTATCTCAAATAGCACCACCCCAAGTTGCTGTTTCTTACATCATTCTGTCTCCCTTATTGCACGTGTCACGCCTATTTGTTTGCTTGGATTGGTTTGTGTTGTGCCTGTCTCCACGCCAGGAAAGCAGTGTAACCCCACTGCTCCAGATGACTGGTGTGTCCAGAGTTCAAGTTTAAAAACTGAGGGCTTCCTAACCCTCCGCGGGGGACCATGGGAACGAGTGCAAAGAAAGGGGAGATACCTGACTCAGTATTTTCTCTTCAGGACACTGAATGGCTTAGGCTTGAGACAGGCAATGCCTCAGGGACCCAGAACTAAAGAGTCACTTTTTTTTTTTTCCTCTCCTTGGGTTTAAACCAGCCTTCCCCAAATCCACAACATAAGCCCTAATACGTGATTTTCAGACATTCAAATTCAATGACTTTTCAGGAATGCATTATATGCAAAACGTAGGAGATGCAAAATGCCTGCCGCTAAGCACTTAGCATGGCTGGCAATGGTTGCCTGCTTTTTTATGTCGTTTATCCCGGGTTCCCACCCTGCTGCCCCTGGATCCCAAGTCCTGCCATCTCTGGGCAGCAGAGAGAGCTTTTAATAGGAAACGTACCTTCCTGACTTGGGCCCCAGCAGACGATGGCTTCCCAGGTGAGCAGGAACATGAGCATCATTTTACCTTCCAATAAATATTGCTTTTTAACCCTTTCACTGTCATTTGAGCTGCCCTAAGAAAAAGGAAAGCAACAGAAGAGAAACAAAATCATCTGTCATAAAAATGATGGAAACAAATTTAGGATTCAGAAAATAAGAGGAAGTGATTTAAACTTACAATATTAGTTTCCGATTATAGTTAGGTTGTAAACACGTGAATGGACATACGACTCGCGGGAGAAAGCGAAACAGTAGACAAAGTATTAGGGTGCTCAAAAGGAAAGCAGGCTTTGGAAGCACTCAGTTTGTTTCCAAAATTCGGTCTTTGTAGCCGCTCCATAATTTTGGACTTAGTGGCATTTCCTTTGTATGATTATTTATCTAATAATCTTCTTTACATAGACTTATATTTTTTAACTGAAATAACTTCATTTTAAATGAAAGTTTATATAATTTTCACGAATGAAAACCAGAATTACTTGCCAAAGATAGCTCATTACTGTAAAAACAAGTTAATGAAAACAAAAGAATGTTATTAAAACATAAAAGTTAACAATGAATTAAAGGTAATAATAAATCTATTTATAAAAATATATATTTAAATAGTTTCCTCGTGAAAACAGTGAGGTCATTTTTGGTTAACTGGTAACTTGATGCTGCTAAATGTAAGACTAAGTGAGATTCTATATCAATGAAAACATTTTTAAAACTCATTATTATTATTAGTTTTTTAATCCTCACCTGAGGATATGTTTTTATTGATTTTTAGAGAGGAGAAGTGAGAGAGAGAGAGAGAGAGAGAGAGAGAGAGAGAGAGAGAGAGAGAGAGAGAGAAACAGAGGGAAACATCAATTGGTTGCTCCGGCCTGGGGATGAACCCCAAATCTGGGTATGTTCCCTGACTGGGAAACAAACCTGAAACCTTTTGGTGCACAGGATAATGCTCCAACTAACTGAACCACTGGGCCAGCGCTGGCTGAGTGGTCTTGGTTAGGAAAGCCATTGAACCTAGCTGGGCCTCTGTCTTCTCAGCTTCTCTTCCATTAAGTGGTGTGTGTGGAGGGGCATGGGGAGGGGAGTGGTGGGGGCGCGTGGGAGGGTGGGGAGTGAATGATACCTACCTCACAGCTTGGCTGGGAGGATTAAATGAAATTCGAAACTACTGGATTCCTTTGTAAACATTGCAGCTCTCTCCAAGAGTAAAGCATTTTACTGGTGTTATAGTTGGGTCTCCCACTACAATATCTCTAACATTTATTTCAGAAAACACTGACTTTTCATTTATTAAAAAAAAGTTAACCCAAATGGGTGAACATTTGTGCATTTTGGACAGTTGAACATGGCCCCAGAATTCAACCTATATCACGGAAGGGAGGGAATGGGCAGCCCCCAGAAAGAATCTGCAAGTGGATAAAACGGCCACTTCCTCAGATTTAAGGCAAACATTTTAACTTACCATGGACCTGCTAGTTGGTCTCAGGACTGCAGAGGGAACATTCTCTTCCCTTTGCAAGTCCTGTCTCTTAGTGCCTACCCCCACCTGCATCCGTCTGTCCTTTTGACCTTGGTTACTCCTCCCGAGTCCAGGGGTTCCATCTGGCCACTCCTGGATGGCCCGGGGCTGTCCGGTGTCAGGAGAATGTAGAGGGTCCTGAACCATATGATGTCTTTTCAGGGAGCTGAGCCTGCAAAATAATCAGCCTTTCACCAGCCTGGATGAACAATCCTGCAAATGTCTCCCTGAGGCTCTGATGTCGGAACAACTTCCTGACCCAGGTGAGCAGGTGGAAGGAGGAAGAGCTCATCCTGTGGCATAAACATTTAGTGCATGACTGTAGTGACTGGGGGGAAGGGGAGCTGTGACACTTGGGGGAGGAGCACCCAGTTAGGGGGAGTTTGAGGAGCCACTTCAGAAAGGGTCACTTCAAAATTTAGACATTAAAGTCAGACTTGCAAATAAGTGTAGAAATATCCATCACCAGCCAAACGGGAAGTCTCTAAAATCCTTTTACTCCCTGGGTCAGTGACCTCTGAGCCATATCTGATCATTCATTCATTCATTCATTCATTCATTCAGCATTTAGAAGTGCCTACCAGCACCAGGTCTCTGTCAGGACTGCATTTTTTGGCTTAGCTTGTAAATATCTAAGAGCTCAGCCAAATGTTGGGTTCCTGGGGCTGCTGGTCACCAACTTATTTAGAAGCCTGGTTAAAAGCACCACATTCAAAGTTTTCCTGCTTTGAGATAATTAACTGCCTATCACCTGATGAGAATCAAAACCTGCTTCATTTCGTATTGATAAGAACCAGCAACTGGTAAGTACTTGTTTTGTTATACAAGTGCTTTTTAATTTTGCATTTCATTTCTGAGAGTCGCTTAGATGCTATCATTTGGAAACATGACTGTAAAAATACCAAATTATACAGAAATTACAGCACAATAAGTATTTTAATCACTTTTATGGCTTGCAATCAAGTTGACAAATAAAAAAATTGCTTGAGTATTATTTCTTGAAAGATCCTGTAATTATCCCTCTTGTTTTCCATCTTCTTGGAATAGGATGCGTTTTGCTGTGCATGTTGCTTAATGATCAAGAAATGCGTGAGGAGAGTGGTGTCTTCTAGCCAAATAACTTTTAATTTATTTATTCAAAACTCCTCATGATGAACTAGTACTTTCTTGAAATAATTTTCAGCAATGTTTTCTTATGGAGCTTACTTTTTTATTCTTAAACTTATTGGGGTGACATTGGTTTATAGGGAAACTTACTTTCTTAACAATAATATAATCACATAAACTCCTTAAAGGTGTCTCCACAGCCCCCACCCTGTTCATCTCTGACTATCACAACAAGAAATGCATTGTGGGAGGGCTTGGTCATCTTTCCCTGGGATTGACCCCAACTCACCCTGTTGCCCTTAACTCCCAATTATGTCTCTTCCTTCATTAATTTATTTTCTCTAATCCTTAATAAAAACAGATTTATATATTCAGCAAGAATGATTAATATTCTGGGAGGGCAACCAGTCACAGTAATTTGCAAAGTTGTTAAAAATACTTTATTTTTAGTTTATTTGGTAAACATTTACAGAGCAGGGAAATGATCTGCCATCAATGACATCAGATATGGGAGGTTCGTGGTCACAGGATAATTTGAAAGTAACAGTTAGAATCTGATGAAATCACAGCGGGTATTGCAAGAGACACCCTTACAGAAATCTGAAGATTATTTTGAAACTGCTTAGTTAGTGTATTCTTTTAAATAATCCTATGTACTGCTTATGAATTATAATTAGCATGGATGTTCTGTCATATCATAAGTATTGTCACTGGATTTTGTAAATACACATTTGCTTCATAATTACTCCAAGTAACTGAATGCTAGCCATGTACATGGTCACCTTTAATCGCTGCACAGCTCTGCCAAAGACTTAATTACAAAGGAAAGGGTGGGATTCTTTCAACCAGCTCTGTAATCCTTTATAAGGTACATTGCATTATGGGATGTTTAAAATTTCAAGCTTATCTCAATTCTTGTTTGTGTCTTTGTATGTTTATTCATTCTCCCTCCCTCCCTTCCTTTGCCTCCTCCTTTTTCTTCTTCTTCCACTTTTTCCCTTTCTTTCTTCCTGATATCTATATACCATGCATTGTTCTAGGTTCTAAGAATTGGCAGATGTGTCAGAAAACAGCTCACTTAAAAATTTCAGTCCAAATCCAATTAACCAACACCCTCAATTTGGAACAACTCAAGATGGGCCACATATTACAGAAGGGGACCTGGCAATCAATTTTGTGAATAAGTTTATCGCTCCAAAAACTTCCATGTAGCACCATCAGCCAGCAATTTCATGTAATCATGTGTAATCACAATTGGAAATGTATTTAAAAAGGAAAAAAAAATCTGGCTTCTTTTATCTGAGGATACAATAATGTGTTATGAAATGCTGTGCAAATTATGAAATGCTACAGGAAAGTATAAAGTTTTTTGTTGTTATTCATCAACATTGATATGCTCTGATTTTTGCTGTTTCTTCTGACTCCTGATTTGAATTTTGTCAAAGATTAATATAGGGACCAAGGAGTTGGAAAATAGTATATGGATAAAAATAAATCTGCAAGGACACAACCTGGCCATGGTGAGAACTGACCTTTTCCCTTTCCTTCCTTCCTTCCTTGCACACTTATAGTCTCATCCCCATACGCTTTCCTCAAAGATGCTATTTAAAGGGAAACTATATCTACTTGGCTCAAACCATCCCTGTGAAAAAGACACTGTCAATTCTATACTATTTTGTTTCAATAAGACAAAAATAAACACAAATTATATCCATTTAACTTTTATTTTAAATCATCTGCTGAGATTCTAGCCTTCTACAAACATAATTGTATATCAGATAACAATCCAAGTTAGGAAGATTATAGGTATAATGTAGGGCAGGGCATTAAAAAAAAAAAAAGAAGAAGCAGGATCTTACTCTTTGAGACAGCATGGAGGAACCTGGAGAGTATTATGCTAAGTGAAATAAATATCACATGATCTCACTTATATGTGGAATCTAATGAACAAAATAAATGGATGAACAAAATAGATCCAGAGACATCGAAGCATGCAACAGACTGATGTATTTCAGAGGGAAGGGTGGCTGGGGGAGGAGATTAACCAAAGAATTTATATGCATACTAGAGGCCTAGTGCATGAAAATTCATGCACTGGAAAGGGGGTCCCTCAGCCCAGCCGGCCCCCTCTCACAGTCCGGGATCCCTTAGGGGCAGGAGGTGACCAGGCGATTAGGAAAAAGCGACGCTCCCATCACACCTCTGCTGCTGCCACTACTGGCAGCACAAGCATTTGCTGGCCCTGGTTACCTGAGCCTCGGGCACCCCAGGGCAGCTGGGCAGCCACCATCCAAGGCTTGCCTGGGCATCTGGGAGGCTGAGGGGACTGGGGGACTCCAAAGGCAGGCATGCGGAGTGGCCGGACCCGCCTAGGGGTGGGCCCAGCTGTGCCGCCCTGGCGGGGCTGAGGGGACTGGGTGCCGCCATCTTGTGGCTGTGGGCACCACCATCTTTGAGGTCATGGCATTCAATTAGCATATTCCCTCTTTATTAGATAGGATATGAATAACCCATGGACACAGACAATAGTGAGAGGAAGGTTTGAGGAGGGGGCAGGAATGAGGCGGAGGAGGTCAATGGGGGGGGGGGAGGGACATTTGTAATACTTTCAACAATAGATGTAAAAAAACAATGAAAACATAATAAAATGAATAGGAAACATTTTCTATCATTGTAAATGAAAATTAAATCTTTAGAAACAACTAAATGACTTTTGGCAAAGTTAAATGTTGGTCAAACCAACTGGAGTTGATAGATAATACATGTGTGTAACTATCTAGCTCTCCAGATCAAATGTCTGTTACAGCCGTGGGCAAACTACGGCCCGCGGGCCGGATCCGGCCCGTTCGGCTGTTCTATCCAGCCCACGGAGCCCAAAGAGCGGCGGGTTCTCTTGCTCTCCCCTCTGCTCCTTTACTTTGAATTTATATTAGTTCACATAAACACTCCATCCATGCTTTTGTTCCGGCCCTCCGGTCCAGTTTAAGAACCCATTGTGGCCCTCGAGTCAAAAAGTTTGCCCACCCCTGGTCTGTTACATATTGGGCTCTGACTATTGAACAATAATCTCCTTCAATTATCTATCTGTTTAGCCAGTCTAGTGATCTACCTATCTACCTTATTTTCTGGCATTCTAAGATTGGTAGATATGTCCTATGTGTTAGGATATAGGTTTGGCTGCAAGTGAAGGAGACACAAAATAACAGTGGCTTAAATAAAGATAGGAGCTCATTTTTCTTTCATATAAAAGTTCAAGATAGTTAAAGACCTGGTGCCACCAACTCATCAGTAGCCCCTGCTCTTTCTGAGTAGTCCAAGAGGCTTTCTCTCCATGGCTGTATTCTAGTCAGCATGAAGGAGGAAGGTGAAGGGTTTGTGGTATCCCTTTAAGGGCACCACCTGGAGGCTGCATGCATCATGACTGCTCATATCCATGAGCCTTAACTAGATCATGTGGTCTACAAGTGACCACCTGCTGCAAAGGATCTAAAAATTATTGTCTCTTTTTTGGTCAGCTGTGTGTTCAGCTAAATAATCAAGGTTCTATTGCTGTGGAAGGGGAAAATAGATATTAGGGAGCAACTAGTGGTGTTGACTAAATATTCTATTAAATATTTAGTCCTCTGTCCATCCTGAAGATCCAGTGGTTCTTAACGTGTGGTCCCTTAACCAGCAGCATCAGCATCACCTGGTAATTTGACAAAAATTCAAATTCCCGCACTCCACTTTCCCAAGGCGCCTGAATCAGAAATCGGGAGTGGAGCCCCGCACTCTGGGTTTTAACAAGCCCTCTAGGTGCCTGCTAAAGTTGGAGAACTCCTGCTCTAGAGTATGCTTTTCCCGAAAGCCAGATGGGAGGCTGGCCATTAGAAGAGGATAGGAGTCAAGAAGGAGAGGTGCAGAAATGGTCAGCTTCGGATCCTTTTCTGCTTTGTCCTAATGAAGGCACCCCTGTAAATCCCTATTACAGAGGCTCTTCTCAGTAACCCAGAGCCAAGGCCATCCCTTATGATGGGGAAGATCATGTGATTACCAGAAAATGGAAAATTTACCTTTCCCAGCAGCATATGTCCCTTTTTGTGACCCATTTTTATCCTACATAAAGTAAGTTGGGGGTGGAGAGGGCGAGCAAATGACCTCGCCTTTCTCCTCCAGCCCTGCTGTGCCAGGGTTGCCTGCATTGCTCTCCTGGCTCCTTAGGGTCACAGTTCCGTCCTGTGACCTGAGATGGTGTGGTCTGGGGCGTAAAAACAAGGGCTTCGGAATCAGGTAGGTTTGGATTTGAACCAAGGTACCCGCTCTTGCTAGCTTAATGACCTTGGGCAAGTTGTTCCCTGGTAATCTTCTGGGTCTTAATTTCCTCTTTATAACCTACTGAACTGTTTTGGAGCTTAAAAGAGATGTGTTTCTGTGTATGAAACCCAGAGCAAAGTGCCTGGCATGAAGTAGATGCTAACTAAATGGCAGCCATTGCCATGCTGTGTATCATGTACTTAACTGGGGCACATCAATGGAAAAATGTGTGTGTGTGTGTGTGTGTGTGTGTGTGTGTGTGTGTGTATCATGTACTTAACTGGGGCACATCAATGGAAAAGTGTGTGTGTGTGTGTGTGTGTGTGTGTTTCCCAAGAATCTCTCCTTATGTGAGGAATCTTCATCATGTAATTTTTTTCTTTTCTGAAGTCTTAGACACTTCAGAAAATAGAGACCAAACTGAAGCATAATTTTCAGGAAATGTAATGCCATCCTTCCATAGAAAAAGATACGGCCATTAGTAAAGCTACCTTACATGAACCTAAGACAAACCTCTCATAGATACAGTCTCCCTTAAGCCTCCTATAAAAGAGAAGAGCCACCTTATTCCTGTTTTACAGGTAAGTAAACAAAAGCCCAGGATGATTAGATGCTGAAACAAGGTCACCCAGCTAGTCCATGGGGAGCCCAGACTCAAATACTCATGTCTGAGTTGGATGCCTCCGCAGAAACCAGGGTTTAGTTATGCTGTAAAAAACTGGCTCTTCTCTGTTTCTCTCAATAGCCAATCAACTCCTTGCACCTCCCAGACCTCACATTTTCTTTGGGTCCCCAGCACCAAATGTGGCCTGGCATGGAGTAGATGCTAAACAAATGTTTGTGGAGTGACAAAATGAATGGAAGAAACAAAGCTGTTGGACTCCCACCCTCGGGCTCTTTGCACTCCACCGAGGACTTCTCTGTGCAAGTGTTTGAATCATGGCACAGAACTTCTCGCCAGAAAGGCTTCCTCTGCTGCCCCTGGAGACGTGGCTCCGCCCGCTCACCACCAGCCCATCACTTGCCACAGGGAGTGGTAGGTGTGGTTCACAGGTATCTAATTCTCCACTTCTTTCCTCCTCCTCCCTTTCTTTGGGACTCACTAACCCCAGCCCTCCTCTCGGGAACCCAGAGTTATTATTGCAGGTGCTCTGCAGAGCAGGTGTCCCTGAGTGGGCATCCAACTTCTCTTACTATAATGTCTTTTACCCAAACAGCCCATCATGCTGCTGACGTCCCTGGACACCAAAGCTGGGGGAGGGAAAAAGATGAATCAATGTAATGGGTGAATTCTGCCTTTCAGATATCACACGCTCCCCCTCCCCCCTTGCGCTCTATCAGGTTCCTCCTCCCCACTGTCAACATTGGCATCTGTCAGCTGGTGGCCAGACACTTGAACAGACTTCGCCAATTAGAGTAGTCACACCTCTTGGTTGGCAGGCACACCACTGGGAGCCATATGGCTTTCGGGCAAAGGGTTTGCCAGGGAGAAACAAGAGAGTACCCCTGAGGGCAACTCCAGTCGCTGGGAGGCCCCCTCTGAAAACATCTCTCAGGTAAAGATGCAAGATGAGCTGTCTTCTTTCTGTTTTAATTTGAAGCTCTTGTTGCTTCACTTCCAATCATCTTGCTCCATTCCCTGGGGGTGGGGGAATGGGGGCGGTGGGGAAGCGATTTACACTGAATGTGTCTTGGCAGCATTAAAGGCAGTCTGTTGTTTTGTTGTTCTTTATTACTATCCCCACACCAACTTCTTCAGTGAACTCTAAGTTTTGCTATTCTATACTGGGTAAATTTAGCAATACTGATTATTTAAAAATAATGACTTCTTACAGTTGCGAAGAGTTTTGCAAAGCCCTCTCACCTCTCCAGGGTAGTCCTGAATGAATTAGAAAGAGTAGGTTGAGCTGTTCTCATTTTAGGGATAGAGACACCGAGTTCCCGGAGAATTCAGTCATTGGCCTGCCACACGATGAAGAAGAAAGAACGCTGGACTGAGAATCTGGATCTCGTTCCTGGTCATCCCCAGGCTGGCTCTATGTCCTGGATCACTCACCCTTTTGGCATCAACTATCTCATCTGCTGTTCAAGGGGGAAAAATAATCCCTGAGGTTTTTAGGGCTCCAAGAGTCTTTATTTCCATGGTCACTTAGTTTATAAATGAGATTAAATCTCATATGGCCATGCCCTGGCACAGAAATTGATCCTTAAGTGAGTTCATTTCCCCCCTTAATTTTAATGACAGAAAATGTTCAAACACACACAAAGTAAAGAGAATAGTATAACAAACCCTCATAGCCCAGAAACTAGCTTCAACACTGACCAACATTTTGCTGGTCTTATTTCCTGTGGCCTTCTTTTAAAAAATCGGCAGTATTTTGTACACCATAGGAAATACAGTCAATAACATTGTAATAACTATGTATGGTGCTAGTTGATTACTGGAAATATCAGGGGGACCACTTTATAAAGTATATAATTGTCTAACCACTATGTTGTATAACTGACACTAAAACAAAATAATGTTGAATGTAAACTATAATTTAAAAAAACTTTTTTAATTAATAAAAAAACAACAGCCCAGCCAGTGTGGCTCAGTGTTTGAACGTGAACTTATGAACCAGGAAGTCATGATTCGATTCCTGGTCAGGGCACATGTCCGAGTTGTGGGCTTAGTCCCCAGTGGGGGGCGTGCAGGAGGCAGCTGATCAATGATTCTCTCTTCATCCATTGATGTTTCTATCTCTCTGTCCCTCTACCTTCCTCTCTGAAATCAATAAAATATATATTTTAAAAAATTAATTTAAAAACCTGCAGTTTTTAAAAAGTAAAGCCCTCATATCTTACTAATTCACCAGTACAAATTTTAGTATGCATCTCTAAATGATAGGAATTAAAAAAACAAACAAACCATCATGCCATTATCCCACCTAACAAAATTCACCACTCCTTAATAGTATCCTATATAGTAAAAGGGTAATATGCAAATTGACCCTAATGGTGGAACGACCAGAATGACCCCTCGACCAGTTACTATGAGGCGCACTGACCACCTCTTGGTCCCTTTCCCAGCCAGCAGGCTCTGATTGCCCACTGGCGAATGGAGAACTGGGGGGTGGCTGGTGGCCGGGGCAGGGCCGGCTGTGGGCAGCTGGGGAAGATGGCCCTGATCGCAGGCCAGGCCTAGGGACCGTACCCGTGCACGAATTTCATGCGCCAGGCCTCTAGTGTATTCAAATTCACTGAATGCCTCAAAGATGTCTCTTTATAGTTGATTGATTTGGATAAGGATGCAAACAAGGTCCACACATTGTGTTTGGTTGTTAAGTCTGTATCATCTCACCTCTAGCTCTTTTTCTTCTCATGTTATTGATCTGTAGGAGAAAACAAGTCGTTTGTCTTGGAGAATGTCTCATATTCTGGATTTAGCTAATTGCTTCCTGCTGTCCTTTTACTTGTACCTCCGTCCTCTGTATTCCTATAAATCAGTAGGTAGAGCTAGAGACTTGATCAGATCCATGTTTAATTTTTTAACTTATAGCTGGTGCTAGGTACTTTCTATTGCTCATTTTGAGGCACATACGGTCAGATTGGCCATTTTTTGGTGATTCTAAGACTAGAATTGATTAGAAGGTTTAGATATTACCAAAGAGACCCTCCATTATAAATAGTCATTCTTTATTGGCACGCTTCTTCAGTCTACATGGCAACAGAGAAAATGTATCTGCCTTTATCCTAGTCTCTTTAATCTTTTTCAGTCTTTTCCTATTTCCCATGGCAGATACTCATTTTCTTCTTCCACCACTAATAATAAAAAGAAAAAAAGAAGAGCAGTATTCTTAAAAACACACACACACAAAAACCCAAAACAAAAAATCACACCTTCAAATGTACATTTGACTTGGTGCAAGGACAATCTGCTGCTCATTTCAATGTTATTGATACAAATAAATTCCACATTGCTGTTTTGTAAGCCTCTTGGTAGAAATTCTTAAAAGTAATTGAGAATTTATACGTAGGTAAATTATGTAAATGAAGAACCTGGAAAAAATGATAAATAGCACTCTCAGGAATGCAGCTAAGGATTTTTTTCTTTTCAGTTAAGTGTTTTTAAAATGTCCTTTTGCTCAGCAGGCCTGCTTCTGCTTTTGTTTCCCTTCCACACCAAGACAGAACACTCCTGGCGGTGGGACATGGAGGGAGGGCAGCAGTCTGGAGGCAGACAGGCCAGCTGGGCAGGGGTTCCTTCTCAAGGAGGGTGTTGGCATTGCTGGTCTCACACACCTGAGGTGGAATCACACACATGAATGGCGCAAAATGGCGTCTGAGTGGTATTTACTACTTGTGCATTGTCATTATATTAATTTAGATCAGGGACACTGATAAACATCACAGGGTACATACTATCATAAAGAAAGCAGCAGGAACCTGTCAGAGCTACTTCCAGTTGTCTGTAATTACAGTGGAGAACATGCATTCCCATACGTTCACTCCCACCATAGAAGGCAATATGCTTCTTAAAGAAAGTCTATTACAATAATAGACAGTTGAAGTTGGCTTTTAACATATAATACTGTCTTTTATGCTTCCCTACCAGACTGGTTCCCTGACTGTCAGCCCTTTCTTTACTTCCCTGTTCCTTCTTTTCTTCTTTAGCTGTAAGCCCTGCCTCTGCTCCCTACAGCTAGTATAGGACTTGGTGGGAAGCACAAAAGCTCTGGGAGCCTGGGTTGCCTCTTCCTTATGAAGGAGTTAATAATCCCTACCTGGGGGTCCGTCCATTGTTAGGACTAAGGAGATGGAATCCTGTCTTAGAAGGCCTGGTAAACTGGGTAGTACTGTACATTCCAATGGTGCTGCTCTTGCCTCTTATTCTGCCCAAACTTTGGAGTTTAAAACCCTTTGGTGGCTCCCCCTTGCTCTTAATGTAGCACAGATGCTTTAAAGGGGTTCCAAGGCCTGTAGGATCCAGTTTCTCTTATCTCTCCAACCTTATCTCTTCCCACTCTGGACTCTCTCAATCCAAATCTACAGACTTCCTGAACTTTATTTTGAATACTTGAATGTGCTGTGCCTGTTTGTCTTCCTGTCTTTTCACATGCTGTTTCCTTGGCTTAGGTCATTGTCCCTCACCTCCTCCTCTTTGCTTGGCTAATGCAACCTCCAAGTTCATGCTTCTGTATAGAGATTGCTTAGTCTAGGAAGGTTTCCCTAATCTGCAAAAATTGTAGGATTCTATCAGATAGCACTTGTCACCCACGTTGTAATTATTTATTTGTCTCATCTTCATTAAATTGTGATTATTTTGAGCACAGGAAACATTGCTAAGACATTTATTTTGTGGCTCAATTTCCTACCTCAGTGAAGAGAACATATTTAATACTCAATGTGTGTGTGTGTGTGTGTGTGTGTGTGTGTGTGTGTGGATAAAGCAGTAAGTTTCAATTCTACTTTCTTTTTGAAAAATTGATGTCTTCCTTCTCCAACTGTTTTTTTGTACTTTAGAATTATCACTTCATTGTACACAGTGTTGTTTTCTATAGTATATAGTGTATCACTTCCTTTACTATGGTTTTATTCTCTAATGTGTGTTTATATCTTGTTGAGTCCCAGTATAGGTAAACCAGGAACTTTACCCATCTATACATATAAAACCCTAATATGCAAATAGACCGAACAGCAGAACAACCGAACAACCAAACAACCAGTCGCTATGACGTGCACTGACCACCAGGGGGCACATGCGGAACATGGCATGTGTCATTAGTGGCAGGATGGCGGAGCAGGTGAGCAAGGGTGCCAGACCAAGTTGGGGCACCGGTTGCTGTCATCGGGATGAGCCTCTGGTGGTTACTGAAAATCTTTTGCTCCTGTATGTCATGGTCCTGCCCATGCTTGCACCTGCTGCCCGCTCTTGAGCTGCTGCTCACACCCGCTGCCAGCGCCTGGTGCCGGCCCTGATCACTCAGTGCTGGCAGCCAGTGGGAGCAGCAGCTGCCGCCCCTATCACCCCTCAGGTCTTCTCTACCTCCCCCTGCTCCTGAGGGGCAATCAGGGCAGCAGCCACCACCCGCACCCGCTGATGGTGCCAGCCTTGCTCGCACCCACTGCTGGTGCCAACCCCAATTGCTCTGCAGCATCAGTGGGTGCAACTGGGGCTAGCACTGTCAGCACATGGGAAAGGTGGCGGCTGGAGCGGGGCTGCCTGCAGACAGGGGAGTGGGGGCAGGGGCATGGCAGGAGGGGCAGGGGGGAGGGTGCAGAGGATGGGCCTCACAGCCCACAGTTCCTTTCAAGGTGTACAAATTCATGCACTGGGCCCCTAGTATTGTATAGTTGTCTATTGCTATGCAACATGTTTCCCCCAAATTTAGCAGCTTCAAATAACAAGGGTTATCTTACAGTTCTCATTGGTCAGGAATCCAGGAGCAGCTTAGCTGGGTGGTTCTGGTTCAGAATCTTTCAAGATGTCAGCCAGACTGCAGTCATCTGCAGGATCTGTTCCCAAGAAGGCTCACTCACTTGGCTGTTGGCTGGAGGCCTCAGTTCCTTACCATGTGCACTCTCCGCATGGGGCTTCTCAGGTTTCCTAACAACATGGCAGCTGGCTTCCTCCAGAGAGAATGATGCAGAGAGAGAACACAGGAAGTCACTGTGCCTTATGGGACCTATTCCTCAAAGTCTCATACCATTACTTTGTTTTTCCGATTGTTGGAAACGAGTTGTTAAGTCTAGCCCACACTCAAGAGGAAGGGAATTGTGGTCTGGGAATACAGTCTGCATGGTGTCAGTCCTTTGAAAATTCTTGAGACTTCTTTTTAAAAAAAAATATATTTTATTGATTTTTTACAGAGAAGGAGAGGGATAGAGAGTTAGAAACATCGATGAGAGAGAAACATGATCAGCTGCCTCCTGCACACCCCCCACTGAGGTTTTCCCCTCAACTAAGGTACATGCCCTTGACCAGAATCAAACCTGGGACCTTTCAGTCCGCAGGCTGATGCTCTATCCACTGAGCCAAACCAGTTAGGCTCTTGAGACTTCTTTAATGGCCCTTTAGGGGTTCAATTTTGTAACTGCTCCTCCTATCTGCTTAAAAGACAGCTGTTGGGTTGAGAGTTCTATATGCGGGTTTCCCAATTGCTTGTTCAAATCTTTTATAAACTTACTCATCTTTTTTTGTTTGCTTGATCTATTGATACTAAAAGAATTGTGTTAAAAAAGTCCTATCATGACTGTAAATGTGCCTATTTTAGCCATGTTATTCTGTCAATATTTCTTTGTATACTTCAAGATAATATTTTTTAAGATAATATTATTAGGTGTATATTTAGAATTATTATATTTTCCAGGTAAATTTAAGCTTTTTTTAATACAGTGATTCTCTTTATAGCTAGTTATGGTTTTGCCTTAAATTATATGTTGATGATATTAATAGCATAGTTTTCTTTTGATTAGCATTTGCTAATAAAAAGTATACATTTTTCTTTCCTTTCCTTTCACCTCTTTTGTATTCCTGTATTTTATGGGGATCTCTTGTTAGAAGTATATAAGTGGAATTTAAAATATTTGGTTTGACTACGTTTTTCTTTTTATGGGAACATTTTGTCTAATATAATTATTAATATATTTGGACTTATTAGTAATCTTATTTTATGTTTTATAGTATCTCATTATTTTCTATGTTTCTTTTTCTCCTCTTTCTTGCCTTCTTTTGGATTGATTGTTTTTTTTTCTTTCCTTTTTTCCTCTATGAATTTGGAAACTGAACACTGTATTTCTGTTATTTTAGCACTTACCCTGGACACTTTCACATGTTTATTTAACTAATCAGTTTTGGTGTTCTGCAGTTTCAGTGTCCATTTCTAGGTGCATGTATCTTTTTATTTATTAGTTCTGAAGATCCTCAGCCATTAACTCTTCAAATATTGCCGCTGTCCCACAATTCTTAATCTCTCTCTCTCTCTCTCTTTCTCATTTTCATTCTGATTATGTTAGGCATCCTTACTGTATTGTCCATACTCGGCCTTTTTTTTTTCCCCTTTATTTTTCTAACTCTTTATATCTCTGAGCTTCATTCTAGATAATTTATTTCACTTCCTGTTTTTTAATTATCTCCTCAACTTTGTCTTTTCTGCTGTTAACCTTATCTATTAAATTTGTAACTTCAGCTGTTATATTTTTATTTATAGAAATTATATTTATTCTTTTAAAAATATGCTTGGTTATATTTTAATAGACTCTTGCTTCAGTTTCAGCTTAAGGATTTTCAGATACCTTGGTAGTGTGAATTGGGGTTAAAAAATGTAGGTGAGAATCAGGTCATAGTATGAATTCTCAAGTGGTATTCCCCCACTTTACTCAATGTTAAGTTCAAAACAGGTGAATTTCCTCTCAATCTGTATAGGAGTATATTTCTGATTTAGCCTGACTGACACTGAAATTATTACCTACTTCCCAAAGCCTTCCAGTCTACGAAATCTGAAGAACAGGTTGACTGGTTTAACAGAAATAAGAAAATATGAGAGAGAAAATATTAACTTTCAAAACGTTTAGAATCAAGAACAATACACCAACTAGTTTAAATTAATAACAAGGCATTTATTTAAATTAAGTTAAAGTGATATAAGACAAAACAGCACAGAAAACAAAATGTAATGCAGCAACCTTAGATGGCCAAAAGTGAAATCAGGAAGATTATTATTTTATTTTTTTTAAAGAAAGCTGCCAGCAGCTATTGCAGCAACCAGGTTTCTCTGAGAAAGAATGTCTGGACAAGGCAAGTTTTAGGTAAAGGGCTCAACAAATGAGAAATCATAAAGTAAATGATTCTGACACCTCAGGCTTTTTATACTGTGACTGCCTCCAGGGCAGGGACTATTTCTGTTTGGTTAATTCTGTTTGGAATTGCAATCCTGAGCATGTCATGTGATTTTGGTGGAGCTAAACACTCACAGAGCACAGAGCCCATCATGTTGACTTCTCTGGGTCCCTGCTGCCACTCCGCAGAGGCAGGGGTGGCCAACCTAGGCCTTAGCTGCAGCACCCGTGTGAGGGGCTCAGGTACGGTAGTGGGACCCAGGGGTAGGTTAGCAGGCTCTTTGCTAGCAATTCTTTTTATTTTAAAATTTTGTTATTTAAAAAAAATAATTTTTATAGCCCTGACCGGTTTGGCTCAATGGATAGAGCATCGGCCTGCGGACTGAAGGGTCCCGGGTTCGATTCCAGTTAGGGGCATGTACCTTGGTTGTGGGCACATCCCCAGTAGGGGTTGTGCAGGAGGCAAGCTGATCGGTGTTTCTCTCTCATCGATGTTTCTAACTCTCTATCCCTCTCCCTTCCTCTCTGTAAAAAAATCAATAAAATATATTTAAAAAAATAAAAATAAAAAATCATTTTTATATTTATATATATTTTTTCAATTACAGTTGACAATCAATATTATATTAGTTTCAGTTGTGCAGCATAGTGGTTAGACATTTATATAACTTATGAAGTTTTCCTCTTGATAACTCTAGTACCAACCTGGCCCCATACATAATTATTATAATATTATGAGCTATATTCCCTAGGCTGTACTTTACACTCCCATGACTGTTTTGTAACTGCCAATGTGTATTTTTAATCCCCTCACCTTTTTCACCCAGCCTCCGACCCCTCTCCCATCTGGCAGCCATCAGTCTGTTCCCTGTATCTAGGAGTCTGTTTCTGTTTGGTTTGTTTATGTGTATTTCCCATGGGTAGAGCAGTCGTTGTTTTCCCAGCTCTGGAAGAAGTGTCTTGAGCTGATTTCTCCAGCCAGTCTTTTCCTTTGTGAACAAGGAACAGGTGACCTGATACCATTTGGCCCTGGAAGGGACATTGAAGATAATAAAAAAAAGTAGCTAACACTTTCGAGTGTCCACCATGTTCCAAGCACTGTTGTAAGTGCTTTGCTTGTATGAACTCATTTCATAAGACTCTGAGATATCACCTCATATCTGAATGGTGAAAGATGTCCCAAAGCTAGGTTTATCTAAGGTCTCCCCAAAATGACCTAGAACCAAAACCCTAATGTGCTTTCAGATTTATTACTGCTTCCATTACAAATAAATAACATTCTTCAGAGAGTAAGTTACGTACTTGGATAATTTTGGCCCATATGTATACCTCTCTATTTATACACACATAAATATAAATGAATGGCAATTGTAATAGATGAAAATCATTGGCAAGATAATTCTTATCATCTGTAAAACTTTTTAAAAAATAGCAAATTCCCTCTCAAATTTACTTGGGAACTTGCTTAAACCAAATAGGAATTACCTTTGTCTTTTCCATTTTATTTAGGCATCTGTGCTATCCACCAGTGGTTTAAATTAGAGGGTTTCTGGATTCTATTCTTTGCCCTCCTATTGAAATATTTATTTTATTAGACACATACAGCATTTCTCATGTATTAGGTACTAGACTACCTATATTAATGTTATGAGCTCTTTATAAAATGAACCAAGATGTCTTTTTGGTTTGGATGCGGGAAACAACCCTTCCCTCTCTTTACACTGGTAAGTCTCATCCTCTTCAATTACTGTGCATGCTAGTTCCCAATAAACAGTACTGCTTAATGAACTGTGCTTTGTGTTGGATAGTAGCAGGCCCATCAGATCTGCTGGGCTTCACCTGGATGCAGGCTCCCTGATATAAGCATCAATCCCTTTTCTCAGCCTGTCTGCCGGTGGGCTGGCCAGTATCTTACACTTCTCAGTAGCAATTACTACATAGCATCTGTAGAGGAGCTGGTGGAGGTCACTTTCAATAGTGATAATGATAATCTCCCCTTCCCCTCTCATCTCCTTGCTCTTCAGTTATTTTTTTTAAAAAAAGCATTTACATTGAAAGGTAAGATATGACATTCTGTGTCTAACTCTGCTTACTGCCTGCTACAGCAGGAGGACTGATTCGCCCAAGATGCACACCAAAGTTAACATCCCCAGAGCTTCAGTCCCCAGACATTTTTGTCATTTAACATAGACTCTTCCATTCGCCAGTGAAGGGGTTTCTATCAAGCAGGTTTAATACCAAATAGGCCTCAGGTGGGGGGAAAGAATGCCTCTTGGTAGATGGTAGAAGGAAATCTCCCCTAATTCTTCGTACAAGACTGGTTCAGATGGATGACTCTTCTTTCTGCACACAGTGCCCATCCTGGGAGATGCCTTAGCGATGACTTGAAAGAGGTCTTCTGTGAAGGGTAAAGAAACTGATGTCAAAGGGGCCAAAGGACTTGGTCAAGGAACACAAATTGGCAGCGTAACCAGAAGCATTGGATAGCCTCTGTTTACCCTCCAGATTCATGTCCGCCCTCTCCCACCCTGCTCTCAGCCTAGGAAGCTGACCCATCCAGGCTGTATCAATACACACCCTCCCTGCTTGGCTGAGGCAGTGTGAGATCATAACTTTCACTTCTATTTCTTCAGCCACACTCTTCACTTGCAAATGCTCCCCTGTTAATCCTCTGACTAAAATCCTTGAGAACAGGCAAGACCCCTGCATTGTGGGGCCTGGAACTGTGTCCATCTTGTTCCTGGTAACTGGCACAGCCCTGACACACAGTGTGAATGTGTATGAGGGAATCAGTCTTTGATTTCCTATACCAAAGCTTGACACAAAGTAGGACCACAAAATATGCCTATTAAATAAAATAATTGTTTTCCCAATGCATTCAGCTCAATAAATGGAGAGATGTTCAGATACCGCTGATAGCTGTGCAAATTTTGAGGAAATTACATCTCTTTAGCTTCCACAACTCTACAGAAAAATGAATAATATCCAATCCTGTGTTTTCCTCTTAGGAATGGCAAGAGAATTTAAATGTAATACTTGATGTGAATGGAATGCCTTGAGGTTCTTGGAAGAGAAAGAATCTGTTTTTCAGAAAAGATAGAATCTAGTAAGAATGCTATGTTGGCAAAGGAAATATTGCTTTGTTACATAGTGTATTTTACATTAAAGTGACATAATGTAAGTTAAGGTCTCAATCTAATCTAGTGTTTGGCATAGAGAAAGCACTTAGCAAATGCTTGCTATTGTCTTTAGTGATTATTTTGCAAAACTCTACTCCAACATTAGGTAATGAACTCCAGAATCTCTTTGTCATTATATTGTTGAAATGGAGTGTTATGTGTCTATTTGTAGTGTTCTTTGCTCATTGTACCATTGCTATATTAATAAACAATCATTTAAAATAACTAATGTGGGTAAGGAGGTACATGGGTGGGTGTGGGATTATGGGAATGGAATTTGTTATAGAAGATCCAGCAAGGGCATAGAAAATAAAACAGGTTGCGAAATAGCCCATTTAGGGAACTTGGAAAGCTGTTTGCACTTTGAGGTTCCTGAAATGATATTTAAAAAAAAAAACACAAAATTTTTCTTTGTTTTAACAGCAATATCTGTCTATTATAGAAGAACTATAAAATATCCTATATAATAAAAGCCTAATATGCTAAATGTCCAACCATTCGTTCGACCGTTTGACCAGTCACTATGACATGCACTGACAACCAGGGGGCAGGTGCTCTGATCAGTAGATTAGCTTGCTGCTGGGGTCTGACCGATGGGGACTGGGCGAGACAGGCCAGACACGTCCTGGAGCCCTCCCATGGTCCCTCCCTGGCCTCTAAAATATTTCTTCTAATTAATTTTCTTTCAATGTGCATGAATCTGTGCACTGGGCCTCTAGTAATATATAAGTTGATGTTTTTTGGTCTCTCAAGTTGGCAAAATAAACCTCAAAGCAAAACAGAATGCCCACCCAGTATTGGAAAAGGCATGTTTAATACCCCTCTGGTCAACTCACAGGATGGGATTAAGCCTGGGTGGGTGGAGCTGTTCTGTCTGTCTTCCCCAAGATGAGATGGTACACGATTTTCTTGCCGGGTGACCAATGGTTGGTCTCAGATAGTAACTGGGGTGGCGAGGATAAGAAAGAATAAGTAGGCAGAGGAAGGAGTGAAGGAATAAATCATTTCAGAAGAATTTGGGAGACAGGAATGAACACAGGAAGGAACATTAACCTTTGAGATCAGAGGTAAATGATGAAGAGAAAGTCACTCCCATGGGTCTTGGAGCCGTGATTCCATTGGCACTTATCCTAATCACTAGGTGCAGTATGACAGGTACATGTTTAAAGTGAATAAAAGTAATTCATTTGACTTGGTACTTTCAGGGGGCTTGAATCATGTCTAAAGAAGCTGTTTCATTTCTTCAGACATGATTAGCATTGGGTCTGTTTCCTCCACTATTTCCCAAGGTCTCTGGTTCTTTCCTACTCTCCAGCTCTCCCCATGACCTCTGCACAAAGTGGCACTTGGCAAAAGCTACCAACTGAACATTTTCCCCCAAAATAAGTCCAACAAGGCATATAATTTGACAATGTCTTCTGACTTTGAAAAGTATGAATGCTACTCTACAAAAGTAGGGCACTCATTTATCACCATGCCCGTAGAGAAGGCATCGGTCAAATATTCCTGAGGGCTTTGCTCCAAGAGCCTGGCTGACTCACCTCAAACAGAACTACTATTTGGGCAGCAACTTCCCTTTTGAAGTTTTCAAGATCAGAAGGATGATTTCCCCCAAATCCTGGTTTTCTTGGGAGTGGCAAACAGGCTTTGGAAATACCCTAATAAATCCAAAGGGTTTCTACTTGGTTCTGGACTGCTCCTTACTGACCCTGTTAATGGGGGTACTGTTATACACCAAAACCCTTGGAAGGACATGCGGGGGAGCACACAAATCCCTACCTCTTCAGAGGAAAAACAGATAGCAGCTTAAAGCAACAGAAATGTAATTGTTAACTAAAACAAAGTACAGTTCTATTTTTTTGGTAGTGTCAACACCACAGATTTTTAACCCAGGTGGGAAACACCAGGACAGAATGTGAACACAAAGCACACTCATGCTCCTCTTCGGCTCTGCCTGTATCAGTATTTAGCAAGTGGGTTTGTCTGGCCGCTATGCAGCACGGGGTTCTCCTTTCTTTCACTTCCCTTATTTCCCTCTTCAAGAAAGATGCTCTTGTGATCTTTGCCCTTCTCCCAACCATCTTCTGTTCTCTCAGAGCAGCACCTCATATCCAGGTGCTGGCCCCTCTTCTAGATGAGCCTGTCTCCTGGCCACAGCTGAGTGATGGGGTGGACACCTGACCCAAACCGGCCAATCTGAGTTTCTCTCCTGAGAACTTGCAGTGGGACCCAGTTAGATAGGGACTAAAAGTTATTGGAGCTAAGTCCCAGTGTGGCAGGCAGAATTTCTAATCCCCGTCTCCCAAACTGTAATAGGTGAGATGATAAGACATCTATACCTTATGATTGCTATGTTATGTGGCAGAGTTGACCTTAAGATAGGGAGATTATCCGAGTGAGCCTCAGCTAATCATCTGGTCTCTTAAAAGCAGCAGAAGCTGGGGAGATTTGAAGCAGGAGAGAGGGGACTTTGACACCCCACTGCTGACTTGAATCAAGAATGGGGTATATGTGCAGAAACCACAGTGCCCTCTAAGAGCTGACAGCCAGATAGGAAGCAGGGAACTCACTCCTATAATCACAAAAATATGGTTTCAGCCAACAACCTGAATGAGCTTAAAAGTGGACTCTCCCCCAGAGTTTCCAGAGAGCCCAACCTGGCTCAGACCTTGGCTTTGGCCTCAGGAGATCCTGAGCAGAGAGCCCAGTTGAGTCATGCCAGACTTCTGACCTATAAAACTGTGAGCTACGAAATCTATGTTGCTTTAAGCTGCTATGTTTGTGGTAATATGTGAATGGCAGCATCAGAAACCAATGCACAGGGAGGCGGCAGTGCATTTGGAGAGGGTGGCAACCTCCTGCAGCCCAGGGCCTCAGCACAAACTCCTTCCTTCCCTCCTTCACTTTCTTTACTTGGTTTATGAGCTATAAAAGTATTTTCCAATAAAATCCCTTCTTTCTGCTGAAGTCAGTAAATGTGCTTTTCTGTTGCTTATTACCAAAAAGGCTCACCATAAGGAGGTACAGACTTGAGTGTCCCGCAATAGTGTGTATCACAGTGTCAACCTGGTACCTGGAAATGTGGCTCTGTGAAGCTGCAGGAGAGGTTAGATGAACTTTGGGAAGTCTCAGAACCTTAAGTGGATTAAGGTTATTGAAAAGTATCTACTATTTTTATTGAGTATTTATTGCATTTTAAAGACATTATTTAGAGGTGGTGACAATGTCGAATTTGATCCATAGATATGCCCACCCATCCACATAAAGCCAAGTTACATTGTTCACTAATAGAAATACTTTGCAATAGGCCTGTTCACTTGGTTAGGGTACACGCGCTGAAGCTCTGGTAGCCTGAAGGTTAGTTTACACTGAGTGAAAAGCTAGGTGAAGCCAGAGCATGGCCTGCTGCTTCAGGCATTGGTGAGGCCAGAGGTTCCTTGAGAGGCCTCCCCACCCCCACCCAGCTCCAGCTGGCTGCCCACAGTGGAGCCCAGACCCCCGCAGGGACCAGACCAACCTGGCCTCTGGCCAGGCAGAGTGAGGGAGCAGAATGACAGAGACATACCTCCAGGTGCAGACAGCTGGCTTGGCAGAGGAGAAGGGGCTGATTAACACAGAGGAAGAGGAGGGGCAGGCCAAGGGCACTATCCTGAGCCTGGGAATCAGCCCATGCCTGGACTCCCAGACTGCAGAGGAGTGTCACCCTCTGTCCTTGAGGGTCAGTCAGAGGGGAGGAAGGCATGGACAGCAAGCTCCTTTTTCACTCTGCCGCTGGAGGCTGGGGCTGGGAGTGAAATAGAAGTAGGGGAGGGAGAACTAGCAGAGGGAAGATGCATCCACTTAAAATGTACCCACAGTGGAGAAAGTGTTCTTGGCATTGCTTGCTCGGAGTGTACAGTAAGGTTGAGGTCCACAGGATTTCTTTCCAGCTGCTCCTATACATTTATTATAGTGTCATAACCTTTTTTCTTTCTAAACTGTCCTTGGTGCAGAAAGCATGACTGCGTTGGTTACAGACAATGAAATACAGTCCTTTCTGGGTGGAGTCAGTGGGAAAAGGAAGAGGATAAGGCCAAGGACAGGGAGGAGGAACTGTGAAAAGCTGTGTGTAAGCAGGAACAAAGAGTAACTGGGTCTTGGACATTCTTCAGAGAAAACAATTCTAAAAGAAAGAATCCACTTAGATTTTTGGAGGGGTCTCCTTTGGGCACAAGGACAGAAAACTCGGGTTGCTTATAGAAGGTTGATTTGGGCTCTGCTCCCTGTCCAGGCAGGCTCAGCCTGGGACCCCGGGGACAGCCTAGTTGATTTCAAGCTGCCAGCCAAGCCTGACGCATAGTTAGGTGGTTTTGGAAAGAAACCCCACAAACTGATCCTACCTTTCTGCCTCCCTACACTTAGGTTTTGGCTTTCCTTTCCCCTCTAACCAGTTTCTTTAGGGTTTAGTATGTTCACTTATAGTATTTCTTCACAATGGGAAAGAAGTAATAAATTGGCTGGGTTCCTAGCTGAAAGTCAATCTTGGTATTCCATTGATAGGAAAGCCTCTTATCTCCCCTGCTCTTTTCCCAAGAGAGCCTATAGATTAGGCATTTTGCTATTTTTCAAATCTTTCCGCGAACCGAAAGTAACTAGATAACCATCGTGTAAGATAAAGGGCACGTTGTCTGATGGATAGGCTAGTGGTCGGCAAACTCATTAGTCAACAGAGCCAAATATCAACAGTACAACGATTGAAATTTCTTTTGAGAGCCAAATTTTTTAAACTTAAACTTCTTCTAACGCCATTCCTTCAAAATAGGACTCGCCCAGGCCGTGGCATTTTGTGGAAGAGCCACACTCAAGGGGCCAAAGAGCCGCATGTGGCTCGCGAGCCGCGGTTTGCGGACCGCGGGGCTAGGGGAATAAAATATTTGGGATTTCCCCCCTGCTTCTGTTCATCTACTTAATAGTGTTTCAACAATTGGCTCCTGTAACATCAGCTCTTTTTGCTGTAAAAAAAGAGAGACAAAAAAGAGTTTAATTCTAATCATTTCCTTCACAGTTCCAGAGGAGATTTAATGAAGGTTTATGGACCATAGAAACTAGTTGTTTACTGCATCCCCTCCCCAACTCCCATATCCACATACGCATTTCCTGTAATATTTGATGGAGCCTGAAAATACTCGTTCTGGCTTTAGCCCTGGTATGTGCTCTTTAAGGAAGAAAATGTATTATTCACGGCTGATTTGGGTAGTCTCTTGCTCTGATGTGTCTTTGATCTTTCAGCAGCCCTTCGCTCCACTGATCACAGCCTTCCCTTAACCATGTAAAAGGCTCAAAGGGCCCTCTGACACCTAGTTCAACTCGGATTTCTCAGTGCGTTCTCAGATGGTGTCTCTGGGGACATGTTCCCCTGACCCACTGCGTCAGCCCTTTCATCAGACCCAGGGCTCTGCCAGGGAGCACGGTTCCTCTTGCCTACTCCAGCTCTTACTCACTTAATTAAGAGCAATGATAGCATGTATTTAAGGAGAGGAGATCTCTTAGGATCTAAAAAATGGGGATTACAAAATCTGTATTTTGGTGTATAGTATTTTGGAGAGATTTTCAGTTATGAGGGAAACTAGTTTAGAGTTTGCTTTACAGATGGGTAAGTAGAAAAGTCAGGGACAAATTAGCTCTGCTCTTTGTTGCTGAAGGAAGGGGAAGCGCGAGATCCTAGATCCACTGCTACGCATGGAAGGGGTCCCATCTCTCTCTGCTGCCCTCCTCTGCCTAAAATATACATCAGTTGGGGTGCGCTACTCCTGCACATGTTTGGGAGCCAGTGAGAGTGTGGCATCACAACCCCCAGGGCAGTGGATGGATAGTGGGGAAATGGGGAGGGATGAATCTCACCCCAGCACTTGTGCCATGCCTGAGCCATTGTGGGCACGCAATACATATTTATTGAATTAATTTGATGTAGAGCCAGAAAACCTGTCCTGACTCTCTTGTTTACTGAGCCCAAGATTCCTAATCTGAGTAGGGGATGGGGAGGGGTTATTTCTTGTCCTAGCTGCCTCATGAAATGGTTGTGAGGATAAATGTGAGAGTTCCTGGACCATAAAACTATACCACACATATAGGGTGGTTTTCTCAAATATGGCTTCTGCTGGGAAGACAGTGGACATCATAATTGAAGACAGTTTATAAACCCCTAAACTGCCTGAGCACATGGGTATAACTCTTGCCTCCACTTCTCCACGCACTACCCCTCCCTCCCCTACACACACAGACACACACAGACACACACACACACACACACACTCTTTGAAGCTGTCCTTTCACAACTGGCTTCCCTGCCAAAGGTGGTACCACAGCTAATGGCATGGGGTAAGAGTCAAATGCAAACCACATTCTTCCCATATTGCCTGCTTTTGTCTCTCTTTTTTAATGTTTGGCCCTTATCACATTTTCTTTCACTCTAGACATATGATTGAAGGGCCATAACATGTTCTGTTGAATTAAATTTGTCCTTATTTGGACATTTTCTTATGGAGTCTAATTCATAAATTAATACATGTAATCTGATCAAAAGAGTGGCAACTAGCATGTGCTAGATGAGAGTTAGCGTCTACTAACTATTACAGGTTACTAACCTACTCAGATGCCTCCTCCTTAGAAAGGTCTTCTCTGATTACCTATCTTAAGAGTATGGTCCATCACACTCTGTTTTTCCCCCCTATTTTATTTTTCTTAATAGCACCTATCATTATTATATATACTCTGTTGCTTATTATCTGACTCCATTAAAATGTAAGCTCCTTAGAGGCAGATTTTGGGTCTGTTTTGATCACGTCTATATTTCTAATGCCTTGTATATAGTAGGCCCTTAATAAGCATTTATTGCCCAGACAACCATGCAGAATTTTGTGGTTTTTTAAAATCGATCAGTGTTATTTCTGGAGCAAGCTTGTGAAAGCCAATTTTGTGCATTTTTCTGACGTTGTTTTTGGTGACATCACATTGATTGTCTGAAATCAGTCATGGTGGGAGTGTTTACATCATGGAAATTGGCAAATACTATAAATCAACAGCCATGCCCCTCCTTCCCTCCAGTCTATGGTTAAACATTTACCAGCACAGCTCTGTTTCTAAAGAACCAAATCAACCACAGGTGGGTTACACAGTTCAGAGGACTGGTGTATGAGTTAGACGTGGCCAGAAATGCTTTGTCACTGGCCCTCACTAGCCTTGGAATCTCTTATCCACCCCCTAAAATGTTGGTTGGTCCTGTGACTGACCAATAGAATACAATAGAAGTAACCTTTTGCTATTTTCAGACCCACCCTTTAAGAGGACTGGAAACTTCTATTTCCTTCTTGTATCTCACCCTGCTGTGAAGAAGTCCAAGAAGCTGCAGGGAGAAGCCTGGTAAAGAGTATCTCAGCTGATTACCATCAGCTTGCCAAGCTTGTGAGTGAAGCCAGGTTGGAGGTAGATCCGCCAGCCCCGGGCCAGCTCCCCAGAAGATGCCTGTGGATCAGAGATGAGCCATTCCCACCAGAGGTACCCAAACTGTCAAACAGTGAACAAATAAACCAGAGAGTGAGAAGGGGAAGATTGTGTTGGTGATTTGGGAAAGGAGACAATGTGAAAGAGTTGTCTTAGAAAGTGAGAAAGTCAATTTCTTTGAAATATATTTTAGGATTGTATGATTAATTTGAATGAGCTGAACATATACCTGAAAGTTTTTGCCAAATGGGTGTGTTTATTTCAGCTACATCAGCAGGAAGTGAAGTGTTTAATTGGGGTGGGAGCTTCATCAGACAATAAAATGAAGGAAGCAAGCAACTAAGGAATTACAGATGTAGAGATAGCTATAAATATAGATATAGGTGTGTGTGTGTGTGTGTGTGTGTGTGTGTGTGTGTGTGTGTAAAATTGTGTAACATGGGATCAGAATGTAGTCAAGAGTAAGAGCAAAGGTAAAATATATGAAATTGGGTAGAAGTGCAGGCAGGGGGATTGAGAGTAGAAAGGCGTTGGGACCAATGAATTGGAATTGGGATGTCATAATTGCTGGAGGGAGGATACTGGAGTAAGTGACTTGGAAGGAAATAATGTGGTGGTCAGAGAGTGGAGGCTTTAAACTGAGATGTTAGAGGTGTTACCATTATTGGTGATAATGAAGACTGGGGGTATAACCATGCTAGTGGGTGCCTCAGGTGGGCTGTAAAAAGAGGTCTTTGGAAGTGAGGAGATCAAGAAACTTCAAAGCCAGGGTTATGGTAGATTGTTTTCAGAGAGGTTGAAGTTTCCATTAATGATGACAGAAGAATCAGAATAAGGGAAGATGGTTGAGCCAGATGGTGAAAGTCAGTAAATAAAGGGAGTGACCTGGGAGTCCGTGGTGAGAGCACAGAAGAGGGGTGGGTCATGGTGCCATCATCTGATAGCCTGTTCTTCAGAAAGAGCTGAGGTTTTAAATAGAGGAGATACCAGACGTGGTCTGGAAGCAACCATGGAGGACCAACCCGAGGCCCTGTGCCAGAGGGTGAGAGGAAAATCAGTCTCCACTTGCAAGAGCTACATGGGGGCTTGGTGCTCATTCCCATTAAACACAATGCTCCCCTTTTATAGCAAATCTCCTAGCTGTAATACAATGCAAAGACAAAAGGAAAGTAATTTATACTAAGATAATTTCATCTTGACATGTAAAATATTTGGTCATCATTTCTATAAAAGGCCTAATGCCTGGCTGGTGTGGCTCAGTGGTTGAACGTAGACCTATGAATCAACGGAGGTCATGGTTCAATTCCCAGTCAGGGCACATGCCTGGGTTGCCAGCTTGATCCCCAGTGTGGAGCATGCAGAGGGCAGCCAATCAGTGATTCTCTCTCATCATTGATATTTCTATCTCCCATTCCCTCTCCCTTCCTCTTAGAAATCAATAAAAATATATTAAAAAAAATAAAAGGCCTAAAGAAGTTGCTTGTTATTTGGACCCATTAAGTGAACACTGTGATGCTACAGTGACGCAGGCAGACCGTGAGAGGTGTGCTGCCTTCCCCAATGTGATTTTCCCAAATGCTGTACAACTCGGAGAAAGTGCATAAAACAAGGCACGATGTTCCGCTTATTTACACGTAAGTTTTATTTCTGGAAAATTCAGTGTATTTTAAAACCGTGAGAAATACACTTTGGGCTTATCTGTGGAATAGAGTTAAATTCTAGCTTCAGATCATTATAAATAGTTTCCTAAATCCTGTGACTATCTGTCAGGTTACAGAGCAATTCTTCATTGTGAGGGGCTGTTAGGCTCATTGCAGCAAATCTCATCCCCCTGGCAGAAGCAGCACCCAATCATTTTGGTGACTAACATTTCACATTTTCAAAATGCTTCCTCATCACTGAGTTAGAGTGACAAGGTAAGGCTCCGAGGTAAAGTTGGAGATACAGGGGTTTTGCTGATGACACCTCACGGGTTCCAGAGGGCACACTGCTCGGCTTTGGGGGATGGGAGGGTGGAAGGCTCAGTGATAGGAGGGCACGTTCAGAGCTCTGGGGATAAGAGCCCAGGTGGCAAGAAGCTGGGCTCCCTGTGGTGATGGACAGGAACAGAGATGTGAGCCCTGACAGGAGATCCTCCTGGTGGTCTCTCCAGGGAAACTGGGAAATCAGGTCAAATGACAGCTTCCTCCTTGGATGGCCCTGAAGGCAGTTTGCTGTGGAGAGGCAAGGCTGTGCTGAGCCTGGGCATGGCCCCCTCAAGGGAGTGTTTTCCCCCCATGTTTCCTCTCAGCCTTCACCGTTGTCAGCTTAATGACTGCATAATGTTCTGTGGGGCTGGTATACCATGAATTATTAAAGCATTGCCCTCATGTTGGAAATTTAGGTTGTTTCCAATTTTTTGCTATTTAGAATTTGTTGCAGAGATTGTTTATAATGCATATATTTGTGCTGCAGTTTCAATACCTCCTGAAGCTAAACCTCTAGTAGTCCATGAGTCTAAACACTTTTATAATTTTTTTTCATTATGGCCATTTGCTATTCAGAAGGAGTTTTTAAAAACCAATTTATAATACCATCAGAATTTGTGAGCATATTGGTTTCTCTGCAATCTCATCAAAATTAAGTGTCATTTAAGCTTTTTCCTCTTACACTAGTGGATAGAAAATGCAATCTCAAGATTGCTTTTAATTTAGTTTTTTTGATTATCAGCAAAAAGGATTTTTTCATGTTTGTCTACTCCTTGTATTTCTCTATCTGAATTGTTTATGACCTTTGTGCATTTCCTTTGTAAGTTCTCAATATTTTTGTTCTAAATTTAAATGAACTACTCATAGAATGTGTATATACACACATATGTGCCACCACCCCCCCTCCCCAACACACACACACATTATCTTCCGCTCCTGATAAAAAATTCTATATTCTGCAGTCCACCCTGCCCTATCCCAGTCTGTTTTCCTTTGGACATTCTGCTTTTGATGAAAAGCTAGGCAGTATTCAATTTATTATTAATCAGTTGTGTTCCTAAAGTAGAGTTTCTCAACTTTGGCTGCATATTGGAATCATCAGGAGAGTTTTAAAACCTACTGATGCCTGGGTTTCACTTCTGATTTAATTGGCCTGAGCATTGGGGTTTTTAAAAGCTCCCCAGGTAATTCTAATATGCTGCCAAGGTTGAGAGCCACGATACTAAAATTTGTAAATTGGTTGTTGGTTTAAAATGAAGCAGGAGGAGTTGGTGGGTGGATCAAGGGGAGAGAATGGGCAGGTAGGGGTGGTAGTGGAACACGGTGCGGTTGAAGGTGGGAGGTGGGGGTGGGCGTCCAGGCTTCCACTGGCGTAGATAGATAAGTGGGCATATTTCTTGGTGTTAGTCAATGCCTGCTTTCTTCTGACTTTATCCAGAATCAGGCTGTCTGTTTCTTCTAACCAAGTTCTTTCCTCTAAGACCCACAATGGGATGGAGCCTACCCAATCTTGTCATACACCCTACTGTAATGCTGTCATGTGGTTTTTAAAAAAGAATTAGAGAGTAAAAGGATCTCCAAGGATTTTCCAATACCTTTTCTCTTTTTGATTTACATTTTGGATGGAGGAAGATAACATATGTTCTGAATGTCCCAGTTCTCACTAACTGTGGATAGCAATGAGATTTCATTAACTTTGAATCCCTCCAGATAGGTGCGTGGTAAATAATTATTGAAGGATCCATTGAGTCGGAGGGTTTCGCAAGTCCTTCTCCACTGCTTATATGTTGGCTTTTCTTGCCAACCCTTCTTTTTAAAATGATTGAATTTTGCCCCAAAACTGTGTCAGGGGAAATAAAGGCAAATCACCTAACCATTGAACTGGTCATTTGCTACTTGAATCAATCAGTAACACTGTTAGCCGCTCTGTGGAAGAGGAATAGTACTGGCCATTTTCACAATGCTGTGTAAAAAGTAAGAATTGTTTGGAAATAAAAACCAGAATCAATTGAAGCACACCTAGTTTATTACCCTGAATTAATTTGCTCTCTCTCACCTTTTGAATTAGATGACAGTCAAATAGCACATGAACATTAGATGTGTTTGTGTATTAAATAAATACTATTTAAATTTAACAACTTCTAGAGCAGTGGTTCTCAACCTTTCTAATGCCGCGACTCTTTAATACAGTCCTCATGTTGTGGTCACCCCCAACCATAAAATTATTTTCGTTGCTACTTCATAACTGTAATTTTGCTACTGTTAATGAATCGTAATGTAAATATCTGTGTTTTCCGATGGTCTTAGGCTCTACAGCAGCGGTTCTCAACCTGTGGGTCATGACCCACAGGTTGAGAACCGCTAGCAGGGTTGCCTAAGACCATCGGAAAACACAGATATTTACATTACGATTAATAATCGTATTAAAGGGTTGCGGCATTAGAAAGGTTGAGAATCACTGTTCTAGAGGATACTCTGGAGTAAATAAAGATTTTTAAATACCTCTGATAGTTTTTAGTAACATAAATATTATAAGAATCTGAATCATGAAACAGTATTTTGCACATTTAACTAATATATACTTGCATGGTTGAGACTTTAATAATAAAAATAAAACAAGTGACAATTTTTTCATTGACAGTTATTACCCCCAAAATGTAACTACCCAGAATACTTTATTCTCTGCTTATTCCAGGAAGTTTAGATTTTATTGTAAAAAATAAAAGCATATAAACCATTATCTTCTAGAATTTGCCAGAACACACATCTATTATTGAATGTATTTTAAATAAAAAGTTTTATAATTGATAGTAAACAACTTGGGATATTTATGGATTGAAAAAATTTAAGCAAAGTAATTTTTTGTTTTTTAAAAATAGAATGATCATATGGTATCTGAGAAGTTACTACAGTTATTATAGATTTAGAGTTATATCTCTTACAGTACAGTGGGTTAGGTATTGGCATACTCTTATTAAAAGCAATTTGAAAATATTGATAATATGTATATAAAAATACTAGAGGCCCTGTGTACGAAATTCGTGCCGCTCACCTGCCTGCCTGCCTGATTGCCCCTAACCGCTTCTGCCTGCCAGCCTGATCACCCCCTAACCACTCCCCTGCCAGCTTAATTGATGCCTAACTGCTCCCCTGCCAGCCCGATTGCCCCTAACTGCCCTCTCCTGATGGTATGGTCACCCCCAACTGCCCTCTCCTGATGATATGGTCACCCCCAACTGCCCTCCCCTGCAGGCCTGGTCACCCCCAACTGCCCTCCCCTGCTGGCCTGATCATCCACAACTACCTATCATCCACAACTACCTGCCAGCCATCTTGTGTCCACATGGGAGTGGCCATCTTGTGTGTTGGAGTGATGGTCAATTTGCATATTGTCTCTTTATTATATAGGCTTTTTAAAGGGTAAACATTTTGTAAAAAGTTATTAGGCGAATTTTAGGGAAAGGAAAAATGGATAAATTATTTGTCCCAAACTACTGAACCCAGCAAATTAGATTTGTTTTAATGGTCCAAGGGGCTAAAGTGACAGAAAATAGAGTCTAGGGCAGCCGTGGGCAAACTACGGCCCGCAGGCCGGATCCGGCTGTTCTATCCGGTTATCTTGCTCTCCCCTCTGCTCCTTTACTTTGAATTTATATTAGTTCACACAAACACTCCATCCATGCTTTTGTTCTGGCCCTCCAGTCCAGTTTAAGAACCCATTGTGGCCCTCGAGTCAAAAAGTTTGCCCACCCCTGGTAGGGCCTGAACAAGGTAGAGGTCTAATGGGAAACGCTACTTGTAAAACTGAGGTTAGACTCAGGGTAAGAGCTAGACCCTCAGGATTAGTGTCAACCAGAAACATACATATAATTCTTTTTTTTTTTTTTTAAATATATTTTATTGATATTTTACAGAGAGGAAGGAAGAGGGATAGAGAGCTAGAAACATCGATGAGAGAGAAACATCGATCAGCTGCCTCCTGCACACCCCCTACTGGGGATGTGCCCGCAACCAAGGTACATGCCCTTGACCGGAATCGAACCCGGGACCCTTCAGTCCACAGGCCGACGCTCTATCCACTGAGCCAAACCGGTTTCGGCAAACATACATATAATTCTTAACCAACCCCACCTTCAATGAACTGTAAGGAAAGTAACCTTGGTTCTGAGCAGAGCCAGTGTTGGGGAAACTGGCCCTGACATATCTTAGCCACAAAAATCTACCCTTGTGAATCTTTTTTTAAGAACAAATTTTATATCATTTGGATAGTTAAAAAACTTCAAGCCTAATTTTAGATTAAAGTGGGCTAGTAGAAGCTTCGGGCAACTGGGTAGAAGCAAAAGCAAATTCTGTCTGGATGAAAGCATATTCCTAACAGGCGATAAAAAGTCCCATAGTTTCCATGGAAAATGAGTATTTCACAGTAAGAAATAACCAAGCACACAAGGAAATTGGCACCAGGAAGTAAACCCAATAGGAAAACATGTGGGAGGAAAAGATCTACAAAGGTTTCATATAATGGATTATTATTTAAGGAATATAAAATCATCATGCTATGTTGAAAGAAATAAAAGACAAGCTTGAAAATATCTACATAGAATAAGAAATTTTAAAGTCTAGACAATTTTGAAAAAGGACCACATAGAACTTCTAGAAAAAATCATAATTAAGATTAAAGCACATCATATGGGTTAAAAATAAAGATAAAGAGAGAATTAGTAAATTGGAAGATAGGTCAGAAGAAATTACCCAGGATGATTATTTATTTATTTATTTATTTATTTAGTATTTATAGCATCAAATAGTGTCCTAGGTCTTGTATGGAAAAGATAAATGATAGCAATAGACTTTTCTACATTTGCAATTATATGTGGCACTTATATGAATAGTGTCTCCATGAATGTGTGTAATCTTGGTGAATTTGCAGTGTTAGATAAAAATTTTAACTTAATTTGAGATTTGATATGTTTGGTTTTGAACATTTACCAATTGTCTTCCAAGACATAACGTGTCTGGATTTTACTCACAAGGACAAGTCTTCCTCCTTAAAGTTTTACAAACTTCAGATGCTGAAATTTGGGAGGGGATGCAAATACTAAGATAAGTCAATTAGATTAAAAATGATCTAAATTTAAAAGATGGATAGGAGAAAAATAATTTTTCATTTTGGAGAAACAAAATTATGCATCTATAGAAAAATAATTTAGGAGATGCAAAATTATCCAAGGGTGGGTGAAATCTGTAAAGAAATGAATGCCTAAAAAAAATGACATTAATGATGAAAAATTTTAACACTGAGATGTGCTCTAGAAACAATGAAGACACCATTTTCTTGAACAGAATAATAGTTGACCCAGCTGAAAATAATCTGAAATTTTAGGTACAAGCTCAAATACTGTTAGGTACTGTCAGATAATTCATTTTTACTCACTGAACAAACAGGATAGTTTTAGTGGGGTTTGATTTTGGGTGGGAGGAAAATATGAATGCTCACACTTCATCAACAACTATCACTCAGCATACCAGCAACAACAAACATCTCTAGAAGATGGCCTTTTTCACTTCTATTAAAATATATTTAGTCTACTAACAAGCAAAAAAAAATTATCTACACTAATAAAAGAGAAATATTCAAATTGACCATAACTCTGAGACACCCACCAGCCAATCAGGAGCGAGTATGCAAATTAACCCAACAAAGATGGAGGGTTAATTTGCATACACAGGTGCAGAGCAGCCAGGTGGGGCAGGACGCCTGCTATGAGGGACAGGGTGGGGGTGAAGGGAGCTACAGGAGCGGAGCTCCAACCAGAGCAGAGAAGACTGAAGGCTCCAGCCAGAGCGAAGACTCCAGCTGGAGCGAAGATGGAAGGTGGAGGCCAGAGCGAAGGCCTGGGTCCCAGGTGCCAGAGGAAAACTGGTGCCGGCAGCCAGGGGAAGGAAGGCCTATTGCACGAATATTCGTGCAACGGGCCTTTAGTGTTAATAATAACTACTACTTAGCTGAGCACTTACTATATACCAAATACTGAATTAATCACTATTCTGAATACTCACAACCACCTTATATGCTAGGGATTAAAATCTTTTTTTAAAAAAATTGAGGAAATGAAAGCTGAGATTTAAGACTACGTACTCAAGTTTGCACAGCTTCAACCCAAATCTGTGTACTTCCTAAGCCAGCACTTTCCTCTTTATCACATAACTAGAGGCCTGGTCATGAGATTCATGCACTGGTGGGGGGTGTGTCCTGCGGGGATCAGCCTGCTGTGGGAGCGCTGCTCATCCGGGTCAGCCTAGCAGCACTCCCACTGTTGGAGTGCACTGACCACCAGGGAGCAGCTCCTGCATTGAGTGTCTGCCCTCTGGTGGTCAGTGAGCGTCATAGCGACTGGTCGACCGATTGTTCTGGTTGTTCCATCATTTGTTCGCCGGGCTTTTATTATATAGGACTAGAGGCCCGGTGCACAAAATTCATGCACAGGGGTGGGTGTCCCTCAGCCCAGCCTGCACCCACTGGTGGGATCGGGCCTAAACAGGCAGTCGGACATCCCTCTCACAATCCAGGACTGCTGGCTCCCAACTGCTCGCCTGCCTGCCTTCCTGATTGCCCCTAACTGCTTCTGCCTGCCAGCCTGTTTTCCCCTAACTGCCCTCCCCTGCAGGCCTGGTCACCCCTAACTGCCCTCCCCTGCAGGCCTGGTCACCCCTAACTGCCCTCCCCTGTAGGCTTGATCGCCCCCAACTGCCCTCCCTTACAGGCCTGGTCCCTCCCAACTGCCTTCCCCTGCTGGCCATCTTGTGGTGACCATCTTGTGTCCACATGGGGGCAGGATCTTTGACCACATGGGAGCAGCCATCTTGTGTGTTGGAGTGATGGTCAATCTGCATATTACTCTTTTATTAGATAGGATAGAGGCCTGGTGCACGGGTGGGGGCCAACTGGTTTTCCCTGAAGGGTGTTCCGGATCAGGGTGGGGGTTCCCTTGGGGTGTGGGGAGGCCTGGGCGAGGGGCCTGTGGTGGTTTTCAGGCTGGCCACGCCCCCTGGCGACCCAAGCAGAGGCCCTGGTATCTGGGGTTTATTTATCTTCTACAATTGAAACTTTGTAGCTTGGAGCGGAGCCAAGCCCTCTGCTCGCTCCGTGGCGGCAGCCATTTCTGTTGGGGTTTATGTATCTTCTATAATTGAAACTTTGTAGCCTTAAGTGGAGGCCTGGGCCATCCAGGGTGTGCAGAAAGCTTGGCTTCCTCCATCGCCCGGGGCAACCCTAGCCTCCTGCTCTTTCCAGCTCCGTGGCTGCCGCCATTTCCCTTTGGGTTTATGTATCTTCTATCATTGAAAATTTGTAGCCTTGAGTGGAGGCCTAGGCCGGCAAGGGCAGGCGGAAAGCTTGGCTTCCTCCATTGCCGGGGAAACCCAAGCCTCCCTCCTGCTCTCTGTGGCCGTAGCCATCTTGGTTGGTTTTATTTGCATATTCGCTCTGATTGGCTGGTGGGCATGGCTTGTGGGTGTAGCAGAGTGATGGTTAATTTGCATATTACTCTTTTATTAGATAGGATTCCATCACATAAACTACAGAAGTTACAAAATGGTAACAGTTAAAAAATAATTTCCCAATAAAAGTTAATCCAATTTGGAAAACTGATTTAAGATGTTTATAAAAGAGAGAAAGTCCAACCAAATACAAGAGCTGAAAATCTCACTTCCATGACCAGTTCTAGAACTGCCTCTCAGGAGATGTGGAATCAAACTTAACAAAGCAGCTGATATATGTTGTAGGAGGAAAGTGTACTGGCATTTAGAAAGGCAAGACTAAAGGCATTACTTGGTAGGTTTTAACCAAAAATCTTTAACGTGGAAAGAATTATAATGAATAATGGCAAGAATTAATTATAACAAATAAAATAAAAAAGAGTTCATGACTCCTTACTAAGTAAAAAGTTTATAAACAGAGGAGAGGTAAAATGCTTTACAGAAGAATGCCAGCTAGTAAATGTGGAAGCAGTGATGGAAGCATAAAAGCACCACTTTACATCCACCATAGTGTATCAATGGAGTCAGGCAAGAATCATCAGTGGATGGTGAAACAATTGACAATTGTGTGGAAGACTGTTGGGAAACAGAATATTTACAGAGTCTGAAAGAATCCTCCTCAGATTTCTTATTAATTACAAAGAAAAAAAGATACCTCTACAATGGAGATATCTAGTGAACCCCACCTTAACCGCATGATCAAACTTAACATCACCAATCATAGGACAAACAAGCATCATGTGTCCTGATGTGATGTATTAAATTGAACCATATGAAATTGCTGATATTTGACTGGTTTTTGATTTATGAAAATGACAATTTCATATTATTCAACCTAAAAGTGTTTCTGTTGTTTAGCATAAATTTAATCATGAATAAGCAATAAACCCAAACAGAGCATTCTGTAAAACAACTGGCCTGGATTCTTAAAACAATGACAATATAATGAAAGAATAGTAATTTTTAAAAACCTGAAGGACTTTTCTAAATTAGAGGAGACTAAAGAGACATGGCAACCAAATATAATGATTGCTCTTTGCTAAGATCCTGGGCGGGGCTGGTCAGCAAAGGCCTGCAGAGGCTAATGATAATAGCAAGCTCTTAAAGGGAGCCACCCACTGCAGGGCCCTCTGCCAGGTGCTTTATATTTATTAAATTAATTAAATTTTTATCGAGGAACATTGGTTATTAACATTATATAAAAAATCAGCCCTAAAAATTTTATTGGGGTAAATGGAGAAAGTTGAATGTAAACTGTATTTTAGATAATAATATTATATCAATTATGAAATTTTATGAGTATGATAATCATACTGTGGTAATGAAAAAGGGTGATATATGGTGAAGTATTTGGAGTGAAGGGTTATGATATCTGCAAACAACTCCCTAACTGTTCAAAGGTCCTGTCAAAAGTGAATGTGTATATATGTGTATGTATATGTGTCAGACACATACACACACAAACAGAAGGCACAAATGTGGCAAAATATTAATAACTGACCAATCTAAGTGAATGGTAAATGGATATTCATTGTAATTTTCTTGAGAACTTCTTGTAAGTCTGAAATTTTTCAAAATAAAACAGTGGAGGGGAGAAAAAAGAGTTGTCATCATTTTCTTTCTGGTTGTGAATGCTGGGCTTCTGGGTGCTTTCCTGAATGGAATCTTTTGACTCTATGACTGCTATGTAGTAAGTAGGATCATTTACAAAAGGCCCAGGTGCAATAGAGATTGTCCCTTACCCACAGGAAAAGGATGAGTTTTCCCTTTCCTGCGAATGGAACCGCGGATCGAGGTGCTCAGCATTGGTGCATCGGTGACTGGCCCCGCTTTGACAGCACAGCTGTCCATCAGCACCTGAGAGTCCACAAATCCATCTTGATCTGTGCATTAGTGGAAAGCTCCCTCAGGGATTTAGAGATTTTAAAAAATATTGAGTTTTACTTGGATCTTAGAGCAATTGGAAAGTTAAGATTCTGGAGAACTGCATCATTAGAGATAAGGGTGGGGGGAGTAATCTCATTCCTAAAAATAGAAACGAATGGTGGGATCTCCAATTTTTAAAGTATAAGAGTCGAGCTATAATTGGAGTGTTGAGGGCTTTGGGCAGACATTGGGCTTCGGCCACCTCCCTGCCCAGTGTCCAGGACCCAGAGGTGGGAGGAGGGGTTCAAAGGCCTTTCCTCTTTCTCTCCTTAGAGCTGCATCTTTTCCTGAGCCTGTCAGTGTTATCTGAGCTCTAGTTTGCCACTTTCCATGGCAAGATTCCTGCCAAGATTAACCTTGGTTTTTTTCCTGGCCTCCAGTCCCGTTTTTGATTCTTTGCAAGCATCTCTTCCCATCTGCTCTCGAGCGTCCACTCTTTGCCTTCTGTCCTGTCAGCTTTCTCTTTGTTCTTTTGGCTTCCCTGCTGGCTTTTCCTGCCAGCAAGTCTGTATGATTTCCCTCCATTCCTGATCTCATTGTCAATGTAATTACATTTCTTTGGGAGTTGGAAATAGATGGATGAAGGGGACAGTTATCCTTCATAACACACACACACACACACACACACACACACACACACACACACACAGGGTGATGGTAAAGCAAGGGATTATTAATAGAAGAAAATGTCTCTCTGTTGGAGTTTTAATTTCTTTAAAAGATTTTAATAGTCCATTTTAAAAGCATCATCTTAAACGTAAACTATTGGATGTGGGATATAGCAAACAGATCTGGGTTGAAAACTGGTTTCATCACTCACTGTGTAAACCTGGGCTAGTTATTTCACCTCTCTGTATATGTTTGTTTGTGTGTGTGTGTGTTTTTTTTTTTTTTAAATCTGAGAAATGAGTATGGTGATAGTACCTTCCTCAAAGGGTTGCAATGAATATTAAACGAGATAATACATTTAAAGTACCTGGCAGAACAAACTCAAATGAAGAAAACAGAATAGAGGTTACCAGAGGGGAGGAGTGAAGGTAGGGCAAAATGGATAAAAGGGATTAAATATATGCTAAAGAATGGAAATTAGACTTTTGTGAGCATGCAATAGAGTATACAGATATCGAATTATAATGTTGTACACCTGAAATTTATGTTATTAACCAATGTTACCTCAATAAAAAATAAAAATAAATAAATGAATAAAAGTGAAGTACCTGGCAGAGGGCCCACAGAGGGCAGGCTCTCTGTGGGGGATTGCCATTATCATTCACCTCTGCAGGCCTTTGCTGACCAGCCCGCTGAGGCAGATGGTGATCTCTTCCTCCTCAAGGTCTCTGTGGCACAGCTGTTACACCACGCATCAGGCTTCCCTTTATTGTCTTCCTGCCTGCTTTCTTCTTTCCCTCCCACCACACTCTCTTTCTCCTTTCATATTTTCTTACCTTTCTTGTTTTCTTTTGCCCCTTCCACTGTCCCACAAAAACTTGAAAAATATAAAAACAGAAAACGTGAAAATTAATAGTTGAAGAGAAAAAAAGTGAAGGAAAATGAGATAGAGATATGGTAAAGCCAGAGTTAAGAGAAAATGCATAAATGCCTACTGTGGTTAGGCATAGGGGCTAGTTGGCTCAACCATTTTCCTGAGCTTTCTAGCAGCCAAAGGAAAGATGGAAACAAGTCAGAGTAGTGAGGTCTGTGAGATTAAGAAAATATATAAAAATTGTGGTTTATTTCTTGAGCACTTTTGTGGATTCTCGTAAGAGGAATGTTGAGTGCAATAAGTAAATGCTCTCTAGTCTAATTCTATAAAGATACGATAATAAACTTTAGAGAACTGTTCTTATGATGCCCTTCAATAAAGGCTGATGATATACAGCTGAAGTTCAATCCAGTAAAACCGTTTTTTCAAGGAGCTAAAATAGTGTGCTCTATGTATGCAATTCTCCAAGGCCTGGCATGCCGCAAGGATAAAATTTAGAATCCAGCGAGGAATAAATAGACTCATGTCCTTCAGGCAATCCTCTATAGATATTGTTTCTGGCAACCAGGCTTTTGAAAAGTATATGAAAGTAGAGTTCAAGGCAAGCCCCTGAGTATGGATACCCTCTATTGTTGATGAAAAGCAGAGAAATGTGATTGGATAATCTGTCAAGTAAAGAATAAGAACAAAGCCCTTTTTTTATGAAAATTAAGAGCCAAACAAACATACTTGTCTGGGCAGAACTATGCCATTTCTGGAAGGGCTGAGAGATTATCTACAGGCAGGGTCAAATAGTCCTCAATTTTGACACTGGGTAGTTCTTTATGGTGCATTATTAAATGACAAGAAATGTTGGATACTATTTTGGGACAAAGAACACAAACATATGAACAAGAAGAAAATGCACCAGAATGTGATGAAAGAAATCTCGGGGGGTGGGGGTGTGTGTGTGTGGCATTTTAGGAGATGTTCTTCTTTTCTATGTATTATTCTACAATGAGCAAATATTTCTTTAGTTATAAGAATAAAAGAAAGCAATGGAAGTTATTTTCAGAGAAAAAGAGCTACCCTGAGCTTCTTTGACCCATGGTTGAGCAGTGCCTAACCCGTAATGGGTGCCAATTTAATATTGTTGAATGACTGAGTACATTAAAAAGGAAAATAGTATATGGTTAGACCCTGATGAGTTGTGACACGTCACTCTGGTTACCTTTGTATTTTCAGCTATCCATCCACACGTGTATCAACTCTAATCTCTACCAATTTACCAGCATGAGGAGTCTTGTATATTTTTGTCTCGCCAACGTATGTACATGATTCAAAACATGGAACAGAAATTGTATATGTGTGCATGTTAATTGAGTATTTGTGGAAATTGAGACTCGGATGCTAAGGAGAACTGGCGGGTTCCTTACCATGTCCCCATCAATAGATGCAATAAAAAAGTTTCCCAAATAAACTCATGTTCTGCTCTTGGGACAAAATGAAAATACTTATTACCTATAAGTGTAGTCCTATTTTTGTGGTCTCTCTTCAGATTTAAAAAGTTAAGTTTAGTTACAAACATCTTCTCTGAATTCCTGCATCTCAAGGCTCAGAGCAAGCACAAATCAAAGGAGACACAGCATTATTTTGTTTAGGGTTCAGACTCAGTTACTGCTCATCGAGGCAGTTTCCAGATTCCTCTTCATCTCAGAAATCCTTAGCGGTGCTATTGGGAATGTCTTGGCATTTGTTTTCCCACCAATGATTGGCTCCAACACTAAGAAAGAGCCTCAGTAATGAAGGACATGAGGTCCAGAGGAGATGTGTTTTTCTGCGAAGGCATTTTCCACATATGGCTGGGTGGGTTTTCTCCCCCCTGCATTATTTTTAAACACTTACCCAGCAAACTGCATAGCAAGTCATTTGTGCCAATAGAATGACAGTCTTCTTCAAGGCCACAGACCAAGAATATGAATTATCTGCTAGAAATTGGCTCTAGGATATATATATATATATTTCCTTCCCCTACTCCTTCCCAAAGCACCCCCCCCCCCACACACACACACACACACTTCCACACTTATAAAAATTGGATTTTCCAAAATTTCTCACTGGTTTAAGAAGAAAAACACAAAGTCAGATGAGGAAAGGTGACTCAGCCCCATAAGGTTGGTATTTACTGCCAAAGAACAGATTTTCAGGAAGAAAAATCATACTTCCCAAACCATCACTAAAGTGTTAGAAGGAATCCGGTCCTGTGTCTGCCTCAGAATATCCATGAGGCTGCGGTCTGTGAGGGGCAGTAGCTAGTGGCTGTGTGAGGCCCAGAATGCTTTGCTTCCTCTTGTGGGACAACATTTTCTGACAGTTAACAACAATTTTCATTTCCACGTGACAGACAGAGTTCATATGGCCAAAAGAACTTGACCCAAGCCCTATAAAAGCAACAGTGTGATGTTTTTATTTGAAAGCATGTCTCTTTAGGGCAATTTGGGTGGAACCAAGAGTTTAGTGGGCTGGGGTACAGATAAACACACTTACATGGTATCTTAGAAGCAATATGTCCTTCTTTGAAGGATGGCTTAATTTAGTGGTAGTATAATAGTGTGGACTCTGGGAAGTCCAGCCTGAACAAGGACTCTGATATACACAGTTCTATGACTCTCTTTAGGTCTCGGTTTCTTACCTGTAAAATCAAATGTGGATCCTTTGTAAGCAGAACTATTGAAAGGATTCGCATTTTTGAAATGCTACATGATGTTTTCTTTAGCCCCAGCAACAACTGTGCTAGTGACTTCCTGCTGGACTTTGAAGAATGTTGGTATGGTAATTGCAGGAAAGAACCTCTGCTTCTGGAAACCATTTGTTACTGCACATTTGTGGGGTTTCACTCTGATTCCACACCCAGAAGGACTACCCTGTAACCCAAGGGGACATCCAAACAGTTCCCATCTCTTCACTGATCACATTGGAGGGGAGAATTCTGAATCCCTAGGTGAACAAAGGCAGTGCTTTGCGGATGTTGGTCTTGAGTTTTGCAAACTATGACTTATAAACTCCATTTCTCTCAGCAGTGGCTAGCCTATTCAGCAGAGAGAGAAAGAGAGAGAGAGAGAGAGAGAGGAGATATTGAAGATGCTACACCAGCCGTGGGCAAACTACGGCCCGTTCAGCTGTTCTATCTGGCCCATGGAGCCGAAAGAGTGGAGGGTTCTCTTGCTCTCCCCTCCGCTCCTTCACCAGCAGCAGTGTTAACATGGCAAAGTCGGGAAACACGGCCGCAGCTCCTTCTTCTAAGTGGGCGGATTTATATCCACCCATTCAGTAGAAGGAACAACCTCTCAATCTTCCAGAGGCTCCTTGTAATGCGGACGCGTCCCCCGACATCACCCTGGGAATGCGTAGACACGTTATCGTGGTGATGTAGGGAGACACGCCCCTGGAGAGCACAGTATCAGAGCATTAGCTAAAAAGGAGACCAACAACACTGTTCCCACTGAAGTTGATGTTTTAAAGAACAAAAACCTTTCAACCCAGTCTACATTGCCATCTACATCTACGTCCCGGGCATAATTTGGAAGTTGCACTAAAGAAAATGTTTAATTTACTGTTTACACATTTTGTTCTTTTCTATTTGTTTTAGTTTTAAATTATTTTATTATATTTAAGTTTAATTTGGAAGGCTTTTGTACCTTTCCTTTGTTAGGCAATTTTATTTTGCCTTTGCCATCTTCAATATAAGGTATGTTACTGTGCTATAATTCCTCCATTTTTTGAAGTTTCAAATTATAATAATTAGTGTTTACATTCTTCTTGTTAAAATGTTTGAAATGAATAAAACTATTGAAATAAAAAAAAAAGACCGTACCCTTTTATGTAATGATGTTTACTTTGAATTTATATTAGTTCACACAAACACTCCATCCATGCTTTTGTTCTGGCCCTCCGGCCCAGTTTAAGAACCCATTGTGGCCCTCAAGTCAAAAAGTTTGCCCACCCCTGTGCTACACTTTTAATTACATTACAAAGAGGTTTGTTCCTGGGGCACCACAGAACAATCTAGTTTGGTTATCCAAGGAAAAACATTCATAGGACCATCCTGTGGACTCTCCAAACCACTGTCTGTGTGTTCAGGGGAAGGAATCTCAGCATATTCACAAGTGGCGCTATCTTTCCACAGGATAGTCATTGTTTTGAAAATAGGAGAAAACCTCCACAGCTCTGAAGCATGTAATTAGGCTTTCTTATTACCCAACAGGAATGTTTTCTAAGGAGTTGTTGTGATGATATGCTTGCAAGTGACTTGGCGGAGGGAAGGGAGGCTGAGGGGAAGAGTGGGAGGCGGGGAGCAGAGCTGCTTGCCTTCTTGCTTTCTAGTCTACTGATTCTGTTTTTGTGGTCTTACAGCTCTCACAGATCTGTGGCTTTTCCTCAAATAAACTAGGTAGATTTTTGGTTGTGGGTTCCCAGGCTCCGTCCGGTTATCAGTGTAATAAGTGATTTCAGAGTATTAGAGCGGATTCCACTACCACTGAATCACATACAGACTCAAGTCCAGATGATGACATCAGAAACATATGTGTGAATCTGAAGGCAGAGCTTGGCCTAGGAAACTGAGAGCAGATATTCAGGAGTGAATATTAGTCTTTCATTGGCCTAGAAAGGACTCCAAGAAGTGAGTTTCCTTATCTCCAGGCAGAAAGCCACTTAAAAATCTCCCTCACATGGTTGATGTGCTGTTCTCAAATATTTTTAGGAATGCTCTTTTAGAAGGTTGGGACTTAAGTGCTTCGCAAACAAGGCAAAGCTTTGGGTATGAGGGATAAACTCCGCATGCTATAACTCATAATTAGAGTGATTTTATAAATCTGGAATTTCCTAACCAAGCTTTATTTTCACTCAGAGCAGCATCTGTGAGATATTTCTTCATTAATCATGTTTGCCCACCCATATAAAAAAAAAAAGACATATTCAAAGATATGTGTTTGATATAGACACATCACTATATTTGGGTGTGTTAATTCCTCCAAATGCTTTTTATCAAGCCGTGGGACAAATTCCAAATCACTTTATAAGTTGACATCATATTTGAGCTTTATGTAGACCCTCTGGTTTCCATAGTAACAAAATCAGTTCATAGTATAAGAAACATGTGGACGATTATGGGGAAAAAAGAGGAAATCTGAATGGAACAAAAGAAAGGAGCTAAAGTCAGAATTTCTTGGGATGCTGGGAAATTTTTATTACTAATTTATTCATCTCAAAAGACTAGTACAAGTCCTCTTTATGCTTCTATATGTAAATTGTGTTTGTGTTCTCATAATCTATCAAGATCCATCTTATTCCAAGCTATAGTTTTAGACACACACTCTGAACATCTGTGCTCTTTTAAAAAACTGGTATCTTCTTAGACCAGGAACTGGTAGCAAAATAACATTTCAAACGACTTACCTCATTTTCTCTCTTACCCACACACAAACACTAAGACAAGCTGAAATTCTATTTGGATAAATAATATGTTACTTAGCAACATTATCCATTCATCCACTTGCTCATTTGTTGGAGACATATTTATTGAGTATCTCTTATAACAGATAGGGTGCTCATACCAGAGACGAAGCCTTAAGGTGATAATTTTGATACCTGTAAGTGCTATGTGGGTAATGTATAAGTGGCTTAAAGGAAATTTTCCTGGTTTCTCACCTGGACCCCTCTGTGAACATAGCCCACATCCCCCAAGCAGTAGGCAGCTCAGCAGTTTGGTTCCCTTTCCTCGGGGGTTGCAAGCTCTTTTGTTAGAGAGTTGGGTTGTTGGATCTTTCACTTAACTTCCATGGTTGAGGAAACTTGTGTTCACCCTTTTTCTCCTACTACGATGATTAGATGAACACAACATAATCCTTGAAGCTTTGGCTTCAAAGTGATGAATAGTATGACAGGATTAGTTGGGAATTTTAAGACAGCGTCTATGTTTGTGATGCATCATTAAGCAAATCCCAGCTTTCCTGAGTGATGAATTCCTCCTTTTGGTTGTGTAAGAAACTGGAAGGGAAACCCTTCCCCCAAATCTCCTCAGAGATAGGAGCTGGGACCATTAGAAATGTCCAAACATCTCTCCAAAGACTGACAAGCAAAGTGAATTCTGATACCCTCCTTCTGGTCTCACCTAACAACCTGACTATTTTTGAGGTCTTTCTAAAGAGATGGCTCTTCTTATGAGGGCGGGCCTGCGATGGCCCCAGGGAAGCCTTAATTGTGCTGCTGCAGCCTGTGAGATAGGAGTGCCTGAGAATGCATCAAAGGCATTAGAGCTGACCTCTGGGAAGAAGTTCTGGTCATTAAAATCTCTGCCATCTTTTCCTTTGAGAAGGGTTTTTGTTTCATGACAACATAATGGCCCTAACAAGTGTGATCTGTTATGAGTGTATGGGTGGAATGTACATGATGGTCAGGGATATAAAACTGCCTTTCGTGAGCCACCTCCATCTCCTATCTGGAGCCTCTCCTATGCACTTAAGCCTTTCCCTTTGCCTCCTCCAGAACTCGGTTCTCTCAATAATTCCTTTGGTCTGCATCTTTTCTCTGGCCCCTTCCTTGTATCACAAATATTTAAAAATCACCCCAAATTAAAAAAAAATGAAATACACAAACAAGTGAAACCCTGTGCTCAGCCCTTCTTTTCGACCTCTTGTGGTTGAGCTTTTGCCTCATCCTTCAGCTGAAGTTCCTGCTGAGGTTACAGTTGCCTCCCAACGGCCAGATTCTTGTCTTCTGTCCTCCTACTTGTACCCTCTGCAGCATCTGAGGCTCTTGAACACCCACTCCTTTTTGGTAAGTGCTCCTACTCTGGTTTCTGCACCACTACACCCTCTTGAATTTCCTCTGTATATCTTACTTTCTACCATTTTTTCCCCACAATTTTCTTCAAATTTCTCCTTTTTCACCTGCCCTAAGAAGTCAATGTTTTCCAGATAATATTCTGGCCTCAGTACTCATCTTTTCTCTCTCACTCTGTATATTTTCCAATATGAAAGATTCTACAAATGAAGTTGCCATTTTTATAGGTAAAATGTGGTAAAATGTTGGCAATTTCATATGGTTCAATCCATAATAATTCCCCATACCTCTATTTCCAGTCCTGATCTTTCTCCCAAGCTTAGACAAATATTTCCAAAGATCAACCAGATATTTCCAATTGGACTGTCTTCAGTTACCTCAGAATTGATACATCTCAAGTTGGGCCCTTATAGCCCTAACCTCTCTACCTGGAGTATTTTCAATCTTAGTTCATGGTGTCACCACTTCCTCCGTTTCTCAGGTTAGAAAATTTGGAGTCATTCTTGAACTCCTCTTCTCTTACAGGCCCAGTCAGTCACAAAGTAAGGGGATTTCTCCTCATAAATATCCCCACTGTACTACCTTAGATCAGACCATCACCATTGTTGACCTAGGAGATTGAAATGGCTCCATCTATGGAATCTCTGCTTGTACTTGCACTGAATTCCAGTTCATCCTGTGTAATGCCACCAGAAGTGTCCTTTTAAAAAGCAAACCTGACCCTGAGACTCCAAGACTCATCACAGTCCAGTTCTAACCTAGCAATTGCTCATTTCCTCTCACTGACCTTTGACCCTTCATCACTGTCATTCTGATGGAATAGATTGTTGTTTCCTGAAACACCAGACTCTTTCACAATCTTTTTTTCTTCTGTCTGAAATGTTCTCCACATTCTCTAAGAAACTCCTCAACCTCTGAGAGTCAGCTCAGAAGTCTTCTCTTATATCAAGCTTTCCCCAAAGCTCCCAGACAAGCTGTCCTCTGATTTCCAGAGGCTTTGCCCATATTTCTTTTCTAGCTCTTTATGGGTCATCTGGAAGTTTAACTTATTCCTTTACATATTGGTCTTCTCTAATAGATTAGGAACTTAGTTCATTTCTCTCTTATGACCCACAAGAGGTACTTAGTAAACAATTACTAAGTAATTGAATAAGATGATTGAAAGACACTTGGGCCAAAACCCAAATTCTAGGTTGAGATGAATTAGGAGTTCTTATGTCTAGGGTTGTGTATTGCATATAAACTGTATATTGCTGCCCTGGAAACTTATCCACTCTGCTTTTCCTTATTGAAGAATGAGAAAATAAATATTCACTAAGTCTATGGCATTAAATTAATAGAACACTAAATATGACTTGGATCTCCAAAACAAGGCTGTAATAAGAATGCCCACATTGGCATCAAATGATATGTTTCATTTTCAGTGGAATTGCACCCTGTGAGAAATTTACACTGTTATGGCAGTATTATTTCTATATTCAGAGGTATCCATTTCATTTTGTTGAAGTGATTTCAGTGAGGCTCCCCCTGGGATTTCAGAGGCAATTATAGATGAGAGAAGATACAAATAATTCAAGCTTTCATTTAGTGTTCTTTGACAAATTAGAGAGACTCCCTCTTGACACAGGGTCCAGTCTAATCCTAATAACCAGAAAGAATGGGAGCCCAAAGGTGTTAGATCACTGATCCTCAGAATGCCAGCTGTTAGCAACACTCACTGAAACCCCAGTGCAGAACAGTGAAGGGAGAGAAAACCATAGTCAAGTCAGTAACTCAGAGTCAATACAGTACAAAGAAGTGAACCTGTGGTTGTCTTTTTTTAGACATGGTGGACTGCTGTCAACATACTGGACATGCCCCTATATTGTTTAGCCACCGTCTAACACACCGACTGCCCTTCCTGGCCTCTTGCTTGAAGCAGTACCAAATTACTTATATTTCCCTGCATATAATATGCTCTTTCCTACCTCTTTGCTTGTACTTATTTTGTTCTCTCTGCCTAGAATGCCACTGATTCCCCTATCCATTTTAATGAATAAATCCCTAATCAGGAGAAATTCAGCCATCACTTCTCCAAACCTACCTCTGACCCATGCCTTTTCCTTCCAGGGTGGGTTAGATGTTGTTTTGCAGTACCACTATGTACAGTTGTGCAGGTTTTTCACTACATAATGTCACCAGTTGACGAAATAGAGTCCTGAATTCCAGCCCCTTCCACTGCCTAGCATGAATTTTTCCTAATTCCTATAAAGGCAGCCTCATAATTCCCTGTGCATATTCCCCTCACTCATGACCACAGTGTACTGTGAATATCTGTTTACCTGCTTCTCCTACTAGGCCCCCGGGGTAGGGAGCAGCTCCTTGTATTTAGTACAGTGTTTGGCACTGAGTAAATTTTTGTTGAAAAAAATGATGGAATCTAACAATTATTGAGAAGTAGATAGTGTTCTAGGAATTTTAGATGCATAAGTCATTTGTTTATCACAACAATGCTGATGAGAAAGTACGATTTTAGCCAATTTACGGAAGATTGAACTGAAGCACCAGGTGATAAAGAAAGTTGGGTAAGTCACACAGTTGGTCCATGAGGAGCCAGAATGTGCTCTAGGGCTGTTAGGCTTCATAGCCCATTCTTTTTTTCTTTTTTTTCTTTTTAATATATTTTTATTGCTTTCAGAGAGGAAGGGAGAGGAACAGAGAGATAGAAACCTCAATGATGAGAGAGAATAATTGATCAGCTACTTCCTGTACGCCCCACACTGGGGATCGAGCCTGCAACTGGGCATGTGCCCTGACTGGGAATTGAACCATGACCTCCTGGTTCATAGGTCAATGCTCAACCACTGAACCACACTGGCCAAACCATAGCCCATTCTTTAGTCACTACACCACACTGTTTCTCGACACCTGAAAACTTGTCAGGACTCCACTTCCTTGTGTTTCTCCTCCTTCAGGAGAAAAAAAACATGTCCTTATTTGCAACATCTGGGAGCCCTACTTCTAATCAACTTTCCCAGGTATCCAGAAATGTCCTATGCCCTGAGAGCTGGTTACTATGGAGTGGTTCCTGGCTCCTCTTCTAGAGAGTGTCAGAGTGAGTCCACATACAGAAGGTAAGTGGGGGGCCAGACCTTCTAGGCAAAGGTGTGTGGGTCTGTGGGTGTACAGGAGGAAGCAAGGCATGTACTATGTAAAGCAGAAAGGAAAGGGAGCGGACTGATTGCAAGCAGGTGATAGCAAGAAATGGATGAAGGTTGAAAACATTCTTTTAGTCACTTAGAACAACTCAGTATAAGAGGGTCATCTTGGAGAGGGTTGAAGAAGGTTGGCTGGGTAGGGTTAGAAGGAAAACAGCACTGTGGGTGTCTGTGGGAGAAGGGGAAATCAATAGCCTTGTCATATTAGTGGGTTACCTGCCTCCAATGTATGAAGGTGGATGGAGTGTGAGAACTTTTTCTAGATTCAGGGAGGGACCAGGCTCCAAGTTCTGTTCCAAGCAAAGACAGCAGCAGGAGAGAGTGTGCTGGGAGGGAGTTTCCAGAAGGATGATACAGAACTGAGGTAATGAAGTGCAAATTCGGGCTCTGGAAAGGCATTGTCTTAGTGTGATCTGAGAATGGCAAGAGGAATCTGAAAGGTTCAGGGAACAGCATGGGGCTTTGTGGCCGAACATTCATGATAGAAAACTCCCAGATCAGGCCTAGATTCTTGACCATGTCTGAGGTCCTCAGTTGCTCTCTGATGTGTGTTCAACCATTTGTCTCTCCTGGGCAGAGATGTACTGGTTAGCTGGGGAATGAGAATGAGACCTCAGCGGGGAGTGGCGTTGTCTAGCTGGCTCTAGGGAAAGGGAGCAGCTTCAAGTAAGAAATGCACGGTGGCGGGTGTGTGGCCCACCAGTGGCACAAGTAGCTGGTAGTCGGGAATTTGGACTGTCCCTCTCACACTGACTCAGCCTGTGGCCTGTGGCCTGTGGGTCACAGCCTGTGGGTTTCTCAAGCCTCGACACAGGGATAATGATACGCGCCACTTAGTAAGGGGGTGTTAATTAAAGTTTACAAACCGCGTGGCAATGCAGGGATGAAAGGGGTTAAAACCAAAGTGCAATCGTGCTGCGTGGTAGGTGGTGTCGTGTGCAGGGAAACGTGCGGTCTGAGTCATGATTAGAATTGAAGGAGACAGCATTTATCTTAGCACACAGTCTCTGCAGAGCGCGGGTCCCATTTTAAAATGTGTATCAGGAGCCACACTAGTCCCCAAACTGAAGTCCAGAGGAAAATGTGGATTTGCACGTGGGATGTGTGTTCATGGCTGACACTTTTTCCTGCAGTTTTGCAATCAGTGAAGACAGCTGATTCTCAAATGTCACATATTTCAAGTTTTCCTACAGAGACTTTGCTCCTTTAATATTCAAACCCAGCAAACATCTGGCCGACAGAAAACACGGCCAGGTGAGCACAGCTGGGCACGGGGTGGGGATAAAGCATGCCCCACGAAGGAAACGCAGCACTTTCGCACTCTCCAGACAGCCTTTCTCAGAGGCTTGCCGCCAGTGCCACCTCCTCCATTCCTGACCCCATTCCGCTGCCTGGGGCACTGTGGGACAGGAAGCCCCAGTGATGCGCTGTGATTGCATAGTGCTCTGTCCTCCCTTTGTTTTCACCTGTGCTGGCTGAGATCCTGGGCCGCCTTCTGCTGAATTGGTCAGAATGATGTCATAGGTGAGGCTAATTTTCTGGAAATGAAAATCAAAATCTCTTGGGGAAACTTGAATGGCTTACAGATCACAGAAGAATGCTACAAACATCACATCACAGTGTATATGGGGAATTCAGCTGTGGCATGCATGGTGGATATGCTGGCCCCTGTGCCTTGATGTCTAAAGAGAATGAATAATTAAGGAAAAAAATGTCAAAACTGTGCAATCCCGAAAATCTGTACCTTCTCCCAGCTTTGTCAAGTTAGGCAACAACTGAGCCGCCAGATCAAGGAGCTCATGTCTTTATTCAAGAGTTATATTAATTCACTGAGCACTTTCCATGTGCCGAGCACTGCTCTGGATACTGGAATACAGCAGTGCACAAACCACACAAACCTTTCTCTCCTCGTGGAAATCATTGAATAGCACTCCGGTGGAGAGATGCCCAAAGTGGAGGGAAATGTTTATAGCATCACCACTTGAATAATTAATTCTGACTTTGGCTGTCCTGCCTCTATATGGGGTTAAGACCTTGGTCCAATCCCAATCGCGCTACATCCTTCTCTATAAATTAGCAAGGAGGAAATATCTAAAATGAGGGGAATGGGAGTAGTTGTTTTTAACTTAGAAGCAGGGGTGGGGATTATTCACAATATTTAACAACTGGTATAGCACAGGTACTGACCCATCACAATGGGTACCATGGTCCCTGCTGGGCCAACACTAACCCTTGAGTTTTTGGGTCATGCCAATGTCCAGAGATATCAGAGGTGGGGTTGAGGTAGCTGAGATGGTGGGAGAATTCACAGTGGAGTTGATTGGGGCATTGGCTATTTATCAAGGGGTATGGAAGTATTTCAATACTTTAATTGCAAGATGGCTGTACCAGACAGTACCAGATGAATATTAATCCGACTCTGGAAAGAATTTAGAAAAAGGACCTGCCCATCTAAGATCTTGGTCAATATTTATTGCTAAAATATTCAATAGCCAACAATAGACCTATTGTTAATTTAAAAGTTTGAATTTGAATTAGGACCCACAGCTACTGAGTCTCCACAACCATATAAGATGATTTTGAAAACAAGGTGGACTTGTCATAAGTGATAGGCAGGTGGAGCAGAGCTGTCAGGGGCACCCAGCCCCTGTGACAATTTACTGAAAAGAATGCAGCAACCCCCAGATATGCTTTGATGTGGATGGAGATGTTTTCCTCTGGATCTACTCTTGTCTGGTCACTACTTGGTTTGCACAGGAGTTGGCCAAGGAGGAAGCCATACCTCTTTGGCAGGTAGACTAGAAATACTGTTGGCAAAGAGCATTTGGCAAGCAATCCCAGTTGTGGTTGCCAAGGTGCTAGCATATTACTGGTCCTTCAGGTTTCTAACTTGTCATCATAGCTGGCAACATCCCCTGGCTTTTATTGAAGGCCTAATTGGAGAGTGTGTGATGCCTGAAGGGCTTTGCTAGTTGACAACCTTGAAAGTGGTGGAAGAAAGAAATTGAACCAAGGCAAGCTGTGTTCCCTGTGCACTCTTTCCTCCCTCACAGGTGGAGTCTGTAATATATATATATATATATATATATATATATATATATACACACACACACACCTATATCTATATATATATATTCCTATATCTATATATATATATTCCTATATCTATATCTATATCTATATCTATATCTATATCTATATCTATATCTATATCTATATCTATCTATATCTTCTCTCTCTATGGGTTACACAGTAACACAGTAACTCCAAGGATGGCTGTGTTGATTAGAGGCTGTCAGGAAGAGTTACCCACCCACTTAAAAAGAAACAGTCTATTCTCATCAAATTTGCTAACAAATTGTATGGTGAAAGAGAGACGACAATCACCTCTTTCTAAGGGAAATGCTCCTGTTGGGTGACTGCTTTTGTACCACATGACCCGTGGTGACCAGAGTGCTCCAGGAAGCTAATTCATGGACTTGCCAGGGTAGTATAACATGGCACAAAGAGAGCTGGGCCAATCTGGTTTTGCTTAGAAATGTGACCCAGGAATTATTGAGAATCTGGGAGGGGGAAGTGGGTGCCGTGGCTGACAATCATTGGGTGGAGTGAGAGAAGGGGTGCTTGGGGCATTCATGGCTGTGCAGGTCGGTTGGTGGGGGAGGTTGCAGAGAAGAAAACAGGTAATGTTGTGGCGTAACTACTTCGTTGCTTCATTCAGCCATTATTAATGAGGATCTACTATGCACCAGGCACTCTTGTGGTATTGAGGAGACAGCAATGAACAAGGCAGACACAAATCCCAGCTCTCAGGAAGCTGGCATTCTGCCGGAGGAGACATAAAATAACCAAGAAAAATAAAGAATATATGTTAGGTAGTGATAAGTACTGGGGAGGTTTAGAAATAATGCAGGAAAAAAACGGAAGGGGAACAGATGGAACAAGATTGGTAAAATTTGGACATCTGATCAGTAATGGATAAAAAGGAGTCCATTATGCTATTTTTGAGTATGTTTAAAATTTTTCATAACAAAAAAATGTTAGAAGAATGCAGGTAAGCTGGCTAGGAAGTGTTTGTGGGGTGGGCTTACAAGTTTAGACAGGGGGAAGGCCTCATTGAGAAGATGACATTTGTGCAAAGACCTAAAAGAAGTGATAAGCAGATATCTGAAGATGAGCATTCCAGGCAGAGGGAACAGCGAGTGCAACACCCTGAGGCAGGAGCATCCCCGGAGTGATAAAGGACAACAAGATGGGTAGCATGGCCAAGTAGAGTGACTGAGGGGAGGTACTATGTGAGGGGAGGTGATTGGAGAATCTGTGGGTCATAGTAAAGATTTTGTCTTTATTCGGACTGAAATGGGGAGGCACTGGAGCATTCTGAGCAGATGAGTGACATGATCTGATATGAGCTTTAGCAGATCTTAGAGCTTTTGGAATGAAGCTCCATTAACTTTTACCTCTGGGGTCCACTGAATATCCTTGAAGCCAGCACCATCCCCTAGGGCTTTCAAGACCAAGCTGTATTATAGCTCCTGTTCTTGGATGTCCTTGGAATGTCATTTCTTATTTAATCCCCACAATGATTCTCCTTTATTTGACCTAACTTCAGTGGGACCCCATTTCCCAAGTTGAAACAAACCACAGGGGCTGCCATTTTTTCTCATTACATGGCTGCCGCTCTTGGAGAGCAGGCAAGGTGTGCAGCAGGCGAACCTGGCCTGTTCTTCACCTCAGCTCAGGAGGTGAGAGGACATGCCACAGCTCAGGAGGCGAGGAGAGAATGCCGCAGCTCAGGAGGCGAGGAGAGAATGCCACAGCTCAGGAGGCCAGGAGAGAATGCCACAGCTCAGGAGGTGAGAGAACATGCCGCAGCTCAGGAGGCGAGGAGAGAATGCCACAGCTCAGGAGGCGAGGAGAGAATGCCGCAGCTCAGGAGGCCAGGAGAGAATGCCGCAGCTCAGGAGGCGAGGAGAGAGTGCCACAGCTCAGGAGGCGAGGAGAGAATGCCACAGCTCAGGAGGCGAGGAGAGAATGCCACAGCTCAGTAGGTGAGGGGACAATATCACAACTCAGGAGTTACTAGTAAGAGGAGAACAGCTCAGCTCAGGAGGTGAGAAGTCTATTCAAGGTGACACTCCCCTCTGATTTCATGTTTCAGGTGGCCTAAATTTCTGTGGGTTTTTTTCCCCCCATTTTTGTTTGTTTTGCTTTCTATTTGATTGGAGAGATTTGGTGGCTCGTAGGATTTCTTTTTTTTTCTCTTTCAATTACAGTTTATTTTCAAAATTATTTTGTATTGATTTCAGTATGGTAATTTTATCTGGAAACCTTAAAACAAAAAGTACACGTTAACCAAAGCCAAACTTAGATATATCTATTTATTTTTAAATCTCGTGTTATGAAAAATAATAAAATCCAAAGATATTCCCTATGTTCCTCAAGTTCTGAAATGTGAACCACTACCCGGAAGTCAAGAGGTATAACTAACTGAAAAAGATGGCCATTAGTAAGAGATTTTAATTATTATTCTCTGTTGCATTTGATGGTTAAATCAGGTGCCTTCCTTTAGGGTCTATTTAGTTGGCATGTATCTTATCAATAAGGTTGAAGAACTACTATCTAAACATAGCACCTTGTGCTGAGTCTGTCAGGTCTCCAAGCTCTCCTGTCTCCAAAGCCAACTTCTCTCCTCATTCCCATCTAAATCCCAAAAGCCAACCCTTCCATTGCTTTCATGTGGGTCTTGCCCACAAATGACTCCACCAAATCCAGGACTCACACATGTAAATGTGCTGAAGGTGCCCATGTGACTTCCTCAAACGAGAATGTCACCAAACCAGTTTGCGATGAGCTCTCAAGCTCTTACTGATGAATGAACAAATATGAGCTGGGCAGCTTCCTCTAATAACATTATTTGCCTGTGGAATCCTTTTGTACTCAGGATGGATGAGTCAAATGCCACATTCCTTTTCCATTGTAAAAGTTTTATTAAGATAGCAAAATAGAGAAAATATTTTTTAAAAAAATCAACTGGACTCTTTTTACCTTGTAGTCGGAAGTCATGTCCCTAAAGTTCATTGGCATGTACGTAGTGCTTCTATAAAGTGCTCTGTATTTCTTTCTTATTTATAGTCTATAATCCATTAATATCTATAAATTGCCCCTACCTGGGAAATTGGCCAATTTTATCAATCTTACTTTATAGAAAATGATGAGCAGGCAGAGAAGGTGGTCAAAGATCTTATCTTGGATCATGTGATTGCAGGGATGGGGTGAGGATTAGAACGCACACGTCTCAGATTTGGTGCACAGAATGTTCCTGAGCTGGATCCCACTCCAAAGCAACATGGCTAAGCCCTCATAGAGTTATTAGACATGAACAGAGCAAGGACAATGGGCCAGCAACTCACCAGGGTAGAAAGCTCTGGATGCCTAGCAAGGGGCAAAATGGGGAAAACAAGAACCTATCCTCCCTTAGCATATCACTGGTCTTGCGGATTGGACCCCTGATCTTTCATATCACTAGTCAGGTGATTTAGACCTCCCTCACCTTTTCCTTCCTAAGATAACATCTAGGCCTTGGTTGTATTTCAACCCCAGGCCCAGAAAAGAAGCAAAACCAGACAAGTGATGCTGTGGCTGCCTCAGGACCAGCTAAATTGGCCAATGACCCCCTGCCCTGGCACTGACCAATCAGTGCAGACCACGACCATGAAAAAGCACACCTGGAAAGCTGATGAATATTCTGTTAAGACCCTCCCCTGAGACCTCCCCTAAGATTTCCACCTGTATGAGAGAGAGAAATACACTCAGGACAAAGGACCCAGTGCATGCTCTCCCTCCAAGGAGCATGCCCCTGCCATTCCCCCACAGGCATGTATCCCCCAACCTCTAAGGGATCCCAGAGACTTGCAACCAGGGGAGCAATGGACAGTGGTAGCTCATCCCGGACTAACCTATTGAGTCTGTCTCCAAGGCCCCCTTTTCTCTGGCTTCCCAGTGAGCCAAAGCAGCCCAGCCTAGGCTCTCCCGTTGCTTCTTCTATGCCCTTCCTTGTTTCATTCTCCTAAGTATGTTTTTGCTGTGGTCAATAAATTATTCCTTGATTTTTTACACTTTGTCTCTTGATTGAAATCGTTCCCTCAAGAAGACAAGAACCAAGTTTCCAGCTGGTAACCCCAATCGGTAACAGAGTGTTACCCCAGGCAACCAAGCATGGATTTTGTGCCTTAATCAAGATTAAGTCCTTCTCTATAACATGACAGGAACATGGGGAGAAGAGGACTCTTGCCTATTCTTGTGGACACGTTCTATTTTTTTTCCTTAGACTCAGCCTGAACACCTACACTTAGGGAGGCAAATTACAGGACTGTTTCCGAAAGTGAAGGCTCCTTTGTCACAAAGGCTTTAGCTCTCCCAGGCCACAAGGGTATTGACGAGGGCACTGGGAGAGGTTCGTCTCCTGGTTCTGCAGCAAACTCAGCTCCTGGAGTTTGGTCTCAAATGTGACTTTGCCCTTATCTTTCTTTCCATCTGAAGAACATAAATCAAATGTTACTATGAGCAGAGAAACAATGAGAACTATGAACCTATTCACAGGTGCAAGACCTTTCCCAAGAAGCAAACTGATTCTCCAAGAATAATCAGCTAATGACACCTTCTATAAATACCTGCTACTTTATGATTATGTCAAAAGCCAAATTAATTTGTTCTGGTTTTTCATCAAGGTCACCTCAAGCTTGAACCTGGTGTTCTTTACTTGGGTGTGGTTTTCACTTCAAAACAATGATGGATATCATTTTCATCTGACTCCCTGTGGAAGTATTATTGTCATTTTATTTCCTGTATTAGCTGCTGTAACAAGTAGACCAAACACTTTTTCACGGTTAACGTAATAGGATTTTATTTCTCCCTCAGTTCCTGCATGGTAGCTGGCTCTCCCCCATTTGATGATCCTGAGACTGAGGCTTCTCTTATTTTACCTGGTATCCTCTAGGCCAAGCATGTTAAACTTGTGGCCGGCGGGCCGCATGCCTATAAATGAGGCATGTGGCCCACCGGCCGTGAGTTTGACATGCTTGCTCTAGGCCTTACCATTATCTGCATCAAGCTGGCAGAAGGGTAAGGAGAATATGAAGAAGGTACACTCACTTCTTAAAAGCCCTGCCCTAGAAGGACAGATATAATTTCTGCTTACATCCCCTTAGTAAGAACAAGCCACATGGCCACACTTAGAGGCAAGAACAGCAGGGCACTGTGGTCCCTGGCTGGTAGCCAATTTTCAAAGACAACTCAGTACCATAAAAGGGGAGGCAAAAATGTTGGTGAATATCTAGCCATCTCTGCCCTGTGTTCTTCAGCAATGAAATTAATTAATGTGGAGTATTTTCTGTTTTAAATTGCATATCATTTTAGAACGTACTTTGGTTTCCTCTGATATAAAATCTTCAAGCGTCTGTGAAAATGGTGGAGCAGGGCCGATGCTGCACACCTATCGGGTGTGTACCCAGGCCTGCCTGGGCCTGTCCAGAAGGCGGGAAGGAATTCTGTTGCAGGAGATCTGGATGAGCGTCCAGGAGAAACAGTATGTGGCTGAGCTGGGCATGAAAATAGGGATCCTTTGCCTTCTGAGAGTGAACTGGGTGAGGAAGTCACCACTACCAAAGAAGATGGGCTGAACCTTCCAGGTGTGCAGATTCTGCATGGAAAGGGTGGGGCCAGCTGTAAGAGATTGGAGTAGATGGATCATTAAGGATAGCATTATTGGCACTATTGGGTCTTATTACTATTGAGAATCAAACCTTCTACACAGCTTACTGTTTACACATGACTTTATTATTTTGTCTTCATCACGTAATTGTTATTCTAGGAAACACTTGCCCAGGTTGATAAAGTTGCAGATAACTTTATTGATCATTATAAGAACTCCCTGAAAGACCTATCAATTTTTTAATAAAAACATTAAATGACAGTTTATACCCTAAGACTCTTTAAATCTCTTGCCTCATAATCCTTGTCTTGTTTTGTCCATCAATCCTAAATTCTAACATCAGGATCTCTCCTTAGTTCTGCCTATGCCCCCACATCGAAACACCTGCCTTAAACCAGACTTCAAAATCTCACTAAATATATCCCCTGAGCCCTTCTGCTTTGAGATGCTTCTAAGACTCTGAGGAGGTGCTTTCTCCTTTACTACTATAAGCAATAAACTCAGCTTTGACTTGTCAACACTTTGTTTAGGTGATATTTTGCACAGTTAGCATTCCACAATATCTCCTGGTCTGAAGGATATGCACCAACTTTTTAAAAAAATATATCTTTACTGATTTCAGAGAGGAAGGGAGAGAGAGAGATAGATAGAAACATCAATGATGAGAAAGAATCATTGATTGGCTGCCTCTTGCATACTCTACACTGAGGATTGAGCCCACAACCCGGGCATGTGTCCAGAATGGGAATGGAACCATGACCTCCTGGTTCATGGGTCAATGCTCAACCACTGAGCCACTCCGCTGGGCTGCATCAGCTTTTGAAGGGAAGAGAAGCTGTAATGAAATAAAAGTTGTATTCAATAAAAAGGTGGTCCCATTGGCAGCACCCAGCACTGGTTAGGCCCATCTCATACTTTGGCACTAAAGGTCTTTTTAACAATGGTGGGGAAAAGACCCCACCTGTAGACTGTGATTTGGAGAGAAATTGTGATTCAGAGAAACAAACAAAGAAGCTAGAGTTGTTGCAGGATAGCTAGGAGGCAGTGGTCCCTACAGGGGGGATCATGAGGATAGAGAGTGGCAGAAGGTCACTGTTGCTCAAGAGCACACTAAAGACCCTCTGGGGGCCCTTGACCAAGCAGCAATCATGATTTCATGGATAGGGCTGGGGTCAGCCCACATCCTAGTCACTTTTCTCTATACTGTGCTCCCCAAGTCTGGGAATGCATGATTATGCATGGAAGATTGGCATCTGGGAGACTGTGGTCCTAAGAGAAGAGTTCCTCTGTGATCTGTCCCCAGATACCACCAGCAAGAGAAGGTATGGGAGGTGAGTAACACTGAGCAGAAGAATGTTTGTGAGCTTCCCAGAAAATGAACAGAGAAAGAGAAAAGGCCTTCTGGCTCTGGGCTATAGGGGAAGAAAAGGAGGAAAGAAAGTGGAGAATATGTGATATCTAAAGTAGGAAGGAGTTGAGATCACAGGAGAGGCTTCTACCAAAAATGAAGCCACCTTCTTGATGAACTGAGATCTTATCAGCCCTGAGGATCTTTTTCACAATAGGATTGTGGACCAACATCTAATTTTAGGTTGGGTTAGGGATGGAGGGAAAAAATGTGGAGGATTTATAACCTCAGCAGGGTAAAGATTTGCATTAAGTGCCTCTGATAAAACCTTTACTTTCCCTGAGAAAATGATCAGGCCATCAGCCATTCACACTATAAACTCAATTAGTGGATCAGCTTACTTTTTCTTGTTATTTATGTGGAGTGGAAGAAAATTCTAATTTGGTGAGGTTAGGGGAGTGTGAGGGGAAGAGGGGTGTTGAGGAAAGGAGAGGGAAAGGTTGTGTAGAGTGTGGCACACTTCAGAAGAAATCAGGTATGGAAGGATGTTGTAAAGAGGTCCTGAAGACAGAGGAAGTAGTATGACATTCAATGTGGGTATGTGTGGGATGTTCATGGTAAGAAAGGGACCAAACAATTCTCCTTACTACTTACAAATTTTATTTCCTAGACCAGAAAATCCTGCATCTTTGGGCTGGTAGCAGGGGTCCTCAAACTTTTTAAACAGGAGGCCAGTTCACTGTCCCTCAGACCATTGGAGGGCCAGACTATAGTTTAAAAAAAAAACAACTATGAACAAATTCCTATGCTCACTGTGGGCCCGGGACAAGTCAGCTGCTAAGCAAGACAGGCAGCGGCACCCGGCGGGCCGGATAAATGTCCTCGACGGGCCGCATGTGGCCCGTGGGCCGTAGTTTGAGGACCCCTGGCGCTAGAGGGTTTAATCTGTATAATGGAAACATTTGATTAGCAGTGCCTGCATGCTTGAAAAAATGACTATTTGTTTAAAATATATTTTTATTGATTTCAGAGAGGAAAGGAGAGGGAGAGAGAGATAGAAATATCAATGATGAGAGAGAATCATTGATCTGCTGCCTCCGGCATGCCCCACACCAGGGATTGAGCCCACCACCCAAATGGGAATCAAACCATGACCTCCTGGTTCATAGGCGGACACTCAACCACTGAGCCATGCCGGCTGGGCTTAAAGGTTTTAGGAAAAGAAATATTAAGAATAAAACAGTGAAACCTTAAAGTTTTGTGCTCTATACATAAAGGTAGCAGCTGCTTTTTCTATGAGTGGAGCAGATTATCTGCTTGGGACGTAGAGCCTCTTTACTCTCAAACCCAACTGCTAAGAAACCTACACTGAAACTGAGAAGTTGGGTTTATGTCCTTAGAGAACCCTGGTGATGTTCAGCCAAGCATTTGGTTAAACATTTTGAGACATGGTGAGAATTGTAAACTCTCCTTTCTCCTAGTTTTTTTTTTTTTTTTTTTTTTTTTTCTGTAAAAGAGAAAAGTAAAAACAAGGGTCAGAGAGTTATTTCATTTGGAGAAGATCCCAGGAAGAACCAAGCAATTCATCAAGTAAAGCAGATGTGGTCAGAAAAAAAAAAAAAAAAAAAAGACTGGCCAGAGGAAATCCATCTGAAGAGCCTGATCCTTGTTGATAGCAGGCCTGTGATACATCCTGGGATTCCTGCACCCTCTGAAAGTGGCCCATCGTCCTGTAGCACCAGCCTCATCACAGCAAAATTTACGTATTTAACAAACAGATACAGAATGTTTGCATTAAAAATAACATTGAACTGAGCTTTAACATAGAGAATAATGAAGAGGTAGACAAACAATAGGAGAGGTTATAATCTCACTTTGGATAAAATAGATCTGTGAACCTATCCATTGTCACAAATGCAAATATACAGAGAGGCATAATCCATGATTTATTCACTCAGCTCCTGATTGATGAACACAGTCTATTGGTTCCCCACTCCCTCTTTTTTAGTATTAAAATGTTTGTAGCTATGGCTATCCTTGTATGAACGTCTTGGTGAAATTTCACTCAGCTACCCATGAGTTTAATTCCCACAACTAGCATGGTGAGTTATAGGTACATGCATAAAAATCATGGTAGGTCATAGCTACCTTTTGAACAACTCCTTTGGATTGAGGAAAGTTTTATATATTAATTTTAATTCTCACAACAGCCTTGCAAGGTCATTAACATGATCAGTTATTACCAGGGAGGCTGAACTGAAGGTCAGACAGGAGGAAACTCCTGCCTAGGTAACAGAACTCTAAGGTCAGAGCTGGACTTCGGTCTCAAGTCTGACTTGGAACTGACACAGCCATCTGAAGTTTACAAAGAACATTTAGGAGGAGATCATCCAACTGCAAAGGCCTTGGCCATCTCCTGGTCCAAGTCTTCTAATTTCGGATGTGGCCTGGAGACCTCCATAATCTCAGTGTCTTGTCAAAGGCCATGGAGATAGGTTGGGACCCAAGGCCTAGGACAGTGACCTTCAAGCACACTAGCAGATTTGTATGTTTGGGGCCACAGAAATGCTTCTTCCAAGGAAAAGCTTCTATAAATTTACAAACTCAGAGCTACTGTGCTTGAATCAAGGGAGGAGGCCCCAAGCCTGGTTCTCCCTTATTCTCCATCTCTCTCTCTCTCTCTCTCTCGCTCTCTCCTCTTTCTCTCTCTCCACTTCTGTGAAGTTTTGTTTGAAAACCACTGATCTATAACACAGCTGCCTTCTGCTTAGATTGTTAATCATCCTTGTTCTACTGGACAAACCCAAAAGCTCTGACTTCTTCCTCCAAATAACCAGTGGGGGACTACCCTTCCTGTTGTAGGTCTCCTTGCCTCATCTTTCCACCTCGGGGAGGCCTTGGTGATGGGCTTGTTCATGCTTCTTGCTTGTCAGATGCTCTTACAGATGATGTATCTAGGACCCTGGGGTTATAAAAATTCACTATCATTGGAATGAGAAGAAGGGGAGAAGGAAGAAAAAATAAAACATTTCTCAAATGTGAAACTATCTTCTACCCGGGTTAGCGTTGGTGGAGATGTAGGCACAGCTGCTGAACTGACAAGTGCGATAAGTGTTCTTGGGCCGGATGCACTGTGAGAAGATGGGTGAAAACATCAGGAGCCATGCATCTATAGAGGAAACCAAACAGGAAACTTGATGTGACTCATCAGAAGGCAGACCATCATACAGAGAGGGGCCATGGGGTTTAGTCGGAGAGGCAGTGCATGCCGCATTGTTAAGGGGCGGTGGACAGGAGAAATCATATTAACTGAGTCTGAGATAGAGATGTAGAGCATCTGGGTTTATGTAAAACTGATATTAATAGATTCTGCTGCTGGAGGCAGAACAGTTTAGGAGACTGGAAATGAACTTCAGCTTCAGGCACAATGAGAAGAGGCCATACTGATTCACCAGTGATGCCAGGCGTTCTGTTTCTGAGGTTCTGTAAAAACCTTCAGCAAGGCCTGGCAGGTGTGGCTTAGTGATTGAGTGTCGACCTATGAACCAGGAGATCAGCATTCGATTCCTGGTCAGGGCACATGCCTGGGTTGCAGGCTCTATCACCAGTAGTGAGTGTGCAGGAGGCAGCCGGTCAATGATTCTCTCTTAATCAGTGATGTTTCTATCTCTCCTTCTACCTTCCTATCTCTGAAATCAATAAAAATATATTAAACAACAGCAACAGAAAACCTTCAGCAGGCCATGCTGCCTCAGCTCATTTTCTGTTCATTTATCCACCTATTTCTGTGTCATCTGCCACTGTGGGGATGGGAGGGAGGTGGCATTTTTGTACCTGCTGGCAGGCACAGAATAATCAGAGATGCACAAAGATAAACAGGGTCCCATCCAGTCAGCCCATCCTCTGCAGTCAGTGAGGCTGCCTGCACTCTTGGCCCCTTTCGTGGGGGTCCCAAGAGTCGTCTCTCTAGGAGGGTCCCGTAGTCCCACGTCTTCTTCTCTAACTGGTCTCTCCCACTAACGCAGAGGTAAGACGGAAAGGTGGGAGCCGGTCACTAAGAACTGTAATGCTGACAGAGCTGGAGTGGCCAGAACACTGAGGAGATGCTGGGGCTCCTTTTCGCCAAAAGGAATTTTGGAGGCAACACTGCCTCTTGCTCCCACCGGCTCCCCCTCAATCCTCAGAACTGACAACTTTGGCAGGCCCATTGGTACCAGCTTGTGAGGCCCAGAAGCGGACATGAAGGTGGTTTTGAAGACGTTCAGGTCATATCCCGTGAGGACATGAACACAATGCCACAGGTTGAAACGGAAGAAAGTGTGGTAGAGAGTCCCAGACTCGGACTCTGGAGATGTGGCTTCAAGGGCCTCTCTTGCCACTGGCTCTTAGAATGGCTACTTTCAAAACAAAACAAGTGTCGGCAGAGGTGTGGAGAAATTGGAATCCTTGTGCTTAGCTGGTGGGGATGGAAAATGGTGCAGCCTGCAGAAAACAGTTTGTAGCTCCTCAAAAAGTTAAACAGAGTAACCACGCTGATCCAGCAATTCCCCTTCCAGGTATGTACCCAAAAGAATTGAAAGCAGGGACTCACAACAGATACTTGTACACCATTATTCACAATAGTCAAAAGGTGGAAGCAACCCAGTTGTTCAGGGATAGAGAAATGGGTAAGCAAAATGGAGTATTATACAACAATGGAATATTATTGTCTTGACACATGCTACAGCATGGATGAATCTTAAAGAGCTCATGCTCAGCGAAATAAGCCAGACCCGAAAGGATGAACAAATATTGTATGATTCCACGTATATGCAGTGCCTAGAATAGGCAAGTTCAGAGACAGAAAGTAGATTAGGGGTTGCCACCAGGGGCTGGAGGAGGAGGAAATGGGGGGTCATTGTTTAATGGGCACAGAGTTTCTGTTTCAGATGACGAGAAAGTTCTGGAGATGGGAAGTGATGATGGTTGCACAATAATGTGGATATATCAATGTCATTGAATTGTACACATAAAATGATAAAATTGGTAAATTTTATGTTCTGTATATATTTTTTTAATATATTTTATTGATTTTTTACAGAGAGGAAGGAAGAGGGATAGTCAGAAACATTGATGAGAGAGAAACATCGATCAGCTGCCTCTTGCACATCTCCTACTGGGGATGTGCCCGCAACCAAGTTACATGCCCTTGACCGGAATCAAACCTGGGACCTTTCAGTCCGCAGGCTGACGCTCTATCCACTGAGCCAAACCGGTTTTGGCTGTTCTGTATATTTTAACACAATGTTTAGAAGTATATAGCGGACTCCTCACCAACAGCACACACATCATGTCCCTCCTGCTGTAGCACCGATCCTCAGTGGTTCCCCTCTTCCTTTCCATGTCAGCCGGGGACAAGAGCACCATCTTGGCTGCAGGTGGGCCCCTCTCCTCACAAAAGCCATGCTTGGGGCTCCTTCTCTGTCCCTGCTACGCAGTTTCTTGGACCTACATGCTCCCAGCCTCTGCTCACTGCCTGAATGCAGAAGGGTCTCCAGGAATCCCTGGCTGTCTACACCAGTGCTTTGGGCTCTGTCTTTTAGGAATTTCCCTACGGCTTGAAGTCCTAGCCGTGATCTGAACGCTGAATTATACATCGTCTTGCACCAGTGTCTGCATGTGTGAGGACTGTGTGCCACCATCCAGATTCTACTTTAGATCTAGAGTAAAGGACAGAAGTGGAAACGCAGCAAACTATAAATAAATGGTTCGTGACTTGCCTTGAAACCATAATACCGCTGACTTCTCTGTCAACTCCGGCCTCTAAATCGCCTTTGGGATTGGTCAGTGTTGAAAGAATTACAAGTTCCAAAGTTAGGACTAAAGAAGGAACAGATGGACATAATTAGGAGAATTAGGAAAGAAATAATAAGACTCAGCCAGGTCAAGCTCTGGTTCATTAACAATGGCTTTGATTAGAAAACTGCTCTTAGAGTAGCATCTCTAGAAATCTCAGCATCAAGAGAGGCTGTAATTGCTTACAGTCTTATCGGCTCTGTTGTCTTGTCGTTTTATTTCTTAGCTGTTTTATATTCTGGGCACAGAACCAGCTGGGAAGGATACCAACCCTGGGGCGTCGTGGTAGTGGCTAAGCTGCAAGTATGGTCTGTATTTAAACCTGGGCTTTCATTCAAGTCCCCTTCATTGTACATTCCTCAGATCAATTAACTAGTTACCTGGAAAGAAGTGGTACGTTGGGTGATGCAGGAGGGGAGGGGATAGCAATAGGGGACGTGCTTAAAGGTCACAAGTTACCCAGCATTTTAAATAATTCTAATTCATCTGAAGCACCACTGATGATTTGCTTTTTCCCCCTTTACCCTTCTGTCTGTGTAATGAAGTACGACGTAGCTGCAGACCAACACATCCTGACCACCTGGCCTGGGTGTGGTCAAGCTGGTTTTCTTTATGCTAAAGCCCAAGAGCGCAGGTTACGCCCTCTAAAGTGGAGAGAGGCAGGCAGGATTGTAATCAACAGCGACCTCTAGCGCGTGCGTCAGGATTTGCATTTGGCTAAGAATACAGAGTTAAAGCAGTGGAGCTGGGAGTTCTTGTTAAATTTCCCTACAAACAAAGGCGAGCTACACACCTCCTCGTCGTTTTCCATGGTGGAGAAGCTCAGGACTGAAGGCTGAAGATTTCGCTTCATTTGCACAGCTCATCACTATCAGCGCTGGAGATGCCATTCAAAACGTTGCTCCCCCCACCCCCTACTGTCCATTTTCTCCAAAAACATCTCGGGGATTTGCTAAAGCCTTCTCGGTTGCCTTAGGGCTTAGCCCAGAGCATCCACCCAGGATAGCATCAACTTCTACCGTGGGGGTGTGTGTGAGCCTGCAGAGAGGGTTGCAGACCAGAGGATGGGGGAGGGGAGCTCAGAAAGGGTGGACAGGCAGTGCCTCCCGGGAGTTGGGGAAAAGGCCAGGGCCCTAGCTCACCCTTCTTCAGTGACAGCGACTCTCAGAGCGTTGCCAGCTCTTCACTTCTACTTGAGGCTATTGAAGACGTCCTTCCCTGGAGAGGGTTCTGCCCTGCCTCCGTCCCTGCCTGTCCTCCGCCCTCCCCGCTTCGGAAGCCAGGTTCTGAGCCTCCAGGGTGCCGTTTAGGTCCAGTTAGTTCACAGGCGGGTGGTGTTCACGCCCCCTGAAGAACTGGCCCAGCGGATGACCTCTGAGCTCTGCAGGAGCCAGGAGGAGATGCTTCAGTGAAAGGCTAAAATCACATTTCCTGGCCCATGACCTTGCTGTTTTGTGATGGGAATAGGGGATTGGGGATTGGAATGGGAATACATTTTCCTGTAACTTTAACCTACTGAAGGCGGATAGTCTCACAATGCACATTTGCTGCAGTAACTAGATTTGCCCTGCTGCTGCCTTTAAATGAAGCTTCAGAGTAGAAATGCTGCATCTTTTGGCTGTGTTTTTTTTTTTTTTTTTAAATCCTCACCCAAGGGTATGTTTTCTACTGACTTTAAATAGGGAGAGAGAGAGAATCCATAAGCGTACTCACCCTGACTGGGGATCGAACCTGCAAGCTTTTGGTGTACAGAGAATGTTCCAACCAACTGAGCCATCCGGCCAGGACTGCTGTTGTGTTTTAAGCTATGAGCACATCATTGTGCTTGGGGTCTCCCAGGCTCATCAGTGCTCCCTCGTCCCTATGTTGTTAGATCAAGGTCCTAAGCAGGAGCCATCCTTAGCGTTCACAAACTCTAGACTCACACCATATGCAGCCGTGTGTTTCCCTGACATCACATGTATATGCCAGGCGTGGGGAGTGACTGGGGAGGGTGAGCACACAGATGTGGTGGCAGGGAGATGAAGGAGCGGCGGCAATGGCCTGAGCAGCTAGAGCCAGGGAGTCTGTGGTCCGTTGGATTGATTCAGCCAGTTTCCCAGATGGCGTGGCTGTGCATGCGGCACAGCTTGGGAAGAGGTTTGCAACAAGGGCAGGGGCGAGGGCAGCAGGCCCAGGGGAGGGACACCATGGAGAGGCTATGACGTCGGCGCTCCCTGGTCATGGTACCTGGCTCGACACCGGGGCTCTATCTTTGGTGATGTAGGAAGCTGTTAGAATCCCAGCCCAAGAAGGATAAGGAAAGCGAAATAAAAACGATGGTTCAATAAAACAATAGCGATAGGGAAGATACTTCTGGCTGAGGAGGTGCGGGTCAGTAGAGGAGGGTCGTGGATTTAGAGGGAAAAAGTCTAAGGAGGAAGAAGGTTCCCACGGGAAGTGACTGGTGCCTATTCCCGGGCTGTGGTCACACAAAGAGAAAGACAGGCGGGAGAGGCCAAATATCAAGAAAGAAAAGGAGCAGCAGGATTCGCTCATGAACTGGATACGTAAAGCAAAGACTAAGCATGAATTGAAGATTTCTCAGAAGTTCTCTGTCATGGAGTTGGCAAAATGGTGGCATGGACGAACTGGGCACTCAGGAGGAGCTGCTTTTCTCTAGAGGTAGACGGTGAACCAGGTAAGGAAGGTGCTGTGGAAGCAAAACCCCCGTGGGACAAAGACCGGCTCGCTTCTGATTCTCGCTGTCCCCCTCTGCAGCGCCTCTGCCTTGCCTGGCATGGTTTCCATTCATCCGTCACACACTTTCACCCAGCAATGCCCGTGGCTGTTTTAGGCCTTCTCTCCTTCCTCAAATCTCCAGACTGCCTCCCCTTGTCCATTTCATGCTCTCACCACTTACCTCCCTCAGCAGGTTAAGGCACCAGAAGAAAGCCAGGATGCTCTCCCTGTCTGTATATTTCCAGACACTTTCCCAGATTTTACATGGCTTGCTCCCTCACTTCATCCATTATTCTGCTCAAATGTCACCTCTGTGGTGAGACTTTTCCTAGCCATCCTATCTATAATAATAAAAGCATAACATTCTAATTAGACCAGAAGTCCTTCTTGACGACCTTCCAGATGAAGCCAGGGCTGCGAGGGAAGCCCAGGTCCCTGGTGCCTGCTGGCAGCCAGAGGGAGGCCCGGGTCCCGGGTGCCAGAGGTAAGTCAGTGCTGGCAGCCGGGGGAAGGAAGGGCTACTCTTGCATGAATTTCGTGCATTGGGCCTCTAGTCTAAGATAACACTCCTGTCTTCATCTGTCCCCACTTCATCTTTTCTTTATAGCCATCTGATATACATTTATCTGTACTTTCTGTTCATCCCCACTGGACTGTAACTCTTCAGGACTCTGTTATGTTTAACACTGAATTTCCAGTGCATCCAACCATGGTGGGCACATAGTAGATGTTCAGTAAACATTCATTCAGTGAGTGAATTACAGATACCTCTATAGTTAACCTTATTGGCATCTCCTTCCTTCTAGAAATGCTGTCCTTCCTACAATGTTAGTTCTTGTCTCTTACTCTTTGATTGCAGTGTCTTTGTTTTCTGGTTCTATTTTTTAAGACTTGGGTTCTTAACCTGTACTTTTTTCTTTCTCCACTTTTTCCTTGGGGATCATATGCATTCTCAGAGCCTTATCTCACCCACATTTATGAGGCAGAAGAAGAAAAGGTCCGAGAAGGAGGATAAAGGCAGGAGGGGGGAGAGGAGAGTGTCAGAGAAGATAGGATGGAGTTTCAGGAAGGAGTCGCTGATACTGTAAAATGCTACTAAGACATGGGGAAGGGTGAAGGTTGAGAAGAAGCTGTTGGGTTTATGATCTCTGCTCCCCTTCATCCTACTCCCACTTGTACTCCCCTAGTGGAGGCCCTCTCTTCATACCCCTGGGAGCCTCTCCTTCTAGCTTCTCCCAGCCTTAATGACACTGCTTTCATGATATCACCTCTACTCTATGCAGAAGCAGACTGATGTAGGGGAGCAAAGTTAGATTGAAGGGTCAAGAAGCCTAGTTCTCAGGCTCTGTCACCAATTAGCCATGAGTGATTGGGTGAGGTCATTAAATTGAAGTCAACCTAAAAATTACCTTCCTCTCTAATTCCTAGGATCTCTTTTTATCACATCAAGGGATAAACAATCCCTTCTCCCCAGGGTTTATAAGGTTCTCTCCAGAACTGCCTCAGTCTGCCTCTCCAACCTTGCTGTCCAATCTCTCTCAAGGCACCCTGCTCTGGTCAGACTGGTCTCTTCTGGTCCAGCAACCAGACCACACCGCCTCCACACCTTCGTCTATTCAGCTTTCCTTGCCTGGGTACCTTCTCATCTCTTCTGTGCCTGTGAAAATCCTCACATCTCCCCCAGGTCAGCTCATCACTCACTTCTTCCATGAAATGTTCCCTGACTCTAGCTCTCACTGATCTGCCTTTTTGCTAAGCTTCTGGGAATCTACACAGAACATGTAAATTATATTTTTACTAGAGGCCCAGTGCACGAATTAGTGCACCAGTGAGGTCCCTCTGCCTCGCCTGCAGGATCAGGCCTAAACCGGCTCTCTGACATCCCCCAAGTGGTCCCGGATTGCGAGAGGGCACAGGCCAGGCGGAGGGACCCCACCAGTGCACGATTGGATCCAGGGAGGGACTCGGGAGGTTGGCCAGCTGGGGAGGAGTGCAGGAGGGTTTTAGATCATGTCTGGCCCATCTCGTTCATTCCTGATGGGTTGGACCCCAGCAGCAAGCTAACCTACCGGATAGAGCATCTGCCCTCTGGTGGTCAGTGCACATCATAGCGAGTGGTTAAGTGGCCTTAGCATATCATTAGCATATTACCCTTTGATTGGTTGAATGGTCAACCTAAATAGGCATTTAGCCTATTAGGCTTTTATTATATAGGATTATTTATAACTATTTGCTATTGTTTCAGGCAGTTAGTTTTGTTTCTCTTGTAAATTCTTTGGGGGAAGTGGACCACATCTTCCATGTTCTTTGTGTTTCTCACAGTATATTGCTCAGCATGTCACTGAACACTTAGTGTGTCCTTTATGTGCATGTGTCAGGGTTCCTCCAAGAAATGGAATGCACATGCACACACACATACAACACACACAAGAGATTTATTTTAAGGATTGGCTAATGTGAGCTTGGGGTTCTGGAAAGTCCTAAATCTGTAAGGGAGGCATGAGGCTGGAAACTCAGGCCAAAGTTGATGTTACAGTCTTGAGGCAGAATTTCTTCTTTGAGCAACCTCAGTTTTTGCTCTTCAGGCCTTCAGCTGGTTAGATGAGGCCCACCCACATTACTGAGGGTCCTCTCCTTTACTTAAAGTCAGCTGTTGAAGATCTGCCAATGCCTACTCTGAAACACGTAGATTAGTGTTTGATTAAATAACTGGACACTATAGTCTACCCGAACTGACACATAATACTGGCCATCACAGACTGCTTACTAAGGGAGTCATTTTGAAGAGTAATTCATTGTACAGGATTCAGTAAGGTGGAGTGTTCAGAATGAGAATGGAGAAGGGTCACCAAGAGACCTTGATGAGAAGCAGTGACTCTCCAGGGTACGCAGAGAGTAGAAGCCATGTTCTCCTAGGGGAGCTGGTTGGCAAGGTGTTTACAGATCAGCAGAAATGTACAGATCCTGGGTATTTGAAGGTTCAAAGGAAGAGAGGAGGAGATCACTCTTATGAGGTACTGCATATCTCTATGCAAAGAAAGGAGTGGGGTTGGGGGAGAGATGGGGATTTAGAGACAGAAAGAGGAGAGAGGAAAAAAAAAATGAGAGAGAGGTGAGAGAGGGAGAGCCAGAGTTTTAAAATCCAAATCCATTGTTTGTTGCATATGGTTAAATGGAACTGAGGTGAATTTAAGTGGCTTAAAATTAGAAAGAAATGTTGCTTTCTTCTGAGGCAATAGACAGAAACTGACGATGGACTCTGGAAATAAGAGACTAACATCAGTAGTAGGAACCCAGGAAAGGCAAAGCAAGTGCCTCTGGTGAGGAGAGAGATTTCTTGACAGATTTTCAAATGACAAAAGGCAAATTTTTATCTGGAAATTGGTTTATTTCTAATAAATTAGTGTAGATAAAACCTTGAGGGAGTAAAAACAAAACAAAACCCGCACTCAAACAAATAGAAAGGCCAAACAAAGCCACTCACAGCAGAGATGCAGATATTTTCTGGAAAACAATTAGCATTAGCATTGCTGAAGCAGTCCCGAAATAGATGAGCTTCACCATTAGCCTTCTGTGAATTCAAGCAAAGAGGCATCATTATACAAATTATATGCCTGGAGAAGGGGCTTCTGCACGGGGATGAACTTGTAAAAAGAGCATTGAAACCAAAGGCAATTTCGCCTATCTCTAATTAGCTCTATTCCCCATGCTATCGTTGAAGATATTTATGCTTGAGCAAATTTCTCACTCTCAATCTGATTTCTCCTTTTTCTTAATCCAGCCATGAAGTCATAAAATCCCCTGTTTGGGACAATATGATTTGCTGCCATGGAAACAATTACGATATCATACATTTATCTCGCCCCAGGAGATCAAAAAGGAAAAGCAATAATACTAACATTTTGCGGCTGGGTAGTGCCATTCATCCAGCAGTCACTGACTAGTAAATATCACCGACCTGCAGATGGGGAAGCTGAAGCATTGGGTGCTCATGGCTTGGTCTGACGCTCTTGAATTTTAGACTGCGGTAAGAATGCCCTGGAAGTGCTAATTCCCACTCAGAGCAGTGACTAAGGAGCCAAACACTTGGTCTCCATTCCTCTCTTTTTGGATGAGGAGGGCGACTGGGCTCCTTTCCCAGCGCCTGTACTTCACCAACTGTTCCTAATTATAGGAGTATGCGATGGAACTTAGTTTTGAGACAATAAACAAAAAGCCCTTGGCAATTATTACAGTGGTGAAAACATTTATATACATAAAGATAGAAAAGAGGTCCCGGACCGTGCCTTAAAATGTAAGCACTCATATTCAGCTCTAGCCCGGTCTTGACATCCTGTCCGTTAGTCCTACCTAGATGCTCATTCTCTTGGTTCCCAGCCATCAGCGAATTTACTTGGAAGTTAATGGTGCTTAAAGTCCAGGGTCCCTCACACGTACAGATCGCTTCCAAGGCTCTGAGAGGGGTCATAGCAATGTGTTCACTTGGATGGGCTTTAAAAAAAAAAGTCTGCACTCTAACTTCTTGTGTGGGGTAGTGTTGGAGGAACCTTTTGGGATCCCAGTAAGAGGAAGTGTGTTAGGGATGCGTTTGGAGTAAGTGGTTTATAGCCGCTTCTGTGTACAATTCAAGTATTGCTAGCCATTTCTAAGTAGCAGTGGCTTCCAGCAATATTTTTATTGCCCACTTTCCCTGACCCCCATGCATGGGGAGAGGTAGAAATGTGTTTTAGGTACCCATTACTGGGACCAGGCATTTTTTTTTTTCATAAAGGGATGTGCAAAATGCTATAATTTCTCCTATATTTTGGAGGAGATGCCCTGGCATTCATCAGATCACTGGATACCTAACATTTGTACTAATGTGGTAGTTCCTGAATCTTCATATGGTTTATCTCCCACCCCCTAGAATGTGTCATCCTAGCTAGGCCTGCAATCTACTTCTTGCTCATCTAATACAATTAATATAATATCATCAGTGTGATGGACCAGTGTGATATCTAACCAGTCCAGGTTTTTTTGGACTGTATTATGATAATACATGACAGAAGGTGGGAGAATTTATATAGTCCCCAGACCAGAGTATAAACGTACATTGTTATCTATTTCTGGTCCTCTTTTTTAATAGGGATGGAAAATAATGCATTTGCCAGAGCAGTGGCTGTATTCCATGTACCCAAGGCCATGTGCATCTGCTCTAATAAAGATACCACATCTGGTACAGCAGCTGCATTTGGTCTTGGATGAGTGGCAATCATTTACCATCATCCTTTAGGATCTGTCTGGTTTTTGCGAGGGCCAGAATTAAATGGAAGTAAGGTTCATCAACCTTGCATTAGGGTTTTTGGTCTGTCATTCTCCTGGGAAGCTGTATTGATTTTGGTTTATTATTTTGAACTGGATTTGAGAGGAGTGCAGTTTCAGAAGTTTGCACTTGGCTTTCCCCACAGACCAAGGAATTAACATGTATATATGTGCCTTCAATTGTACATTTGGGGAAATGACCATTGGATATATCCATGGATTAAGTGGGCCCACTGTGAGCCAGACCTGGACCAGGCTACCTTCATTTGTAACCTGAAACGCTTATGTTCTCATTCTAACAGGAGGGCCATGTTGATGCTCTGAGTCTCCAGTTATCAATGTCAAGCCAGACCTGTGTTTAACAGACTTCAAAATGTTTGGGTATTCCCCTTTCCTAGGTATACCCAAGGTAAATGGCCTCACTTGTCTTTGGGGAAGAACTGGAGGAATCATTACCTGATACACCTGTCATGATATTGCAGGGTCCTTCCTCTCACAGAACCAACCTCTCATTCAATTATTAGGTTCCAAGTTCACAAAACTTGCTCAAAACTGGAAACTGGGCAAGGGATCATGTTTTTTAATAGGGTGACAACCCACAGCCTCCTGATTATTCATCCTTGGATTCTTTTAATTTCAGATTGAGTAATATCCTTGCTGGGTACACATTAGTTTTGTCTTAGGAATGTTAACCCTTAAGAGAGAAGAGTGGGATTTTTCTGTAATCTCAGAGGATCACAAATTTTTTCTGAAATATACTAGTTTCTTTTCTGGGTTTTTTTAATAGGATTATCTTTGGGACAAAGACAGGTCACATTGAGGCTAAGTGTTTTCCTGAGGATCATTCAGAATTGGGCTTCCTGACAAGGCTCTGCAGATAGTCCAACTCTTCTGTGCAGTCTTGTGCCCATCACCAAATTAAAAAAAAAAAAAAGTCCCTTACTTCATCCTTCTATTCCTCAGGACAGTTATACTGATGCCAGTGGGTGACATAATTTAGCCCTGGTGCTGGGGGCGAAGTTTCTGGTAGGAAAGATAGAAAGTTCAAATACCCTGACTTCCACATAGTTTTTTTTTTTATTCTCCCCTTTTCTCCTTGATCTACTTGTCACCTGGTGCCATCTCCTGCCCTGCAAAGGCCAAGCAGAATCAGGTTGGGAAATCTGGGCAGATGCTAGACCCCAGAGCCTGGGCTTTAGGGACAAATGCACGCTCCTTTTCCACTCTTTCCTCGGCCCTTCTCACCACTGCAGGGCCCAGATCACTGTGTTGCTGGGGGAGAGGGCCCAGGAGGCGGGCCAGTCTGTCTGCCTTGGGATTGGCTGCTTAGGCTGCCTAATCTCAAGAATTTCCAGCGGGCACCTCAGCTGCGGGGTCCCACAGGAAGCCATAGAAGAGGTCACAGACAGATTGAAGAGGTCACAGACAGGGTTCGCAGGAGCACCACAGCCCATATGAAATAGAAACTAGCTGTCCATGTTTAAAAATTGAGGATTTCAGGTGAAATTCCAGATCTGCTTCCTCCTGAGAAATAAAGTCCTGTCAGTGTTGGACTCATAGCATCTTGGCACACGTTGGCAGAAGTACTGGCTCCTCCTTCAGGTGGTGTCATGGCTAAATGGTGTCCCCCCAAAATCATGTGCTGAAGTCCTAACCACCAATACCGCAGAATATGACTATATTTGGAGATAAGATCTTTCCATTAAGTTAAAATGAAGTCATAGGGTAGGTATAAGAAAGAAGAGCAGATTAGGACCTGGGTGACACAGAAGAAAGACTACGTGAGCACACAGCAAAAAGATAGCTATCTACAACTCACGGAGAGGTGTCAGGAGAAACCCAATGTGTCAACTCCTTGATCTTGGACTTCTAGCCTCCAGAATGATGAGACAATACATTTCTGTTGTTTAAGCCACCCAGGCTGGGGTACTTTGTTATGGCAGCCCTAGCAAAGGAATACCGATGGGCATGGTCTCTGGTGGGCCCCGGTTCCCACACTCCTTCCTGGCCTGCTTTGGCTCTCTGCATCACCTGTCTCATAGGAGAAACAATGTTTGTTTCCCTGGAGAAAATGTTTGTGACCCAGGTCTCATAGGAACAGAGAGTGCTTTTTCCTGATTGAGGTGAAGGGGCCTCCATTTACTTCCCTCACAGAGTGGCAGGTTGATGGACTCTGAATCTTGGCCAAAAATCTGTACATTTTATCCCAATAATTCTTCTGGATACTTAGTATTTATTTATATTTGAAGTGATCTTGGATAACATGGCCAAATGTATCCTTCCTGGACGGGAGGGTCCTGGGATCTCTGACCAGGTCTGGGATTTAGGAACCTGAACTGGCATGGAGGGCACGAAGGGTGACTCTCGCAAGACAGAGCATGGATTCAAGGGAGATCAGAAAAGCACTGAGACAAAATCTGAAATGAGGGCCAAGCAGAGACTCCACATGGAGCATTAATATGAAGAGGTAGGAAGTGTGCTCCCTAACCAGGTATGAGGCAATGGGACAGAGAATGAAGATATGGGACAGGACGGATACACTTGGTGTGAGGGGGGAGGGCGGGGTCTGGAGAGCAGCCATCAGGTCTTCTGTAGAGTGCCTGTGGCTTTTTTCCGTGGGATGGACAGAAGAGAGCCATACCGCCCTGCATTCATTCTCTTCTTTGCTTCTTCCCCCCGCGCTCCCCTCCACCTGCATTGATTTTTAGAGAGAATGGAAGTGAGGGGAAGAGACACAGAGAGAGAAACATCAATGTGAGAGAGACACATTGATTGGTTGACTCCTGCATGCACCTGACTGGGGCTGGGGATCAAGGCTAGCAACCGAGGTACATGTCCTTGACCCTTTAGTCCATGGGCCAACTCTCTATCCATTGAGTCTAACTGGCTAGGGCTCTTCTTTGCTTCTTAAATGATCAAGCTTCCAGGCCTATACTTGGGAGGCATAAGCCAATTCAAGTATACAAAGTTCACAGAGGGCAGACATCCTCACTTACCCAGTATCCTAAGACCTCACCAATGCACACACACACACAGGAATAATAGAGAACAGGCATTGGGGGTAATAGCATACACCCCCACCATATTACTTTTTTCTAGAACACAATATTTTATTTTTATACCTTTTATGTGGAAGAGTAGGAAACTTCCTCCTTTTGAGGTTTCTTCAGGGGTAGTTTTGCTTATGCTAATGGAGAAAAAGCAGGGCTTTTGAGCAATATGTTGAATAAAGTCCAGTCTTTGACCAAGGTGGAGCAGGCCAGGCCAATGATTGTCCTTGTTGCCCATTTTATAAGTTTGCCAGTGCTCATAAAGCAATGTCAACACCATGCCTTTGTTATTTTAACTGTCAGCTGTGTGTGGGGAGAATAAATCATTTTTGTCCTCTCTGCAACATAACTTTATACACTGAAAGACTCCTGGCTCCCCTTCATCTCCATCCTCACAAACCAAACATAAGGCCATCTTATTTGTATTTTCTCATAAGACGTATTTTTCAAAAATTCTATTATCCTCATTTTCCTCTGAAACTTCTTTGATTATTCTATATTGATTTTGGAATTTAGAACTTGAAGAAGAATATACTTAATATCCCCACTGGGTTCATCCTCAGTGAAGGCCAAACCAAGAGTAATAAACACAAGCCTGTTTGACCTTGGAGTGAAGTCCCTGCATCCCAGCCCGATGCGGCGTGGTCTGTTGTTGCAGTGGGGCCCCTGTGGACTTCCAAACCATTTATCACTCATGTCAGCCAGACCAGCAGTCCCAGTGCTCAGCTTGTTCCATGTTTGTCCATATGGGAAACACTTGATTTTTTCTTTATTGAGTCTCATTTTATTGATCTGAGCCTAATCTCTAATTCTGAGAATGTACATGTTTTATTATCCTCTCTCACACTAAATAGGCCATCATTTTCAGTGCCCTGATACTTCACCAAAAATGTTTTGGTCTGACAAGAATCACATCTTTCGAAATTCACCAAATAGAATTCCAAACTACAAAATAAATGTACCAATTGTCTTATAATCAACCTCCTGGCCATGTTTATTTTATGAAATAAAGCATGAACTTCATGAAATAAATATTCAGATGTATTCTAAGGCTCCAAAGAAAGAATCACATCTTCCAAGTATTCCTGCATGCTCCCCATGGTGGATCAAGCCCGAAATTTGAGTATGTGTCCTGGTTTATGGGTTGATGTTCAACCACTGAACCACACTGGCTGGGCTGAATATTCTTCTAATGTCATGGTTTGGATTTGATTATCATTTTTGTTTTAATTTACCTCTATAGCTTGCTTTTTAATATTGTATTATGTAGTATATGTGGTGTTTTCCACATTGTATATGTTATTGGACATTTTTTGAGGTATCTTCCCAGGCCATGATTTCCTCTTTCCGCGAAGTGTTCCCCATGGTCTCAGGTGAGGGCCTTACCTGCCATGCAATTCTTTCTATACATCCTATGTAATCCTTAACAAAGAAGAAACTGCTCCCTCACTTTATCAATTGATAAACCTGCATTTTCTTATGTAGGTTTTGCCTGTCAGTGGGATAAAACTTCTTACTAATACCCACAAGAACATTGCCTTCATATTAGTAAACACATACATACATATGTATATATACATATACTGTATATTCACATATGAATTATGCATATCGGGTATAACATACATATGTTTACCAGGATTACACCTAATTATGCACATTTACTTGTTTACACTGTCAAAATTTAAGATAGCTGTATCACAAATAATTCTCAGTTAGTGTACTGAACCCTCAGGGTTTTGTTTTTTAAATTGATTTGAGAGAGAGAGAGAGAGAGAAATATCAATTTTTTGTTCCACTGATTTATGCATTTATTGGTTGATTCTTTTATGTGCTCTGACCTGGAATCGAACCCAGCAACCTTGGCATATAGGGACTGCGCTCTAACCAACTGAACTACCTGCCCTCTCCCTCAATTTTAATACCAGTTCCCACTCAAGTTTTGTTGAGTACTTTACTATCACAAGGCGAGGCTGGACTCAAACCAGAGAGATGAGGAATTACCTAACCTGGCATAGGGTGATAATCTCATTTCCTTTCTTCTTAAATTCAGACTTAGGTTTATTTTTACTACACAGTGAAGCCTCCTGAGCTCTTTGAGTGGGAACCACCAGTCTACCTTGCTAAGTGCTTAACTGAAAGTGACACAAACCCAGCTGAAACTGACTTAAGCACTAAAATGAATTCATTGGCTCATGTAACCGGGGTCAAGGGCAACCAAGCTTCAGAAATGGCTGAGCTCAGGCACCACACTACATGATTAGATATCTGCAGCTCTCCGTTTCTTGGCCTGCTTTCCTCTCTGTTCTCAGGCAAGCTCTCCGGACTCATGAGCTGCCCCAGCAGCTCTAGGCTTACATCCACTGGCTGGAAACTTCAGCGGAAGGAGAGCCAAGCCCAGCGACTGGGTCTCTCTGGGATGACTGGTTCACATTCCAACCCTGCTCCCAACCCGGTGGACAGTGGCGCCCGTGCCCTTCGGCTCTATGGAGTGGGAGTGGGCAAGGAATAATTCTCCGATAGGAAAGTACCAGGAAAAGGTAACTGGATATCAGACCACCTCACCAGCAGGTGCCCTATCTTAGCTTTAAGTTTCCTTCCTGCTCCCTGGAGCTCTATCCTCAGTGGACAAGCATCTCATACTGGGGCCCGAGTTAGCAGTGCCCACTGAATTCCCAGCTCAAGACAGAAAGTGCCTTTTTTGAAAGTGAAACAAAGAGGTTGTTTCTTAAGGAACTTTAAAAAGAATACTTCCTCCTCCTCTCCCTGCTTGAATTTAATCTTTTATATTTCCATCAGAAATAACTTCTAGTGTTCTTTCATCTGCAAATAAGCACTGGTGTTGTCTTTGTCCACATGTATTATTTATCATTCAATTCCTAGTGTGTCTCTGCCGATCAGCCTGTGGGTGTATGTGCATGAATTTAAATGAGAATTTATCTGTGTGGTCAGAGAAGTCCTTTAGAAAATCGACTCCCAGAAAGATGCTGTGGAAGGCAGTGGCTTGGCCTTGTGCTGGGCAGGGAGCTGAAAGCCTGCTTTGGAGCAGCAGTTGGGTCTACTGGGGGCACAGAGCCCCTCTCAGCTCTTAGACCGCCAGGCAGGTGGATCTAGAAGCACTGAGGGCATCACAGATCTAATGCAGCCTCAAGGCAGCCCGTGAAGAGTTTCCAGATCACATGATGGCAGCGATGCCGGTAGGTACCTTGCATCTCACAACTGATGAGAACTCACTGCCCATTCTCCTGCTTTATAATTTATCATTTCCCTCACAAGGGACAACTGCAAAAAAAAAAAAAAAAAAAAAAAAGGAGCTGAAACACCGTTTGTTCATTCCTTTTAACTCTCAAGTGTTTATAGGTTTTCAGAGTTTGTTGGTAGAAATTATAGGTGTTACTTGCAAAAAAAGAATTCTTCCCTATATGTCGCCAGCGGCTGAAAATAATCGTTCTTCCCCCACTGAAGAGCTGCTGTCCCCATGGCAACAGGTAAACCTCAGATAGAAGTCAGAGTGGCAAACACCTTGCAGACCTTTTGCTCCCTCTGCGGACTCTGGGCTTGGTTTTGTTCCCCCGGGAAATGGCGGCAGGGCCAGTAGCTAAGGCCCCCGGAGCCGCAGGTTAAATGTGGAGCAGACCAGACTTGATCTTGATAAACCCCTGCGGGCAGATGTGCCATTCCGACGCACTTTTGGAGAGATTTTATTAAAAGACTAGGTGCTTTTTAAAAGAATCACAAGTTGGGAAATTTCCTTTAGAGTTAAAAATAAAAATAGACATTTTTAGGCAAATCTCCACCAAGTGTTTTTTCTTTCTTTTCCCTTGTCCTTTCCTTCCCCAAGTATATTAAACAAGTGATTTAAATACAAGGCACCGCAGCAGCCAAACTGGAGAGACATGGCCCAAACGTGAATAAATACAACATGTGTCATACACACTAAGTGCTGCTGCCCTGTGGCACACATGGCGATTCACACAGGTCACTGCGGCCTCATAAACTCGAAGGAATGTCAAACAACAATAATTCCCTTTGTGAATCTCATGCAAGAAAAGATTTCCACATCAAACAAGCCCTTTGAGCATTGTGTGTGTGTATGTTATTAGACAAGCTGTCCCTGAAAACTCGGCCAGAGCCTGGGCTGCGTGTGAATTTTAACGCTGGGATATGACTCCCTTGCCTTCTCCCTTCTGTTTTCTGTTTTCTTCTGTCCCTCCCCCTTTTCATTAGCACTTTTCATAGGGCAGCTCTTTATTTCCTAACTTCGTGGGGACTTATGTTCATTCCTGATGGGGAATACCCTCCCCTTGGATTCCACCAACACTGTAGAAATGTGAACCTTACCTTGCAGGTTTCAGAACCTTCCTCCCAGCTGGGTGTGGCGTTTGTATTCTCTTTATAGAAGTCCTCTCTGGGCACTTGAATTGCTTATTATCTTTTTACCTTTGGAGGACAATGTTCACATACAACCTCCTCTTTGCTCCACAAACACAACTTTTCTTTGACATAAGATGGGGTCCAACTTGGTGCCTTTCAGAGCCCCCCTCAGATGCAACAGGGCTGGGTAGTTGTGGTGAAGAGTGCAAGACCCCAAAGCCAGATTTCTAGGGTTCATGTCATGTTGTTGCTCTGCCATTCACACCCTGTGTTACTCTGGCAAATCACTGACTCTCTCTGTGCCTTCATTTGCTCTTCTTTCAAATGGGGACAGCAGTACTCACATCATGTTGTGAGAATTAAATGAGTTAATTGTACACCTGAAGCTAATATAATGTTGTATTCAGCCATCTATACTAATAAAAGGGTAATATGCAAATTGGTCAGGACACCTCACAGTAATGACTGAACAGCAGGCTGTGTGGGGCAACCAGGCCGGCAGGGGAGTTAGTGTGGGACAACCAAATGACTGAACAGCAGGCTGCGTGGGGTGACCAGGCCGGTGGGGAGGGGACTTGAGGGCAACCAGGCCAGCGGTGGGGGGGCAGTTAGGGGCGATCAGGCCAGCAGGCAGGTGAGCAGTTAGGAACCAGTGGTCCTGGATTGTGAGAGGGATGTCTGACTGCCGGTTTAGGCCTGATCCCTAGGATCAGGCCTAAACCGGCAGTCAGACATCCCCTGAGGGTCCTGGATTGGAAAGGGTGCAGGCTGGGCTGAGGGGACCGCCCCCATGCATGAATTTTGTGCACTGGGCCTCTAGTCTATATATATAAAAGCCTAAGTGACTGTTACGACCAAAAGACCAGTCGACCGGCCGGTAGCTATGATGTGCACTTACCACCAGGGGGCAGATGCTTAATGCAGGAGCTGCCCCCTGGTGGTCAGTGCACTCCCACAGCCAACTTCCTGCAGCTGGCCAACCTCCCATGGTCTCTCCCGCCCAGCCAGCAGGCCCCAATCGGCCCCAATCACCAGGCAGGCCAAGGGACCCCACCCATGCACAAATTCATGCACTGGGCTTCTAGTACTTTAATAAAACATTTAAAAAATAAATTTAAAAAGAATAAATGAGTTAATCTATGTAAAGCCCTTATTGTTTGGCACTGGGTAAATTACACATTACTTCTTTCAAATGTTTACTAGGAGCAAAGTATTGTACATATGATTATCACATCTAATGTGCACAAACCCCTGTGGGTATATACTACTATTATCTTGGTCTTGTAGATGCGTCAACTTGTGGCCAAACACCAGTTAAAAACAGAAAAGGCTTACTAACCTGGTTCTGTGTGGTACTGAAGCACACAACATGCTGGGCTGTGTATATGAGTTTTTATTTTGTTTTGTTTGTTTGGTTTGTGTGGGTTTTTTTTGTCTTATTAGTGTCTCACTTGGATTTGAGTAACTAATTCCTATTCAATAATTATTAGATCTAATTTTGAACTAATAAGGTTCTAATTGGATCCCCCGAGCATCCTGGTTAGCACACACCTTTCAGGTTCTCAGGAGATGATCTGTGGCCTGGGAAAAGCTTGGCCCATTTCAGAGATGGATCCGACTCTGGATAAATTGGCTTGAGTTGCACATGAGAGGACTTTTTCTCCCTGAAAACATCTATGCTAATAAATAAACAGTAAACTGACACAACTATTATTTACTAAAACAATAAATATATTTATTAACCTAATATAATTAGTTTGGTTGTCACCTTGGAGGGAGTTAAAAAAACACACAACTGAGTCCAGGACACAAATTCTGATGAAAGCAAGAGGGGGCAGTGAGGGGACCCTCTGTGAGGAAAGGCCAGGGCCGCTGGGGTTACTTGAGGGTGTCAGGCACCTGAGGTTGTCTGAGGGTTCCTGAATGAAGAGGTGTCACCTCTTTTTAAAAATTATTTTATTATTTACTTTATTGTTAATTTAATTAATTAATTAATTAATTAATTAATTTGCCTTTGGAGGGTTTCTTTTACAACTTTGCCTACATCTGGTCCAGGTAGCCCATTAATGTTCTGGAAACCAACAGTATTGCCCTCAAATGCCAAATCTCAGCTTCACATGCACCATTGATTCTTTGGGAGTATTTAGTATGGGCACTGTGTTTAATTTTGCCTTGCTAAGATGCCTGCCATAATTTTTAAAAATCCTCCTGAGGGTAAGGGCTGTGAGAAAATTGAAGCTGCCTTTTGTTTTTAAGATGCATATTCCACCTGAGCTGATAGCAAAGCCCAGCCTCCTTCCATAGCTCAGTGAACTGCTGTGTCCAGACAAGAGTGTCTCTGCACGTACAAGGTGTCTTTTATATAAGGAGCAACCCCCAACCCCACACCTTCTGTGCCATTTGTGGCTCTGTCTTGAGTCACCAAGGAAACATTTCGTATTCTTTTTCTAATAGAGAATTTTAAAGGGTGTTGGCTATTGCCAAAGCATTTTCAGACACAGGGCAATGAAGCAGGTTGGTCTCTGGGCACCGGACATCTCCCCAAGGCCCTGGCTCTACCCTTCTGCAGGCATCTCATCCCCATGGCAGATACTCTAGCTGCCTTGCTTCTGCATTCACCTGGGATTCTGTGAGAATGGCATGGAGCTGTGTGACCTCACTAGGCCTCATTTTTCCCAGCTGCCAAATGGGTCTAACAGGAGTCACCATTTCACAGGACCCCTGTGAGGTTCAAATAATCACACACACAAAGCATGTGTTGCAGTGCTTGCCACACCATAAGCATTCCATTAATGATGGCAAGTATTATCCCTCCGGTCTTGCTGGAGCTGGGTCTTGTGTCCTCTTAAGCGCCACAGTTAAAAGGTAAATAAATATACCACCCCCGTATCTTCTAGAAACTCATGAGAGAACTTTATAATTTTCTTGAAATAACTCCTTGCAAACTGGTGCTAATTTACGTATGCTTCTTTTCATTAGCACTAAAGTAATGTCTCACACTTTTTCAAACCTAGAATTAAAATCAGAGGCTGCATTCATTTCCCTCAGTTACATGAGGCGTAAGTGAACTTCTCTGAGAGACTTGGAAACTTGCCTAGTTCAAGGTTAATTGGCTCTATTATCTAAAGTATGAGTGTGTGCATAATGGTGCATTGAACCCACCAACTTGGAAACCTTGTTATTTAGGGACCTTTCAGTGCTTGGGAGTAGGCACATAGGGTCAAGGCCTTGAAGGGTCAAGGCACTTTCGCTTGTACTCGGGGCTTGGGGGAGGGTCCACCTGACCACATGGTTTGAACTCCAGGGACAAGCCTTCTGTGTGGAGTTTTCAGAACAAAGTGAGCCTTAGCAGTAGTAAGGCGAACTCAGAAGATACATTTCCCATGAACCAGTAAGTAAAGTCTCTGGCATCCATCCTATCTGTATTGGATCCTAGCATTCCAGTTAGAGCAGTTCCAATGGGCATTCTCTCTGCTGCCCTGGAAGTCAGAAATCATTTTAAGAAAGTGTGAGGTTGCCCTGGCTGGTTTGGCTCAGTGGATAGAGCATCGGCCTGCGGACTGAAGGGTCCCGGGTTCGATTCCAGTCAAGGGGACATGCCTGGGTTGTGGGCTTGATCCCCAGTAGGGGGCATGCAGGAGGCAGCCCATCAATGATTCTTTCTCATCATTGATGTTTTTATCTCTCTCTCCCTCTCTCTTCCTCTCTGAAACCAATAAATATATATTAAAAAAAAGAAAGTGTGAAGTCAATGACCTCTGGGATACCTAACCAGGTACTGAAGTCAATAAAACATGGTCAGAATAATGATTTTTGGATTTGAACTCAATATATATACATATATATATTATATGTCTCTACTGGTAACTACTTCCTTTATATTGGCCAAATGAAGTGCAAACCAACTGGTGCAGGTAAGAAGTATGGGATAAAGAGAAGTCACAGGCTTACACCAGTATTAAACAATGGTTTAGTCACAAAGAAAACATGAAAGCATGGAGCCTTCATGGAAAGGCCCAGCTTTCCACTGCTTGAGTCTCATATTGTGGGAAAGGGAAGGACTGTTGTAGGAATGCCTTGCTGTTCTCTACTGCTAGGAGATTAAGAGCAGTTCAGACAAATTTAAGAGAAAGACATTAAAGGGAACTATGGCAAGAATCATGCTACCATTGGGTGTAGCAGGCTCAACTCACCACGGCCCTCTTGGACAACTCCCCCTGCTGGTACTCATTACAGACAACTTGTTTGTTAAGATAATGACCTTGGTCCAAGTAGATTTTCTCTTGTTATTATTTTGAATTTTTAAGGTTGGGTTAGTAAACAAAGTGGAAGTTGCCCTGGGACTGGTTTAAGGGTCAGATAAATGTGCCATGGTTTGTGTCAAGAAAGAAGGCAGGTGGAGTGACAAGAGAAAACTCCCAGATGCCCACAGTTCTACTCCCGAGGGATTCAGAGGAGATTTTCTCTGCTGAAGGTTGTTTGGAAGCATCCTCCGTGGATCAGTACACCTTTCATCCGAAAGACCTTCCTGTTTAAGATTCAGAAACCATTTCACTACTCCTTACTACACGGATTTCTGCACAGTCTATGTCTTTGACTCTGTCAAGATGGGAAAGCTATATTAGAAAGGATTTTAGGCTTAGGAAGGCACAAGGAATCATGGTATCTAGGACTGAGTGGTCAGCATGGACTGTCCTTTAGAGAAGTGGCCGGTTTGGCAGGGATGCAGCAGGTGTGCTGGTGAATCTGCTTCCCAAGTCTCCATGTTCACTGAGGCTGCTGTCCCTGGGGCCATTCTTGGGCAGGAGGAGAATATGGCAATCACAGTGGCTTCCTTCTCTTTTCACACTGCCAGGGCTGGCCAGCAGAACCTGAGCAGCAGATGAATAGATTACCCCGACACAACATTTGCTGTGAAAGAGAGAGCTAAGGGACTGCCTGGCTAAATTAACCAGACAGCCTTGATTGCCTGCCTTGTTAGGCTTTTATTGTAACAGCAGTTTGAGATAAAGTTTATCTTTTAGATACAATCAGCAGGGTAAGTAATATTGGGAGGACACATGTGTTTGTAATGTCCTTTAAGCAAGGACACCCAAAAGATTAAGCATAAGGATTGCAGTAAACACCTGGGGGTCTGCATGTGCACAGACTTGTTTGGAAAGGTCAAGGAATAATTAGAGGCACCACCTTCGGCACTCCCCTAAGACGGAGTTCCGATAAACAGGGCAGGTGGACTTCCACACACTTCCCTTTTTCTCAGAATGTCCTCCTTATAAACTTTCCAACTAAGTCTTGTGTGCTCCCCAATATCACACATAATTTTTCTGTTATTCAGCAAATAGTGGGGTATGCCCATTATCTACCAAGCACTGTTCTCTTTCAGCTCCCTTCCACTGTTTCCAAGTGATCACAGAGATTCAAGGAGTCAAAAATCACTGTCTTTAGGAAAATATTAGACCTCTATCCACCCATAATCTCAAAATAATTTTATAAAGATCTGAATATCATACTTATGTTTTGACACATTAATACCCAGGACCCATTGATTTAGAAAAGATTACTGGGTCCTGGGTTTGGGGTAATGTACCCATTTAAAATCATGAATGCATGCATGCATTCAACAGATTTTGACATCTACCACACAACCAGATTTCAATTAAAGCTTCTGACCTAATCTCCTCCCTCTTTAGGCTTTTTGTGATATGCCCCCACCCTATTTACCTGACCCTACTTTTTATTCAAATATAAGCTATTTCACTGTCTATACACAAGGATATATCACAGTGTTTTGCAGCAAATCAGCAAGCAGTGTTGGTTGTCCGCTAAGCCTGTATCAGTGATACTTACTGTTGGTCCTCATCACACCACACCTTAACATGAGAACACCAAGATCTCCATAGTTGGCTCATTGATTCATCTGTGAATCCACAATTTTTGAGCATTTACAAGATCATCCACAAGGAGTGTCTTGGGCTGCCTGGTACAGCAGAAAAGGGATATTTTGAGAAACAGGAATCTAGGGCAGTTTCTGCTTTGAATTTGGGCCCAAGTCTAATTTAAAAGGTTGCCAGAAATCTGGAACTACTTTGTTGGCTTGAAGTCGTTGATGAAAGCATGAAGAAGAGTGTTTCCTTTTTCTTGAGGCCAGTTTATAACATCCTGGAAACAGTCTCTGCTTTCTGTGCTCAGATGCCTTCATTGGGCCCCACATCCTTTTGTTGGGCTGTCCTCTCCCCAAGACTGAAATCAACCTCATTACTTTCCTTTAAGTCTTGCCCGTCCACCCATCCCCATATTTAGACCAGCATCTTTAATCTTTGTCTTTCTTCTGGCTCCTGAAATTCATTACCATCCTTTTCCCTTCTCCAGAGATGACCTGAAATCTCACCACCATAAAAATTATCCTCTTCCAAAGTTTTATTAAGTGACTCTTTGCATGCAGTGCTGGGCTGAGTAAAGCACCAAGTAAGTTCATGGACAAGGTCCATGCCCCCCAGTTGTATTGTCCTTCCATAAACACCAACAGGGATGGGATGGTTAGGACTTTGGGTCAGTTAATGAATACTTCTTTCTTTTCCCTTTCTTTTGCACTATTATTATTTTTTTCTGTAAAATGGGGGTAAGATGACTTACCTCAAAGAGATGTTTAGAGGAATAAATGAGGTACTTTATCCAAAAGTGCTTTGAGAACTGCAAAGCCCCATGTACATGTTTGTTATTATTTCCATCCCCTGGCTTAATGCCTGATACCTTGAGTTCTTGGTAATTTTTTGTGAAAAGATTCAGTGAATGAATGAATGAAATAAAAAATTAGTATATAGGAAATATAGTCAATAATATATTGTAATAACTATGTATGGTGCCAGTTGGGGAACACTTTGTAAAGTATATAATTATCTAACCACTATGCTGTACACCTGAAACTAATACAAAATAATAATGTAAACTTTAATTTTAAAAGTTCTTAAATTTAACAAAATTAATTGAAAAAATTGCCTCTCTCATGCAAAAAGACTCCATACTCTGCTTAGCATCAGGCTGGGAAGAAGCTACACACAGTCATGAAACACCATGAGAACAATGTATAACAGCACCTTGTTAATCGAGATGACCTTTTGGGGTAACAGCCATTATCTGGAACATTGTTAAAAGCCAGTGTCCTCAGATTAGCCAAAAAAATGTCCCTAAAAACATGTACCAAAGTGCGTGCACTTTATTCATTAAGAAGGTCTTCAAATGTAATCTATTTATTCTTATGATTTTGTTCATTTTTCTAACAAACACACTTCCCTGAAGCCCCAGCCTCCCAGCAACATTTTGGAGTAAATTGAAGGTGGAATTTATCGTGGGCCCTAGAGATATCACTGCAATATTGCCTAGTGTCATAAGTGATGTTTTTAATAATGACCATTTGTGATCCAGTAAAATCTAAAGTACATTCAGTATCTTCTGAAATCATTTATGTTAAACTGGAGACCCGATGCATGAAATTTGTGCAAGTGTAAGTCCTTGCAGCCCTGGCTTTGTCCGGAAGGTTGATGGAAGGTCATCCGGATGGTTGTTCCGCTGTTCGGCGGTTCAGTCGATTTGCATATTATGTTTTTATTATTATAGAAAATATATTTTAGAAATGGTAAAAGAAAAGAAATTTGTATACTTAAAATGTTAACCCCAGTGGTCAGGAAAATGCAGGATGGGTGCAGCATGGCCGTCACCAGAAGGTAAAGGATGCTGCCTGGTTCGGAGCATTGTGCTGAGAAGATCAAGCAGAGGCTATTTTCAGTGGCCGCCCCCTCCTAGAGGAAAAGATTTGGGCAGTGACAGCAGTTGTGGCAGCAGGTGCCTCACTCTGTGCTTGGTGATATTCCAAGCGCTTTATCGTATTAACACATTAAACCCTCACAAGTCTATGAGGTAGCCTTGCTGGTATCATCCTTTTACAGCTGAGGGAACTGAGACACAGAGAGGTTAAGTCCCATGGCCAAGGCCACACAACAGTGAAGAGAGGTGAGTCTGGCTTCAGACTCTATGCTTCTCATCATTGTGCTATTTGCTTCCAAGGTTTTTAAAGAGGAGAATGAATCCATTGATCTGGAGAAGAGCCACAGGAGCAATGCATTGAGAGGGGATAATGAAGAAAAAATGAAATATTAAAATGGTACTTTAAAAATATTGTGAGATCAGGAGAAAACCAAGATAGTGGCATAGGTAAACACCTAAACTGCTGCCTTGCACAAACAATTTCAAAACTACAACTAAAAGACAAAACAGACATCATCCAGAACCACAGGAAGGCTGGCTGAGTGGAAATTCTACAACTAGAAGGAAAGAGAAAAGCACACTGAGACTCAGAGGAGCTGCAGGAGGCAGAGGTACTGAGACACGTACGTGGAGAGGACTGGCAACTGAGTGTGCGGCTGGCTTCCTCAAGCGGGAGGGAGACAAAAGCTCCCACCTGCGCTGAACTCCAGTTCTGGGCGAGACTCTGGGGATCCAGACTCATTCAGGGAGAAACTGGACTGTCTGGCAGTGGGCGGAACTCGAGGGCGGCTTTCTCTCAGAGGTGCTTGCAGCGATTACCACAGGACACTGAGACAAAGGGGCCTATTAGGGCAGGGCTGACAGGAAACCAATGCTGTCTGCTCCACCCTGAGACTCTGCCCCATTCAAGCTGAGCACAGAGGCTTTTGCAAGTTTTGTCTCATAGGGGTGTCTCCAGCACAGAAGTTCTCCCAGTGTAGACACAGCTGATCCTTACAGCCAATTGGCCTAGAGGTCAATTCCTCCCAGTGATACCAACAACAATCAAGGCTTAACTACAATAAGACTGTGCACACAGCCCACAAAGGGGTGCACCAAGAGTGTCCACCTCAGGTAACTGGGGAGGCTGAGCCACTGGGCCCTATAGGACACCTAGCACACAAAGCCATTCTATCAACTCAGGGAAGCAACCAAAATGTGGAGACAAAGAAACAGGTCACAAGTGAAAGAAATGGAAAAAAGCAAATGACTGGATATAGAGTTCAAAACCATGGTTATAAGGTTTTTCAAGAATTCTCTAGAAAAGGATGATAAATTTAGCAAGACCCTCAAGGATATGAAAAAGGACCAACTAGAAATTAAGCATACACTGACTGAAATAAAAAATATTATACAGAGATCTAACAGCAGACTAGAGCAGTGGTTCTCAACCTTTCTAATGCCGTGGCCCTTTAATACAGTTCCTCATGTTGTGGTGACCCCCAACCATAAAATTATTTTCGTTGCTACTTCATAACTGTAATTTTGCTACTGTTAATGAATTGTAATGTAAATATCTGTGTTTTCCGATGGTCTTAGGCTCTACAGCAGCGGTTCTCAACCTGTGGGTCACGACCCACAGGTTGAGAACCGCTAGCAGGATCGCCTAAGACCATCGGAAAACACAGATATTTACATTACTATCGTAACAATAGCAAAATTACAGTTATGAAGTAGCAACGAAAATAATTTTATGGTTGGGGGTCACCACAACATGAGGAACTGTATTAAAGGGTTGCGGCATTAGAAAGGTTGAGAACCACTGGACTAGAGGATCGCAAGAATCAAGTCAAAGATTTAAAATACAAAGAAGCAAAAAACACTCAACTGGAAAAGCGAAAAGAAAAAAGAATCTAAAAATACGAAGATAGTGTAAGGAACCTCTGGGACAACTTCAAGCATACCAACATCCGAATTATGGGGGTGCCAGAAGAAGAGAGAGAGCAAGATACTGAAAACCTATTTGAAGAAATAATGACCGAAAACTTCCCCCACCTGGTGAAAGAAATAGACTTACAAGTCCAAGAAGTGCACAGAACCCCAAATAAGAGGAATCCAAAGAGGACCACACCAAGACACATCATAATTAAAATGCCAAGGGCAAAAGACAAAGAGAGAATATTAAAAGCAGCAAGAGAAAAACAGTTAGTTACCTACAAGGGAGCACCCATACGACTGTCAGCTGATTTCTCAACAGAAACTATGCAGGCCAGACAGGAGTGGCAAGAAATATTCAAAGTGATGAATAGCAAGAACCTACAACCAAGATTACTCTACCCAAAGCTATCATTCAGAATTGAAGGGCTGATAAAGAGCTTCACAGATAAGAAAACGCTAAAGGAGTTCATCACCGCCAAACCAGTATTATATGAAATGCTGAAAGGTATTCTTAAAGAAGAGGAAGAAGAAGAAAAAGGTAAAGATAAAAATTATGAACAACAAATACATATCTATCAACAAGTGAATCTAAAAATCAAGTGAATAAAAAAATCTAATGAACAGAATAAACTGGTGAATATAATAGAATCAGGGGCATAGAAAGGGAGTGGACTGACAGTTCTTGAAGGGAAAGAGGTGTAGGGGTTGCGAGAAGAGACTGGACAAAAATCGTACACCTATGGATGAGGACAGTGGGGGGGGGGGGGGCGTGTAAGGGCAGAGGGTGGAGCGGGAACCGGGTGGAGGGGAGCTATGGGGGAAAAAAGAGGAACAATTGTAATAATCTGAACAATAAAGATTTATTAAATTAAAAAAATATTGTGAGATCAGAAAAAAGCTGCCCTTTATTTTTCTTTGTTAAAGAAAATTTCATGAAAAATGTGTGGTTTAGGGAATTGTCTGAATGATGCATTTGAAGAGTCTATCATTCAAAAACAGGACACATCCTATACTGTGGGGGTGACTCTGGCTTCATAAAGCTCTTGTTTGAGCTGTGTGTGTGCGCGCGCGCGCGCTTGAATGTGATGGCAAATATTTTTCTTACTGAGAGTTGCAGTCAAGAGAGACTCTGCAAGCCCTTACTGTGTAGAGTCCAGTGTTCCACCGGAACAGAGCTGGCTGGGGCGGACCAGCAATTAGGGCCAGGGTTGCTGTCTCATTGTCTCTCAGTCTCTTGTTACCTAATAGCTCCATTTCTGCTGCCTGCTCATAGTTCCAAAGGGAGGGACCATACCTGACCGACTTGCTTGGGAGCATCCAGAAAGTGGTTATGTTTATGAGGGGCTCTCACTGGAGGCTGTTTCCTTAGGCAGGTCACACAGGGCACGAGAGACCGCTCAGGCAATAAACAAACGTGGACCAAGCACCTACTGTGTGGAGGGGCCTGTGTTAGGCTGCTGGGGTTCTAGCAATTTTGGTTTAATAAACATATGTCTGATATAAATTTAAAACCAGCAGAGAGGAAAATTTGTTTTGAAGTGGGAGAAAGGAAATGAAGTCCTTCCCCTGTACATCTCCGTAGCTGGACAAGCTTCAGTTTAAGGGTTGGCTTTGACTCTGTTTTCATTTCCAGTGGGTATGCTTTGAGTTGGCACACAAATTCAATGTGTGAACGGTGTGGGAGTTGAGAGAGTTGCATTGCTATTTCTCTTTTTAAAACTAACAGTGGAATCCTTATGAGAGCAGTGTAGGCTCTGGAATGTGCCACACTCGGCTCTCTAACGGCATAATTAGGGAGTTCTCCATAATAAAATAGTCCTCATTCTTGCCAAAATTGGTACCCCCTCCTCTGTGGCCTCCTCTGGTAGGCAGCTGACTGACAGTTGCTCTGCAGGTCCTAGGATTTTGCTGTCAACATAGTATCCACACACTGGCCATTAGGGCTTCTCAGGCGAGGGTTACAGATGCGTCTACCTGCTCGGCAGTCCTGTCGCCCTTAGCTTCCTGGCTTTGCTGAGTTCACCCTGTATGCCTCAGTCAATCTACTATATGTGTACACACTCCCAGGCATGGTCATTTCCCAGCAGCTCACTGCTCCCTTGATAGGCAAGAGCCTTTACACAAACATAGTCATCATAGGCGCTTGTTAGAAATGCAGATTCCCAGGCCACACTCCAGTCCTGCTGGATCAGAATCTGCATTTTAGCAAGACACTCCCCCCTCCCCTACAGGTGATTAGTGTCACATTGAAGCTTGAGAAGCACTGGGGTGGACAGGTGGGAGCAGTTAAGAAGAGCTCAGAAGGCAGTCTAGATTTCCGTAGAGTCTCAGCCAACCAACCAACTAACCAGGCAGTCAATACCTACATTTCTATGGAACCTCTACCATGTTTACCATGATAACCAGTATGCATGCATGCCAATGGGAGAATCAGAGAAGAAAAAAGTGCAGTTCTGGTTATAAACAGCTATTAGAGGATTTTCTTGTTTCCAAAATACTTCCCCAAGCACATCTTGAAAATTCCTCCAGCTGAACAGAGTTCCTTAAGATGATGCTTCTCAGGCCATTTTCCTGCTCCATAAACACGACGATATTCCACCTAAACTTGGACTTCAAAGCGTCTGGGAGCTGGCCTCATGTCACCTGAACAAACTTACCATTTATATCCCAAACAGTAATCAAGATTTCTCCCCTAATATCATTTCCCTGAAAAAAAAAAAAAAAAAGTCACATTAGATGTAAGTCTTTACGAAGTCTGGTGCCTTTTGTAAAGAACACCTGTAATATACCCAGTTTCTCAACTACTTTGTTTGGAACAAAAATCACTGCTTAGAGAACACATATTAGAACTAATGGTAGTTTGGGATGCTTATTAGAATTATTTTTAAAAATGTAAGCAAAGAAAAGTAACATGGTTTAGTAATTATTTCTGGAGTATGACCTCACTTCTAAGAGTTTTAAAGTGATTTAAAAAAAAGGTTACTTAGAAAAATACAGTAAGAGGTTACTTTGCGGAGATAATGAGTATGAAACTACAGGAAGAAGGCCAAACATCAGTCTGCCCTAGTGGGATGGAACTGGTAAATGGCAGCTTGGTTAGAACATTTAGTAACACCTTTGCACCTAAGATGATTATAAAGATGGTGTGCTCTGTATAATTGTGATGGATGACTCAAAATACAGCTGTAAATAATAATGCTGCTGCTGATGCATATGATGATATGTAAGAAGTGTTTCAAAAATTGGGTTATAAGAAGTGAAAATGGAGAAAAGCTGGGCTTGTATGAAATATAATTCTGAAAAGGCACATGCATTAGCCACAGAGACGTGATGCCCAGACCATCTTTAAGGAAGAACATGCTGCCTAGATGTCAGTGCCATCGGGGCCTCCTGGGCTGCAGCCCAAGGGCTCCGTCTTGGGGTAGCCTCACCCAGTGATGGGGCAACATACAGACACAAAGGCCTGGCCCCTTTGGCTCCAGTTGCAATCACTCTGGGAGGCCACATACTCCCCAGCTCCCTGCAGGATTGGCATCCGCTTTGTCAGGCCTGTATCACAATTTAACGTCCTTCTCTGCCTAATTTGGCTTCCTCCCCTTTCCTTTCACCAGTGTTGGTTCCTAATAAACATTTTGCAACCAAACTGCCTCTCAGCATCTGCTTCTGGAGAACCCACCCTGTGACAGTAAGGATGCTACATTAATAAATATTGGAAAAATACATTGACCAGTTCATCTACATTCTTACATGTTAATACATTCGGGTTGGCCATGAAAAAATGATTTAAAACAATGATCTCATTGGGAAAATTGGATATCACCTTATGAGCAGGAATTTTTATTTGTACACACTCTGTACCCATCACTGTTGTATTCAGGCTGGTCCTCTCATGGTCCCTCACACCCCAAGCTCTACCCCCTCTCACATCCCACCCTACTCTTTCCTGCTTTAGGTTCTGCTTCATGCTGTTTTTTCTTCTGTCTTGCATATCTATCTAAATCTTACTCATTCTTCAAGAAAGGTACCACTTCCTTCACTCCTTGCCTTAAGTAGTCCTCTGTTACAACTCCTTTATTTTAAAAATTAAATTAAATTTTATTGTATTTTATCAATACAACTCAGTTAAGCACAGCTATTCTCTAATTGTTTCATGTACACTAGATACCAAATTCCTACTTCCTGGTACCTGACATAACACAGCGTAAGGTAGTTACCCATAAAACACTAGTCAATTGTGTAAATCACATGCATGATAACATCAATATTGAAAATATTAGGAAACTTATCCAGGAAAGTTTAAAATTTAAATTATACCCTGCAGCAGTATATTTCATAGCCTGTTTCCTAGGTTGGTTATTTTTTTAAAAGTTTTTATGGTCAAATTTATGTGGAAAATGTTGCCTGCCGTATCTTTCTATTGGGGATGAGCACACTGGCCTATTAAATATTAAAAGATCTGAGGAACCCTAAAAGTAACTAAATCTGGTTGACTTTATTTAGCCTAAACTACTTTAATCAAAATACATTTATTTTCCTTTAAAAATAGCATCACTTGGCATCCTTGTGGAATTGGTGTTGTGCAGAACAGATTCTGGGAGCCATGCCCTGGCAGAGAGCAAGGTCTGTGTCAGCCCTGAGAGCGTGGATAGGCCTGGATGTCAGAGAGATGAACTTTCCGTGGCCAATGGCCGGCTGGCTGCTCTTCCCAAGCCTCAGGTGGGGAATGAGGCTCTACAGGCAGGTGAAGCACCAGTCCCAGCCCAGGAGGCCAGTAGACGGAGCCGTGCGAGGTTGAGCTGGCCCTTAATGCCAATGACTCAGTAAAGGCTTGCTTTGGACAGCCAGTCTCAACTGTGGCCACACCCTGAAATCACTGGGGGAGCTTTAAAACATCCTGATGCTTGGGTCCTGCCCCTGGAGATGCTGATGCCATTGGTGTGAGGGGGTCCTAGGCACTGGGATATTTAAAGCTCCCCAGAGATTCTAATTGCAGGCAAGGTTGGGAGCCACTGTTTCGAGGAAATGGGAGTATTTAGAAGAATGTTTTCTTTTATACTCTATGTTTCCTTTACTGAGTCTATCTGCTGTACCAGAGATTGCTCTGGGAAATCGTCAGCTGCTGCTACGCATGTAACTGTCTGTGTTGCTCGCCTTGGAGCCTGAGCCTCCTACTTCCAGTCGTGTCTGAGGACCACAGACTGACACCAACCCAGAGCTGGATAGAAATGTCCCAGCCGCATCCTGAATCATGATCCCTGCGCAATTTGTATTTGAGAAGCTCTCATCTAGTTAGAGTTGCCCTGTGAAAAGTAGTCCACTTCACTTAAAACCTGTGACCTGGCAAGTCTACCTGTGTGGCTGCCTCTTAATTCATCTCGAACTCAAAGGCACATCCCTCCCCCTCAGCAATCACCCTGGCCTCCAATATTTCAGTTCTGCCACCTGCAGGATGACTGCCCACCTCTGGAAGGAGCCTCCAGGGTCCTTAACTTAAATTTTTCACAGACCAGCTAATCAATATTTTAAGTGAGGAAATCCTGAATTGGTGAACATATGTCTAGTTGCATTCTCTGATGTGGTCAAAACAGAAAAACAACAACACAAAAGTGTATTTTTATAGGTGACAAAGATGCCAGAAATGGTTCTTTTCCTTTTTTTTAATTAAATGAAAAAAGGGGGGAAAACAGAAATTAGACTCTAAGAGATTAGTCAGGCCATTGAAACGAATCTGAGCCAGGTACAGAACAGTCTGCTTATCCAGGTGTTCCTGGAGAGCTAAGCAGGAAGAACGAAGAGAGGGGAGTTAAGTAGAACCACCCAAATGCCAGAGGCGAACTCTTCACTGTAAAGGGTTGTGTTAACACATCACATGATCCACCTCCTACATGATCACACCTGCCCCATCAATGACTGTCTTACAGCTTGAGTCTATGTCTCCCGCTGGGTGTGCTTGTTACCTTACCAGAAGGATTTAGTTGTGAATTTTCCTCACAATGAAAAACAAACAGACCAAAACAATCTCATACTTTTGTAATGAGCAGATGTTCTGGATCATCAGCCTTGCTCTTTCTCCATTACAGAGCTCAAGGAAGGTCTGTCATTGGGGCCAGGAGCAAATGGCTGACTCCTCATTCTACTCTAGTAGAGTGCTTATGTACTGACTCATTAATTAGCTCCCTTATTCATTTGTTCAACCAATACTTACTACCAACTGTTCTCTGGGAACCGTCCTGGGCACTGGGTATACATGCCCTTGTCCACATAAAATTCAGAGAAGAACCCATAGTGAATAAACTATTGAACTAAAAGTTTCCAGGAAGAACTTTATGCAAAACCATAATATAATACGTTATCAATAGAGAATACTAATTCATTAATCCAAATGATAAAATCGTTGTAAGATGGTCTGGCACGTCTATCTTACATAGAAGACAAAAATTCGACTTTCGGTCATTCTGAAAACAACTTATTTTCCTCTCTCCAGAGTATATCATTAGCCCCAAATCTGATACTGGTAACGTTGGGAACAACATCTGGTACCTGCACGGTCCTTCTGGACTCTTCCATCACAGGCTGTGCCTTGTATGATCATCAGGCCAATGTGGCCAAGTGGCAGTCCAAGCACCATAGGACTGTGCAGGGATTGATAGAAACGTGCCCACTTTTGGGACTGGAGCAGTAATATTAGTTGATGGTAATGCAGCAAGACCCCAAGGAGCAAGCCATGTTTGCTTTTGGTCACTGAATGACTCAAGGGGATGAAAGGGAAAAACAAAGTTATGGGATACAACTTGAAGATCTCCTCTTAGCTAGCTTATGCAGAAGAGGAATTCATTGGAAACATAGTGAGTAGCTTACAGAATTGGCAGGGAGGCTGCAGACTTAGGCTTGAAAAATGGGAGGCTGGGCAGGGGGAGCCAGTGAGAGTCACGTTGAAGGAGCCATCTGATCAACACTGGCGCTGCCCCTTTAGAGCTGGGCTCTGGACATAAACATCACAGTGCCGATGACCAGCACAAGTCATGTTGGTGGTCTCCTTCCACAAGAGCATTCAATTAGCCCATCCCAGGTCACATATTGACACGTAGCTGCCAAGGGGCAGAGAAAGGTGCCATTCGGCAATCTTCAACTCCCAGAGTAGGAGGCAGGCCCTGTCTCCCACCAAGAGGCATATTCTGGAAGGCTTATTCCCAAATAAGAAATGGGTGTGAGTGCTGGGCAGCCAAACACATGGCAAATGTTCACTAACGCTAGTAACTTCAAGGTTGTGTCCATCTGAGTCCCCTTTCCTGTGGTAAGAGACTGCAGAAGGTTATCTTCTCCCGGCCTTCTACAGAGGAAAGAGGACATGGACGTCCAAACAGAATGCTGGACAAATTAGAACTCTGCTGGATACAGTTACCAGAAACCCAACCCAACCTAAATTAGCTTAAGGGAAACAGAAATATTACTTTAAGAATATGGGGGAGGAGTATGTGTCATGGACCCCAAGGGCTAATAATTGCGAAAACTTTGGCCATGATACAAATCCAGTGACTTGAATGCTGCTGGAATTCTGTCCCTGATATTATTAAAACTAATAGTACTATTTCTGGAGCACTTATTATGTCCTTGCATTTATATTTTACAACAACTCTATGAAATCTGAACTAAAATCACTCCCAATCTAGGGAGGAGAATGTCTGGAGAAGTTCTTAGGGTGTGTGACCACTGTCACACAGCTAGTAAGTAAGAAAGCTGGTGTAAACTCTGAGCATTCTCCTGCCTCAGTGCAGACCACCGTCCTCTGCCCCTCAGCTTCCACGGACCCTGAATTCACATCTGCTGTCCACTATCCCAGGGTGAGTCAGACCTTCCTGTGTTCCTAGTCCAGTCTCTCAGAGAAATGATTGTGATTGGCCAATCACTGCTGTTAGGTTAGGTGCCAGAGGTAGGGTGACCCAGAGTGGATTTGTGAGGGTTGGGGCTTCAAGGGCAGGTCAACCATTTCCAGAAAATAAGGGCTGCTCACAGCCAAACAATTGTTAACTACAAATTCAACCTTGCCTCCTGTGTGACTTCATTTTGCCTCACTTCCCGCAATTTAGAAACAAATTTAATTTTTAAAGGCAATGACTAACTCATTCCATATGTCAGGGAATATCTATTTCTCTTTTACACAACTGCTTTCTTCTTCTTCTTCTTCTTCTTCTTCTTCTTCTTCTTCTTCTTCTTCTTCTTCTTCTTCTTCTTCTTCTTCTTCTTCCATTGTTAAAATTTTTTCAAGTTTCCTATTTCATGTTGTGCTTGATATTTTGGAGCCTTTATGGAAGGAAGTGAGGTATAAATCATAGATTAATAGAGAAAATGAGTTGTGCTGTCCAACATGCTAGCCCCCAGCCACGTATGACTATTTAAATTAAATTAGTTAAAATTAAACGATTTAAAATTCATGTCGTGCTTGTGCTAGCGGTATTTTAAGTGTCCAATAGCAAACACAATATAGCTCGATATCATGGACCATGTCCATCATTGCAGAGCATTCTCCTGGACAGCGTGCTGCAGAGGCTTCCCCAGTGGGGGGACTGTCTTCTGCAATAATGAGCCCCCTGCAGGAAGTGGCCGGCTGACCTGGAGTGCCCTCACACTCCCAGGAGCTGTCAGTTCCAGCTTTCTTTCCCACCGCTCTGCTTCCTGCTGATTGCTTTTTGACTTGCTTCTATATTTGTTTTCTCAAAGCCAACATTTGCATCACATAAGCTTGAGATACTTGTTTTCTTTAGTAAAAAACCCCCACAAAAACCTGTAATGGGCACTTTTGGGGGCTGGAGGGACATTTGTTGCTGATACTGAAAATTTAACGCACTTGCTTAATTAGAGGTGGGACCGGAGCAATGTAAGAACTGGAAATGCTGGTTAATAAAATGAAATGTTTACATGTGGACATGCGTCAACAGCCCAACTGCAGAAACCCCATGTTCTCCATGGTGGGGCCCTTTCTGTCCCTTCTCTTTTTATAACTGCCCAGAAAAAGACAGGATACTCTTGATCAAAGCTGCTTTGAATCTTTAACATTACTTTGTCCCCATTAGAACAAAACTTATTTCCATGCAGTGCCAATCCCAAACTGTTTCTACTGTTCTTGGTTCTTAGGGGTTGGTGAGCCTGTCTGGAAGGGTTACAGCGGTCACGGTTGACAGTGAGTCCTCCCTTAGAGTGGGAGGGGAAAGAGGCACGTCTTTGGAAGCAGGGAGGTGGTGAGAGAGATTCCCCCCACAACTGACTGGTCAGAGGTCTTGTGATGGTGGGAGCTTCTCACCATGTCCTCCTTGGCTGTGTGCTGGGGTGATGGCAGGACGACCCTAGGGGTGACCCTCGCCAGAGAGATCAGACTCCACAAGCAGGACCACCCAATTCACCACTGATGCCTGTGCCCCAAGAAAATGCAGAGGCTCCAACCTAAAGGAACCATGAGGTCTGGGACAATGTGGCCTTTGGGCTGAAGGAACCTGGAACCCTTGACACAAACCAGGATGGCACAGTACCCAATCTATATATATAGAACCCTAATATTCAAATAGACCGAACAGCAGAACAACCGAACAACCAGTTGCTATGACATGTGCTGACCAGCAGGCGGCAGAGCACAGAACATGGTGGGCATCGGCCGTGGCGGGATGGTGGAGCAGGTGAGCGGGGATGCCAGACCAAGGAGGGGTGCCCGTCGCTGTCATTGGGGCGAGCCGCTGGTGGTTCCTGAAAATTCTTTGCTGGGCGCTTGCACCTGCTGCTGGCACTGGAGCCACTGTTCACACCCACTGCTGGTGACCAGTGCCAGCCCTGATCGCTTGGTGCCATCAGCAGGTGTGAATGGCGGCTGCTGCCCTGATCACCCCTCAGGGCTTCTCCACCTCCCCCTGCACCTGAGGGACGATTGGGGCAGCAGCCACCACTTACACCTGCTGCCAGTGCCAGCCCCAATCGCTCTGCGCCATCAGCATATGGGAGCGGCGGTGGCGGGAGCAGGGCTGCCAGCAGACAGGGGACGGGAGGGGGGGTGGGAGGGGAGGGGAAGGGGGCCGTGATGGGAGGGGCTGAGTGGGGGCACGGAGGCTGGGCTGAGACCCACCCCTGTGCCCACCGCAGCCTTGCAGCCCACAGTTCCTTTCAAGGTGCACGAATTCGTGCACTGGGCCCTTAGTTATAATTATGATTCAATTGCCCATGAGTTCAGTGGAAGGGGGACTTGGAGTCACTTGTAACTTAAATTAAGGAATTCTAAAAATATGTATTTCTTGTGCACCTGAGTTTCAAAACTAAAATTTCTGGTTTGCTGCAATTGCATATAGTAAGTTTTGACATAAAATCTGAGGGGCTAGTGAAGACAGTGTCTGTGTGACTGGCACAGATCACAGATGGCATGCCGACAGCCAGGACTGAGGAGTTGCTTTCACACTCTGAAGTTGTGACTCACTTTGGAGAATCCTTTGTGGATGGGCCTCATCAACCGACAGCCCCACTGGGTGTGAGAATGAGCTCAGGTCAAAGTTAGGGTGGCATGTGATTTAGCAACTGATTCCATTACATTGCCTGTGGGCTTGGCTAAGTGGTAGATTAGTACATATTTTTATTGGATTTTGAAAAAATGATTATTACTTTTCTGAATTCATGTAGAAGCTCTCTTAATTGACTTCCATGTACTACTTGGCCAAATTAACTAAGTGTCCCTTTTCTTTGTGAAACATACTGACTTCCAAGGAACAAATGTTTGTATTCCTTCAGAATTCATTGGTTGAAATCCCAACCCGCAATGTGATTGTATTAGGGGACCCAGAGAGCTCTCTTGTCCTCTTGTCAGCATGTGAGAGTACAGAGAGAAGACGGCCTTTGAACCAGGAGGCGGGCCCTCACCAGAATCTGACCATGACCCTGCTCTCAGACTTCCAGTTTCCAGGACTGCGAGAAATAAATTTCTGTTGGGTGTAAGTCACCCAGTCTCTGGTATTCTCACAGCAGCCTGAGCTAAGACACTGATGCCCATAGCCCACTGCGGGCTGGTGGCTGCTGTGACAGGAGGCTAGTGCTGTATGCTTCTTTCCTGTTCATTTCGCTTGGCTGTATTTTGAAAATGACACAATTTGCCCAAATAGGATTAAAACCAGTGATACACGAGTACACAAAGATAGAGGGATGTATTACTAATGAAAACTAGGTGTAATGCTTGGGAAAGACCCAATGAAGGAGAGTCACATTTAAAAATGTTGTTGAGTTACATTTGATGGTTATCAACCAGTACAGCATTTAGGAGGATTCTTGAGGCTTTACACTGTCTTTAAAGTGTCATTTCACTAAAGAAACCCAAGGATACAACATAGAGGATGCATTCTATGTGTGGTTTGCAAAGAAAGAGAACAATACAGCACTCTAATAAGAAAATCCATATTGAAAGAAGAGATACTGGCCCAATAAAAGGATTGGTGAGTGAACATGCATTTTAAGTTCACTGTTACAATGTTTGATATATGTCTGTATCTTTTGTGTGATTCTTTTTGTCTGAATGGATTATCGCCCTCTACTGGCCAGGAGGGAGGGCTGCCACACACGGATCACATGGAAGCCCCACCCACGGTTTAGTTTCAGAGCATCTATTTATTTTGTTAGAATGTGCAGATTTCCCGTTGCAAAGCAGCCTGAAACTGCAGTAAAGCAATATACTGAGATTATTTTACATCCAAAGTACTTTCATCTATTTATAAAAGATAAGAATGTTCTATGATTGGGTGATGAACATCCTCACCCCCTCCCCACGATTTTATTGTTTTTTTTTTATTACACTTGGTAATCTTTTTAAAATAGATGTTCACCCAAAAGGCCTTCAAAAGTACTACTGCGATTCTTTGGTGTCGTTATTCACAAAGACAATGTGAAATAAATATGATTCTGACTCTGGGAAGGTCGGATCTTCCTCTGAATGGGAGAAACAAATGTGTGCAATGGAAGAGTTCTCTCCTCACACATCAAAGGACTTTACTGAGAGGGACAGCATCTCGAAGCGGCGTTCCCACTGCTGCGGGAGACTTGGCGAGATGGCGGCGGGCTCCTCCCGCCTCTGCGGCAGCGTCGCAATCAATAATGCAGGCTCTGCGGCAGAACCCCGGCGTCTTTCCCCCCAGCGCCCGCACCCGGGAGCGGGAAGGCTGATGCGTTAGTCCATCGCGCCACCTAGAGTCCGTCAGTGTTCATTGTAGGTTGGATCTGGAAAGTCAGAAACTGCAATCTAGACTGTGCATGGGGCAAAATAGATAGAACATTAAAAGACAAAGAAAAGATGAGTGAAATGTTTATTCATTTTCCTGTAAAATGAATAATTTTAAGGCTAGAAACTCCAAGTGCCAATCCTGTAAAGTAAATAAAGATTATCAAGCAAATGCCAGTCATTTTGTGGGCACCAAGGATATTCCCGCAGGTCTCATCGATCTCCACTTTCATGCGACTCAATCCAGTGATGAAAATCCGGATACACATATGCCCAGTTAAACTTGAGTATCAGGTTAACAACAAATGATTGATGTATGTCTGCTATATACTAAAAATTTTAAGTGGGCATCTTACCATGACCATTACCATTATTTTGACCAACCCAGGCAGGCAGTCCTCCATGGAGAGGCATGATTGCAGTCCAGACTTTATAGGGCCCAGCAGTGGGGCACAAAGGGCTTGAGGAGCTTTGCTGGGGTTCTGGTTAAGGAGGTTCACAGGACCACTGACCGGTGGGCAGGTTTCTGCTGGTAGAAGAGCACAGCCAAGGCCAGAGGCTGGGGGCACTCAGCATGGCAGCTCTGCACTGCTAGAGTGCAGGGGTGAGGAGGGGAGAGGCCCAAGGGGAGGTCGCTGCATCCCAGAGGCCTTCTACTATGCCCCCAGGAGCTGGACTTTATTCCACATGCAAGGGGGAGTGAAAGAAAGGTTTGAGTAGGAGAGGGGCGTGGTCAGATAGGTGTCTAAGGAAGATAAATCTGGCGGCAGTGTCAAAGATGGGTTAGAGAGGCTACGAAGCCTGGAGGTGGGAGTCCTGAAGGAGACTGCCCAAGGTCAGCGTGCTCATAAGCAGCAGAGCTTGGATGTGAACTGGGTTCTCCTGGCTCCGAGTCCAGCATGCTCGTCACCCTGCCAAGGGCCTGTCCACCTGATTGGATTATGATTCGCACAGGCAATGGTTTCTAAGATCAGGAGCAGCACAGCCCTTGATGCATGCTTTTCCTTCCCTGACGGATGAGCTCCGCCCACATTTGGAAAGACAGCGAATACCTTGTCCTCCTCTTCTCTCCCTGCCTGCTTCTCCTGCGGCTGCTCTCAATGCCTGCATCTGATTAACTCAGCCCTCTTTCCCACACAGGGCCGCCCCTGCAAACCAGACTAACAGGGCCAAGTGACAAAGTGAATTAGACCCCGCTGAGGTATTTGGCCTTGTTTTCCTTGGACCACAGCCTGACTTTTTGATGCCCTGGGAATGAGGGCACCTGTTTCTTTTCAAGGAGGCTCTGTGGTGAGGCCCACGCAGATGGCAGGGCCTGGCGTTCGCGGTTGTCAGGGGCTGCTGGTTCTTGGACCTGGTTCACTAAGAGCTGGGTGAGAGGCCAAGTAGAGCCTGGCAGCTCTCCCAGCCTCCCTGTGAAGTGGGGTATCGGCAGCGCCTTCGCACGCACAGCGAACAGTGCCACCCTTCGGAGAATGCACAGGTGCGGGTAAACGAGGCTTGTGGAGGAAGAAGAGAGGATACACCTACACTCTCGTGCCTGTATCACGAACATCATGCTGACATCTTGAGGCTAGAGCTTTGTAAAAAAAAAAAAAAAAATTGGAGATGCACTTAACAGAAGATATACGGGTAGGAAAAAGGTGAGAGTGCAATAATTAGTAATAGAAAATGGGCATGAAAGGATGCAGTAGATAAACAAATGTATGCAAAAGTATAGACATGCTTAGCTTCGGTGGTTATAGGGTGAACTTACAGGAGTCATTTAAAATCATCAACAAGTTTTTATTGCACAGCTGCCATGCTGTCCTTCAGCACTGGTGGGCCTGCAGAAGCCACCAGGCTGCAAGAATCCCCGAGTTATCAGAGATCTAGCTGCAGGCCCCGCTGGGAGCTGACAGGGAGCCAGTGTTGATGGGACAGAGGGCCCCGGCATTGCTTTTGGTTCTGAGGCCTGTGATTTTTCAGGAGAGAGTATACACTCAAGGAGAATGGTGATTTTGTAACACTTAGGGTATGTTGTAGCATTTTGTGGACTGTGACTCCACAAATCCATGAGTGTTGGAAATATCCATTTCTTCTAATTAAAGTGAAATTTTTAATTAATTAATTTTTAGTAAGTGTGAAAATGAAAGCTGGCTCCCCCCAGATAAGTTTATTCTAAGCTCTCATTGGTGCATTCCCCTTAACACTACCACCACCAGCATCAGAGGTTGCACACCAACCCAGGAGGCCTTGCTGGTGCCTAGGAAAGGGCCAGGTCTTTCTGGTCTTCTCTTTCGGAGATTTCTGCCCACACCCGACGGACCATGTGTGTGCAGGCACTAGAGGCTTTGCAAACACACAGAGTTCCTTGGACACTTGCCACTGTGGAACCCTGGCACTGGGTCGGTCTCCTGGGAGCATATGGCATGCCGGGTCCCTCTAGGCTTTGCAATTGCCATGGGGACAGTTGAGTGTCCCGTCTTCACCCAGCCACGCCTTCACTCACTTCCTCCTCCTCTGCTTCCTCCTCCTCTCGGCTACCTCAAATTCCTTTCCCAGCATCACCTCTTCAGTGAGATCAAGCTTCCCTAAAAGACAAGACAAAGCACGCTAGCAGCTTCCTTTTTCTGCTTGGAGGCTGGATGGAGGGAAATGTGAAAGGCCTCACTAACATCTTAAAATTGGAGAAGGGAGCAGGAGGCAGAAAAACGTTGAGAATACAATGCAAATTAGTAAAATAAATCATCCTGCTACAGAATGTGATGCAAATGACAGGGCATGCAGAGAGGCAGCGGAGCCTGGGGATTAAATGCTTGGAATCTTGGTCTACTTGCTATCCATGTGGCCTGGCCTCAGTTCCCTCATTAATAAAACAAAGATGGCATTAACACTACCTGTCTGGCGGTGATGAGGTTGCAATGCGTCAATACATATACAGCACTCAGCACAGTGATTGGGCACCTTGAGCACTCACTCATTGTTAGCTGCTATTGTTACAATAGTTCTAGTCTCACTGATGGACCTTACCTCGTCGCTCATCCTCCGTGCATTACAGCGCCAACAATGTCTGTCTCTTCTCAGGACTAACAATAACTCCGCCTCCACAACCAATAAGAGGAAATGAAGGGAGAGGAGACAGGAAAGGAAAACTCCTTGTGTGCTAAGTGCCCTGATAGAAGGCGTGGGTTCTGATCTCTGCCTGCTCCAAATGGCTGCTCCAACAAGGAGAAGGGGATGCTCTAGCTGTGATGATGTTCCTCACACAGTGATTTCAGGAATCTACGGGAAGGGCAGTGGGACATGCTCTTTGCAGATGGAGCTCGTCACCCTCAGAGGTGTGTGTTACCAGTGGGAAGAGGACTGGACCAGCAGTCTTCCCCAGCTCTTCAGCTGGTTTCATCTCTCAACTCTCTAAGTGACATTTCCTCACAGATGGCCACTAAATTACCTCCTACCTGTCATTCTCTCTTACAGTTTCTTGTTGTCTATTAATTAGTCTTTATTCAATTTAATTATGGATACTGGGTGTCTTTGTTTAGTGTCTTCTGGCCCAGTAGATGACATAGCTCCAGAGGGCAGGGATTACGTGTTTTATTGATCAAGTTTTTAATTTGTTAAATGAGGGAGGTAATGCTGCTTTTGCCTACCTCGTTGAGCTGTGAAACTTTTAAAAAAGTTAATACATATGAAACTTCCTTATTAATCATAAAACATGATGTAAATATTAGTTATGCTTAGTACCATGTCTATTTGAGGGTACATCGCAAGCTGAATACCTGTGAAATGTGCTCCTGGACAGATTAGCATTCTGTTAAATGAGGTAACAGAGGAAAGTACTTAGAACAGAATGTACACCATGATAGCTCTTATTGTCTGAAGTCAAAGATGGCAGTCCCAGCCTCTGCAAATATCACATTTGCTTAGTCCACCCATAGTAGGTGTGGAATGGTTTAATAAGAGCACACCTGTGGCTGGAGATGTCTAAACACATGTGACAGCAAGTAACCCAGTGACCATCAATTCTGTGCACTGAGGGGGGCGAGTGTTGAGGTTTTACAAGTTAGTTCTCAACTAAGATGGTCTTTTTCTACCATGAAGCAAAGATGGTGAGTAGGACCCCTTCCTCTGCCCATGGTAGAGATACTGCAGAGAGAGGGGAGCTGTTTCCAGAACAATGGCTGCTGCTGCCAGAAATTCAGAGAGCAATTGGGAGGAGCATGAATCTCCTCAGTTCAAACAGTGCATAGATGTGTGCAGCATCACATTCGGAACAGCGGGAGCTGGGCAGGAGGGATGTAGTTGATGAACGCACTGGTCTTGGGCTGAGGCTCTTCTGCTTTTGATGGATCAGCCAGGAAATGAGAAATGACCCATCCCCATGGACAGTGTGGTGCCCGAATCCCAGAGGCTAGGAACCTAAAGATCAAATGGTGTTAAACTAGAAAGAAATTGATCGGTTACGACCAAAACAGACACATTTTGCTTCACGAGGCCATTCTTGGGCTTTGCCCTATTTATTGGAGAGGCAGAATAAGGAGTTGGCACCATAAAACCACACTGCGTATTCCTTGGTGTTTGGTATGCATAATTATGGTTTAATTAACTACTTAGTAAGATGCCTAGAGTTTGTTTGCATGTTTTGTGGTGTCCTTGGCTCTCCAAGGTCCCCAGATTCCCTGTGTTTGGCAGAGAGCCCAGTTTTCCCCTCCTAGACCCTCAGCACAGGCCCTCCTGAGGTTTACTCACTGTCTCTATACAGCTGTGGCTGCCTTGGGCAGAAACAAAGGTGAGCAGTGAGTCCAGGAGAGGTCAGGTAACAGGAAAAGATAGGCTAGGTAAAGGTCAAAGGGAATAGAAGTAGACCCCGGGAGGGGGTGGAAAGGTGGACTAAAATACTCCATCCACAAGCAGACAAGGCCTCATCACAGATGCACACCGAGATACAGGAACAACGACCAAGGTCACCTAAATGGGATAAACAAAGGCCACCCAAGGCCAGACACAGGAGGAGATGTGGTGGCCACACATCTCAAGAAGGTGAGAATAGAAGGAGAAGGGGTACAAATCTGTAATAAGTTTTTTTAAAAAAATCCTCATTTGTTGAAATAATGATTGCCACAAGCATAGTTGTTTTATCTTAGCCCCAAAAGAGTGGGGTTAACTTTACTCTCTGTCATGGGACTGTGGCCACAGACGGGAGCTTCTCTGGGGCCAGGGACTGTAGGTGCCTCCATCCCCCATGGTGTTCCTGTTCCAGTTACGTTTTTCCCAATCATACTCCACCTGCTGTGAGAAATGTGCTGTGATGGAGGTAGGTCCAGGGCACTGTGGGGGCAATAGAGGTGGTCGGGGGGAGGGGATCAGAAGCTGGAGGAGCCAGGGAAGGCCTGGGGAGACCTGTTGCTGATGTGAGGGGAGATCCCTGAGCAGGCTGCGGATGGAGTGCACCCATGCTTCAGGTTGGTGGAAAATAAGGCAGTAGGGGAAGGGCCTGGGGCAGGGCGAACCCAGACCCCAGAGGCCAAGGGTGAGGAAGGTGGGTGCATCTAACCTCACCGTTTGGCCACAGGTCAACTCTGCTCTTTAGGCACAGGTAGAACCTTTACTCAAAGAACAGTCACCGCTTGGCACCGGGAGGAAAGTGCTCTCACCCTCATGACACCCCCAACGATGCTGCAGAGGTAAATATGAGAAGAGTCGCGTGAAAGGAAATGGCTCTGTTAAAACAGATCTCTGAAAGCGAAAGCAGAGCCTGGGAGTATGAGCTCGAAGTCTGTGGCCTGGGAGGTGGAGGCGAGCGAGCTCTTCTGCAGAGGAGACAGGGGGAGCTTTGTGCGCCGGCCCCGGGGCGCCCGGCCTCCTGTCTCTGGCTGTGCGTCCTGGGAACATGCAGGGACTCCTCCTGGCCACCTTTCTCCTGGCAGCCCTGTCACAGGTAAGGTCTCTCTCCTTCCTCCTTCCCTCAGGAGACTGCAGCAGTTTTTATTTTTTCCGTTTAAAAATCTGGAAAGAAGAAGATGGGGGAGGAAGAGAGGGTGAATTCCTTGTGGAACTACCTCTTGAGAAATAGGGAGCCATTTTCCTCTCCAAATAAAGTGCTGTTTCAGTTTATTAGCTTCAGCAAAGAAGGGGAAAGCATTTTTCCCTTTCAGGTAATGGCATTTAATCCAACTTTCGATATGTTTGAACAGCTTCACAACTTCAGTAACGTATATATTTTTACTGGAGTACAGCACACAGCGTGCCGTGGGGAAGCCGCAGCCCTACCTGGCGGGGGAATGAAGGGCGCTTCTTCATGTGGGCTCCAGGCTGGGGCTCAACTTTCATGAGCAAAGAACCACTGGAAAATATGATTTTGACCACTTCAGTGAAGCCTGTTCTGGTTTGAAAGGAGCACTTTGGAAGAAACATTTATATTTTGAAAACATTCTATGACTTTGTCTTTTCCCAACGCATGTGTTTTTCACTTGTCATGAAAGGGAATCAGTCCATGGAGACTCTGGAATTTTTCAAGCAACAGACCAAAGGGAAGTTTAATTTAATATGACCGATTCATTGCCTTGGCATTTTTTAATAAGAATATTAAAACAGAGTGAATTACTTGTGGATTTATTTACATGGTGAATGTTTTTGCTTGCACAGAAGACAGAGTGTTGGAAATCTGGGGATTTAGCAAAATATCTTAGATTTGACCATCTTAGATTCTACATATGAGATTATACAGTATTTGTCTTTCTGTGTGTACCCTATTTGATGTCCTTCACGTCCAGCCATGATGTTGCAAATGGCAGGATTTCCTTCTCTTTTAAGGCTGAATTATATTGCATTTTATGTATATAGCACATCTTCTGTACCACTCATGCATGAATGGACCTTTAGGTTGTTTCCATATATTGGCTATTGTGAATAATGCTACAATGAACATGGGAGTACAGAGTACAGCTATCTCTTTGAGATCCTGATTTCAATATTTTTGGATAAATACCCAGAGTGAAATTGCTAGATCACATGGTAGTCCTATTTTTAATTGTTTGAGGATCCTCCATATTGTTTTCCATAATGGCTGTACCAATTTACATTCCCACCAACAGTGTACCAGGGTTTTCTTTTCTCCACATACTTAGCAACACGTATCTTATTTACTTACTTACTTACTTTAGTAGTAGTCATCCTAACAGGTGTGAGATGATATCTTGGTGTGATTTTGATTTGCATTTCCCTGATGATTAGCGATGTTGCACACATTTTCATGTATTGATGGCCATTTGTATGTCTTCTTTGTAGAAATGTCTATTTAGGTCCTTTGCCCATTTTTAATTGGTTTATTATTTTTGCCATTGAGTTCTATGAGTTCTTGATATATTTTGGATATTAACCCCTTATTAGATATATAGTTTGCAAATGTTTTTTCCATTATGTAGATTGCCCTTTCTTTCATTTGTTGATTATTTCCTTTGCTGTATAGAGCATTTTAGTAATCCCACTTATTTATTTTTGCCTTTTTTTTTAAAAAACGAAAGAACAATTCTTCCGGGTGGAGAAGATAGAGGACAAAAGGAGAAGCAAGCAGAACCTTTACAAAACTATTATAATCATCTAAGTGAAAAATAATGATGGCTTGGATCACTATGGTAGCAATAGGGTTATTAAGAAATAGAGTGGTTATATTTTGAAGATATAACCAACATGTTATATTAATGGGATTGGAAGTAAAATGTGAGAGAAAAGTCAAGAATGACCTGACTCCAAGGTATTTTGGAAAAATGAAATTGGCATTTGCTCAAACAGGGATGTGTAGGTAGAGTAGATTGGAAGGGAAAATTGGGAGCTTGTTTTGATCATGTTAAATTTACTATACCTACCAAATATCTAAGTGGAGATCTGTTTAGTAGGTAGTTTGAGTCTGAGTTCAGAAGAGAAGTCTGGGTGGGAGGTATGAGATATAGCAAGAGAAGATAGGTCTTAACCACAGGGGGTGGCAATGTTTAGAAATGAAGAAGATGAGTAGAAACCAGCAAAGGAGACTGAGAAGAAGCCATCAGTGAGAAAGGAGGAGCAAGAAAGTGATGTATTGGGAGCTGAGTGAAGAAAAGTTTAAGCTGAGAGTGACTGTGTCAAATACTGACAGATATTATTATAACTCAGCACACTGTATTCTATCAATTTTGGGGAAATCTATTTCTATTAAACCTCTGACATTAGTTTGAGAAATCATTTCTAACATCACTTTTATTATCAAATGAAGTTCTACTGCAGGTCACAGGGCCCCGGGCCATTAGATGTGACTCGTGAAGGAAGGCCTGGCGAAGCAGCAGAAGTGCAGCATCGTAAACAGGTCTGTCACTGGCCCTGCAGATGTCCTCAGAAGGCCAGTTGCCCTCCTGGAGTGAGCTTGGTGAGGGATGGCTGTGGATGCTGTAAAATCTGTGCCAAGCAACCAGGGGACGTCTGCAATGAAGCTGACCTCTGCGATCCACACAAAGGACTGTACTGTGACTACTCAGCAGACAGGCCTAGGTACGAGACCGGAGTGTGTGCATGTAAGTGTCTTCTGGACCTGCTGGGAGAGGTTGAGTCTAGACAGGATATTTTTCCTGCAACTGTTAATTTGGAATAATCAGCTTAGTTTGGCTAAATATAAGGCGGCTTTAATTTTCACACACTAAGGGGACTTGCTTTGTCATATTAGACACCATGTGAAATTAACAGATGTTTACACATATTCAGAAACCTGTTATTTTAATTGCATTTAAAGTGATCTCACAGTTCTTCTCAAAATAATTGCTTTTAATGATTAAAATATAAGAAAATGAGTCTCATTTCTTAAAGTGCCACAAAATAACAGCTTTTGTTAATATTGTCAAAAGCAATCTGAATTCAGCCTTTTCTATAACTGGAAAGTAATCTTTCTTAAAATGTAAGGATGTATATATACCTAGTATTCAGACATACTGCTTTAATCTCAGCCTTTCCAACTAACCATCAAGTTACTGTACTTTTTACTGGAGAGAGAGAGAGAGACTTTCACCCCAAATCACAACCTGACCCTCAGCTTTCTGGGTCTTAGCTCTGGAGTCTGATTGAGACCATCTAAACCTACAACATCTTGACAATAATTCAGGATGCTGACTTACTTAGGATTAAGGAATCAGATTTCTAAGGGAAGAGAAATACCCACGTTATCTGGGCAGTTTAGTCACTCTGTAGAAAAGCCCAAGTGGGAAGCAAATTACTCCTAGACGTTTGATCATGAGCATGTAATAAGAGCACATCTTTAGAGTTGGGATGAATGTGTAGACCCATGCAGGTCTGATAGCCTGATTTCCCCTGTCGGCACTACTATATTATATTGGTTAAGATGTAGGCTCTGGGTTCAAATTCTAGGCTCTATCTGCTGGGTGACCTTGATCATGTTGTTTAACCTCTCTGTGCTTCAGTTACATCATATGTACCTCCTATCTCATAGCTTGCTAGGAAGATCAAATGAAAATAATGGACATAAAACCCCAAATACCTGGCCCAATATCTGGTATGCAGTAGACTCTAAAAAATATTAGTTATTATTCATGGAAACTTGACAGAGAAACCATGACCTATCAGACTCTGGCATTCAGGACACCCCTTTCTTCCAAACAGTGCTGGGCAGCAAACAGTGACCAGAAACTGGGTACACAACAGGGGGTTATAAAAGATACAAGCCATTCCTTCACAGAGTCAAAGTATATTGTGTCAGGCAGATCTTTCCACAAATAATTTCAGATACTGTGATGATATTTTAACACAGCTTAGACACAAGGTTGATGGCGGTGTGATCTATAACTGGGCTCACAAACTATGGCTCCATGGCCAAATCCTGGCCTTCACCTGATTTTATATAGAATGATTTGTTGGAACTCAGCCACACTTACTCAGTTACATATAGTCTACGGCTGCTTTCCAATGGCAGGATCCAGTCGTGGTGACAGGGCTGCATGGTCTGTAAAGACTAAGATATTTACGATTTTGCCCTTTACAGAAAATTTGCTGGTCGATGATATGGATAAATATTTTTTAAACTTTTTGGTCCAAGGGCCCCTTGATTCTTAGAAATTAATGAGGACCCAAAGAGCTTTTGTTTGAGTTATCTCTATTGGTATTTAATAAATTAGAAATTTAAAAATATTTACTAATTTGTTTTAAAATAACAAAAATATAAATTCATAGGAATAATATATGTTATGAAATTTTTATTTTCTAAAATAGAAAAATAGAGTGAGAAGAATGGGATTGTTTTACATTTTTGCAAATCTAGTGTATAACTTAACAGAAGATAGCTAGATTCTCCCATCTGTTTCTACTTTCAATCTTGCTATGTGATGTTTTGGTTGAAATATACGAAGGGAATCCAGCTTCACACAGATGTATTATTGGAAAGGGAAGGAATATTTTAACAGACTTTTCAGATAATTGTGACTATTCTTTTTTGATATTATATTAACACTTGAGAAGGGGTAGTTTCTTAAAAATTAGCTACATCATGGAGTCTAAAACCATATCATTGAATCACATCAATGTCAAACTCTGTGACATTAAAATACATTGGTCCATCCAAAACCTACTTGGAATGGGTCTTTTACTCATGCATAATTTGTATTGTGCATTGGTTATTTGGAAAATAATTTGGAACAATGGGTTATGTAGAAGTTCCAAATAATACACGTAATTATATAATATTTTTTAAAATCACATTGATCAATCCTAATTCTATCAGAAAAGTCTATATATTGAGTAGCTATAAGGTTCTTAGAGGTGGATTCAAGTTTTCCAAAATTCTAATTTTTTGCTTGAAAGCTTGAATTCTATCATTGGCAATAAGTACTGTCAGTTGTTTTGCTTGAAGTTACAGTCTCACTTTGTTGATTTTTAAGAAAATGTCAGCCAAATACCCAGTCTGAATAAGCATGGCTTACCTGTCAGTCATTCAGGTGAAATTCCCACGAAAAAACATGGGTAGTTTGGCCCACAACTCAAACGGCAGCACAGGTACTTTCCCTAAGATAACCGTTGTACTTCGGTGCAATACCTACAGAGAGGTTCTGGTATACTTCCCATTCTGTCACAAGGAATACTAAAAATATTTATTTGATGGTTAAGATTTAATAAAATGTTTACTTTTTTACTGTGTATTGAGGACATTCTTAAGTAAAACTAGCTTTTCTGTTAAAGTACATTTATATACAAGTGCACAGCAAGGAAAGTACAGTGCTTAACCTGTACAGTTTGATTCATGCTAAGATGCCAACAGCAGTTTTAGCCACCCACCATTGCTTTTGTACCATCAGTGCAAATACCAACACAGTGAAAACAGTTTCTGACCTGCAGATTCCCTGAAAGGGCCTCAGGCCCTGCCAAGGTGTCAGTGGCCACACTCCGAAAACTGCTGACCCAGGAGAGGAATCCTGCTCAGAGGAAGTGAAAGTTTCCTCTAGTTCTCTTAAGACGAACATCAGTTACCATGCAGTACTGTAGTTAAACAGATTATAATTTTTTCAGCCATTCACATCTTAACTTACTAAGAATATATCCTAACCTATTGTTGGCCATCTGGGGAAACCTCAGTCTCACCAGCCCCCAGCCCATCTCTCAAATTTACAATCTTTATCTCACTGCTGTACTCAGAGTGATTTTTTATTTACCGAACCCTAGACGAAGGGCCTGTGCCTGGGTCTGAGTTCCAAAAGTGACCATTGAGGTTGCTAGCCTACTATGTAATGCTAATGTCTCATTTTCGCCTTCTCCAGATGTTCTGTGCAGGAGGTTCCAGATGGGGCCTAAGAAATTGAGAACAGCACTTTGTTAAGGAGACACGTTTCCTCTGTGGCATAGAAGGGGAAGGCTAGGCTATCAGTGATGGCTTCTTTGGTGATTCTGCTTTTTTTTCTTTTCAGACCTTGTGGCTGTGGGATGCGAGTTCAACAGGGTACATTATCATAATGGCCAAGTGTTTCAGCCCAACCCCCTGTTTAGCTGCCTCTGTGTGAGTGGGGCCATTGGATGCACCCCTTTGTTCATACCAAAGCTGGCTAACAGTCACTGCTCTGGGGCTAAAGGTGGAGAGAAGTCTGATCAACCAAACTGTGGCCTGGGACCATTACAACAGCAGCTCTCAACAACCTACAAAACAATGCCAGGTGCTCATAAGTAGAACTGGTTTTCATGCCTGACTTCTTGTGGTTTACTTCATGTTCCTTTTATGCACCAGAGGTGCTCCACAGGCACTCCCTGACTGGTGGTCAGTGTGAGATTTAGTTTGAGTGCCATCTTAGTCTGTTTCAGGAAGGTATAGTCTAAGTTTCTGAAAAGGAAACTTGGTAATGTTTTCATTTTTTTCGCAGTAAAATATTTGTTTTTAAAAACCCTACTAGTTCAGGAAAACTCTTCCTCTGCTATTTCTACTCAACCTCTTCTCAGGAGGATTAATCAAATGTAGTTCATATGTACCCTGGAAAAACTTTTATCTGAATTGTTATACCATGGGCAAGAAGTGTGAAGCATCCAGAATAAAAAATTTTCAAAGGTGACTTTTCTGTATGATAAAAGCAGAAATGGAAGGCTACTGCTTAAAAATATTTGAGGACATGCTTTGAATTTATAAATATTATTTCTAGAAATAGAAAACTGCTGATATAAACTTATCCTAGGCATTCTTAAGTAGGCTGCCCAGGTACGTATGTAGTCAGGAACATGTAATGAGATTCTTTGTTTATCATCTTTAACATCTGGCCATTTAGTCAGTATGCTCATAAACTTTGTATTCTGGTCTGCTTTGAGTTAGCATCTTATGTCAATGCCAGGGTGTTTTGGGGACAGGAGTTTAAAGAACTCCAGCATATGAAGCACAGATAAGGAGGGCCTTACTGTAAAAAGTGCAAAGCTGATGCCGTATTATTCACATCTGTGTTTTCATCCAGAAATCAATGCCTTTTTCTTGAAATGTAGAGCTTAGGGAATGAAAGGAGCCAAGAAAATGCAGAATACTTATGCTGAAAACTCCCCAGTTCACTTGTATCATGTGAAATGAGTTTTAGAAATTTAAAAGCCATATGAAAAGACCATCCTCAGGGATTCCAATTATGCCCATTAAACTTGAAAAAAATTTAACAGGTTCTAGTGAATTTGCATTTACCATGCATAGTTATCCAGCTAACAGCATGCCATTACTAATGCTCTAAAAATGTAAGCCAAATTATTCTTTTTTTCAGGATGTACAAGAACAGTTGGTTTTCTGCATTGAATCTGAGTGAATCAATATAAGTCCTTAGAATCTCTTTGGTGAGAGAGAACCTTAGAGAAGCAGTTTGCCACAAGTGGAGACCTTTGGATATAGTTCAAGTTGGTCTCATTTGTAGCGTGAGAGCAGTTTCAGTGGATTCACTTGGTACCTGGTTGGATGTGTCAGATGGTCATTCTTAGTGATTGATGCTTTGATGCAACAGCAAAACCAAACCAAACCCTGAGAAAATCTCTCTGGTAATTGAGTGTTGGACCTAGATATGTTTCAAAGGAAGTACATACTCAATCTAATATCTCTCCTTTGCTTAACTGTGAAACTATACTTACGGGCCCAAACAAGAGTTTGGCTTTTAAAACTAAGCACAGTGACAAATGCTCACTTTAAGATATATTTGTGATAATAATTTATAACAGAGTTAATTCCAAATGGTTAGAATCTAGCTTTTGCTTGGTCAGTATGAAGCATGCAATGACATAATGCCCCCATGCTTTTCTTACTGCTCTCCAACTCTAAACTTTAACAATCTCTTCTTGCTTTTTAATGTCAAGCTAATTCCTGAACTGCAGCTCTTGGCTTAACTTTAAGTGGGGTTATTAGAAATACAATAATCTAACCTACCTTTATTTATTGCAGATGCGTGCCAGGCTTTTAATCTGCTTCCTGCATTGAGGTCTTTAAACTGTTGTCTACCTTCCAGGTATCTTCATGTTTCTGCTTCTTCTCCCTCAGTTCTATGTGCACTTGCAAGATCCTATTGTAATAACACTGAAAACAGTATCAAAGTATCATTTTATTAAAAGATAGCACATACTTCAGTGACTGATATTCCCTACCAAGAAGGCAATGTTTTGTTTTTTTTTTTTCAAGTTTTAAATTGACATTTTGAAGTAATGTAGCCAGTGTTCAACTGCAAACTCACATCACAACCTTATTCCCAAAACATCCATTTTAGGATGCATATTAAACCTTCAGGAAATGCTTTGAGACAATAAACCAACCTGTAGTTTGCTTAAAATTAACCAAGGGCCAGATTCATTCATGAACAGAACAAGAAGCTCCCAATGGATTTACAAGGAGATGGAAGAATATTATGCCCTCTATATTTTCTTTATAGTCTCATTATTTACCCTATTCCCGTCCTTCTGTTTCTCCTAAGAAGCAGGCAGTGGAGGGGGCTCTACCCACACACCCACCCATCCATCAATCCATTCATTCTCCATGTCTTCCTATACATGATTTGAAATGGCTAGGCCAGTGGTTGGCAAACTCATTAGTCAACAGAGCCAAATATCAACAGTACAACAATATAAATTTCTTTTGAGAGCCAAATTTTTTAAATTTAAACTATAGGTAAGTACATTGTTATTAACTTAATTAGGGTACTCCTAAGCTGGCCTTTGCTAAAAACTCAAGGGGCCAAAGAGCCGCATGTGGCTCGCGAGCTGCAGTTTGCCGACCACTGGGCTAGGCAATGGAGAGAATACTATGGGCCTGATACCACAGGGAATGAATGAGTAAATAGCTTACACATAGCATATGAGTATTTAGATTATTTTAGTATAATGTATTTTCTAAAAGGCTAGATTAAAATGGAGGGGGGAAGTTCACTGGTTTTACTGATAGTTTAAGTCTCAAATATAACTTTTGTGTTTTAGATTTTAACATATGAAATTTAACATTAAAACCACATCATTCTAATTGATATCTTAAATTCCCTAATCCCACTGATGTCTATTTCAATGTCTATTGGAAATACCAAGCATGAGGCAAGAACCAGGGAAAAGGCAAGATATCTATCAGAACATAAGCTTTAGTACTCAGAGAGAGGATGGGCAGGAAGAAAGAAGCAAATGGTTATATCTATGGTGTTTTTCAAAGATAAAGAATTTTATTCCTCCCAAGAAATTGGACTGTAAGACTTTTTTTATATGACTATTTTTAATGTCCGGAGTTTATAATACAAGGAGCACAGCTTCCTCTCAGACTCCAGTTTATAAATTCTCAATTGGCTTGTGAGGCTAGTAGGGATACTTCTTTTTGTCTAATCTGGTTGCTGGGAAGACTTCATTCGAATCCTCAGTGGTCAGCTGGTCAAATGGAATTATGTTCTTCATCTTTTCCAGCTCTTTCTAGAATTGCTCAATCCTGCTCTTTGAGAGAGACGCAAACTCAGCACAACTTTTCACATCTTCCTTTTCTTCAGCATCTACCGGGGTACTGTACTGATCCTCTAGGAACCTCCAGGGCATTAAACGTCTTCTCAACGTCATCGACTAAGCCGGCCTTCGCTACGTTGGCCTTGTAGTAAGCCCAGCTGATTGCAGGTAGTTTCTCAGGGAGAGTAGCCAACCTGGAGGTGAGGGTCTCATTCCAGGATTTCAGCGTGTTAGCAGTGGTTTTCCGGTTTTGGGGTCTGATTTCCCCAAAAGCTACCCAGTCAATGGTTTTTAGAGCAAGTTTTCGCCCAGCCATCTTGAAATCCTTCAACAACGCCAGCGGCCCAGTCCACAGAGCAAGTAATGGAAGTGTGGACTGTAAGACTTGATTCAAAAGTAATTTGGGGAGTAGGGAATGATGATTAGACCATAAGCTTATTTTACTGTTATTTTATATAAAAATAAAGGTTCAGATCTATTAACTATTACTAGCTTAAAATGATTAAAAATTATATATCTACATGAGTATATATACATGTATACACATGTACTTTCTCCTTTATTTTAGCTTATAGGAATCTCCCACTTATTTGGAAAAGAAAATGTCTTATTCAAGCTACAAAGTGGACCCCTTGCTCCAGAACATGTGGGATGGGAATTTCTAACAGGGTAACCAATGAAAATAACAAGTGCCAACTGAGAACAGAGAGAAGACTGTGCTATATTCAGCCTTGTGACAGTAATATATTAAAGACAGTAAAGGTAAAGTTTAATTAGACTTAACTTCATTGTAATTTAATATTAAAAGACTCCTGAAAAGTGTGTGTGCATGTATGTGTTTTGAAGGGATGGATGGTGTTTGGTTCTCATAAAAATAAAATCACTTTAGTATGACTATTAAAAGTCAAACTGTCTCAGTGGAAAGCAGATATCACTCTAACTGCACTTTGTGGGGAGAATTTTTTTTTTTTTTTTAAAGGATTTGCTGGTTTTTTTTTTTTGTTTTTTTTTTAATATATTTTATTGATATTTTACAGAGAGGAAGGGAGAGGGATAGAGAGCTAGAAACATCGATGAGAGAGAGACATCGATCAGCTGCCTCCTGCACACCCCCTACTGGGGATGTGCCCGCAACCAAGGTACATGCCCTTGACCGGAATCGAACCCGGGACCCCTCAGTCCGCAGGCCGACGCTCTATCCACTGAGCCAAACCGGTTTTGGCTGTGGGGAGAATTTTTTATCAAGCACAGGTAATATTAATCTGTTAGAAACTCTTACAGCTTAAGAGTGTGGGTCATGGTCAGCCTGAACTGCTGCGGTACCCAACTACGTATGTGGTTTTTTAAGAGTAGACTATTTTCAGATTCTAACTTCTTTTTTAAAATATTGATTTTATGTAGTGAAATCAAAGCAATGGATAGAAGATTTTGGTTGTTAATTATGAAAACAGGTATTATAGACATCAGAGAAGTTCTGAAGTTATATATTATCAACATGGAGGGGGAACCATACCATTTCCATAATGCTCTGTGTTTAGATAGTAAACTTGCCAAATGATAAAATACTCTAAGATTGTTTGGTATCACCAGTTGGTCCTACTTCTAGAATTATATAAGATGACCATCATTTTTAGAAATGCTACAACACCCTTCTCATCCCCAAGTTATTCCCTATTAGAAATTAACAACTTGGCCAGGGCCTTGTTCAGGGCACGTGCAGGAGGCAACCAAACAATGTTTCTCTCACATGGATATTCCTGTCTTTCCCTCCCTCCTCCACTCTCATAAAAATCAATCAAAAAATATCCTCCAGTGAGAATAAAAAAAAAAGTTAACTCAATTTTAAAGAGATTAAGGTATTTATTCACCTATTCATCCACTCAAAACTGTGTGAGCTGTGTAAGGCAATTTGTTAATTTGTAGGTAAATAAACATTTAATAAGACATGGCTCTTGATAGTAAACAAAATAGAGAAATTTTCATTAATTCTGGAACTAGGTAAAAAAGATAGCAAAAATCATTGGGAAGTGGGTCCTATTACATGATGGAGCAAGAACAGGGAGACAGACTTCTGTTGAGAGGGGTTTTAAATGTAGAAAAGAGAGTGCTGAAAGTTACTAAATAGCAACTATTAATGTCCTGGAAATAATTTGTTTCTGTGTGTTTATGTTATAAAATGTTCTATGTAGAATCACTTCTCTAAACTATTATAATCAAATTTTAAAAATGACTTAATGTTATGTATATTTTTAGATCCCCAAAGGAAAAACGTGCCAACCTACTTTCCAACTCTTCAAAGCTGAAAAATTTGTCCTCTCTGGATGTTCAAGCACCCAGAGTTATAAACCCACTTTCTGTGGAATATGCATGGATAAGAGATGCTGTGTTCCTAATAAGTCTAAGATGATTACCATTCAATTTGATTGCCCAAATGAAGGGTCATTTAAATGGAAGATGCTGTGGATCACATCTTGTGTATGTCAGAGAAACTGCAGAGATTCGGGAGATGTATTTTCTGAGCTCAAGATTCTCTAAAGCCAAGCACATGGGGGAAAACTCAAGGTTAGTTAATCATGTCATTACATCAAAACGTTAGAATGCTTTTAAAAAGGTGGCAAGACGACCTTATTGGTTTTAAATAGTAAGAATGTCTGTTCTCAAAAAAAAAAAAAAAAAAAAAAGAATGCCTATTCTCAGATGACTGTATTTAAGGCATTAGGAGCTTTTAAAAAGGTTCTGCTACAAAGATATGTAGAATTTGAAAGTCTTAAAATTGAACTTACTTTAAAATGCATCTCATAATTATATAATACACAGATACTTTGTTTCACCTACATTTTCCATACATAATGGAAAAACTACACAATTTAAAAGAAAATATTTCATTCTATAAAATAACCTGGAATACTTTGTTGAAGATGTGTAAAACACAAATTAAAAATTTAAAACTTTATCTGCACTTCAACAATGTAGCCTAGGTTCCACTCAGATGGTAAGCAAGGTGAGCAAGATTCTAGATTTTCTTAAATAGGAGTAAAGTTAAACTGTAAACAGATTTATAATTTCCACTGCACTATCCTGAATATCAGTTTATTAAGATTTCTTTGGGAAAGAGAAAAATGGAATTTCATTGCCTACTGTTGACAATTGTAATTTAAAGTTTTTATACCAAATACTATAAAAAACAAAATTTCCAAGATAAAGACCAAGAACAGTATCCTTACTTTGAAAATGAAAGGAATTTAAAAAATGTAACACTAAAGAAAGCACACAAAAAATTATTTCGGCTTGAAAATAATTTATTCCTCAACATTACTTTCTGAAATGATAAATCCACATATGGCTTTGAAATATAAATTGTGATTAAAGATAAATAAACGTTAAAGATTTCAACTGGAAATGATAGTAACTGGAACACTTTCTCTAGACTATGATAGCCATTTACTATAAAGTTTGAAAGAAGACAAGCTTTGTAATGTTTGTATAGTGACAAGCAAAACAATGATAACAAGTAGCACTGTTAAAAAATATGGATATTTATTATTTCAAAATCAACTAGTTTGATAAAAAAGCATTATATTTAAAAAGAATTTAATGCAAATACATGTTAAAATAAATGTAAACTGTGACTCTTTTGAGTGCAAACAAGGTTATCCAAAGAAGAAACCAAAACTCAATAGATGTCATAAAATCTTTCCCTGAGGTTAGTGGATGTTACACAGAAATATTTATATTGTGGCTTCAACTCCCTGTACTTATTTTTAAAAAAATCATAAGAATTTAAACAGAATATGAAAACATAAATTATAAATAAATATAAAAATATATCTGTACAAGATTTGTAACTAAGACATGATTCTTATTGTATAAATACCTAACTATGAGTATAAATAAAGTAAAATACTAAAGAACTGCATTCTCTCAATTTTAGAAAAAGGGAATTTTCTGAAAACAATGTTTGAAGTTAAGGTACTAGGACTTACTAATTTCACACACTGGTATTATCCATGGTGATTAAATGGAACTCTTGCAGACAAAAATACTCCCTAACAGGAAAAACACAAACTGGGCTTTCTGAATCACAAAAGTTCTGAAAAAGCAAGGTAAGATTAAAGGAAAAGGAAAAGCATTTTTGGGTCTGTTTTACACAGCGACGCTCAGTCTGGGTAAGTCTTCCATGGGCATGCTTTTTGTGGCATCCAGTTGGCTGTATTCCTGGATGAGAGCTGATAAAGACGACACCGCTTCTGTGAAACAGCTTTCCTCCATCCCTTCAATTTGCAGGTAGTGGTGAAGATGAGCCTATAAATTAAAAAAACCGAATGATGTTGACTATTTTCTGGAAATGTGATACATATAACTATCCTATAATGGAAACATTCTGTATTAAAATGATAGTTCACTCAGATTTACAAGAGAAATGAGAACTATAAATTCATGATATTTCTCATTTAGATGGTCTGAGTTAGCTTCTGCTCTTCAGTTATAATCAGTGCAATGAATATAGGAGACAGAATCACCCTGATTTGTAATAGTACAATTCTTGAGAATACATCACAAATAGCCAAAATAAACACACATAATTACAAAAGTGTGCCGATAATTACCTTTTTCTTGTAGAGCCTCATGAATCTCTCCCTCAGTTCCATGAAGGTAGGCTTCACACATGTGTTATTTGCTAAAGCTAATAATGAATGGGAATGGCCCACAGGAGGAACTGAACACAGGCTGGTCTTCCAGCCTTCTTGATTCCAGGAGACAAACTGTAGAGAAGGTTTTAATCTGAGATACAAAGACTCAAGGTAAGAATTAAATGTCTGTCACATTAGGTAAACATTACTGCATTACTGATGGTACCATTCGTTTATAATGTAAGTTATCTATTTTTTTAGCAGTATTTATTAGCAGTATTGTGGTACAGTCTGACCGTGAACTAAGAAACATTTAGTAGGAGGACATTAGCTGTGTGGCGATTCATAAAGCTAGAAACACATTCCTTAACATTAGAAATCTGGGGATGAAAATAAATGAAAGTATTATAATTTTCTTTACTTTGTAATTCAACAGAGCAATTTTCTGAAAAATAGACTGAGAATAAATAGCAAAACATAAACTTAGAAGCAGTGTAATGGTAGTAGTGGTAGTAATAAACACAGTAACAATAGTTAAATTTTTTGAACACTCTCAGGAAATATATCATTTAGTACTTAAAAATAACAACTCCGTACTATTGTTATTCTTATTCTTCATTTGAGGAAAATAAGGCTCAGAGAGGCTAAGCAGTTTGCTCAAGGTCATGCTTTACATAAATGGCTAGAGTTCGAAGAGAGACTATCCTAATTATTATGCTACACTGTCACAGCAGTACACCTAACAAATTATCTTGAAAAAATACAAAATCAAACCTTTCAATATTTCTGCGAAGATCTGAAATCTGGACATTTCCTCTAACCATGAGGGCACAGGCAAGGTAGAGACTGTGTTTGGGGTCGGCCTGAATTAGCTGGTGATCTTTACTAAAAGCATCTGAAAACATTTGATCCAATCTAGAACAATAAGAGTCACTGTTATACAAAATATTACATCTTTCTTCTATGTATAACTATAAAATGAAAGACAGTCATCTGTAGGTAAAACTTTACATGCAAATATATTCTAAATCTCTGCTATAATTTTCTCAATTATAGAATATGAGCACAGAGGAAATGACTTATCTTTTTTTTTTTTTTTTAAATAAAAAGCTTCTACAATATATTGGTGGTTTCAGGTATTTACAAATGTTAACTATATCATTAGTGAGCTCTATGAAATGCTGATTTTGGGAACTTGTGTCATTATTATTTATTTCAGTACTAGAGGCCTGGTGCACAAATTCATGCATGGGTGGGGTCTGGCCGGCCCGCCCCGATGGGGGCTGATCAGCCATGGGAGGTTGGCAGGCCGGCACCGCCTCTGATTGGGGTCGGGGGCCTATCCGGGCCCCTATCGGGCCGGTTGGCTGCTGTAATGTGCATCATAGCAACCGGTCGTTCTGGTCACTTGGCTTTTATATATATAGATGCTTATCTACTTATCTACTTGCATAGTACCAGAACTATCAAAACTAATTAAAAACCTACAACACTAAGAGAAAATGACTTTGTCTCTTTAAAATTATCATAAATCAGGAATAATCACAAGGAAATTACCAAAGACAATGTTAGGCTCCCCTATAAAACATGAAACTCTGTAGTAGTGTTCCTGAAGAGGGAGACTTTTAAGTGAATGGAGTCTTTTTTTTAAAAAAAAAAAAAAATATATATATATATATATATATATATATTTATTGATTTCAGAGAGGAAGGGAGAGGGAGAGAGATAGAAACATCAATGATGAGATAATCATTGATCAGCTGCCTCCTGCACAACCCCTACTGGAATGTGCCTGCAACCAAAGTACATGACCTTGACAGGAATCAAACCTGGGGCCCTTGAGTCCGCAGGCTGATGCTCTATCCACTGAGCCAAATGGGTTAGAGCAATATTGACATTTTAAAAAGCAATAATTTCTAAATAAAGAAGCATTCATTAAATGGAAAAATGGCCACCATCAACTATATTTTATATATTTCCCACAAAGAAATAGTCAATATAAACCGTTTCTCTTAAAAAATATTTTTTTAAAGGTAACTCAAGTTCTCAAGTCATTGGAATAAAGTTACTACAGCTTACCTTCGAGGAGGAATGTTAACATCTGCCAGTGTATACAGAGGTGTTAGGCTTGACACAAGATAATGCAGTTGAGGAAAAGGAACTAAATTCATGCTGATTTCATTAAGGTCCATATTAAGGGATCCTTCAAACCTCGCAGAGCTAAAACATTATATTAAAGCATGAGAAAAAAGTTTAATTTTAAAGTTATATACTTTAAGTGTAGCTTGATTTACTTAGCAGGCATTTTCTTAAATCCTCTCAATACCCTGTTCTTCAGTAGAGAATATATACTCTTCCCCCTGTATTAGCGAAATTCAGTATCATGAATATGATGTACAAAGATAACTAAAATATAACACAACCTCTATAGCAATTCTTACTTCTGGCTTACCTGAGGTATAACCAACACGCTATTACAGTTGCTCATTACATATGTATATAAAAATATCTTACTTAAAACAGTCTTTAGATTGAGTTAAACACGTTAGTTAATAATAATTTATTTATTCTGTAATCTTTATTAAATTCCTCAGGTGTCTGCTTAATAAGCTTTATGTTTTGGAATATAATAATAACAAAGCAACCTTTTAGATTAAAGTCAAGGAAATATTTTGGGCCAGCTAATGAGAAGATATAGATCAGTTGGTTTTAAAGATTAAAACATTCTATATATAGCAAAAAAAAAAGTTTGCTTTTGTCTAAACAAGAGTTTCTCAAGTGTATCTACCACAAAAACTTTTATTATTTGAACACCTATTAATATTCCATGTAATATACCTAGGGAAATGCTCCTTTGGAGCCATAGAAATTAAAATTCTGGTTCTTCACTTGAAGATTTGAAATCACTAGACAAAATAAAATAAAAAGAAGCTTCGACAACTTAAAATAACTAAAAAATGCTATTCTAAGTACAGCGAAGTTTTGAAGTTTTGAAACTGTCCTTAGGTATAGCACCATAGGATTACCTTGTTAGGTTGAGCAGCAAATTTGCCACAATGTTGTTCATCGCATCAAAGGGCTTTTCCTGCCGCTGTTTAAAAGCCCCAGCACTTGAAGTAACCAGACTCTTTGGCTTTACAGCTGTACCCAACTTTCCAGAATTCACCACAAGGTCAATTTTGCTAATGATGTCAAATAAGGACTTTTAAGAGAAAAATATTGAGAGAGAAGTTACTAAGAAGAGTGCACACAAATAGCATTCTATCAGGAAAGAAAGAAGAGAAAGAAAATTAAACTTTTCTCTTAGATGGGAAGACTGAAAAGTAAAGAATGTTTCATCTAAGCATAACACAGGAATGACTATATGCAATCCTATCTAATAAAAGAGTAATATGCAAATTAACCATCACTCTGCTACACCCACAAGCCACGCCCACCAGCCAATCAGGAGCGAATATGCAAATAAACCCAACCAAGATGGCAACAGCCACAGGGAGCAGGAGGGAGGCTTGGGTTTCCCCGGCGATGGAGGAAGCCAAGCTTTCCGCCTGCCCTTGCCGGCCTAGGCCTCCACTGAAGGCTACAAAGTTTCAATGATAGAAGATACATAAACCCAAACAGAAATGGCAGCAGCCATGGAGCAGCTGGAAAGAGCAGGAGGCTAGGGTTGCGCCCAGTGATGGAGGAAGCCAAGCTTTCCACACACCCTGGCTGGCCCAGGCCTCGCTTAAGGCTACAAAATTTCAATTATAGAAGATACATAAATCCCAAAACAAATGGCTGCCGCCACGGAGCAAGCAGAAGGCTTGGCTCCACTCCAGGCTACAAAGTTTCAATTGTAGAAGATAAATAAACCCCAGATCCCAGGGCCTCCGCTTGGGTCGCCAGGGGGCGGGGCCAGCCTGCAAACCACCACAGGCCCCTCGCCCAGGCCGCCTCACGCCCCAAGGGAACCCCCACCCTGATCCGGGGCACCCTTCAGGGCAAACCAGCTGGCCCCCACCCACACACCAGGCCTCTATCCTATCTAATAAAAGAGTAATATGCAGATTGACCATCACTCCAACACACAAGATGGCTGCCCCCTGTGGTCAAAGATCCTGCCCCCATGTGGACACAAGATGGCCACCACAAGATGGCCAGCAGGGGAGGGCAGCTGGGAGGGACCAGGCCTGCAAGGGAGGGCAGTTGTGGGCAATCAAGCCTGCAGGGGAGGGCAGTTAGGAGTGAGCAAGCCGGCAGAGGAGGGAAGTTGGGGGCAACCAGGCCTGCAGGGAAAGGCAGTTGGGAGAGACCCAGGCCTGCAGGGGAGAGCAGTTGGGGGGGACCAGGCCTGCAGGGGAGGGCAGTTAGGGGTGACCAGGCCTGCAGGGGAGGGCAGTTGGGGGGGACCCAGGCCTGCAGGGGAGAGCAGTTGGGGGGACCAGGCCTGCAGGGGAGGGCAGTTAGGGGCAAACAGGCTGGCAGGGGAGCAGTTAGGCATCAATCAGGCTGTCAGGGGAGTGGTTAGGGGGTGATCAGGCTGGCAGGTGGAAGCGGTTAGGGGCAATCAGGAAGGCAGGCAGGCGAGCAGTTGGGAGCCAGCAGTCCTGGATTGTGAGAGGGATTCCAGATTGGAGAGGGTGCAGGCTGGGCTGAGGGACACCCCCTCCCCTGTGCATGAATTTCGTGCACCAGGCCTCTAGTATATACATAAATTACAAGGTCATTTCTTACTTGGTTGTCAATGGGCAACACACAGTCTGCATGCTCATTAAGTTCCTTCATTGCCAAGATGCTATTATAAGGTGAAGTTATGACATCATCCTCACCAGAAGGATAAATTGAAGTCACAAATCTGTATACTTCTGGGAATTCATCTTCAAGTACCTTTAAAAGAAATGTGCCAAGTCCAGATCCTGTTCCTGAGGATTAAATTTCAAAAAGATAACAAATAGCATAAATGGTTCAGAATGTGAGGATCTTGGAATTCTATGGTGTTTCTTTTTTGGTGGAAATATATATTAAGAACTTTTAAACTTATTCCTGTGATTATATATTAACTCATTTAATTTCAGATAAGGAGATTAAGACCACATGGGCAGTGAGGCTTAAAGTTCTGAATTCAATGTCTGGCCCTTACTGTGAGGTTGAGAGGGTTTCTATATTTCACTCTTTTTCACATTAAAATTGTACCTATATGATGTCAAAGAACTGATTGAAGGACAAAAAAATTCAACTAAGACAGCATTCAATCCACATTTGATATTAGGCAACTTAAAACAAAAAGCAAAACTATCTTAACATCTTTGGTGGAGTACAGAATAGCTCAGTTGTTAGAGTGTAGTCCCGTCATGCCAAGGTTGCAGGTTCAATCCTGGTCAGGGCACATACAAGAATCAACCAACCAATGAATGCATAAATAAGTGGAACAACAAATCGATGTCTTTCTCTCTCTCCCTCTCTTCTGCTCTCCCCCCGTCTCTAAAACAAACAAACAAAAAAGGTGATGATGTTAAAAATACTAGATAAAAGTGAGGGAGGTTTTTTTGGTTAATCTTTTATGAAAAGGACTTTCTAAGCATTATACAAAACCAAAGCTATTATAGAAAAGACAGTTTTGATCCCATGAAAAATAAAAACTTCTATACATAGATAAAGAAAAACCATAAACTAATGAAAAGGCAAACTTAAGAAGAAATCTTCAACACATATGATGGAGGACTAAATTTCTTTAATAAAGAGGTCACACAAATCAACAAACAAAAAATTAAGAATAATGGGCTAAGTATATAAATAGCTAACTCAAATCAAATAAAAAAAATATGAAGATGCTCAACCTATTTTCTAAATAAATACAATTTAAAACAAAATAATTTTGAACATATTAGATTTATATCTTATTAATACTTGGTGTTGATGATAGTATCGGGAAATAAACTTTTATAAATTGTTGCTAATAATATGGGTTGGTGCAATAATGTAAGAAGATATTTAGTAAAGGATCAAAATTTTAAATTACATATTCTTTGGTCTCACTTTCCTTTCTAGGAATATTGCCTACAGCTATAGTGGCACAAGTGAACAGAGATGTATGTACCAGAAGTTCATTGGGGATTTTTGTAATAACTAAACACCATAAACAACTTAATATCCACTAAGGAGGATTGACTTTAAAAATTATTACCTATTTACACAATTGAAATCTCTGAGACAGTTGATATTGAAAGACATGTGAGAAAAATATAAAGTGGAAAAATTATAGAATAATACATATTGCATGATCTTGTTTATGTAAAAACTAGAGGCCCGGTGCACGAGATTTGAGCATGGGTAGGGTCTCTAGGCTTGGCCTGCAATCAGGGCCGATCAGGTTCCCTGCCTCCCCACCTCCTCCTTCCCTCGCTCCCTCAGCACCCCTGCCATGTTCCGCACCGCCCCCTGGTGGTCAGCACACATCATAGAAAGTGATCAAACTGCTGTTCTCCCGAGGGGAAACTTTGCATATTAGCCTTTTATATATATAGATTACATATATAGATAGACATACACACACTTTTAAGAGGCACAGAAAATATCTGGAAGGATGACATTGGCAAATTTAATTACCTGTAAAGGGAGACACTAGAGATTGAATGTGGGAAAGGAGACCTTCATTTTTAACCTTCAGTATTATTTAAATTATTTTTGTCATTTTCAGTGAATTATAATCTTCTGAGATTTTGAAGGTACCATTAATGAACTATAAATCAAACTGTGTTTTTTTTTTAAATTACTCAAACTTGCATGTTAATTATACTATCACAAAGAAAATTTGTTTCTTAATGATGGTCTTCTATAGGCATGGTTACATAGTAATTATGACTTTAATTTAAAAATTGTAGGTATGTTAAACCTACTGAATAAATAGATATGTTTAACCTGCTGAATAGAAAAATATAAATCTCAGATTGGAGAAAAAAAAATGCAGCAAATTTTTCTTTTAAAATTGGATAATCCTAGTATGAAATTAGCAGATTATGATCTGTTTCTATTTCATAAATAGGGAAGCAGAATACTTCACTTGCAAGGTAGACTCCCCTGGGGAAAGAGAGCAATGCAAACCACTTATTGTAGGTCAATGATTTAGAGGAGTTGACTAAAATTATTTCTTTTACTTATTTCTTATTGAACAAAACAAAGGTGTGAAGGTGGTTAGAGAAAGGATGGATTCTGATTACATATCTTATCTAATAAAAGAGTAATATGCAAATTAACCATCACTCCGTTACACCCACAAGCCACGCCCACCAGCCAATCAGGAGTGAATATGCAAATAAACCCAACCAAGATGGCTACGGCCACAGAGAGCAGGAGGGAGGCTTGGGTTTCCCTGGCAATGGAGGAAGCCAAGCTTTCTGCCTGCCCTTGCTGGCCTAGGCCTCCACTGAAGGCTACAAAGTTTCAATGATAGAAGATACATAAACCCAAAGGGAAATGGCGGCAGCCACAGAGCTGGAAAGAGCAGGAGGCTAGGGTTGCCCGCGGCGATGGAGGAAGCCAGGCTTTCCGCACACCCTGGCCGGCCCAGGCTTCGCTTAAGGCTACAAAGTTTCAATTATAGAAGATACATAAATCCCAAGAGAAATGGCTGCCACCACGAAGCAAGCAGAAAGCTTGGCTCCGCTCCAGGCTACAAAGTTTCAATTGTAGAAGATAAATAAACCCCAGATACCAGGGCCTCTGCTTGGGTTGCCAGGGGGCGTGGCCAGCCTGCAAACCACCACAGGCCCCTTGCCCAGGCCACCCCCCGCCCCAAGGGAACACCCATCCTGATCCGGGGCACCCTTCAGGGCAAACAAGCTGGCCCCCACCCACACACCAGGCCTCTATCCTATCTAATAAAAGAGTAATATGCAAACTGACCATCACTCCAACACACAAGGTGGCTGCCCCTATGTGGTCAAAGATCCTGCCCCCATGTGGACACAAGATGGCCACCACAAGATGGCCAGCAGGGGAGGGTAGTTGGGAGGGACCAGGCCTGCAAGGGAGGGCAGTTGTGGGCGATCAAGCCTGCAGGGGAGGGCAGTTAGAGGTGACCAGGCTGGCAGAGGAGGAAAGTTGGGGGTGACTGGGTCTGCAGGGAAGGGCAGTTGTGGGGGACTCAGGCCTGCAGGGGAGAGCAGTTGGGGAGTACCAGGCCTGCAGGGGAGGGCAGTTAGGGGTGACCAGGCCTGCAGGGGAAGGCAGTTAGGGGCAAACAGGCCGGCAGGGGAGCAGTTAGGCATCAATCAGGCTGGCAGGGGAGTGGTTAGGGGGTGATCAGGCTGGCAGGCAGAAGCAGTTAGGGGCAATCAGGAAGGCAGGCAAGCGAGCAGTTGGGAGCCAGCAGTCCTGGATTGTGAGAGGGATGTCCGACTGCCCAGTGGGATCGGGCCTAAACGGGCAGTCGGACATCCCTCGAGGGGTCCCAGATTGAGAGGGTGCAGGCTGGGGTGAGGGACACACACCCCCGTGCATGAATTTCGTGCACCAGGCCTCTAGTGTGTGTGTGTGTGTGTGTGTGTGTGTGTGTGTGTGTGTGTGTGTGTGTATGTATTTTATCCTCACCCAAGGATATGTTTGATTTTGGAGAGAGTGGAAGGAGAGCGGACGAAGGGAAGGAGGGAGAAAGAGAAAGACATAGAGAGACAGAGAGACACATCATTGATTGGTTGCTTTCCATATGTTTCCAGACAGGGGATCTAACCTGAAACTTATGTATATGCCCTGACCAGGAATCAAGCCAGCCGGCTAGAGTGGATTCTGATATTCTTTTGCAAGCATACCTGTGAAAATGCCAGAAATACTTAGCTGTAGTTAGGATAAGAGACTGCACAAATAAACTCTTAGGAGAAAGTCAGCATTCCCCGCAAAGCTCATCCTATCTAATAATAGAGTAATATGCAAATTAACATCACTCCGCTACACCCACCAGCCACGCCCACCAGCCAATCAGGAGCGAGTATGAAAATTAACCCAACCAAGATGGCTGCGGCCATGGAGAGAGCAGGAGGGAGGCTTGGGTTTACCCGGCAATGGAGGAAGCCAAGCTTTCTGCACACCCTGGCCGGCCCACTACAGGCTACAAAGTTTCAATTATAGAAGGTAAATAAAATCCCAACAAAATGGCGGCAGCCACGGAGGTGGAGAGAGCAGGAGGCTAGGGTTGCCCCCGGTGATGGAGGAAGCCAAGCTTCTGAAGCCCTGGCCTGCCTTGGCCTCCGCTACAAAATTTCAATTATAGAAGATAAATAAATCCAACAGAAATGGCTGCTGCCAAGGAGCAAGCAGAAGGCTTGGCTCTGCTCCAGGCTACAAAGTTTCAGTTGTAGAAGATAAATAAATCCCAGATACCAGGACCTCTGCTTGGGTTGCTGGGGGGCATGGCTGGCCTGAAAACCATCACAGGCCCCTCGCCCAGCCTGCCGCATGCCCAAGGGAACACCCTGATCCTGGACACCCTTCAGGGCAAACCAGCTGCCCCCCACCCGTGCACCAGGCCTCTGCTCTATCTAATAAAAGAGCAATATGCAAATTGACCATCACTCCAACACACAAGATGGCTGCCCCCATGTGGTCAAAGATGGCTGCCCCCATGTGGACACAAGATGGCTAGCAGAGGAGGGAAGTTGGGGGTGACCAGGCTTTCAGGGAAGAGAAATTGGGGGGGACCAGGCCTGCAGGGGAGGGCAGTTAGGGGTGACCAGGCCTGCAAGGGAGGGCAGTTAGGCATCAATCAGGCTGGCAGGAGAGTGGTTAGGGGGTGATCAGGCTGGCAGGCAGAAGTGGTTAGGGGCAATCAGGAAGGCAGGAGGCGAGCAGTTGGGAGCCAGCAGTCCTGGATTGTGAGAGGGATCCCAGTGGGATCGGGCCAAAACGGGCAGTCGGACATCCCTCATGGGGTCCCAGATTGGAGAGGGTGCAGGCTGGGCTGAGGAACACCCTCCCTGCCCCATGCACTAATTTCGTGCACCGGGCCTCTAGTATATATAAAATGTAACAGGAAATGTAGTAAAAGAAACTAAAGGTAGAAGAAGAAAAAATTTCAGATTCCATTCTATTGACTCTTTTTTTCCTATTGACTCTTAAAAAGATTAATTTTTTAATGGTAACACTTTGATAAACATTAAGATAAAAACTTGTTATGTATATACATTCATAAACACACACTCTCTTAATTGTTCTCTCTTTATCAAGCATAGGACTGAAAACAAGACTTATGTTTGCAAATAAATTCCCAGTTGCATTTTCACATTGTTACAGGTAAATGAATGAATAACTTTACCTCCTCCCATGGAATGTATTATAAAAAAACACTGCAAACAATCACAGTGCTCTGCTGACTTTCTGAGTTTCTCTAAAATCTGTTCTCGATAAAGACTGCCAAAAACTTTGTGCCCCACAGCCCTGGAAAAAAAAAGATTAAAAAACATTCCTTACATTTACTATTTCAAGATTTTTATTTCTGATCTAAATGAAATTATAGAAAACTTGAAGAAGTATTTTTACCATATTAAGTAACTCCTATTCCTGTTTCATATCCTTCTATCTAATAAAAGAGTAATATGCAAATTGACCATCACTCCAACACACAAGATGGCTGCCCCCATGTGGTCAAAGATGGCTGCCCCCATGTGGACACAAGATGGTCACCACAAGATGGCCAGCAGGGGAGGGCAGTTGGGAGGGATCAGGTCTGCAAGGGAGGACAGTTGTGGGCGATCAGGCCAGCAGGGGATGGCAGTTGGGAGGGACCAGGTCTGCAAGGGAGGGCAGTTGTGGGCGATCAGACCAGCAGGGGAGGGCAGTTGGGAGGGACCAGGTCTGCAAGGGAGGGCAGTTGGGGGCAATGAAGCCTGCAGGGAAGGCAGTTAGGGGTGACCAGAGGAGGGAAGTTGGGGGTGACCGGGCCTGCAGGGAAGGGAAGTTGGGGGAGACCCAGGCCTGCAGGGGAGAGCAGTTGGTGGGGACCAGGCCTGCAGGGGAGAGCAGTTGGTGGGGACCAGGCCTGCAGGGGAGGGCAGTTGTGGGGGGACCAGGCCTGCAGGGGAGGGCAGTTAGGGGTGACCAGGCCTGCAGGGGAGGGCAGTTAGGGGCAATCAGGCTGGCAGGGGAGTGGTTAAAGGGTGATCAGGCTGGCAGGCAGAAGTGGTTAGGGGCAATCAGGAAGGCAGGCAGGTGAGCAATTGGGAGCCAGCAGTCCTGGATTGTGAGAGGGATGTCCCAGATTGGAGAGGGTGCAGGCTGGGTTGAGGGACACACCCCTCCCCGTGCACTAATTTCGTGCACCGGGCCTCTAGTCAATAAATAATATGATATCTCAATGAGTGTAGGTAGAAAATTTAGTAAATATATATTTATAATCCTCAGATATCCTGATAAGAGAGCTCATTATCAATGGATATTAAACTATGGTGTTCCTCTCTTATTTTTTGCTTAAGGTATAATTACAACAAAACAAGATTTTAAGTAAACTCCAATTGCAGAGAATTTTACATAATAAAAAGCAGAATGTAGTCAACTAGAAAGACAAAAAATTTAAAGCTATTTTGTTTAAAATATGAGAAAAACATTGGTCACATCATGTTATTACTAGAAGAAATGGCACACAGTAAAAACTGATATTCATGAGGATCTGTAAGCCTCACGTTCATCATAGTGAACTTGCCCAAATGTGCAAGTTCACTATGATGAACATGATTTCCCGGCAACCGGTAGTCAGGTGTATTCACTTAGTGTCTGGTTCTCTCAAAATGACTCTCCCAAAACACAAGATTCAAATTCATGCTTTAGTGAAATTATACATCACTACACATTGTGAACCTGAGGGACTGACTGCAAATATTTAAAATAAACATTAGACTTGCAAATAATTAAATGATCATTGTTAGAGCTTTTTCCCCATTAAGGAGAAGCAACCATTGTACTTTAAGGGCCAAACAGAGCCTCAGGCTGAACTTGAGTTCTGGGACACTGGTCTGGCTTGCATCTCTGTATCGATTCTATTGGAGAACCTGACAGAGCCAAATACTATAGGTAAGCGAACAGTTTATAACAATACTTAAAACTTTTGTCACTATTTAGTATTATGCAAGAATCAATGTACAACAAGGAATTTAGTAAATCAATTTTTCATGAATCATGTTTTTCTTTAAAAAGATGAGAAAGAATAATTTCCAAAAAGTATGAAACACCATTATTTATCAAGGAAAAGATGATGGGGGAAAGGCCTAGAGTTAGGTATGGCATGTTCTATTTTGATTTCTTGTCAGCAGGACCTATTAGAACGAAGAAAAGATTGCTCTTTTTTTTTCTGAAGACATTTCCATTTTAATGGTCGGCATATTCTCACCAATTATTCCCTGAGCCAGAAATATCAGTGATGAGCTGCTTGCTATCAAATACATCTCTCAAAGGTCCCTGCAGAATTTCATTGACGACCCCTTCCTCCATGTCAATCAAGACAGCCTGAGGAGAAATAAAATTGAATTAACATATTTTTCTTTAGTTGGTCACTCTGTAAGTGAAAATAACTTATGAGCTAAAAGTTGGATTGTTCTTCTAATTTAAGCTTAATCAGATCTCTATTTGAATCTTTATGTAGACTCTGATATAAGAATTAAAAAATAATTTCACTCTGCTTTAAAGGTGAAATCCAATAAAAGATGGATTTTAAACTCTTACCCTACTCCAAATTACCAAGTGGAGGAAAAAAAAAATTGAATAATCCCCTCAACTGATGTTCTAACTATTCTTTTATTCATGTGCTTATGTGACTGTAAATTTCTTGAGAACAAGGTCTCAGAAAACTAGAAGGTAACATTACCAGAAAAAATTTTCAGTGTAAGGTGCATTAATGCATTTGTTTACTAGGAGCAACCAAGCTGCTCTTTGTGAATTGCAGCCAGAAATTGTCAATTCAAGCCGTAAATTTACTATTATGTGCAAAGCCAAGCACTAGGTAGATGTCAAAGGTGACAACGGTCCCTCCCCAAGTAACTCACAATCTAATTCATTACCACAAACTTTTCTGACATGGGAGATAACCTCTATTACTAAGAAAACCAGAATAAAGAACTCATAAATTAATTATGGAGAGAAACAGAGAAGACTAGAAGGAAATATAGCAAAATATATAGCCAAAGGAAATATAGCAGGGATAGGTTGGCAGTAGGATTATATACCCCCTACCCCTGCTGTCTTGTGCTTTAGTTCCCATATTTTCCACAGTGAGGAAAAAGAGGGAAAAAGTTAAATATACACTATAAAGCTATTAACTTTTTGATTCAGTGTCATAGAGGGGTTTTTAAGTGCTTGTGATCATGTCATGTTAAGCACTTACTACATATGCCACTGTTCTAAGAGCTTATATATACCACCCCATTAAATCCTCACAAACCTACTTTATACACCAGGAAACTGAGGCTTGGGAAAGTTACCTAACTTGGCTATGATCACTGAGCTAGTAAGTGGTAGAGCTGAGATTCAAATCTGAATAGCCTTGGTGTAGAATACTGACTCTTAACCACCAAATTATATGCTCTACCATTTTATTGAGGGGAGACAGTAAAATTTGATATTTATAGAGTACTGACTCCAGTGGAGTTACAATTTGTGAATTCAATTATTTATGTAGTTAATTAACTATGCTATTGTATGTAACTATGCTATTAACTGGCAATTAAAATAGTATTACACAGTATATTAGAAATACATGTGATATAAGAATCCAAGTGTATATATCTTACCCGTGCTTTTAAAGAACAAATTTTCCCCTTGGAAATGCTGCCACCATCACCAGCCACTCTGAAAGACGAAAAATAATAATAAAAAAAAAATCATAAGATCTTCCATGGCTATTAGTGCTATCAGGTAATAAAGCTAACTTCCATTTATATAATAAAGCTACTCATAGGCCAGGTGAGACAGACACAAAAGATAACAAAAGAGCAACCGTTCCTAATCATCTCCCTTACCTACCTCCCATTAGACTAAAAAAATGAGGTACTTATTTCCCTGGCTTTCTTTGTAGTTAGTGCTGGCCATGTAATCTAGTTCTGGCTAATGAGATAAAAAGGCCCAGATGCAGTTGGTGCCAATTCTTCTGCCTTCCTACCTTGAACATGAATATGTGATTCCTAGATTGGAGGCTGCCATTTCATAGTTATGAAGTAACAAACATAAGACAAAAAGTCAACACACTAAGGATAATGATACGATAGACAGTATCTTGGTGTTAAAGGCACTTCTCCAAACCTAGAACCTACAAATTCCAGGTTTATTTTTATCTGAGATAACTGGATACCTTTATTGCTTAAGCCACCATTAATGAAGTTTCCTGTTATAGCTAAACACTTAACAATGAATGTACTATTGACTATATACCATTGACTACCTAAGGGTGTTCCTAGAATTTCATGTTGAACATAGTTACCAAAGTAAATAATCTAGGAGCAAACATAGTATACAAGTCAATATTGTTTACAAGAAGACACAATATATGAAGGGCAGCAGAATTAAGCAGAAAATGCTGTAGGTCAAAGGTTGATAAACTATGGTCCTCTGAGCAGCTGTTTGTTCTCTTAAATAAAGTTTTATTGGAACACAGCTACACCCATTTGTTTATGAACTTTATATCTGCAAAACCTAAAATATTTACCATACACAAAGAAGTGGTCTTGTTTTAAAAAGGTTTTGTACTAACTTATGGAATAGTTCTACATATGTTGATAGTAAATGGAAACAGCGATATGCCAAGCCCCTTCTCCCCTTCATCCCAAACTCAACACGGGAAATAAGATTGCTCGAAGGTTAATTATGAAACAGAGTAGATGACAGTATAGTTATGTGAAGTCACCTTATTCAGAGGGACTAGCTCCCAGGCTGAGTCTCAACTATGTAACATTCAATGAAGGGACTGGCCACCAAGAATAGAGGGGGTGGGAGTTGGAATTTAGTAGAAGCATCTGAAAGGAAGAGTTACAACAGCAAATTTGAGTCTCTTAATAGGATTTAGGGGAGAGGATGTTCTAGTTCACATACAAGAGGGAATCTAGTCCATGAGTTATTTCCATATAATGAAGGTAAACGACACCAGTTATGAGGGCAATACACTGAACTACTCTTGCTTGCCATGGTCACTAAAAAAACGTCTATTACTTAACTTTTCAGGTAGATTTCCTACAGAAGAGAATGTGCTTCTGAAGGAAAATCTAGTCTTCTTGAGTTATAGTTTCTACTGCCAATTAACACATTGACTTTCCACTTTTAGTTTGGTGCATCTGTCTGTAGTATTCAGCACTGGACTCATTCTAAAGGTGTCCACCAGGTTTCTGGGTTTGCAAGCCTGAGAGGGTCATACTCTGGAATTCATCATGAAGGAGGTAACTGCCTCAAAACCCAACCAATTAATTCAAATTAGAACTGGAATTTTTAGGGAACTAGATTAAAACCCGATATGAAGTACATATTTTTCAGCTCAACCCCACCACAGTTTGGCTTTAAGTGTTCTGAAAATGCATGAACTTAATAATTTAACATTAAAAGCTATGAATAAACCTTGAATGTCAAATTACTCTTTCAGATAAAAGATGATCTGAATAAACCAAAGTAATTTGACAATTGCTCTTTCCCTCTCAGCATTCTACTCGTGGAGCATATTCCTGACCACAAATAACATACCAGAAATGTACACAATATACTTTTCTTTCAAAAGATAAGCCATTACTGGATGCATTAACAAGATACACTAAGAGCAATTTTTAGCAGTCCTTTAAGTGAAACTATATTTACAGGTCAAGTTTAGAAAAGGTGTACTAAAGGTCCTTTTTGTTGCTTAATATAGTCTTAAGAGAAAACCCATTGTCCTGCTCTGAAGAGTGACACGAGAATAGTAATGTTATGAGAATAATGAGAAACATGCTTTTAATGAGAAAAACAAATAAAAAAAGCCAGACAAGTTCTTTACAGTTATCAGCTGTTTGTATTGTCCTTTGAAGATCAGGAAGAGTACTCATTACCCTATGTGATATGCACCGTTTCATCTTACCTGGTATCCACGTTTCTAAAGAAGCTGCTTATTGCCTCATCATAAAGTCCTTTCTAAAAAGAAAGAACATATTGACAGCATTTCATTAAGTTTTGCCTCTTTCCCAAAGGAAGTCCTTGCCATTTAATAACCCCACAACACTGTAATAGTTGGTACGTGACTATGAAAAGAAAAAGCAAGTTATCACAAGATGCTTAGACCCAGTCTTCCAATCCATAGAAGAGAAAATGTCCTGAGATCTAGAAGTTCAGTTCGGGGAAGGGTGGTGAAGTCCCCTAGGACCCTAGAATCAAGAGAGCTTTCTCTGAATTCTTGGTGATCATTTTAAAAGTCGACTGGTTAAATCAAGGAATAATTGATGGCACACGTTACCTCTTTTACATCCTCTCTCTCTCTCTCTCTCTCTCTCTCTCTCTCTCTCTCTTTTGTGGCCCAGACCTCCCTCCAGGGCCTGAACCACCCTCCAAGACCAAGACATACTTCATGCCAGGGCCCAGAAGGCCATCCTGGGGGCCAGACCTTAAACCCAGAATCCAGTCTTGTATCAGGGGACCAGATCTCCATCAGAAGTCCAGACCACCAGCATATAACCCAGAGGTCCAACCCATGAGCCAGACCTCCCCACAGAACCCAGACCTCCCTCCAGGGCCCAAACTACACTCCCAGGACCCAGACCTACATCCGGGGCTCAGACCTACATCTGGGTCCCAGACCTTCATGCCAGGGCCCACTCCATCCCAGGGCCCAGACCTCGAACCCAGTATCTAGTTCTTTATTCTAGGCCAGACATCCACGGTAATCCAGACCACCATTCCATGATCCAGAGGTCCAGCACCTGACCCAGACCTCCAAACATGGCCCAGTCCATCCTCCAGTGCCCAGAACTCTCTCCCAGGACCTAGACCTACATCCGGGTCCCAGACCTTCATGCCAGGGCCCAGAAGGCCATCCCTGGGCCCAGACTGCAAACCCAGAATCCAGGCTTATATCAGGGGGCCAGATGTCCATCCGTAGCCCAGACCACCAGTTGATAACCCAGAGGTCCAGCCCACGAGCCAGACCTCCCCCAAGGGCCCAAACCTCCCTCTGGGCCCGAACCACCTTCCCAGGACTCACACCTACATCTGGGGTTCAGACCTACATTCGGGTCCTAGACCTTCATGCCAGTGCTGGGAAGTCATCCCGGGCCCCGGAACTCGAACCCACAATCCAGGCTTGTATCAGGGGGCCAGATGTCCATCCATAGCCCACACCACGAGTTGATAACCCAGAGGTCCAGCCCAGGAGCCAGACCTGCTCCCAGGGCCCAGACCTCCCTCTGCAGCCCGACCACTCTCCCAGGATCCAGAGCTACATCTGGGGCTCAGATCTACATCGGGTCCCAGACCTTCATGCCAGGGCCCAGAACACCAACCCTGGGCCCAGACTGCAAACCCAGAATCCAGGCTTGTATCAGGGGGCCAGATTTCCATCCGTAGTCCAGACCACCAGTCCAGAACCCAGAGGTCCAGCCCAGAGCTACATCAGGGGCTCAGACCTACATCTGGGTCCCAGACCTTCATGCCAGGGCCTACTCCATTCAGGAGCCCAGACCTCGAACCCAGAATCCAGTCCTTTATCCTAGTCCAGACATCCACAGTAGTACAGACCACCATTCCATGACCCAGAGGTCCAGCCCCTGACCCAGACCTCCACCAGGGGCCCAGACAGCCCTCCAGTGCCCAGACCTCTCTCCAAGACCCAGACCTACATCTGGGGCTCAGACCTACATCTGGGTCCCACACCTTCTTGCCAGGGCCCAGAAGGCCATCCCGGTGCCCAGTCTTGTATCAGTGGGCCAGATCTCCATCCCTAGTCCAGACCACCAGTCCATAACCCACAGGTCCCAGCCCAGGAGCCAGACCTCCCTTCAGGGCCCAGATCTCCTTCAGGGCCCAGATCTCCCTCAGGGCCGGAACCACCCTCCCAGGACCCAGACCTATGTCCTGGGCTCAGACCTACATCGGAGTCCTGTCAGGGGTCCTCAAACTACGGCCTGCGGGCCACATGCGGCCCGCCGAGGACATTTATCCAGCCCGCCGGGTGCCGCTGCCTGTCCTGCTTAGCAGCCGACTGGTCCCGGCCCGCAGTGCGCATAGGAATTTGTTCATAGTTTTTTTTTTTAAACTATAGTCCGGCCCTCCAACGGTCTGAGGGACAGTGAACTGGCCCCCTGTTTAAAAAGTTTGAGGACCCCTGTTAGACCTTCATGCCAGGGTCCGGAAGTCATCCTGGTCCTGGACCTCGAATTCCGTATCCAGTCCTTTATCGTAGTCCAGACCACCATTCCATGACCCAGATGTCCACCCCCTGACCCAGACCTCCACCTGGGGCCCAGACCGCCCTCCAGTGCCCAGACCTCTCTCCCTGGACGCAGACCTCCATTTGGGCATCAGACCTACATACTAATTGGTCTTCACAAGAATCTTGATAAAAGATGAGACCCTGATTGTTAGGGGAAAGTGTTCGGTTTCGTTTAGTTTATTACGTATCTAAGGCCAATATACGTTTACATATCAATTAGTTCTGTAGTTTGTTCTTTACGGATAAGATCCCATATAACGCATATCTGTCAGATGAAAGCCCAATAGAGTAAACCCTGCTCCTCTGTAGGAGGAGCCTCGTTGACAGGAGAGGGGATTCCGGGGGGGAAGCGAGGGGGGGCGGGGTGGGGAGGCGGCCGGTACCTGGTTGACCGCGGCGTGCTCCCTGAGCGCCAGGTCCCAAAAGCAGCAGCCGATCTGGTTTCCGCACTGGCCCACTGCGATCGGCGAGAGGAAGGAAACAGGACAGACATTAGGCGGCTCACAAGGCCGCTGGGCTCCGCGCCGCCCGGGTCCTCACCCGCCCGGGGCAGCTCACCCTGAAGGACCACCGACTGGGTCATCCTGCGGAGCGGCGGATCCCGCACCCTCAGGCGCCCGCTCCGGCTTTCGAATTCCCCGCCCACCGAGAGGCAGGGCGGCCGTAAGTCACGCTGCCTCCGCACGTCGTTGCCGTGGCTGCCGTCGCGACGCTGTTCTCTAGGTTTGGTTTAAGCATTTCCGTCAGAGGCCGCCAAGTACGCCTGCGTCGCACTGTTACCATAGCGACTGTACCTGCAGCTCCTCGCTGTAGTGTCGACATCCTTTAGCGTTGGCAGCAACCGAGACCAGGGTAACTGGCGGGTAATTAGTTTGGGAGCGGGATTTTAAACCATGTGCCCTAAAACTGTTAGCGGGCCCTTCGTAGAGGGTAGGCGTTCAGTGATAGGGGGTAGGTCAAATTCCGTTTATTCAGATTCCTCGGCGCTGCGTTCGTGTCTCTATCCCACCAGCCCTTTGTTCTAATAGAAAACGAAGAATGTCGATGAGCACAAAGAAACCTCAGACCGATAGGCGTGGCAAAATGGAACAGAAGTTCTGCTCTGACAGAATGGCGCTTTGCAGACCCAACCAGTGTTGTTCGAAGCTCTAGGCTGCCAACATTAACTTCCTCTCTGGAGGGTTCAAAAGAAATGAAGACATAGACCCCCAGCTCCGAGAAACTTACAGTCTGATGGAAGATACACACGGAATGCTCAAGTTATTGTGACTTAAAATACTGTGTAATGCTGACTATCAGTGAGTTCAGTTGATGACGGTGGAAATGAGTAGATAGAAGTCTGATGAAAGAGATGAAATTAAAACATCTGATTTATATGTAGTGTTGGGTTTATGATCTAGGTAGAAGTGAAATATATGACAAAAATAATAGGGTGGCCCAGCCGATGTGCTTCAGTGGTTGAGCTTCAACTGTTGGATCCCGATTAGGGCACATGCCCGGGTTGCAGGTTCGATCCCCAGTAGTGTAGGAGGCAGCGGAACAATGATCCTCTCTCATCATTGATGTTTCAATCTGTCTCTCCCTTTTTCTCTGAAATCAATAAAAATATATTTAAAAAATAATAGGGTGGGTGAGGGGAAATGGAATATGCTCTTGCAAGGTTCTGTTAGTATATATGAAGTGGTATAATGTTATTGAAGGCAAACTAAAAAGTTAAAATATATACGTAAATCCTAAAGTAATAAAAACTAAACCAAAGCAAAGCAAAATGCAAAGATTGCATAGCAATAAACTAGTAATGAAGATAAAATAGATTCATAGAATATACTCAGTTATTTAAAAAGAACAGAATAACAAGAAAAACCAAAGAACTGATGACATAAATAGAATACAAATGGCAAGAGAATGTTTTTAAATTCATTCATATTTATCACCTTAAATGTGAATAGTCAAAACATTTGATTAATTAAAAGTCAAAATAGATAAAAATAGCAAAACTGAACTATATGTTCTTTATTTAAAAAGACAGTTTGAATAGAAAGACCAAATAGGTTAAAAGTAAGATTGGAAAAGATACATTATACTAACACTAATAAATAAAAAAGTACCTATATATATATATTTCAGACAAAACATATTTCAGAGCAAAGAATATTACTAGGGATAAAGAAGGATATTTTATAATAAAAGTTTTAATTCATCAATAGGACATAACACTACTAAATATTTAAAAACATAATGGCAGAGCTTCAAAATATATAAAGCCAAAACTGGCAGAATAGAAAGGAGAAACAAAATTATTATTATGGTTGGAAATTTCATTATTTAAATAGTTTATAAACAACTATACAGGAAATCAGTAAGAATACAGACTTGAACAACTATATGAACCAACTAATTGCATATTTAGAACATTCTACCCAACAGCAGCAGAATATACATTCTTTTCAAGTGTACATGGAACGTTTACCAGGTAGAAGTGAAATATATGACAAAAATAATAGAGTGTTTTCTGACCATAAACAAGTATCAATAAACTTTAAAATAATGAAGCCATACAAAAATGTTCTCTGACAACAATGAAATCTAAGAAATCATTAACAGAGAAATAGCTAGGATAATTCCTAAATATTTGAAAACAAAATAATGTAGTTCTAAATAACCCATAGGTCAAAGAAGGAACCAAGAGGGAACATTTTAATTGAAGGTAATGACAATACAAAGTTTCAAGATTTGTGGAATGAAGGTAAAGTAGTGCTTTGATGAAAATTTATAAAATTCAATGCTGATGTTAAGAAGGTAGGTCTCACTCAAGTCAATGACCTAAGCTTCCATTTTAAGACATTAGAAAAAGAAAAACAAATTAAGCCCAAATTAAACAGAAAAGAAGTAAATACTAAAGATTGGAATGAAAATCAAATAGAAAACAGAAAATTAATAGAGAAAAATCAGTGAAACCTAAATATGTCTCCTGAGAGATTGAAATTGTTTTGTGGGCCTCCTTGCTCATAAAGTCTAAAATATTTAACTTGGATTTATATCTCGGCATAGTTTAACTTCTACTTATCTATCTGATATATTTCTTAACTTTCTTGATTGTCTTTTTCAGATCTTCTTTTGTCCTCTCCACTGGCAGATGACTTTTACATACGCTATTTCCTTTGTTTTCCCCGTCCCCAAGGGTCTCAATGTCTTTTCTTCCCACTCATTTCCATCTAGTTGATGCCTATTTGTCTTTTAGATTTAGGTTTGAAGTCCTAGTCTAGCACATACCCTGCCCTAACCTGTAAACTCCACTAGGACAGGCACTGTGTTTGCTTTTATCAATATTTTATTTTCAGCACTAAACACATGCCTGGCTGGTGGATTCTCAACAATTATCTGTTATATGAGTGAATGCTAATAATGGATCTATTTTCTTAGGATATGACCAGTTCAAACACCATTCCTTTTTTGAATATCATGAATCAATATTCTGAGGATTGAAAGATCATTATTCTTGGGTTTATGAGGAGAGTATTTAGAGATTTCACCATCTCCTCCCCCCACCACCGCCCCCCCCCCGCCCCCCCGCCATCATTTAGACTTCACTTACTCATTTCTTTGTGAAGATCTGCTGGAGAGTCAAGTTCACTTTGTCTTCTGGAAAGTTTTATGATTAAGGCTGCTGTTTGGTTTGTTTCATGGTATCACACATGCTAAAAGAAGAAACTTGGTACAACTTGTGCCAAATAAACTAGTAAAAAAAGGTAAATTAGAGGAATTAAAGACTATTCCACAGTAGAATATTCCACATAGAGACTTTACTTTGTAGTTTGAAGATATATTGGTCCCAAAAAAGTGAAATCATGCCTCAACAATCTAATTTCAAGAACTATACAAAGAGATGAGAGAACATGCTGATTTAATTTTTGTATCCCAGACATTGTCTTTACTATCTTAGACTTTTTTATTCCTCAAAAACAATTCTATACAAGGAATTAATACTATTTTACAGACAAACTTTTAGTGATTTGCTCAGTCTCAGAGTTAACATGGTCTTAAAATTCAAACCTAATTCTGATGCCAAACCCATTATTTTCCACTGCTGTTTTCACTAAAAAATGTAAACTATTACAAAATTTTCCCATCTTAAGGATCTGATGTTTAGGTCCTAATGACCTAACAATGGCCAGCAATTATTTCAATTTGTTTGTGACACATTCAGTTAAATAGTTTCTCTAAGCTAAAATTGTGATCATTTACTCATTGATAGCACCCTAGTAAGAAAAAAAAGGTAGAGGTAAGATTTTTGTCTAACATCAACTTAATTATGTAAAATGTCAATTTCCTATAACATAATCATCTGAAAACAGAGCAGTAGGAACTTAACATAAAATGTAGGTATTGAAAAACATTTTCATTAAATGCAAAATTGCTTGCTAACATTTAATAGTTTAGCCATCAGCCTATGAAAATTGAAAAAAAAATAAGGTTAACTGAAGAGCAAAGTTCTATCTTAAGGTTTAAACTTAATTATTACATTCAGCAACATTACTGTTGATATAAAAATTGGGAGAGGAGGGAAGTCCAGAAGGTAAATTTCAGCTTGTTGCTGAAGCTATGAATTGAGACATTTTATTCTTTAGCAGGTAGAAAGCTATGTGAAAGAATCTCTGATGTGATAATTTGTGGGTGTCACTGGGACAGTTGATTATCATTCCTCTGGAAAGATGTTAGGGACAGAGGAGAACTTCAGGGTCCAGGGAACAGAACAGAGAGGACAGTACAAGATGTATTCTTCCTTTCTCGACTGTCATTATTACAATAATTTGGGAATTTCAAGGCTCTTTTGATACAGAAAAGAAGAGGTAGTCCAGGCATTAGAGAGAGCTATAAAGAATCATCCACAGTAAGAGCTAGAAGACATTTGTAAAGGTGTAGTTTGATGCCTTTGAAGTGGGATGAGGATATAGGTAGATAGGATTTATAATTTGTGTTATTAGTTAAGGGAAAGTCTGGAAGATAAAGGTAGGGAAGAAAATGGGATATAAAGTGACAAGAATATCATGAAATGTTGTGCAGATTGATTAGATTGTCTAAAATAGGTATAGATATATTCACAGATTAAAATATTGTATATTATTAGAAAATAAACAAGGCAGTGACAATAAGAATAAACCTTCAAACAAACTTTAGAGACACTACATTTTTAGCTAAGTTCCACATTGTTGGTGGAGCTATGAAATGTGATATTTTATTACTGAACAGGTAGGAAACGATGTAAAAGAATCTTCTGATGTCATAATTTCTGGGTGTCACTGGAACATTTGATCATCATTCCTTCAGCAATTCCAGGCTTCTATGGAAGGTCAGTAGAAGCAGTTGATTTATTCACCTCTACAGGAATCAGACTCGGCCTATTTTGGTAAGTCTATGTATCCTTGATCAAGTTAGCTAAAACTTAATATCTACATAAGATAGTTATACTAAACCATAGCATTTTACTAACTTGTCATTGAGCGTAAACATTTTTTCCATAGTAATTGACACCCAGTACATAAAAACCATAATGTAATAACCAAATTCCTAAGCTTTATTAATTTAGTTTTTTTATTACCACAATAAACATTTACTTATTAGGTATAAGAAACAGTTGTAAGACATTTTTCATTTTTCCTGTCTTTTGCTGAAGACATGCACATTTGTACAAGATAGAGTTGTTAATTACCCACTGTGTGCCAGGCAGTGGTGACAAAGACAGACATGGAATGGGATAAGGTTACAATGATTAAACAAAAACACTTACAAAATAGGGTACTGGTTCTCAATAGAAGGTGATCTCCCCTCACCCCTTACTTCTCCACTAGAGGACATTTGACAATGTCTGGATGTCACAAGTTTTGGGGAGGGGTGCTATTGGCATGCAGTGGGTGGAAGCCGTGGATGCTGCAAAACATCCTACAATGCCCACGACAGCCTCATCATCCCTTCCCAACAAAGATTATCTGGCCCCAAAGTCAATAGTATCACAGTTGAGATATCCTGAATTAGAGTGATGATAACTGTTCCAAAGCAGAGATAAAGAGTTCCATGGAAACTTATATTATGGAACGCTGTTATGGAAGGCTCCTCTGAGGAAGAGAAATATAAATTCAGACAATGAATGAGTTAACTCTAAGAAGTAAAGGGAGGGAGCAGTGGGGTGGGAAAAAGTTCTAAGCAGAGGCAACAGTAGACAGTAAGGAGCTTATTTTAGATAGCTCTCTGTGTATATATGTATGTTTGTGTGTTTTACATATATATTACACTAGTGGCCTGGTGCATGAAATTCGTGCACTGGGGAGGGTAATTCCCCAGCCTGGCCTGTGCCCTGTCACAGTACGAGAGCCCCGCGATCCATTGCCTCAAAGAGATAGGCTCCACCCCCCCATTCAGGGCTCCTCAATGGATTGCCCCAAAGAGGTAGGCTGGAGCTGGGGGTCCTGCCTCCGTGCCGCAGGGAGCTGTGGGAACCCCAGGCCTTGCTGCACGGAGCCAAAGGACCCCCAGGCCTCACCACACGGAGGCCTCCACTGGGCCCCAGGCTTCCTGGTGATGGATTGTGATGGTGTGACGCTAGTCCCGGATGCTGCAAGTCCCCGCCCACCCGTGCCTGCTGTGCACGCAGCCTCCTGCTGATTGGTTGTTACACGTGAGGGTGTCCCCACCATTTGCATATTATCCTTTTTTTAGTATAGATTATATATACATATATATTTAATAATGCTCAGAGCATCTGCTTAATAATAATAAACATTTATTGAGCATTAACTATGTGGTAGGTACCACACTTTATATGCATTATCTTATTTAATCCTTACTACTACCCTGGAAGTAGATTCTATTATTATTCTCAATTTATCTTTGGGAAGCATACTTGATTAAGTACTAGTACTCTGCCTAAGATCACATAGTCAATCCAACTCTCCCAAGACACTTTCTTAACTAATGCACTGTAAAATGTAGAGGCAGGGTACTTGGGAATGAATGATAACTAGGAACAGAAGGGTTAGCTGAAGATACTATGGTGATATGAAACTCAGCTGTCCTTCAAAGGAAGACAAGGGCTTAGACAGGCAGAGAGACAGTGGGAGATAGGAGTAGGTAGGGGCTCAACCTTGTTGATCACAATAAACATAAATGCAAACGAAATAGTTTTTCACACAGCCGAAATGGACTTCAGTTATGTTAATCATAGGACACAGTTTACTTTTATTGTCCAGTGGCTCTTCTATATTTGTTGCAAGACTTAATGTTTTATGTAAGGAATTGTTGTATAATATAGTTTTTATACACTTTTATAGATATTTTTAAATGTCATTTTTAGAATATTGGAATACGCCTGTAGCAAAATAGTAACATTAAAAATTCCAAACAGCTATTTGAACACAATTCACCCCCCATCCATTATTACAACTTTCTAATCTAGGTTTTCAGTGAATTATGCCTTTTCGGATTGGGACCCAGCCACGGAGGTTTCCAGTGGAAGGAGGAGATTCTACTATTGGGCTGGAACCTGGACTGAGCTCCAGTGCTGCCCATAACGGGAAAGAGATATCACCAGCCAGGTAAAGTCTTCTTATCCTGACAACTGAGAAAATGTGTAATGACTGTCATCAGTACAAGCTTCAGCTGATGTTCAATATTAGAAGAAAAAAGCCCAGGAACATTACTGTTATTAAATTAGTATTAACAGATCTCAGGTTTTGTTAGCATAGAGTCTGTATTTTATACCTCTGTAACTCTAATGACAGGCCAATTCTTCCTCCTCCTGTTCTTCTTCTTACTTCTTCTTCTCTCCTCCTCTTCTTCCTTCTTCTTTTTCTTTTATAAACTTTTATTTTTTATTTTTTTAAATATATTTTATTGATTTTTTACAGAGAGGAAGGAAGAGGGATAGAGAGTTAGAAACATCGATGAGAGAGAAATATCGATCAGCTGCCTCTTGCACACCTTCTACTGGGGATGTGCCCGCAACCAAGGTACATGCCCTTGACAGGACTCGAACCTGGGACCTTTCAGTCCGCAGGCTGACGCTCTATCCACTGAGCCAAACCGGTTTTGGCTTTATAAACTTTTAGATTGTTTTCGTTGATAGTTTTAAGAGTAGATAACTTTCAATTAAACAAGGAAACTGTTAGTGCTGTTATGTGCAGGGCACTGTTCTTTGCATAAGGCTAAAAATAAGAAGACTCAGACCTCATATTTAGTGGCACTTTGACTTTGACAGAGGGTGATATAGGGCATGAAGATTATATAAAACAAAATCATTTTTACAAAATTGAAGAAAACTATAATAGAATTTGTTCCACTTTTCTGCTTTTACCATAGCAAAACATCAAATACTACATTGTTAGATTTCTCATGGCTTGAAAATCTTTAGAACACACATTTAAGCTTAATAAGGTTGGTACTTTAAAATCAGAGTAATTCAAGGATGGAATAGGCTACTTTGGCAAGTACTGAGCACTTATCTTTAGAAATGTTTAATGTTGGGTAATTATTTGCTGGGAATGTTGGAAAGGAAATTCAAGAACTAGATGTATTTTTATACTAGACTAGTGGCCTGGTGCACGAAATTCATGCACATTAAAAGCGAATTGATTAGAGGAAATATTTTAATATTGCTACTTTCCCTTTCTCTATAATAGAAGTGTCAGAGATGAAAGAAAATTAGTAAAATGTATATGAAAATAATACATAAATTTATCACCCGCGGGGACGCAGCGTCAAGGCCCCACCGGCGCCATGGGGGACTCCCCTGAGTTCCGGAGTCCCGCCCCGTGGGGCCGGTGCCACGCAGGACTCCCCCAAGTCTCGGAGTCCTGCCCTGTGGTCGGTGCTGCGGACTCCCCCGATGCACCTCCTGGTGAAGTCCCCACCGGCACCTGCAGGGATGCAGCGTTAAGTTACCACCCACCCGTGTGTGCCTCGCCATGCCCACAGCCCTTCACGCCCCCCACCCCCATGCCTGCTGCTCACACAGCCTCCTGGTGATTAGCCATTACGGTGTGAGGGTGTCATGACCACAGGCTTTTTATAATATAGGATGTCCTGTCCTAACTGGTTTGGCTCAGTGGATAGAGCAGCCGTGGGCAAACTACAGCCCGCAGGCTGGATCCGGCCCGTTCAGCTGTTCTATCGGCCCACGGAGCCGAAAGAGTGGAGGGTTCTCTTGCTCTCCCCTCCGCTCCTTTACTTTGAATTTATATTAGTTCACACAAACACTCCATCCATGCTTTTGTTCCGGCCCTCCGGTCCAGTTTAAGAACTCATTGTGGCCCTCGAATCAAAAAGTTTGCCCACCCCTGGGATAGAGCGTTGGCTTGCGGACTGAAGGGTCCCAGGTTCGATTCTGGTCAAGGACATGTACCTTGGTTGTGGGCACATCCCCAGTAGGGGGTGTGCAGGAGGCAGCTGATCAATGTTTCTAACTCTCTATCTCTCTTCCTTCCTCTCTGTAAAAATCAATAAAATATATTTAAAAAAATAATATAGAATGTCCTCTAAGGGCTCTTTTAAACCTGAGATTCTATTAACATTTAAACGATATATGGAATAATATGTTCAGTTTTATATTTTTCACAAATATTCTAATTTTTAAGTAAACTCAACTGAAGTGACTTTAAGGTGCATATTCATATGAATTGTCTTAGTATTATCACTTGGGTTTAACAACTATGCACCCCTGCCTTTTTTATCATTTAGCAATCATGGCATATCTTTCAAATTGAACACTTGGAGGGTCATCTTTGTATTTATGAGTTTCTTATGATTAAATGTATGGCAATACCTGAAACTCCTTTGTAACATTTGTTATAATTACTTCGTGACATTCAAATACGTCAAAAGTATTTAAAACATTTGAATATGCACTCACACTGGTGCTCTGAAAAGTTTCCTTTGTGGTATCTAACTGCATGTCATTTGCTCTTTTACTCAGGCAACTGCGAAGATGCCATGGAAGTCATTGCCTGACAATAACTGATGTCCCCATCAATGTCTATGCAACAATGCGAAAGCTACCTGCACAAAGCAGCAAGGACATGCATCCTAAATAACATCATTGAGTCTTTTGTAGAGGCTGACTAGGTCCAGGGTCATGTAGCAGTGGGGTCTTATAATCTGATAAACAAATAAAAGTTGTGGCACCTTTGGATGATGACAAAAGTTGAAATATTTATTTTTAGTAGGAAAAGATAGAAATGTAGTCTGTAAAACATGTGTAGTAATAAGCCATCAGTTATTTTTGATAGATAAGACAAAATAATATTTCACAATTAAAAAGTACCTTAGAGAATGATTATCTTGCTCAGAGTGGATCCTTAATAATAATTCAGGCTGTTTATTCAGTCAGGAAGGACCCATTCTAAATGCTTACTGTGTTATAGGCCTGTTTCCTTTGTTTATACTTGAGTTGCTATTTAGCTGAATCTTTTCAATTGCATACCCTAAGCCAGTTTCTGACTTGATATATTTTGATAATGCTCTGCCCAGGAATAATTATATGAGGTGATAAATGGAACTCAATGGATTGTGTATTTTGGAAGAATACCCAAAATCAAAGAAAGTTTTAGTCATGGTTAATCTGCAAAGCATATTAAATGCTTGCATATAGGGGCTCAGGTTATTGATTAAATTTACTATAATAATGTGAAGGCTATGGTTCTAACCCAATATTTTTTTTTCAGGAAAAATGATAGGCTGTCATCACACTGTACCTCAAGTCCCAGCCAGTCATCTTGAAATTGTCTACAATTGGTATTGAGAAACTTCAGATGGATGTTTTAATGTGATTCGACTTAAAGATCAGTTTTGAGGTCTAGGCCAGCTCTCATGTTTTCTTTTTCTCCTTGCAATAGTCCCAAGAAACTCAGCCTGATTTCCTTTCCTCTTGATGTTTGCCACCATCCATCCCATAAAATTGTCTTCTATAAAAGACTGATTTTAGCATCAGGTAGATTCTCTAGTTTCTTGTCTACCATGCTGCTCTTAAAGATATACATATAAGCTTTTTAAAATGAAAGGTTTGCTAGTTTATAATTGCACAGATGTAGATGCATGTGTACTACATGAGGTGAAAAAGAAAAACTGCCAGGGATTTATAAATGGAGAAATTCTGAGAATTTTATATATTCTATGTATAAACTAGAAAAGTTCACACAATGCTGGGAGGTATTTGAATTCCAGTCAGCCAGAGTAGAAAGACTTTGCTAAATATGCTGGGTTTTGAATAGAGAGACCTCAGAAAAGTCATGCCTTAGAAGGAGGTCTAAATGCATACACACTTTAACAAAGCTTGAAAATGAAATTTGAGACTCAAGGTGATTCCTAAGTAACTTAATTACCTGCCAAATAAAAAATTATTACTCCTTAAAAGAAGAGAACAAAATCCAGAAAAGAAGTTGCCAAGGCTAGGGAAAGAATAACAGGACAGGAGAAAGGAGTGATGAAAAATTTCTCAGAGTGGGAAAAATTTCCCATTATTAAGGCTGGGAATAATTTATATTTAATCCAAAATGGAAAAATCTTTTAATCTAGGAGCATTGTATGGAGTTCTCAGCAAAATATTATTTCAGGGAGAAACCAAGATGGCGTCATAGGTAAGCATCTAAACTGCTGCCTCGCACAACAATTTCAAAACTACAACTAAAAAACAGAATGGACACCATCCAGAACCACAGGAAAGCTGGCTGAGTGAAAATTCTACAACTAGAAGGAAAGAGAAAAGCTCACAGAGAATTGGAGGTATGGCAAAGGGTCTTTGTGCGCGCAGAGAGGAAGGGTGGCTGAGAGCCTGGCTGACTTTCTCTGGCAGAAGGGGGAAGGAAGCCCCTGACCGCACTGAACCCCAGTTCTGACTGCACTGAACCCCAGTCCCGGGCGAAACCCCGTGGACCCAGGCTCATACAGGGGGAGTCTGGACTGTTAGGTAGAGAGAAAGGCACCCGGAGACTCGGAGACCCGGGGGAGACCCGGGGAAGCCCCGGCAGGCAGGGTTCTGGAGGCGCGCGCACCAGTGTGCACAAAGGCTGCGGAGGTTGCCACAGGCTTTCCCTAGCAGAAGGGAGTCCGAAGCTCCTGACTGCACTGAACCTCAATTCTGACTGCACTGAACCCCAGTTCCAGGTGAGCCCCTGGGGACCCACACTCTTACGGGGGGGGAATCTGGACTCTCGGGCAGAGACTTGGGAGCCGGGGAAGGCAGAGGTCTGCAGACGCGCGCATGCCAGTGCACACAAAGGCTGTGGAGGCTGCCACAGGCTTTTCCTAGTGGAAGGGAGTCAGAAGCTCCTGACTGCACTGAGCCCCAGTTCTGACTGCACTGAACCCCAGTTCCAGGCGAGCCCCTGGGGACCCACGCTCTTGTGGGGGGAATCTGGACTCTCGGGCGGAGACTCGGGAGCCGGGGAAGGCAGTGGTCTGCAGGCGCGCACGCGCGCAAGGGCAAGGCTGACTGGAAGCCAAGACTGTCTGCTCCGCCCTGAGACTCCACCCCATCCAAACTGAGCACAGAGGCTATTGCAATTTGGCAAGTCTAATCCTATAAGGCTGTCTCCAGCACCGAACTTCTCCCAGTGTAGACACAGCTGATCCTTACAGCCAACTGGCCTGGTCAATTCCTCCCAGTGATACCAACAACAATCAAGACTTAACTACAATAAGGCTGTACACACAGTCCACAAAGGGGTGCACCAAGAGTGTCCACCTCAGGTTAACTGGGGAGGCCGACCCACTGGGCCATATAGGAAACCTAGCACACAAATCTACCCTACCAACTCAGGGAAGCAGTGAAAATGCGGTGTCAAAGAAACAGATCACAAATGAAAGAAATGGAGGAAAACAAACGACTGGATATAGAATTCAAAACCACGGTTATAAGACTTTTCAAGAATATCCTAGAAAAGGCCGATAAATATAATGAGACCCTCGAAGATATGAAAAAGGACCAACTAGAAATTAAACATACACTGACTGAAATAAAAAATATTATACAGAGACCCAACAACAGACTAGAGGAACACAAGAATCAAGTCAAAGAATTGAAATACAAAGAAGCAAAAAACACTCAACTAGAAAAGCAAAAAGCAAAAAAAATCCAAAAAGTTGAAGATAGTGTAAGAAGACTCTGGGACAACTTCAAGCGTACCAACATCAGAATTATGGGGGTGCCAGAAGAAGAGAGCAAGATACTGAAAACCTATTTGAAGAAATAATGACCGAAAACTTCCCCCACCTGGTGAAAGAAATAGACTTACAAGTCCAGGAAGCGCACAGAACCCCAAACAAAAGGAATCCAAAGAGGACCACACCAAGACACATCATAATTAAAATGCCAAGAGCAAAAGACAAAGAATATTAAAAGCAGCAAGAGAAAAACAGTTAATTACCTACAAGGGAGCACCCATACGATTGTCAGCTGATTTCTCAACAGAAACTATGCAGGCCAGACGGGAGTGGCAAGAAATTTTCAAAGTGATGAATAGCAAGAACCTACAACCAAGATTACTCTACCCAGCAAAGCTATCATTCAGAATTGAAGGGCAGATAAAGAGCTTCACAGATAAGAAAAAGCTAAAGGAGTTCATCACCACCAAACCAGTATTATATGAAATGCTGAAAGGTATTCTTAAGGAAGAGGAAGAAGAAAAAAGTAAAGAGAAAAATTATGAACAACAAATACATATCTATCAACAAGTGAACCTAAAAAATCAAGTGAATTAAAAACCTGAGGAACAGAATAATCTGGTGAATATAATAGAACCAGGGGCATAGAAAGGGAGTGGACTGATAATTCTCAGGGGGAAAGGGGTATGGGGGGGTTCAGGAAGAGATTGGACAAAAATCATACACCCATGGATGAGGACAGTGGGGGGGAGGTAAGGGCAGAAGGTGGGGTTGGAACCAGGTGGAGGGGAGCTTTGGGGGGGGGGGAAGGAGAAACAATTGTAATAATCTGAATAAAGATTTATTTAAAAAAAAAGATTATTTCAGGGGGGTGGCTGTGGGGTTCGGGGATAGGAATAGCTTTAGATTGAAGGCAGCTCTGGACCTGTGCTAACAAACTGTAAGAACAAAACTTGAAAGAATCAAACTATTTCCAAGTAACTAAATTGCATTCAAGGAGGGGAAAAACACACCCTTCAAATGTAAAGAACTACGATAAAATCCAGCACCAAAAAAGGAAAATTCACAATGATCAGCATCCAATAAAAAATTACCATGTATGGAAAAAAGATGGACTATACAATCTTAAGTCCAGAGAATTAGTCAATAGAAACAGATTCAAAATGACAGATGATAGCATTAACAGACAATCTACCACAAATATTCCAGTAGTAGATAAAAGCATAATTATGATGAAGAGAGGGGTCTCAGATTGCAAGAGGGTGCAGACCAGGCTGAGGGACCCCCCCTCCCAGTGCACAAATTTTGTGCACCAGGCCTCTAGCCTATATATATAAAAGCCCAGTGACGCAACGGTGGAACGTAACAGAATGACTAGTTGACCAGTCGCTGTGCTGTGCACTAACCACCAGGGGGCAGAAACTCAGTGCATACCCACAGTAGGAGTTGCTTGGCTGACTGGGATGAGCGGTGCTCCCACAACAGGCCGATCCCCATAGGCCACGCCCCTCACCAGTGCATGAATCCGAGCACTGAGCCTCTAGTTCTTTTATAATCTTCCTCCAGATTGACATTGGCTCATTAATCAGCTGTCTTAGGACATGATCATTTGAAAACGTTCTGTTGAGGAGGCTGATTTAGCTTACTATAAACTATGTCTGGCTGGGCTGGTGAGGGACTCACTGCTGAGCAGTCACCATCATTACACTTCAATCATTTATTGAGGGAATCAACTGTTGTTTCTGACTGGTAGTATCATGCTACATTCCTCTGGTGCATGTGCCTCTGACCCATGCTTTGGCAGATCATATCTGGCTTTCATCTCTCAACCTCAGATAGCCTCTGCCCACCAATCCCTGTCCCCTAATAGTGTCGTCTGGGAATGAAGTTTATAAACTTAAGTGGCTTTATCCATGGTAGCCAAACTTCTTTCTGACTTTTCGAGACTTCTCAGGATTTCACAGGTTACCAAAGACTTGAGGGAGTGCTTCTGTATTGATGATGGGCTGCACCATTTCCCCCCTCACCTTCTCCCCAAAACCTCAGGAAAATCAGAAATCTCTGGGGCTTGGGGAAACCCAACTGGAGAAGTCAATTTTAGTTTTTCTTTTCTTCAGACTCCGAGGCACTTTACAAGAGATCGCCTTGGGAGGTGAGGTGAAGGGGTAATTTTAATGAAAACTCTGCTTTCCTGAAATTCACTCAACAAATATTTATTGAGCATATACTTCAATGTCAGGCACCATTCTAGGCTCTTATAACACATCAGTGCATAACATAAAAATTTGTGGCGCTTACATTCTGGACAGTTCTTCCTTTTGTTGCATTTCTAGTCTATAGATTGTGTGTGTGTGTGTGTGTGTGTGATGTAGCATCATGATGTTACATTACTGGTTGTACTGATATGGTTTCTCTGAGTCAATCCTAATGGAGAAGGGATTGGCTCTAAACCTCAGTTTGGAGAACTTAAAATGTGATGTATTTATTATTTTATGGTCCCAGCTATAGGCTGTAGTGACCAATTTATGGAAACAGGGAGGATTACTTGACACCCTATATTACCATGTTACATACAAGGATAGGGGGACCCAGAGAACAAATATATCCCACTATCTTCTGAAATATGTCCCCCTCCCTCACCCCTACAAACTCTGGGCTGAGAACTGAGTTGGCTTGTACTAGTTTAAGGGCAGGCTGTTATATTCTCCTAGGTCTACAAAATGGAAAAACGCTAAGTAGTTTTTTCTTCTTTTTTTAAGTGTGTGTCTATACATGCATGTAGTAAGCACCTAAAACTATACTTTCAGTTTCAGTTTGGCTTTAGATTTAACTGCTAAGTGCTTTATTCTTTGCATGTTTCCAAATTCAAAAATTCAAGATAAAATATTCAGTTGTTGGAATTCCTCTTTTCCTACCACCAGATAATAGGCTGTTGCTTCATTGGGTATCTATAGGATGGTTCCCTCATCCAATCAGCTGTGGCCATGAGAAGAGGAGGTGGGGCCCAGCCCAAATGGGACTATTACTTCATACTGGGGCTATGGAATGCCTCTTCCATTTTGAAGGGACTCTGAACTGACAGGGACTATGAAAACAACTGGTCAAAATTACTAGGAACACCCAACCCATATTTCTCAATATGAAGTTTTGATATCCTATGTTTAAAAGAAAAAAATCCTAGCTTTTTCTCCCTAGAAAGAAGCTGGAGAAGATGGGAGTCCCATCTCAGAACTAAACCAAGCTCTTATAAATGGTAAACTCAAAGTTTCAGAAGGTCATTGTGTGGTTGGTAAGAGGTATATGTATGGGTCAGGAGATTCTCATTTGCTAACCATAAAAACGTGAAATACTAACTATGCAAATTCCTTCATAAATTTTGTAGAAGGCAGAAAAATTTTTGTGATTTTAGTCTGTATATATGCGAGTCTGTGTGCATACCTGTGGGACCTACTGGAGGTCCAGCTTGACTAGTTTATTTTGTGCTACTGCTGAATTTGAGGGGTAGAGTGGTCCTCTAGGATGCCTCAGGAAACTTATGGAAAAGAAAATGGTAGGTGGTTTTAGAGCCACTTCCTCCTGCTTGCGTCTTAATGAGGGAATATTGTGAGAATTCAGTGTGTTTTAAGCACTGGTTCAATCTGTACCAGTTAAGGCCCTAGACTCTTGGATTCTGAGTTTTCAGCCCAAAAGTTATGTATGGCCCTCAGAAGTTTTTTTTTTTTTTTTTTTTGTCAGCCTGGTATTTTCCTGTTGTGGTTGCTGTTGCTTTTAATTACCAATTGAAAAATCAGGCCATTTCAACCTCTACCCCCACCCCACCCCATTTCACATTTCCAGCTACTTTTGGAAATTCTGGCCCTTCAAGACTTGTGTTTTTTCATGGTGACAGTCTGCTGAGTTGAGCACTGTTGTGCTTCTAGACCAGCTGTGGCAAGTGCCTATTGATTTGTTCAGTCAGACTCCACCAGCTTTGCTCCTATGGTACTTCTCTGGCTGTATAGGTATTTAGGTGTGTGACTCCAGATTCACGGACGAGTTGGCCTGAAGCAGATAGTCCTCTGGAGGCAGAAAGTAAGGGATAATCATGCTGCCCCTCATTCAAATTCTGGCTCTTCAGTCTAGCTGAATGACAGCTGACAAGTTACCTCACTGTTCTAAGTTTCAGATTCTCATCTGCAAATGCTGCCTTATAGGGTTAGTGGGATGATGAAATGAAATTAACTTTAGCTTATTATGGAGCCTGGCACTTAGTAAGACCTCTATGAATTGATATTAGTTATTTTTATTGATAGCTTCAACATTATTATTAATGTACCTGAGACAAAAGGGTAGCAGGGAATTTAAGTATACATATATAACATTTCGAGGTAAGAGTTTATTTTATTCCCTTAGTAATTCTTCAAAATATTTTATCCCCCCCTTTTCCCCAATTATTCCCCACCCCATATCTTTAATCCTGTTGATATGAGGACCTATTTTTGTTTTCAAGTTTGATTACCTTTTCATGTGTAATTCTTGTATTTCATTTTCTATATTTTAATATTCCATATTATTCAAGCCTATTTTTCTAGACTTATTAATATATATACCTAAAATATTATAAAATTTTAGAGATAAGACTAGTTGTGTTACATATCTGTGAGGGTAAAAAGCTTTTAGTAAAATAACTTTTATAATTTTAAATTGAATTCATTATTTTGTCCTGCTCTCCCTGCTGTCACACCCTCCAGGATTCCCATGGAACACCACAGTAATATCCCACAGGAGCCTATAGAACACCACGGTAATATCCCACAGGAGCCTATAGAACACCACAGTAATATCCCACAGGAGCCCATGGAACACCACAGTAATATCCCACAGGAGCCCATAGAACACCATAGTAATATCTCACAGGATTCCCATAGAACACCACAGTAATATCCCCAGTATTCCCATAGAACACCACAGTAATATCCCACAGGATTCCCATAGAACACCACAGTAATATCCCACAGGATTCCCATAGAAAACCATGGTAATATCCCACAGGAGCCCATAGAGCACCACAGTAATATCCCACAGGATTGCCATAGAACACCACAGTAATATCCCACAGGATTCCCATAGAGCACCACAGTAATATCCCACAGGATTCCCATAGAGCACCACAGTAATATCCCACAGGAGCCTATAGAACACCACAGTAATATCCCACAGGATTCCCATAGAACACCACAGTAATATCCCACAGGATTCCCATAGAACACCACAGTAATATCCCACAGGATTCCCATAGAACACCATGGTAATATCCCACAGGAGCCCATAGAGCACCACAGTAATATCCCACAGGATTGCCATAGAACACCACAGTAATATCCCACAGGATTCCCATAGAGCACCACGGTAATATCCCACAGGATTCCCATAGAGCACCACAGTAATATCCCACAGGATTCCAATAGAGCACCACAGTAATATCCCACAGGATTCCCATAGAGCACCACAGTAATATCCCACAGGATTCCCATAGAGCACCACAGTAATATCCCACAGGATTCCCATAGAACACCACAGTAATATCCCACAGGAGCCCATAGAACACCACAGTAATATCCCACAGGAGCCTATAGAACACCACGGTAATATCCCACAGGAGCCCATAGAACACCACAGTAATATCCCACAGGATTCCCATAGAACACCACAGTAATATCCCACAGGATTCCCATAGAACACCACAGTAATATCCCACAGGATTCCCATAGAACACCACAGTAATATCCCACAGGAGCCTATAGAACACCACAGTAATATCCCACAGGATTCCCATAGAACACCACAGTAATATCACACAGGATTCCCATAGAACACCACAGTAATATCCCACAGGATTCCCATAGAACACCACGGTAATATCCCACAGGATTCCCATAGAACACCACAGTAATATCCCACAGGATTCCCATAGAACACCACAGTAATATCCCACTGGATTCCCATAGAACACCACAGTAATATCCCACAGGAGCCTATAGAACACCACAGTAATATCCCACAGGAGCCCATAGAACACTACAGTAATATCCCACAGGAGCCTATAGAACACCACAGTAATATCCCACAGGATTCCCATAGAACACCACAGTAATATCCCACAGGAGCCTATAGAACACCACAGTAATATCCCACAGGATTCCCATAGAACACCACGGTAATATCCCACAGGATTCCCATAGAACACCACAGTAATATCCCACAGGAGCATATAGAACACCACAGTAATATCCCACAGGAGCCCATAGAACACCACAGTAATATCCCACAGGAGCCTATAGAACACCACAGTAATATCCCACAGGATTCCCATAGAACACCACAGTAATATCCCACAGGATTCCCATAGAACACCACAGTAATATCCCACAGGATTCCCATAGAACACCACAGTAATATCCCACAGGATTCCCATAGAACACCACAGTAATATTCCACAGGATTCCCATAGAACACCACAGTAATATCCCACAGGAGCCCATAGAACACCACAGTAATATCCCACAGGATTCCTATAGAACACCACAGTAATATCCCACAGGAGCCTATAGAACACCACAGTAATATCCCACAGGAGCCTATAGAACACCACAGTAATATCCCACAGGATTCCCATAGAACACCACAGTAATATCCCACAGGATTCCCATAGAACGCCACAGTAATATCCCACAGGGTTCCCATAGAACACCACAGTAATATCCCACAGGAGCCTATAGAACACCACAGTAATATCCTACAGGATTCCCATAGAACACCACAGTAATATCCCACAGGATTCCCATAGAACACCACAGTAATATCCCACAGGATTCCCATAGAACACCACAGTAATATCCCACAGGATTCCCATAGAACACCACAGTAATATCCCACAGGAGCCCATAGAACACCACAGTAATATCCCACAGGATTCCCATAGAACACCACAGTAATATCCCACAGGGTTCCCATAGAACACCACAGTAATATCCCACAGGATTCCCATAGAACACCACAGTAATATCCCACAGGATTCCCATAGAACACCACAGTAATATCCCACAGGATTCCCATAGAACACCACAGTAATATCCCACAGGATTCCCATAGAACACCACTGTAATATCCCACAGGATTCCCATAGAACACCACAGTAATATCCCACAGGAGCCCATAGAACACCACAGTAATATCCCACAGGATTCCCATAGAACACCACAGTAATATCCCACAGGAGCCTATAGAACACCACAGTAATATCCCACAGGATTCCCATAGAACACCACAGTAATATCCCACAGGATTCCCATAGAACACCACAGTAATATCCCACAGGAGCCCATAGAACACCACAGTAATATCCCACAGGAGCCCATAGAGCACCACAGTAATATCCCACAGGATTCCCATAGAACACCACAGTAATATCCCACAGGATTCCCATAGAACACCACAGTAATATCCCACAGGAGCCCATAGAACACCACAGTAATATCCCACAGGATTCCCATAGAACACCACAGTAATATCCCACAGGAGCCTATAGAACACCACAGTAATATACCACAGGATTCCCATAGAACACCACAGTAATATCCCACAGGATTCCAATAGAACACCACAGTAATATCCCACAGGATTCCTATAGAACACCACAGTAATATCCCACAGGATTCCCATAGAACACCACAGTAATATCCCACAGGATTCCCATAGAACACCACAGTAATATCCCACAGGATTCCCATAGAACACCACAGTAATATCCCACAGGAGCCCATAGAACACCACAGTAATATCCCACAGGATTCCCATAGAACACCAAAGTAATATCCCACAGGATTCCCATAGAACACCACAGTAATATCCCACAGGATTCCCATAGAACGCCACAGTAATATCCCACAGGATTCCCATAGAATACCACAGTAATATCCCACAGGAGCCTATAGAACACCACAGTAATATCCCACAAAATTCCCATAGAACACCACAGTAATATCCCACAGGATTCCCATAGAGCACCACAGTAATATCCCACAGGAGCCTATAGAACACCACAGTAATATCCCACAGGATTCCCATAGAACACCACAGTAATATCCCACAGGATTCCCATAGAACACCACAGTAATATCCCACAGGATTCCCATAGAACACCACAGTAATATCCCACAGGAGCCTATAGAACACCACAGTAATATCCCACAGGAGCCCATAGAACACCACAGTAATATCCCACAGGAGCCCATAGAACACCACAGTAATATCCCACAGGATTCCCATAGAACACCACAGTAATATCCCACAGGATTCCCATAGAACACCACAGTAATATCCCACAGGATTCCCATAGAACACCACAGTAATATCCCACAGGATTCCCATAGAACACCACAGTAATATCCCACAGGAGCCTATAGAACACCACAGTAATATCCCACAGGAGCCCATAGAACACCACAGTAATATCCCACAGGATTCCCATAGAACACCACAGTAATATCCCACAGGAGCCTATAGAACACCACAGTAATATCCCACAGGATTCCCATAGAACACCACAGTAATATCCCACAGGATTCCAATAGAACACCACAGTAATATCCCACAGGATTCATATAGAACACCACAGTAATATCCCACAGGATTCCCATAGAACACCACAGTAATATCCCACAGGAGCCCATAGAACACCACAGTAATATCCCACAGGATTCCCATAGAACACCACAGTAATATCCCACAGGATTCCCATAGAACACCACAGTAATATCCCACAGGATTCCCATAGAACACCACAGTAATATCCCACAGGATTCCCATAGAATACCACAGTAATATCCCACAGGAGCCTATAGAACACCACAGTAATATCCCACAAAATTCCCATAGAACACCACAGTAATATCCCACAGGATTCCCATAGAACACCACAGTAATATCCCACAGGAGCCTATAGAACACCACAGTAATATCCCACAGGATTCCCATAGAGCACCACAGTAATATCCCACAGGATTCCCATAGAACACCACAGTAATATCCCACAGGATTCCCATAGAACACCACAGTAATATCCCACAGGATTCCCATAGAATACCACAGTAATATCCCACAGGAGCCTATAGAACACCACAGTAATATCCCACAAAATTCCCATAGAACAACACAGTAATATCCCACAGGATTCCCATAGAACACCACAGTAATATCCCACAGGAGCCTATAGAACAACACAGTAATATCCCACATGATTCCCAAAGAACACCACAGTAATATCCCACAGGATTCCCATAGAACACCACAGTAATATCCCACAGGAGCCCATAGAACACCACAGTAATATCCCACAGGATTCCCATAGAACACCACAGTAATATCCCACAGGGTTCCCATAGAACACCACAGTAATATCCCACAGGATTCCCATAGAACACCACAGTAATATCCCACAGGATTCCCATAGAACACCACAGTAATATCCCACAGGATTCCCATAGAACACCACAGTAATATCCCACAGGATTCCCATAGAACACCACTGTAATATCCCACAGGATTCCCATAGAACACCACAGTAATATCCCACAGGAGCCCATAGAACACCACAGTAATATCCCACAGGATTCCCATAGAACACCACAGTAATATCCCACAGGAGCCTATAGAACACCACAGTAATATCCCACAGGATTCCCATAGAACACCACAGTAATATCCCACAGGATTCCCATAGAACACCACAGTAATATCCCACAGGAGCCCATAGAACACCACAGTAATATCCCACAGGAGCCCATAGAGCACCACAGTAATATCCCACAGGATTCCCATAGAACACCACAGTAATATCCCACAGGATTCCCATAGAACACCACAGTAATATCCCACAGGAGCCCATAGAACACCACAGTAATATCCCACAGGATTCCCATAGAACACCACAGTAATATCCCACAGGAGCCTATAGAACACCACAGTAATATACCACAGGATTCCCATAGAACACCACAGTAATATCCCACAGGATTCCAATAGAACACCACAGTAATATCCCACAGGATTCCTATAGAACACCACAGTAATATCCCACAGGATTCCCATAGAACACCACAGTAATATCCCACAGGATTCCCATAGAACACCACAGTAATATCCCACAGGATTCCCATAGAACACCACAGTAATATCCCACAGGAGCCCATAGAACACCACAGTAATATCCCACAGGATTCCCATAGAACACCAAAGTAATATCCCACAGGATTCCCATAGAACACCACAGTAATATCCCACAGGATTCCCATAGAACGCCACAGTAATATCCCACAGGATTCCCATAGAATACCACAGTAATATCCCACAGGAGCCTATAGAACACCACAGTAATATCCCACAAAATTCCCATAGAACACCACAGTAATATCCCACAGGATTCCCATAGAGCACCACAGTAATATCCCACAGGAGCCTATAGAACACCACAGTAATATCCCACAGGATTCCCATAGAACACCACAGTAATATCCCACAGGATTCCCATAGAACACCACAGTAATATCCCACAGGATTCCCATAGAACACCACAGTAATATCCCACAGGAGCCTATAGAACACCACAGTAATATCCCACAGGAGCCCATAGAACACCACAGTAATATCCCACAGGAGCCCATAGAACACCACAGTAATATCCCACAGGATTCCCATAGAACACCACAGTAATATCCCACAGGATTCCCATAGAACACCACAGTAATATCCCACAGGATTCCCATAGAACACCACAGTAATATCCCACAGGATTCCCATAGAACACCACAGTAATATCCCACAGGAGCCTATAGAACACCACAGTAATATCCCACAGGAGCCCATAGAACACCACAGTAATATCCCACAGGATTCCCATAGAACACCACAGTAATATCCCACAGGAGCCTATAGAACACCACAGTAATATCCCACAGGATTCCCATAGAACACCACAGTAATATCCCACAGGATTCCAATAGAACACCACAGTAATATCCCACAGGATTCCTATAGAACACCACAGTAATATCCCACAGGATTCCCATAGAACACCACAGTAATATCCCACAGGAGCCCATAGAACACCACAGTAATATCCCACAGGATTCCCATAGAACACCACAGTAATATCCCACAGGATTCCCATAGAACACCACAGTAATATCCCACAGGATTCCCATAGAACACCACAGTAATATCCCACAGGATTCCCATAGAATACCACAGTAATATCCCACAGGAGCCTATAGAACACCACAGTAATATCCCACAAAATTCCCATAGAACACCACAGTAATATCCCACAGGATTCCCATAGAACACCACAGTAATATCCCACAGGAGCCTATAGAACACCACAGTAATATCCCACAGGATTCCCATAGAGCACCACAGTAATATCCCACAGGATTCCCATAGAACACCACAGTAATATCCCACAGGATTCCCATAGAACACCACAGTAATATCCCACAGGATTCCCATAGAATACCACAGTAATATCCCACAGGAGCCTATAGAACACCACAGTAATATCCCACAAAATTCCCATAGAACAACACAGTAATATCCCACAGGATTCCCATAGAACACCACAGTAATATCCCACAGGAGCCTATAGAACACCACAGTAATATCCCACATGATTCCCAAAGAACACCACAGTAATATCCCACAGGATTCCCATAGAACACCACAGTAATATCCCACAGGATTCCCATAGAACACCACAGTAATATCCCACAGGATTACTATAGAACACCACAGTAATATCCCACAGGATTCCCATAGAACACCACAGTAATATCCCACAGGATTCCCATAGAACACCACAGTAATATCCCACAGGATTCCCATAGAGCACCACAGTAATATCCCACAGGATTGCCATAGAACACCACAGTAATATCCCACAGGATTCCCATAGAGCACCACAGTAATATCCCACAGGATTCCCATAGAGCACCACAGTAATATCCCACAGGATTCCAATAGAGCACCACAGTAATATCCCACAGGATTCCCATAGAGCACCACAGTAATATCCCACAGGATTCCCATAGAGCACCACAGTAATATCCCACAGGATTCCCATAGAACACCACAGTAATATCCCACAGGAGCCCATAGAACACCACAGTAATATCCCACAGGAGCCTATAGAACACCACGGTAATATCCCACAGGAGCCCATAGAACACCACAGTAATATCCCACAGGATTCCCATAGAACACCACAGTAATATCCCACAGGATTCCCATAGAACACCACAGTAATATCCCACAGGATTCCCATAGAACACCACAGTAATATCCCACAGGAGCCTATAGAACACCACAGTAATATCCCACAGGATTCCCATAGAACACCACAGTAATATCACACAGGATTCCCATAGAACACCACAGTAATATCCCACAGGATTCCCATAGAACACCACGGTAATATCCCACAGGATTCCCATAGAACACCACAGTAATATCCCACAGGATTCCCATAGAACACCACAGTAATATCCCACTGGATTCCCATAGAACACCACAGTAATATCCCACAGGAGCCTATAGAACACCACAGTAATATCCCACAGGAGCCCATAGAACACTACAGTAATATCCCACAGGAGCCTATAGAACACCACAGTAATATCCCACAGGATTCCCATAGAACACCACAGTAATATCCCACAGGAGCCTATAGAACACCACAGTAATATCCCACAGGATTCCCATAGAACACCACGGTAATATCCCACAGGATTCCCATAGAACACCACAGTAATATCCCACAGGAGCATATAGAACACCACAGTAATATCCCACAGGAGCCCATAGAACACCACAGTAATATCCCACAGGAGCCTATAGAACACCACAGTAATATCCCACAGGATTCCCATAGAACACCACAGTAATATCCCACAGGATTCCCATAGAACACCACAGTAATATCCCACAGGATTCCCATAGAACACCACAGTAATATCCCACAGGATTCCCATAGAACACCACAGTAATATTCCACAGGATTCCCATAGAACACCACAGTAATATCCCACAGGAGCCCATAGAACACCACAGTAATATCCCACAGGATTCCTATAGAACACCACAGTAATATCCCACAGGAGCCTATAGAACACCACAGTAATATCCCACAGGAGCCTATAGAACACCACAGTAATATCCCACAGGATTCCCATAGAACACCACAGTAATATCCCACAGGATTCCCATAGAACGCCACAGTAATATCCCACAGGGTTCCCATAGAACACCACAGTAATATCCCACAGGAGCCTATAGAACACCACAGTAATATCCTACAGGATTCCCATAGAACACCACAGTAATATCCCACAGGATTCCCATAGAACACCACAGTAATATCCCACAGGATTCCCATAGAACACCACAGTAATATCCCACAGGATTCCCATAGAACACCACTGTAATATCCCACAGGATTCCCATAGAACACCACAGTAATATCCCACAGGATTCCCATAGAACACCACAGTAATATCCCACAGGGTTCCCATAGAACACCACAGTAATATCCCACAGGATTCCCATAGAACACCACAGTAATATCCCACAGGATTCCCATAGAACACCACAGTAATATCCCACAGGATTCCCATAGAACACCACAGTAATATCCCACAGGATTCCCATAGAACACCACTGTAATATCCCACAGGATTCCCATAGAACACCACAGTAATATCCCACAGGAGCCCATAGAACACCACAGTAATATCCCACAGGATTCCCATAGAACACCACAGTAATATCCCACAGGAGCCTATAGAACACCACAGTAATATCCCACAGGATTCCCATAGAACACCACAGTAATATCCCACAGGATTCCCATAGAACACCACAGTAATATCCCACAGGAGCCCATAGAACACCACAGTAATATCCCACAGGAGCCCATAGAGCACCACAGTAATATCCCACAGGATTCCCATAGAACACCACAGTAATATCCCACAGGATTCCCATAGAACACCACAGTAATATCCCACAGGAGCCCATAGAACACCACAGTAATATCCCACAGGATTCCCATAGAACACCACAGTAATATCCCACAGGAGCCTATAGAACACCACAGTAATATACCACAGGATTCCCATAGAACACCACAGTAATATCCCACAGGATTCCAATAGAACACCACAGTAATATCCCACAGGATTCCTATAGAACACCACAGTAATATCCCACAGGATTCCCATAGAACACCACAGTAATATCCCACAGGATTCCCATAGAACACCACAGTAATATCCCACAGGATTCCCATAGAACACCACAGTAATATCCCACAGGAGCCCATAGAACACCACAGTAATATCCCACAGGATTCCCATAGAACACCAAAGTAATATCCCACAGGATTCCCATAGAACACCACAGTAATATCCCACAGGATTCCCATAGAACGCCACAGTAATATCCCACAGGATTCCCATAGAATACCACAGTAATATCCCACAGGAGCCTATAGAACACCACAGTAATATCCCACAAAATTCCCATAGAACACCACAGTAATATCCCACAGGATTCCCATAGAACACCACAGTAATATCCCACAGGAGCCTATAGAACACCACAGTAATATCCCACAGGATTCCCATAGAACACCACAGTAATATCCCACAGGATTCCCATAGAACACCACAGTAATATCCCACAGGATTCCCATAGAACACCACAGTAATATCCCACAGGAGCCTATAGAACACCACAGTAATATCCCACAGGAGCCCATAGAACACCACAGTAATATCCCACAGGAGCCCATAGAACACCACAGTAATATCCCACAGGATTCCCATAGAACACCACAGTAATATCCCACAGGATTCCCATAGAACACCACAGTAATATCCCACAGGATTCCCATAGAACACCACAGTAATATCCCACAGGATTCCCATAGAACACCACAGTAATATCCCACAGGAGCCTATAGAACACCACAGTAATATCCCACAGGAGCCCATAGAACACCACAGTAATATCCCACAGGATTCCCATAGAACACCACAGTAATATCCCACAGGAGCCTATAGAACACCACAGTAATATCCCACAGGATTCCCATAGAACACCACAGTAATATCCCACAGGATTCCAATAGAACACCACAGTAATATCCCACAGGATTCCTATAGAACACCACAGTAATATCCCACAGGATTCCCATAGAACACCACAGTAATATCCCACAGGAGCCCATAGAACACCACAGTAATATCCCACAGGATTCCCATAGAACACCACAGTAATATCCCACAGGATTCCCATAGAACACCACAGTAATATCCCACAGGATTCCCATAGAACACCACAGTAATATCCCACAGGATTCCCATAGAATACCACAGTAATATCCCACAGGAGCCTATAGAACACCACAGTAATATCCCACAAAATTCCCATAGAACACCACAGTAATATCCCACAGGATTCCCATAGAACACCACAGTAATATCCCACAGGAGCCTATAGAACACCACAGTAATATCCCACAGGATTCCCATAGAGCACCACAGTAATATCCCACAGGATTCCCATAGAACACCACAGTAATATCCCACAGGATTCCCATAGAACACCACAGTAATATCCCACAGGATTCCCATAGAATACCACAGTAATATCCCACAGGAGCCTATAGAACACCACAGTAATATCCCACAAAATTCCCATAGAACAACACAGTAATATCCCACAGGATTCCCATAGAACACCACAGTAATATCCCACAGGAGCCTATAGAACACCACAGTAATATCCCACATGATTCCCAAAGAACACCACAGTAATATCCCACAGGATTCCCATAGAACACCACAGTAATATCCCACAGGATTCCCATAGAACACCACAGTAATATCCCACAGGATTACTATAGAACACCACAGTAATATCCCACAGGATTCCCATAGAACACCACAGTAATATCCCACAGGATTCCCATAGAACACCACAGTAATATCCCACAGGATTCCCATAGAGCACCACAGTAATATCCCACAGGATTCCTATAGAACACCACAGTAATATCCCACAGGATTCCCATAGAACACCACAGTAATATCCCACAGGAGCCCATAGAACACCACAGTAATATCCCACAGGATTCCCATAGAACACCAAAGTAATATCCCACAGGATTCCCATAGAACACCACAGTAATATCCCACAGGATTCCCATAGAACGCCACAGTAATATCCCACAGGATTCCCATAGAATACCACAGTAATATCCCACAGGAGCCTATAGAACACCACAGTAATATCCCACAAAATTCCCATAGAACACCACAGTAATATCCCACAGGATTCCCATAGAACACCACAGTAATATCCCACAGGAGCCTATAGAACACCACAGTAATATCCCACAGGATTCCCATAGAACACCACAGTAATATCCCACAGGAGCCTATAGAACACCACAGTAATATCCCACAGGATTCCCATAGAACACCACAGTAATATCCCACAGGATTCCCATAGAACACCACAGTAATATCCCACAGGATTCCCATAGAGCACCACAGTAATATCCCACAGGATTCCTATAGAACACCACAGTAATATCCCACAGGATTCCCATAGAACACCACAGTAATATCCCACAGGAGCCCATAGAACACCACAGTAATATCCCACAGGATTCCCATAGAACACCAAAGTAATATCCCACAGGATTCCCATAGAACACCACAGTAATATCCCACAGGATTCCCATAGAACGCCACAGTAATATCCCACAGGATTCCCATAGAATACCACAGTAATATCCCACAGGAGCCTATAGAACACCACAGTAATATCCCACAAAATTCCCATAGAACACCACAGTAATATCCCACAGGATTCCCATAGAACACCACAGTAATATCCCACAGGAGCCTATAGAACACCACAGTAATATCCCACAGGATTCCCATAGAACACCACAGTAATATCCCACAGGATTCCCATAGAACACCACAGTAATATCCCACAGGAGCCTATAGAACACCACAGTAATATCCCACAGGAGCCCATAGAACACCACAGTAATATCCCACAGGAGCCCATAGAACACCACAGTAATATCCCACAGGATTCCCATAGAACACCACAGTAATATCCCACAGGATTCCCATAGAACACCACAGCAATATCCCACAGGATTCCCATAGAACACCACAGTAATATCCCACAGGATTCCCATAGAACACCACAGTAATATCCCACAGGAGCCTATAGAACACCACAGTAATATCCCACAGGAGCCCATAGAACACCACAGTAATATCCCACAGGATTCCCATAGAACACCACAGTAATATCCCACAGGATTCCCATAGAACACCACAGTAATATCCCACAGGATTCCCATAGAACACCACAGTAATATCCCACAGGATTCCCATAGAATACCACAGTAATATCCCACAGGAGCCTATAGAACACCACAGTAATATCCCACAAAATTCCCATAGAACACCACAGTAATATCCCACAGGATTCCCATAGAACACCACAGTAATATCCCACAGGAGCCTATAGAACACCACAGTAATATCCCACAGGATTCCCATAGAGCACCACAGTAATATCCCACAGGATTCCCATAGAACACCACAGTAATATCCCACAGGAGCCTATAGAACACCACAGTAATATCCCACAAAATTCCCATAGAACAACACAGTAATATCCCACAGGATTCCCATAGAACACCACAGTAATATCCCACAGGAGCCTATAGAACACCACAGTAATATCCCACATGATTCCCAAAGAACACCACAGTAATATCCCACAGGATTCCCATAGAACACCACAGTAATATCCCACAAGATTCCCATAGAACACCACAGTAATATCCCACAGGATTACTATAGAACACCACAGTAATATCCCACAGGATTCCCATAGAACACCACAGTAATATCCCACAGGATTCCCATAGAACACCACAGTAATATCCCACAGGATTCCCATAGAGCATCACAGTAATATCCCACAGGATTCCTATAGAACACCACAGTAATATCCCACAGGATTCCCATAGAACACCACAGTAATATCCCACAGGAGCCCATAGAACACCACAGTAATATCCCACAGGATTCCCATAGAACACCAAAGTAATATCCCACAGGATTCCCATAGAACACCACAGTAATATCCCACAGGATTCTCATAGAACGCCACAGTAATATCCCACAGGATTCCCATAGAATACCACAGTAATATCCCACAGGAGCCTATAGAACACCACAGTAATATCCCACAAAATTCCCATAGAACACCACAGTAATATCCCACAGGATTCCCATAGAACACCACAGTAATATCCCACAGGAGCCTATAGAACACCACAGTAATATCCCACAGGATTCCCATAGAACACCACCGTAATATCCCACAGGAGCCTATAGAACACCACAGTAATATCCCACAGGATTCCCATAGAACACCACAGTAATATCCCACAGGATTCCCATAGAACACCACAGTAATATCCCACAGGATTCCCATAGAGCACCACAGTAATATCCCACAGGATTCCTATAGAACACCACAGTAATATCCCACAGGATTCCCATAGAACACCACAGTAATATCCCACAGGAGCCCATAGAACACCACAGTAATATCCCACAGGATTCCCATAGAACACCAAAGTAATATCCCACAGGATTCCCATAGAACACCACAGTAATATCCCACAGGATTCCCATAGAACGCCACAGTAATATCCCACAGGATTCCCATAGAATACCACAGTAATATCCCACAGGAGCCTATAGAACACCACAGTAATATCCCACAAAATTCCCATAGAACACCACAGTAATATCCCACAGGATTCCCATAGAACACCACAGTAATATCCCACAGGAGCCTATAGAACACCACAGTAATATCCCACAGGATTCCCATAGAACACCACAGTAATATCCCACAGGATTCCCATAGAACACCACAGTAATATCCCACAGGAGCCTATAGAACACCACAGTAATATCCCACAGGAGCCCTTAGAACACCACAGTAATATCCCACAGGAGCCCATAGAACACCACAGTAATATCCCACAGGATTCCCATAGAACACCACAGTAATATCCCACAGGATTCCCATAGAACACCACAGTAATATCCCACAGGATTCCCATAGAACACCACAGTAATATCCCACAGGATTCCCATAGAACACCACAGTAATATCCCACAGGAGCCTATAGAACACCACAGTAATATCCCACAGGAGCCCATAGAACAGCACAGTAATATCCCACAGGATTCCCATAGAACACCACAGTAATATCCCACAGGAGCCTATAGAACACCACAGTAATATCCCACAGGATTCCCATAGAACACCACAGTAATATCCCACAGGATTCCAATAGAACACCACAGTAATATCCCACAGGATTCCTATAGAACACCACAGTAATATCCCACAGGATTCCCATAGAACACCACAGTAATATCCCACAGGAGCCCATAGAACACCACAGTAATATCCCACAGGATTCCCATAGAACACCACAGTAATATCCCACAGGATTCCCATAGAACACCACAGTAATATCCCACAGGATTCCCATAGAACACCACAGTAATATCCCACAGGATTCCCATAGAATACCACAGTAATATCCCACAGGAGCCTATAGAACACCACAGTAATATCCCACAAAATTCCCATAGAACACCACAGTAATATCCCACAGGATTCCCATAGAACACCACAGTAATATCCCACAGGAGCCTATAGAACACCACAGTAATATCCCACAGGATTCCCATAGAGCACCACAGTAATATCCCACAGGATTCCCATAGAACACCACAGTAATATCCCAAAGGATTCCCATAGAACACCACAGTAATATCCCACAGGATTCCCATAGAATACCACAGTAATATCCCACAGGAGCCTATAGAACACCACAGTAATATCCCACAAAATTCCCATAGAACACCACAGTAATATCCCACAGGATTCCCATAGAACACCACAGTAATATCCCACAGGAGCCTATAGAACACCACAGTAATATCCCACAGGATTCCCATAGAGCACCACAGTAATATCCCACAGGATTCCCATAGAACACCACAGTAATATCCCACAGGATTCCCATAGAACACCACAGTAATATCCCACAGGAGCCTATAGAACACCACAGTAATATCCCACAAAATTCCCATAGAACACCACAGTAATATCCCACAGGATTCCCATAGAACACCACAGTAATATCCCACAGGAGCCTATAGAACACCACAGTAATATCCCACAGGATTCCCATAGAACACCACAGTAATATCCCACAGGATTCCCATAGAATACCACAGTAATATCCCACAGGAGCCTATAGAACACCACAGTAATATCCCACAAAATTCCCATAGAACACCACAGTAATATCCCACAGGATTCCCATAGAACACCACAGTAATATCCCACAGGATTCCCATAGAACACCACAGTAATATCCCACAGGATTCCCATAGAACACCACAGTAATATCCCACAGGATTCCCATAGAGCACCACAGTAATATCCCACAGGATTCCTATAGAACACCACAGTAATATCCCACAGGATTCCCATAGAACACCACAGTAATATCCCACAGGAGCCCATAGAACACCACAGTAATATCCCACAGGATTCCCATAGAACACCAAAGTAATATCCCACAGGATTCCCATAGAACACCACAGTAATATCCCACAGGATTCCCATAGAACGCCACAGTAATATCCCACAGGATTTCCATAGAATACCACAGTAATATCCCACAGGAGCCTATAGAACACCACAGTAATATCCCACAAAATTCCCATAGAACACCACAGTAATATCCCACAGGATTCCCATAGAACACCACAGTAATATCCCACAGGAGCCTATAGAACACCACAGTAATATCCCACAGGATTCCCATAGAACACCACAGTAATATCCCACAGGATTCCCATAGAACACCACAGTAATATCCCACAGGAGCCTATAGAACACCACAGTAATATCCCACAGGAGCCCATAGAACACCACAGTAATATCCCACAGGATTCCCATAGAACACCACAGTAATATCCCACAGGATTCCCATAGAACACCACAGTAATATCCCACAGGATTCCCATAGAACACCACAGTAATATCCCACAGGATTCCCATAGAATACCACAGTAATATCCCACAGGAGCCTATAGAACACCACAGTAATATCCCACAAAATTCCCATAGAACACCACAGTAATATCCCACAGGATTCCCATAGAACACCACAGTAATATCCCACAGGAGCCTATAGAACACCACAGTAATATCCCACAGGATTCCCATAGAGCACCACAGTAATATCCCACAGGATTCCCATAGAACACCACAGTAATATCCCAAAGGATTCCCATAGAACACCACAGTAATATCCCACAGGATTCCCATAGAATACCACAGTAATATCCCACAGGAGCCTATAGAACACCACAGTAATATCCCACAAAATTCCCATAGAACACCACAGTAATATCCCACAGGATTCCCATAGAACACCACAGTAATATCCCACAGGAGCCTATAGAACACCACAGTAATATCCCACAGGATTCCCATAGAGCACCACAGTAATATCCCACAGGATTCCCATAGAACACCACAGTAATATCCCACAGGATTCCCATAGAACACCACAGTAATATCCCACAGGAGCCTATAGAACACCACAGTAATATCCCACAAAATTCCCATAGAACACCACAGTAATATCCCACAGGATTCCCATAGAACACCACAGTAATATCCCACAGGAGCCTATAGAACACCACAGTAATATCCCACAGGATTCCCATAGAACACCACAGTAATATCCCACAGGATTCCCATAGAATACCACAGTAATATCCCACAGGAGCCTATAGAACACCACAGTAATATCCCACAAAATTCCCATAGAACACCACAGTAATATCCCACAGGATTCCCATAGAACACCACAGTAATATCCCACAGGATTCCCATAGAACACCACAGTAATATCCCACAGGATTCCCATAGAACACCACAGTAATATCCCACAGGATTCCCATAGAGCACCACAGTAATATCCCACAGGATTCCTATAGAACACCACAGTAATATCCCACAGGATTCCCATAGAACACCACAGTAATATCCCACAGGAGCCCATAGAACACCACAGTAATATCCCACAGGATTCCCATAGAACACCAAAGTAATATCCCACAGGATTCCCATAGAACACCACAGTAATATCCCACAGGATTCCCATAGAACGCCACAGTAATATCCCACAGGATTTCCATAGAATACCACAGTAATATCCCACAGGAGCCTATAGAACACCACAGTAATATCCCACAAAATTCCCATAGAACACCACAGTAATATCCCACAGGATTCCCATAGAACACCACAGTAATATCCCACAGGAGCCTATAGAACACCACAGTAATATCCCACAGGATTCCCATAGAACACCACAGTAATATCCCACAGGATTCCCATAGAACACCACAGTAATATCCCACAGGAGCCTATAGAACACCACAGTAATATCCCACAGGAGCCCATAGAACACCACAGTAATATCCCACAGGAGCCCATAGAACACCACAGTAATATCCCACAGGATTCCCATAGAACACCACAGTAATATCCCACAGGATTCCCATAGAACACCACAGTAATATCCCACAGGATTCCCATAGAACACCACAGTAATATCCCACAGGATTCCCATAGAACACCACAGTAATATCCCACAGGAGCCTATAGAACACCACAGTAATATCCCACAGGAGCCCATAGAACACCACAGTAATATCCCACAGGATTCCCATAGAACACCACAGTAATATCCCACAGGATTCCCATAGAACACCACAGTAATATCCCACAGGATTCCCATAGAACACCACAGTAATATCCCACAGGATTCCCATAGAATACCACAGTAATATCCCACAGGAGCCTATAGAACACCACAGTAATATCCCACAAAATTCCCATAGAACACCACAGTAATATCCCACAGGATTCCCATAGAACACCACAGTAATATCCCACAGGAGCCTATAGAACACCACAGTAATATCCCACAGGATTCCCATAGAGCACCACAGTAATATCCCACAGGATTCCCATAGAACACCACAGTAATATCCCACAGGATTCCCATAGAACACCACAGTAATATCCCACAGGATTCCCATAGAATACCACAGTAATATCCCACAGGAGCCTATAGAACACCACAGTAATATCCCACAAAATTCCCATAGAACAACACAGTAATATCCCACAGGATTCCCATAGAACACCACAGTAATATCCCACAGGAGCCTATAGAACACCACAGTAATATCCCACATGATTCCCAAAGAACACCACAGTAATATCCCACAGGATTCCCATAGAACACCACAGTAATATCCCACAGGATTCCCATAGAACACCACAGTAATATCCCACAGGATTACTATAGAACACCACAGTAATATCCCACAGGATTCCCATAGAACACCACAGTAATATCCCACAGGATTCCCATAGAACACCACAGTAATATCCCACAGGATTCCCATAGAGCATCACAGTAATATCCCACAGGATTCCTATAGAACACCACAGTAATATCCCACAGGATTCCCATAGAACACCACAGTAATATCCCACAGGAGCCCATAGAACACCACAGTAATATCCCACAGGATTCCCATAGAACACCAAAGTAATATCCCACAGGATTCCCATAGAACACCACAGTAATATCCCACAGGATTCCCATAGAACGCCACAGTAATATCCCACAGGATTCCCATAGAATACCACAGTAATATCCCACAGGAGCCTATAGAACACCACAGTAATATCCCACAAAATTCCCATAGAACACCACAGTAATATCCCACAGGATTCCCATAGAACACCACAGTAATATCCCACAGGAGCCTATAGAACACCACAGTAATATCCCACAGGATTCCCATAGAACACCACAGTAATATCCCACAGGAGCCTATAGAACACCACAGTAATATCCCACAGGATTCCCATAGAACACCACAGTAATATCCCACAGGATTCCCATAGAACACCACAGTAATATCCCACAGGATTCCCATAGAGCACCACAGTAATATCCCACAGGATTCCTATAGAACACCACAGTAATATCCCACAGGATTCCCATAGAACACCACAGTAATATCCCACAGGAGCCCATAGAACACCACAGTAATATCCCACAGGATTCCCATAGAACACCAAAGTAATATCCCACAGGATTCCCATAGAACACCACAGTAATATCCCACAGGATTCCCATAGAACGCCACAGTAATATCCCACAGGATTCCCATAGAATACCACAGTAATATCCCACAGGAGCCTATAGAACACCACAGTAATATCCCACAAAATTCCCATAGAACACCACAGTAATATCCCACAGGATTCCCATAGAACACCACAGTAATATCCCACAGGAGCCTATAGAACACCACAGTAATATCCCACAGGATTCCCATAGAACACCACAGTAATATCCCACAGGATTCCCATAGAACACCACAGTAATATCCCACAGGAGCCTATAGAACACCACAGTAATATCCCACAGGAGCCCTTAGAACACCACAGTAATATCCCACAGGAGCCCATAGAACACCACAGTAATATCCCACAGGATTCCCATAGAACACCACAGTAATATCCCACAGGATTCCCATAGAACACCACAGTAATATCCCACAGGATTCCCATAGAACACCACAGTAATATCCCACAGGATTCCCATAGAACACCACAGTAATATCCCACAGGAGCCTATAGAACACCACAGTAATATCCTACAAAATTCCCATAGAACACCACAGTAATATCCCACAGGATTCCCATAGAACACCACAGTAATATCCCACAGGAGCCTATAGAACACCACAGTAATATCCCACAGGATTCCCATAGAACACCACAGTAATATCCCACAGGATTCCCATAGAATACCACAGTAATATCCCACAGGAGCCTATAGAACACCACAGTAATATCCCACAAAATTCCCATAGAACACCACAGTAATATCCCACAGGATTCCCATAGAACACCACAGTAATATCCCACAGGAGCCTATAGAACACCACAGTAATATCCCACAGGAGCCTATAGAACACCACAGTAATATCCCACAGGATTCCCATAGAACACCACAGTAATATCCCACAGGAGCCTATAGAACACCACAGTAATATCCCACAGGATTCACATAGAACACCACGGTAATATCCCACAGGATTCCCATAGAACACCACAGTAATATCCCACAGGAGCATATAGAACACCACAGTAATATCCCACAGGAGCCCATAGAACACCACAGTAATATCCCACAGGAGCCTATAGAACACCACAGTAATATCCCACAGGATTCCCATAGAACACCACAGTAATATCCCACAGGATTCCCATAGAACACCACAGTAATATCCCACAGGATTCCCATAGAACACCACAGTAATATCCCACAGGATTCCCATAGAACACCACAGTAATATTCCACAGGATTCCCATAGAACACCACAGTAATATCCCACAGGAGCCCATAGAACACCACAGTAATATCCCACAGGATTCCTATAGAACACCACAGTAATATCCCACAGGAGCCTATAGAACACCACAGTAATATCCCACAGGAGCCTATAGAACACCACAGTAATATCCCACAGGATTCCCATAGAACACCACAGTAATATCCCACAGGATTCCCATAGAACACCACAGTAATATCCCACAGGGTTCCCATAGAACACCACAGTAATATCCCACAGGAGCCTATAGAACACCACAGTAATATCCTACAGGATTCCCATAGAACACCACAGTAATATCCCACAGGATTCCCATAGAACACCACAGTAATATCCCACAGGATTCCCATAGAACACCACAGTAATATCCCACAGGATTCCCATAGAACACCACTGTAATATCCCACAGGATTCCCATAGAACACCACAGTAATATCCCACAGGATTCCCATAGAACACCACAGTAATATCCCACAGGGTTCCCATAGAACACCACAGTAATATCCCACAGGATTCCCATAGAACACCACAGTAATATCCCACAGGATTCCCATAGAACACCACAGTAATATCCCACAGGATTCCCATAGAACACCACAGTAATATCCCACAGGATTCCCATAGAACACCACTGTAATATCCCACAGGATTCCCATAGAACACCACAGTAATATCCCACAGGAGCCCATAGAACACCACAGTAATATCCCACAGGATTCCCATAGAACACCACAGTAATATCCCACAGGAGCCTATAGAACACCACAGTAATATCCCACAGGATTCCCATAGAACACCACAGTAATATCCCACAGGATTCCCATAGAACACCACAGTAATATCCCACAGGAGCCCATAGAACACCACAGTAATATCCCACAGGAGCCCATAGAGCACCACAGTAATATCCCACAGGATTCCCATAGAACACCACAGTAATATCCCACAGGATTCCCATAGAACACCACAGTAATATCCCACAGGAGCCCATAGAACACCACAGTAATATCCCACAGGATTCCCATAGAACACCACAGTAATATCCCACAGGATTCCCATAGAACACCACAGTAATATCCCACAGGGTTCCCATAGAACACCACAGTAATATCCCACAGGATTCCCATAGAACACCACAGTAATATCCCACAGGATTCCCATAGAACACCATAGTAATATCCCACAGGATTCCCATAGAACACCACAGTAATATCCCACAGGATTCCCATAGAACACCACTGTAATATCCCACAGGATTTTCATAGAACATCACAGTAATATCCCACAGGAGCCCATAGAACACCACAGTAATATCCCACAGGATTCCCATAGAACACCACAGTAATATCCCACAGGAGCCTATAGAACACCACAGTAATATCCCACAGGATTCCAATAGAACACCACAGTAATATCCCACAGGATTCCTATAGAACACCACAGTAATATCCCACAGGATTCCCATAGAACACCACAGTAATATCCCACAGGATTCCCATAGAACACCACAGTAATATCCCACAGGATTCCCATAGAACACCACAGTAATATCCCACAGGAGCCCATAGAACACCACAGTAATATCCCACAGGATTCCCATAGAACACCAAAGTAATATCCCACAGGATTCCCATAGAACACCACAGTAATATCCCACAGGATTCCCATAGAACGCCACAGTAATATCCCACAGGATTCCCATGGAATACCACAGTAATATCCCACAGGAGCCTATAGAACACCACAGTAATATCCCACAAAATTCCCATAGAACACCACAGTAATATCCCACAGGATTCCCATAGAACACCACAGTAATATCCCACAGGAGCCTATAGAACACCACAGTAATATCCCACAGGATTCCCATAGAACACCACAGTAATATCCCACAGGATTCCCATAGAACACCACAGTAATATCCCACAGGATTCCCATAGAACACCACAGTAATATCCCACAGGAGCCTATAGAACACCACAGTAATATCCCACAGGAGCCCATAGAACACCACAGTAATATCCCACAGGAGCCCATAGAACACCACAGTAATATCCCACAGGATTCCCATAGAACACCACAGTAATATCCCACAGGATTCCCATAGAACACCACAGTAATATCCCACAGGATTCCCATAGAACACCACAGTAATATCCCACAGGAGCCTATAGAACACCACAGTAATATCCCACAGGAGCCTATAGAACACCACAGTAATATCCCACAGGAGCCCATAGAACACCACAGTAATATCCCACAGGATTCCCATAGAACACCACAGTAATATCCCACAGGAGCCTATAGAACACCACAGTAATATCCCACAGGATTCCCATAGAACACCACAGTAATATCCCACAGGATTCCAATAGAACACCACAGTAATATCCCACAGGATTCCTATAGAACACCACAGTAATATCCCACAGGATTCCCATAGAACACCACAGTAATATCCCACAGGAGCCCATAGAACACCACAGTAATATCCCACAGGATTCCCATAGAACACCACAGTAATATCCCACAGGATTCCCATAGAACACCACAGTAATATCCCACAGGATTCCCATAGAACACCACAGTAATATCCCACAGGATTCCCATAGAATACCACAGTAATATCCCACAGGAGCCTATAGAACACCACAGTAATATCCCACAAAATTCCCATAGAACACCACAGTAATATCCCACAGGATTCCCATAGAACACCACAGTAATATCCCACAGGAGCCTATAGAACACCACAGTAATATCCCACAGGATTCCCATAGAGCACCACAGTAATATCCCACAGGATTCCCATAGAACACCACAGTAATATCCCACAGGATTCCCATAGAACACCACAGTAATATCCCACAGGATTCCCATAGAACACCACAGTAATATCCCACAGGATTCCCATAGAACACCACAGTAATATCCCACAGGATTCCCATAGAACACCACTGTAATATCCCACAGGATTTCCATAGAACACCACAGTAATATCCCACAGGGTTCCCATAGAACACCACAGTAATATCCCACAGGGTTCCCATAGAACACCACAGTAATATCCCACAGGATTCCCATAGAACACCACAGTAATATCCCACAGGATTCCCATAGAACACCACAGTAATATCCCACAGGATTCCCATAGAACACCACAGTAATATCACACAGGAGCCTATAGAACACCACAGTAATATCCCACAGGAGCCCATAGAACACCACAGTAATATCCCACAGGATTCCCATAGAACACCACAGTAATATCCCACAGGATTCCCATAGAACACCACAGTAATATCCCACAGGATTCCCATAGAACACCACAGTAATATCCCACAGGATTCCCATAGAATACCACAGTAATATCCCACAGGAGCCTATAGAACACCACAGTAATATCCCACAAAATTCCCATAGAACACCACAGTAATATCCCACAGGATTCCCATAGAACACCACAGTAATATCCCACAGGAGCCTATAGAACACCACAGTAATATCCCACAGGATTCCCATAGAGCACCACAGTAATATCCCACAGGATTCCCATAGAACACCACAGTAATATCCCACAGGATTCCCATAGAACACCACAGTAATATCCCACAGGATTCCCATAGAATACCACAGTAATATCCCACAGGAGCCTATAGAACACCACAGTAATATCCCACAAAATTCCCATAGAACAACACAGTAATATCCCACAGGATTCCCATAGAACACCACAGTAATATCCCACAGGAGCCTATAGAACACCACAGTAATATCCCACATGATTCCCAAAGAACACCACAGTAATATCCCACAGGATTCCCATAGAACACCACAGTAATATCCCACAGGATTCCCATAGAACACCACAGTAATATCCCACAGGATTACTATAGAACACCACAGTAATATCCCACAGGATTCCCATAGAACACCACAGTAATATCCCACAGGATTCCCATAGAACACCACAGTAATATCCCACAGGATTCCCATAGAACACCACTGTAATATCCCACAGGATTCCCATAGAACACCACAGTAATATCCCACAGGGTTCCCATAGAACACCACAGTAATATCCCACAGGGTTCCCATAGAACACCACAGTAATATCCCACAGGATTCCCATAGAACACCACAGTAATATCCCACAGGATTCCCATAGAACACCACAGTAATATCCCACAGGATTCCCATAGAACACCACAGTAATATCCCACAGGAGCCTATAGAACACCACAGTAATATCCCACAGGAGCCCATAGAACACCACAGTAATATCCCACAGGATTCCCATAGAACACCACAGTAATATCCCACAGGATTCCCATAGAACACCACAGTAATATCCCACAGGATTCCCATAGAACACCACAGTAATATCCCACAGGATTCCCATAGAATATCACAGTAATATCCCACAGGAGCCTATAGAACACCACAGTAATATCCCACAAAATTCCCATAGAACACCACAGTAATATCCCACAGGATTCCCATAGAACACCACAGTAATATCCCACAGGAGCCTATAGAACACCACAGTAATATCCCACAGGATTCCCATAGAGCACCACAGTAATATCCCACAGGATTCCCATAGAACACCACAGTAATATCCCACAGGATTCCCATAGAACACCACAGTAATATCCCACAGGATTCCCATAGAATACCACAGTAATATCCCACAGGAGCCTATAGAACACCACAGTAATATCCCACAAAATTCCCATAGAACAACACAGTAATATCCCACAGGATTCCCATAGAACACCACAGTAATATCCCACAGGAGCCTATAGAACACCACAGTAATCTCCCACATGATTCCCAAAGAACACCACAGTAATATCCCACAGGATTCCCATAGAACACCACAGTAATATCCCACAGGATTCCCATAGAACACCACAGTAATATCCCACAGGATTACTATAGAACACCACAGTAATATCCCACAGGATTCCCATAGAACACCACAGTAATATCCCACAGGATTCCCATAGAACACCACAGTAATATCCCACAGGATTCCCATAGAGCATCACAGTAATATCCCACAGGATTCCTATAGAACACCACAGTAATATCCCACAGGATTCCCATAGAACACCACAGTAATATCCCACAGGAGCCCATAGAACACCACAGTAATATCCCACAGGATTCCCATAGAACACCAAAGTAATATCCCACAGGATTCCCATAGAACACCACAGTAATATCCCACAGGATTCCCATAGAACGCCACAGTAATATCCCACAGGATTCCCATAGAATACCACAGTAATATCCCACAGGAGCCTATAGAACACCACAGTAATATCCCACAAAATTCCCATAGAACACCACAGTAATATCCCACAGGATTCCCATAGAACACCACAGTAATATCCCACAGGAGCCTATAGAACACCACAGTAATATCCCACAGGATTCCCATAGAACACCACAGTAATATCCCACAGGAGCCTATAGAACACCACAGTAATATCCCACAGGATTCCCATAGAACACCACAGTAATATCCCACAGGATTCCCATAGAACACCACAGTAATATCCCACAGGATTCCCATAGAGCACCACAGTAATATCCCACAGGATTCCTATAGAACACCACAGTAATATCCCACAGGATTCCCATAGAACACCACAGTAATATCCCACAGGAGCCCATAGAACACCACAGTAATATCCCACAGGATTCCCATAGAACACCAAAGTAATATCCCACAGGATTCCCATAGAACACCACAGTAATATCCCACAGGATTCCCATAGAACGCCACAGTAATATCCCACAGAATTCCCATAGAATACCACAGTAATATCCCACAGGAGCCTATAGAACACCACAGTAATATCCCACAAAATTCCCATAGAACACCACAGTAATATCCCACAGGATTCCCATAGAACACCACAGTAATATCCCACAGGAGCCTATAGAACACCACAGTAATATCCCACAGGATTCCCATAGAACACCACAGTAATATCCCACAGGAGCCTATAGAACACCACAGTAATATCCCACAGGATTCCCGAAGAACACCACATTAATATCCCACAGGATTCCAATAGAACACCACAGTAATATCCCACAGGATTCCTATAGAACACCACAGTAATATCCCACAGGATTCCCATAGAACACCACAGTAATATCCCACAGGAGCCCATAGAACACCACAGTAATATCCCACAGGATTCCCATAGAACACCACAGTAATATCCCACAGGATTCCCATAGAACACCACAGTAATATCCCACAGGATTCCCATAGAACACCACAGTAATATCCCACAGGATTCCCATAGAATACCACAGTAATATCCCACAGGAGCCTATAGAACACCACAGTAATATCCCACAAAATTCCCATAGAACACCACAGTAATATCCCACAGGATTCCCATAGAACACCACAGTAATATCCCACAGGAGCCTATAGAACACCACAGTAATATCCCACAGGATTCCCATAGAGCACCACAGTAATATCCCACAGGATTCCCATAGAACACCACAGTAATATCCCACAGGATTCCCATAGAACACCACAGTAATATCCCACAGGATTCCCATAGAATACCACAGTAATATCCCACAGGAGCCTATAGAACACCACAGTAATATCCCACAAAATTCCCATAGAACACCACAGTAATATCCCACAGGATTCCCATAGAACACCACAGTAATATCCCACAGGAGCCTATAGAACACCACAGTAATATCCCACAGGATTCCCATAGAACACCACAGTAATATCCCACAGGATTCCCATAGAATACCACAGTAATATCCCACAGGAGCCTATAGAACACCACAGTAATATCCCACAAAATTCCCATAGAACACCACAGTAATATCCCACAGGATTCCCATAGAACACCACAGTAATATCCCACAGGAGCCTATAGAACACCACAGTAATATCCCACAGGATTCCCATAGAACACCACAGTAATATCCCACAGGATTCCCATAGAACACCACAGTAATATCCCACAGGATTCCCATAGAACACCACAGTAATATCCCACAGGAGCCTATAGAACACCACAGTAATATCCCACAGGAGCCCATAGAACACCACAGTAATATCCCACAGGAGCCTATAGAACACCACAGTAATATCCCACAGGAGCCTATAGAACACCACAGTAATATCCCACAGGATTCCCATAGAACACCACAGTAATATCCCACAGGATTCCCATAGAACACCACAGTAATATCCCACAGTAGCCTATAGAACACCACAGTAATATCCCACAGGATTCCCATAGAACACCACAGTAATATCCCACAGGAGCCTATAGAACACCACAGTAATATCCCACAGGATTCCCATAGAGCACCACAGTAATATCCCACAGGATTCCCATAGAACACCACAGTAATATCCCACAGGATTCCCATAGAACACCACAGTAATATCCCACAGGATTCCCATAGAATACCACAGTAATATCCCACAGGAGCCTATAGAACACCACAGTAATATCCCACAAAATTCCCATAGAACACCACAGTAATATCCCACAGGATTCCCATAGAACACCACAGTAATATCCCACAGGAGCCTATAGAACACCACAGTAATATCCCACAGGATTCCCATAGAACACCACAGTAATATCCCACAGGATTCCCATAGAACACCACAGTAATATCCCACAGGATTCCCATAGAATACCACAGTAATATCCCACAGGAGCCTATAGAACACCACAGTAATATCCCACAAAATTCCCATAGAACACCACAGTAATATCCCACAGGATTCCCATAGAACACCACAGTAATATCCCACAGGAGCCTATAGAACACCACAGTAATATCCCACAGGATTCCCATAGAACACCACAGTAATATCCCACAGGATTCCCATAGAACACCACAGTAATATCCCACAGGATTCCCATAGAACACCACAGTAATATCCCACAGGAGCCTATAGAACACCACAGTAATATCCCACAGGAGCCCATAGAACACCACAGTAATATCCCACAGGAGCCTATAGAACACCACAGTAATATCCCACAGGAGCCTATAGAACACCACAGTAATATCCCACAGGATTCCCATAGAACACCACAGTAATATCCCACAGGATTCCCATAGAACACCACAGTAATATCCCACAGTAGCCTATAGAACACCACAGTAATATCCCACAGGATTCCCATAGAACACCACAGTAATATCCCTCAGGAGCCTATAGAACACCACAGTAATATCCCACAGGATTCCCATAGAACACCACAGTAATATCCCACAGGAGCCTATAGAACACCACAGTAATATCCCACAGGAGCCTATAGAACACCACAGTAATATCCCACAGGAGCCTATAGAACACCACAGTAATATCCCACAGGATTCCCATAGAACACCACAGTAATATCCCACAGGAGCCCATAGAACACCACAGTAATATCCCACAGGATTCCCATAGAACACCACAGTAATATACCACAGGATTCCCATAGAACACCACAGTAATATCCCACAGGAGCCTATAGAACACCACAGTAATATCCCACAGGAGTCCCCCCTTCTGTACAAGTTTATTTCTATTTTAAAGAAATAAGGGGAAAAAGTACTTCGTTTAATTCCTTTTTTCTTATCTAGGAAAATTAAAGTATAATTTAATGTTTCTAACAATTTGTTAGAAATTTACTTTATTAAAGCTTGATAACTGCTATAAACTTAAAATATTCTTGTTATACTGATAGACCAAACAGAAGTGCTAGAAGCAAATCTGTCACCTATTTTAGATGTTATATAAATCATTAAATCTTTCTAGGATAACAAAAAGCATACCGAAGATATTTTGGTATAGATTGAACATTATCTTCCTCGAAAGAAAGATGAATCTGAGAATCTAGCCACACTTTAAAAATGTGTGCCAGTGTTTATTTAGAATCCCTTGTATTTTATTAGAAACAGGAACAGTAATTTCACCAGCAGGAAGTAATACAATACAAGTAAGTTTAACACTTCTTTGATTACAGACATTTTAGATCCAAAGTAAGAATCCAAATGAGAAATAATAAGCACTCAGTCACTGATGATTCATTTAAGTCGTGGCTGAAAGCTTCCGCCAGAGGAAGGGTTGCTGGTCCTCTGGCTGGCTTGGTGCTCCTCTCAGTGCTCTGAAGAACTTTGTACTTGGGCATTTTCGCTCTGCTGTGTCAGGCTGCTGGACAGGAGTTGATGCTCACAGCGCCGCTGACCAGGGCTGCTTTACTGAAGCTCACTGGGCGCCCATCAATCATAAAGTGACGGATGCAGCCTGTGAAGGGTCTGCCAGGGGCCAAGTGTGGTGTCAGTAGAGACTCTGAAGAAAGAAAGCAATCAAAGATGGCAATTGAGGCATTCCGAGCCCAGATATTACTTCATGGTAAAAATTGCTCACATCAGGATGATTTACATGTCAAAAATGAGATACAGTTATTTATCAATATTCTTAGGAACATAGTCTGCTTTTGAAGTAATGTGATCATGTGGTAATTATAAAGTTTTGCCATGTTTTTCACAATCAAATTTCTAAGTATGTTTTAGCCGTCTTCCAAGACAGAAATTTGCCAGTTACATGCGAAGCCTCAGCAGTGAATTTTCAGGATCTACCTGTGTACTTTTTGGAGTTACTTTTACCCGAGCCTCATTTATTTTGTGTGTTCTGCTGAGAAGGGGAAAGAAATTTTAGTTTCCATACTATTTTTAGACTTGGTTAATGTTTCTATTTAATTGGTATCATTATTGTTCACCCTTAAGCCTCCACACTTTTGCCAAGCTCATAAAACATAATGAGAAAATAATGAATTCAAATAAACCAAGTTTTAATTTTTCTGAGCTCAGGGTTTAAGAACTATAAATAGGATAGTGATAACCAGCCTAGTCTTTGTGTGGGCGAAGGTGCCCTGCGGTATGCCAGAACTTTCTTATCTTAATTAGAGATCTAGAAGAAGCCTTATGCTTATTAATTGCACAGACACAATTAAATGTGTTGGGATGATAGAAGCAATATAATTTAAAGCAATTTAGAGAGCTTAGAAATATTATGAAATTAAAATCCATTAAGCCAAAGCTTATTATTATGTACAAATAGCTATATGAGCAGGAGCAGATAAAAGATGCAAAGTACTTAGAAATAAGTCAAGAAGGAACATAAAACAACACAGCAAATTAAACATCAAGTTTTCTAAGCAATGTAGATTAAGAATATACAGAAGCTTTGTACTTAAAATAAATAATGGAAATAGCATTTCATATCTAGAGTGATAATTATAAAGTTTTAGATTTGGAAGGGGTCTGAAAGATCAATTCTCCTTTTCTCTATATTAGTATGACTATATATATATTCTTTACGCCTGCTCAGTGTACATTATCAGAATAAAAATGAGCAAACATGAAAGACTATAAGGATAGAAATATCTGTGTCTTCTGCCCATTTCAGAGACTAGTTTTAGAACACGGATTTTGATTCTGCCCCAGCTTACCACTTTTTAGTTTATGGGGTACATCATCTAGAGGAAATAATTCATACAGAAATTTATGGTGTGCATAATTCACGACAGGACTTACTATAGGTAATGACAATAATAAAGTGCAACAGAACCCGAAGGTAATTAATAAAATCAACACATGATTTTAAGAGTGCACTTAAATTCCTCAGTTTGAAAGCTTGGCTATATACAGGATAATTCAGGATTTTCAGGAAAGGAATGAACTGTCAGATCTGTGAGTATGTGTGTGTGTGCACGCGTGCGCGTGTGTGAGTGTGCACATGTGGACTATAGTAACAAAAAAGTTTTTACTTCTAACTTTGACTTTTAAATTATCATACAGTAAAGTTGACTTATTTTGGTGTATACTTCATTAAATTTTAATGAATTAACTTTTTATTAATAGAAATAATGTCACCAGGGTTCTACATGGTATAGAAGAACTGGTTGGGATTCTAAGAGAATTCATTTCATATGGGGGTTTTATTTATGCCTAATTTACTCTAGTTATTCTGTTTCATGCTCCAGTTTCTGATGTGATCTTGGTGGAATTAATCTTGAACAGCTTAAAATGATGTAATGAATGACATCCATCTTAAATTATAATTGCTTTTGTTCTAGGTTTACTGGCATGATCCCTAGAAGGAATTAAAAGCTCTGGGATGGTGGTTAGGCACCCCCTCGCGTGCCAGTTCCTGTGTGCTGGCTCATTACCTAAAATTTGCTATTCTCCCTGGCCAAGTAGCTCAGTTGGTAAGAGCATCGTCCTGATATGCCAAGGTTGCAGGTTCGATCCCCGGTCAGGGAACATATAAGAATCAACCAATGAATGCATAAACAAGTGGAACAACAAGTTGATGGCTCCCCCCCTCTCGAAATCAATAGGAATTAAATATAATTCACTATTCATGATGTCTCAGGCAGGCTGGATTTCTCTTCTGGGGCATCTTGCCCACCCAGTCTGTGGAGCTTAACAACTGTTGTAGTGAGAGATGATAATGCTGAGATCAGAATCTAAAACTAGCAAAAATCAAAGAGACAAATATTTGTTTGTATGCTATAGTAAGTACTTCGGGTGCAAAGTAAAGAACAAATGTAACTCTTATGAGGGAGGGCCAGGCTTGTTTGTCCATCTCCCAGAACCTAGCATGGGGCTTTATAGACTCTTAATAAATGTTCATTGTGTGTTGAATGAAGTCATGTTCCCTGGCAGCAAGGGATGTGCTCCTTATTTCAACAACATTCCGTGGTAAATACTGTAACAGTGGTATGCATAGCCCATTCTAGGGAGAGAGGGGGCATGCCTATGCAAGTAGAATCTAAGCTGAGTCCTAAATGTCAGTAAGGAGTTACACTGGGGGAGGAATAGAAGAAGTTACTTCTTGAAAAGGTACTAGGGGAGGAAAAGAAGAAGAACATTTTCCAGAAACTGAGGCCCTGGGCACCTGGACAAAGGCCTGGAGCAAACAGAGTATCATTGCACACTCAGGAAACTGCAAGTCCCAGAAGGTGGGGAAGACCCCAGAGGCAGGGTTAAGGAGGGGCCAGATGATCAAGGACCGTGTGTGCTATGCTCAACTTGATCCTGTAGGCCCTGGGGAAATTTGAAATATTTTAAACAATAGTGTGATGTCTAGAAAGAAAGCAATGTGAAGAAATATAAGAACTGATGTGACACATCCACATGGTAAGTGCATGAAGTGCCGTGATGGCCTTTGCCAAGATCCCCTTTCAGAATGGAAAGCAAGAGCAGGAGGAGAGGACTCGGGAATGGCGATGGGAAGGGATAGGGACAATAAAGGAGAGGAAGTGTTGCTTTATGGGTGTCCCAAGTATTTTATCAGTAAGTTACTGCCATTGTCAATACTGGTGTTTGAAAATTTTACATTTTATAAAGCAGAGGAAAGTTTAGTTATTACTATGTTGGGAATACCCAAAATTAGATGCACAATTTTACTAGTATCTGTGCTTTCTAGCTCTCTTACTTAAGGCATTATCTGCCTTTATATGGGCCAGTCTAAAATAATTTAGTTAGGAGGCTAGGGAAACTCATGTTGTTTTTCCTTAACCTCCCAACCAAATTCCAGATATAAAAGTTTTGTTATCTTTTTCTTATATCCTTCTCTCCAGCTATCTTGCATTTGGTTTTTCCAAGTTAGTGAAATGTGTGAAAACAAACACATTTAATGAAAGATCATGGTCCCTCCATGCTGTCTCATGGGGTACCAGTCAGAGAAAGACAAGTATCACATGATCTCACTGATAATGAACAAAATAAACTGATGAACAAACTGGATCCAGAAACATAGAAGCATGGAACAGACTGATTAATCTCAGAAGGAAAGGGGGTTGAGGGTGGGGGAATTGAGGAGTGGGGAGAGATTAACCAAAGAACTTATATGCATATATGCATAACCCATGGACACAGACAATGGTGTGGTGAAGGGGGGGTGGGGGCGCAGGTTCGATGTAGGGGCTCAGTGGGAAAAAAAAAGGAACATCTGTAATACCTTAAACAGAGTATTAAAACAGATACAATTAAAAATAAAAGAACACTAAAACAGCTGGGGAAAAAATAGGTCATGGAGCCTGCTTCTGAGGTTTAAAACAAATGTGGGCTGTTCATATGTGTCCTCCTCTCATCATCCTGAATTACACACCATTCTTGGAAGATGACAGCAGCGATGTTACTGATGATGTTTACAGAATTGCAACTGGGAACCTCCCTTAGGAAATGCCACTACATAGGAACAACAGAACTTCAGGTCTCCAGCTTTTCGTGAAATTCAGCCTAATCCTGGACAGCGAGAACTGTGTATTCTCTTCTTTCCTACTAAGTAACTAAAGCAATTATCAGCACACTTTTAGTCCTCCAAGGTTCTCAGATTCTAGAGCAGTATTAGAAAATGAGTTTTCTTTGTGCTAGATAGTGTTTCACTGTGTGTATGTGAGGAGACTTTGTAAAGGGAAAAGAAAAAGATAAACAAATATTGCAGAGGGAGAATAATATCTACTGGTTAGAGTGTTGGGGTATAGTTCTTCGGTGTTACTTCGTTGTGATCCTTGTGTGAGGAGTCACAGGTGTCAGTATGCTTTTTCCCATGAAAGGACATTGTGTATAAAATCCTTAGAGTTATTAGGTGAATTGTGAAAACACTTGGCTCAATTCTCAATACTATAACAGTAATGATGAGAACTTACTGTTTTTCGGATTTGGAACTTGTCCTTTTTAAACAATTCTTACCTGGAACACCTCCAACAAACACAGGCTCCCTGTGATCAACTGGTGTTGGATTCAGGGGTCCAACCACATGGTTCACTTCAGAGTCTACATCCAATTGAACCACATTTGAATCTCTAATAACTAAAATACAAGGCAAAGACTGGTCAAAGATAGCACTGGAGTGATTCATTTTCACATAAACTTATTTATCACAGCAATAGGTTTTATTCAGAATAAATTCCACACTTTCTTTTATATCATTTAAAACATCAATGTCTAACCAAGCAATCATTGTGACATTTTCCTTTGAAAAGGAGGGTATTTAAGATACTCTTTTCATATAGGTATTTAAGAATACTTAAGATACTGCCACATTTTTGCCCCATAAGTTATGCATTATTTAAATAACTCCCCAAGACTATTTTGGCAGCATTCATATTTTCAAATAACATGTGGATTCAATATACATTTTACTTTATTTTATTTTATTTTATTTAATAAATCTTTATTGTTCAGATTATTACAATTGTTTCTCCTTTTTCCCCCGATAGCTCCCCTCCACCCGGTTCCCACCCCACCCTTTGCCCTTATCTCCCCCCACACTGTCCTCATCCATAGGTGTATAATTTTTGTCCAGTCTCTTCCTGCACCCCCATACCCCTTTCCCCCTGAGAATTATCAGTCCACTCCCTTTCTATGCCCCTGATTCTATTATATTCACCAGATTATTCTGTTCCTCAGGTTTTTAATTCACTTGATTTTTAGATTCACTTGTTGATAGATATGTATTTGTTGTTCATAATTTTTCTCTTTACTTTTTTCTTCTTCCTCTTCTTTAAGAATACCTTTCAGCATTTCATATAATCCTGGTTTGGTGGTGATGAACTCCTTTAGCTCCTTTAGCTCCTGTGAAGCTCTTTATCAGCCCTTCCATTCTGAATAATATCTTTGCTGGGTAGAGTAATCTTGGTTGTAGGTTCTTGCTATTCATCACTTTGAATATTTCTTGCCACTCCCGTCTGGCCTGCATAGTTTCTGTTGAGAAATCAGCTGACAATCATATGGGTGCTCCCTTGTAGGTAATTAACTGTTTTTCTCTTGCTGCTTTTAATATTCTCTCTTTGTCTTTTGCTCTTGGCATTTTAATTATGATGTGTCTTGGTGTGGTTCTCTTTGGATTCCTTTTGTTTGGGGTTCTGTGCGCTTCCTGGACTTGTAAGTCTATTTCTTTCACCAGGTGGGGGAAGTTTTCTGTCATTATTTCTTCCAATAGGTTTTCAATATCTTGCTCTCTCTCTTTTTCTGGCACCCCCATAATTCTAATGTTGGTACACTTAAGGTTGTCCCAGAGTCTTCTTACACTACCTTCAACTTTTTGGATTCTTTTTTTCTTTTGTTTTGCTTCTCCGGTTGAGTGTTTTTTGCTTCTTTGTATTTCCAATCTTTGACTTGATTCTTGCATTCCTCTAGTCTGCTGTTGGGTCTCTGTATAATATTTTTTATTTCAGTCAGTGTATGTTTAATTTCTAGTTGGTCCTTTTTCATATCTTTGAGGGTCTCGTTATATTTATCGGCCTTTTCTAGGATATTCTTGAAAAGCCTTATAACTGTGGTTTTGAATTCTATATCCAGTCATTTGTTTTCCTCCATTTCTTTTGTTTGTGATCTGTTTCTTAGTCCCCCCCATTTTTCACTGCTTCCCTGAGTTGGTAGGGTAGCTTTGTGTGCTAGGTTTCCTATATGGCCCAGTGGGTCGGCCTCCCCAGTTAACCTGAGGTGGACACTCTTGGTGCACCCCTTTGTGGACTGTGTGTACAGCCTTGTTATAGTTAAGTCTTGATTGTTGTTGGTATCACTGGGAGGAATTGACCTGCAGGCCACTTGGCTGTGAGGATCAGCTGTGTCTACGCTGGGAGAAGTTCGGTGCTGGAGACAGCCTTATAGGATGAGCCTTGCCAGATTGCAAAAGCCGCTATGCTCAGCTTGGAAGGGGTGGAGTCTCAGGGCGGAGCAGACAGTCTTGGCTTCCCGTCAGTCCTGCCCTTGTGTGTGAGTCTCCAGACCTCTGCCTTCCGCGGTTCCTGAGTTTCCGCCTTACAGTCCAGATTCCCCCCACAAGAGCGTGGGTCCCCAGGGGCTCGCCCGGAACTGTGGCTCAGTGCAGTTGGAACTGGGGTTCAGTGCAGTCAGGAGCTTCCAACTCCCTTCCGCTAGGGATAGCCCGTGGTAACCTCCGCAGTCAGTCTTTGTGCGCACTCGCGCCTCCACACCCCTGCCGCCGTGGCTCCCCTGAGTCTCTGAGTCTCCGAGTCTCCGTGTGCCTTTCTCTCTACCTGACAGTCCAGACTCCCCCGTATGAGCCTGGGTCCTCGGGGTTTCACCCGGAACTGAGGTTCAGTGCAGTCGGAACTGGGGTTCAGTGCAGTCGGGGGCTTCCTTCCCCCTCCCACCAGAGAAAGCCAGCCAGGCACTCTGCCGCCCTTCCTCTCTGCGCACACGTGTCTCCGTACCTCAGCTCTTTGCTGCTCCTTCTCCGTGAGCTTTCCTCTTTCCTTCTAGTTGTAGAATTTCCACTCAGCCAGCTTTCCTGTGGTTCTGGATGGTGTCCGTTCTGTCTTTTAGTTGTAGTTTTGAAATTGTTGTGCCCAATATACATTTTAGTACAATAACATTTGATTCTCTTCTCAACTACTTCTAGACTCTCATTTATCATCTATCCCATCATATAAGTTACAGTCTAAGTTCTGCCCCACATCATCCCACAGGTGGGTGTGTGGACTCACTTTATAAGGAAACCCAGGACACACAGCTCTCCTCACCTGTAATTCTGTGCCATCTGCCATCACAGAGACTCTGCTTGGGAGTTACTGAGGTGGAAAAGTCTCTAATGCCATTGTTGACTTTCACTATGACCTGCAAAAGACCAGGTACCGGTAAATTATATATCTTAATTTAATTTCTCTTCATCGTGATAAAACGAAATTTCTTAACTCACAGGGAAGCAATAGTTTAACAAACATCTATACATGCTTTGTAATTTGAACACAAGGGGTCACTCTGCAATAGGCTATGAAATAGTTTAAACTGAATGCTCTGATAAGAGAGAACAAAATAATGACAGGAGAGATGAGGAAGAGAAATAGTAAGATAACTGAATGAAGTCCTTTACTTTTTAAAGGTGTTAGACAAAGCACTTAGGGTATTGGTAAAGAGCATGGACTTTGGAGCCAAACTGCCTGGGTTGATAGCCCAGTGCTCCCACTTACTCTGTGCCAGTTTTCTCATTTGTAAAACAAGGATGATAATTCCTACCTCACAGAGCTATTGGGGGATTAAATGAGTTAGTCCATATGGAGCATTGAGAATAGTGCTTCACACATAGGAAGCACCATATAAGAACTCATTTTATTATTATATGGTTTAATAGAAGGTATCAGAACTCAAAATCAGTTATATCAAGTTAGAGACACCAATAAAATATGTTGCTTTTTCTTATATTTGAATGATCTCATGGAAGTTCTTTAGTAATATTTTAGAATGAAAGTTGTATTTGTAACAATTTTTAAAATTTCTAGCTTTGAACATAATATCTGTATGTATACATAGATTCTAGATGTTTTAATGTTTGTAGGTTTTGATAGTTGGGTATGTTTGCTGCTTCCATTTATTGTAAAAAGAAAGATCCAATTCTTTTGTTAAAACCCTTTAATTATGTGGTTATTGTTGATCTTTTTTTAAAAACCTGTGTCACATTATCATGGCTCTTTGTTCTAATCAAATCAATTCCCAGCATATAACTAAATTTGAATCTACATATTGCTTGCATCTAAATTTCACGTTATAGCTTCCCTGTTTTTTCCCCCTCCTTAGGAAAGATTGGTGAAATCCATCTGTAAAATAAATCTGCTTATATCTAGAATCCAAGGTCACAGGAGATAGCCCGTTAAAACAATTTTTAACACACTACCTGCCCATTTTTCATGTGAACATTTAGGTACTCCCCGTTGACACTGTGACCGTGAACAAGGGTTCCGGAACTGCTTCTGGGACGGACTTCAAAGGCAATCTCAAACTTCAATCCAATGTTGAAAGACTCATCTATGGAGAGAAATACTAGTAGGTCTCAAGAACAGCAACCTAAATTTTGTAACTATGGTGTCACTTTGTAATAATATATTTTTGTATGTATATTTGAAAGTATAATGCCTTTTTTAGTAGAAAAGTAGAAAGTGGCATTTTTTTTAATGTCAGACACACTGTGGAAAGCTCTGTAGGGAACTGAGATTGTAGTACATCCCTCTTGTGGGGTGTGGGGTGAGGACAGCATGCTGAAAATACGCTATGGCTGTGGGAGCTCAGGGGAGGAGGACCATTTAATATGTCCAAAGTGAGAAAGGAGGAAAGGGTACAATAGGTCCAGAGGCTGGAGTGTTTGGAGAGCACTGTGGAGGCCCATGTGGCAGGATTGTCCTCTTAAGGGGAGGAAGAGGCATGGTGGGAGGGCTCTAGTGTGCAAATATGGAAGTCAGACTTTATTTTGTATTCACTGAATGATAAAGCTGACTTGATGAGATCTGTATTATAAAACAATTTTTAAACAAATAAAGATAGCTTCCACCAGTGCTGCAGAGCATTTTATAGGAAAGAAGTGAAATCAGGAAATGCAGTTAGAAGCTGCTATTGCAGTGATGAAAGAAAATGAATTATTCTTGAGAATAGCTGCGTTCACTCCAAGATACCCATTGCAAACTGGGGCATCTTAGTAATGTTCACTTGATGTGTCTCCTTATAAATCACTTTTTCATTTTTCCTGCTATTAATAGTTAATGTTTATGGACAACATAAATTGCGCTACTTGCTATGCATTTTAAGCTGTCCATGTTTCTGAGATCTTATCACTGAAATTTAATAAAGGGCTGAGAAATGTGAGTGTAGGTGCTTTAGTAGGGAAAAAGAAAAAGAAAGTAATATCATGAGCTAGACAAAGAGAGGAAATATTCCCTCTAGTTACTCTGTTGGACATGGTGGTGGTTTAAAAAGGTCTACTTGGCTGCACTGGAATGTCTTTATTCAGGAGGTGCACAAAGTACCTAAGTGCCTTGAGAGCAGGGAATATGTGGAACATTTTATACCTTTTTCCTATCCTCTTTCCCAACACCTACCGTGGTGCTCACACCTAATGGTTGTGCTAAGGAATGTTTGTTGGAATGTACTGGATGGTGATTATGTGTCGTTGGTTAAGCTTCTATTTATTTTTAGAACTTTTATGTTCCTTCACCTGGCAGAGGGACTGTCAGACTGGAAGCATACAATAAAAACTGTTGAATGAGAGAGAAGGTAACAGCTAAGGAGAATACAAATCCTACATAATAAAAGCCTAATATGCAAATCGACCAGCTGAATCACCAGCAGAATGACTGGTCGCTATGATGTGCACTGACCACCAGGGGGCAGATGCTCAACGCAGGAGCTGCCCCCAGCCCGCAGGCCCCAGGCCAGCCAAGGCGGGTGCCAGCTCCCCCCCCCCCCCCCGCATTTCCCCACTGGTTACCCAGCAGAGGGAGGCAACCAGTGGCGGTGGTGGGGGGTGGGGCCAGCGAGCAGGTGGTGCCAGGCCCACCAAGGCAGGTGCCAGTGGGGGCCCCCCAATTGCCCTGCCGGTCGCCCCACAGATCAGCCCTGGTCACTGGCCAGGCCTATGGACCCTACCGGTGCAAGGATTTCATGCACTGGTCCCCTAGTTCAGAAATAAAATTTCTGAAGGTTAGCACTGTCTGCTGCTGTTGTAGCGCAAGGGGAGGAAGTGGAACTTCCTTTAGTAAGGACAATGGGTCATGCTATGAGGGAGGAGGGTCGAGAGCTGACATGGATCAGATCACAGAGCAGCATGGACAATTCTAAAGGAGCCAAGATGGTCTACATCCAGAGGTTTAGAAGCTGTGGAGAAGCTCTGGTCGGGGAAAGCAAACATGGATGGGCATGGGTTTCTGGTTTGGAGAAGTAGGAAGGGAGAAAGTGGTCCTTGTGGAAAGAGGCCGTTTTCTAGGGCTGAGTGAGTTTGGCATTCTGAAGTTCTAACTAATGGGCCCCAATATCCCTGTTATCCACTCCTAAGAAAGAAGTATTTCATGATTCATGTTTTCAGCATAAATCATTGTTACCTAGAACTGCGTATCCTCCTTCTGTTGAAAAGTATGTTCCTGTTTCCATTGGCCCTTCAAAACAAGGAGTCACGCTAAATGTCTGAGAAGCAGAGGTGATGGAGGCCCCATTGAGCTGGAGATTGCTGAGACAGCCACTGAAACTGTAGACTGAGTTTATCTGAGAGAAGAAGACATTTCTTAAAATCCATTTTCTCAACACTCACAGATGCACCAAAGGGAATAAAAATGTAGGAATTTGAGTCTCGAGAGAAACCAAGTAATTCCTGATTTATCTTAGTTATCTGAATGATAAATAGTTTTCCAGGTAGTTGCTTTTTAACTAGTTCTTTCAAGCTGGAATTTTCCTTGATAATGTCAGCCTGCTGTAGTTAAGTATGAAAATGTTAACATATACCATGACCAAATAAATTATAGTTGTGGTTTTCAAACTGAATATTAGAAATATCCCAGTTTGTTTTCTTCAAGAATGATAGCTATGTCCAAGATCACCTAACACCGATAAGGACTAGCAAAGTTCTTGTTAAATTTACTATGGCTAAATAAACATCAGAAAGTTCAAATTTCTGGCTTCATTGGCTGTTTTTGTGGTTGAATATTTATCATACCACAGGACATGATAACTGCTTTTGAAATCTTTTAAAGAGGTGGTCATAAAATGGGACTACTTACCTAATATTTAATTAAACACAAACCCCTTCTCCCTTTTTTTGTGTTATCCCATATGTTAATGAATCTTAGAAATGTATTAACTGTGTTAAAATCAAATCTATATTTATATATGAAAATTTAGCCCTTTAAAGCAGACACTTTATTATTAAATTGTTTTTTAAAAGTATAATATTTAAAACTTTTAAATTATAAAAATAACATGTTTCTTACTATGCCCTCACTTCTCTCAGGGTAACCATATCCTTGCACATTTACAAATTGTGTGTGTGTGTGTTAAGAAACAAAAATGAGATCATGGTTTACATAATTGTCCAAAAGGTTTTTTTCACTCAATAATACATAATCAAATGACTTCCTTTTTTTTTTTTTTCCCCCATAAAGGTATGGGTACTTGTTGGATAAATAAGAATCTTCTGAAAACATAAATTTGCATTCCAATTTATACCTCTGAAACTTTTTTCATCTCACCTCTGCCTAGAATTAAAAGATCACTTCTGATTTTGTAATGCCAGAGGGTGGCCAACACTCACTCATCTCCAGCCAAACTACCATTTCACTCTGGCCAGTTTCCTAATCACAGAATGAGGGCTGGAGTAAATGAGCTTCCAGATCTAAAGGTCAATGACTCTACCTAGTCACAACCTGGCTTACCTGGACATTTTTCACAGCTCTCCCAGGAGCTACGCCTCCCAAATAAATGGGACCTTTGATTTTCCAGGCAGCTTTGGTAGGAGGGAGACTTTCTTCTAAGACTCGAAGACCATCAATTACCAGTCGGCCACTGCTCTTCTCCCGAATAAATATCACCTGGATGGAGAGAAGGTAAATAGCACATCTCAAGTACATCCCTAGGTGAGGGGAAAGACCATGTTGCCTCCCCTCCCAACTTTCCTATTTCAATACTGTGGGAAATGTGCAGAAATCCTTTAGAAAAAGGGTCCTTCTCCAAAGGTCAGGAGTTTGTCTCTGGCTTTGAGGCTTGATTCAAAGTTACAGGCTTAACTTCTGAATGTAGCATATATTTAGCCGGCTTCTCTATGAAGCTCTTCCAGCTGGCCAGCCTACTTGCTGTCTCCTAAATCTATTGTAATTTATTTTAAGGCAGCTGACAGTGCTTACTCTTTCCATTATAGACAAACTGACTTGCTTCAGTGCTCAGGTAGTTCTCCCTGTTATGTCCTATCTTCCTATCTTCCTACACCCCTCATCTTCCACAGCTTAGTCCAGGAAAGACATTCAGCAATTGTTGAAAATCTAGAATATGAAGGCAGTAGGAAAAACACAAGTGAAAAATCCTTAGACACCAAACTTCAGTGTATGTTGGCCATTGATTCTTTGGTTAAAATAATTGCATTAGAAATTGATTGGTCAAAAATTATACTCAGACTGTATCTCTTTTAAAAGAGTGTGCTTCAGGATTGTTTATAAGAAATTAATAAAAGTTTTTGAAATGGAACTCTGAGCATATAGAATCAAGTTTAAAATAGAAGCTCCTAGAGAAACCAATAGTGGGGCATTAGTGCCAGATCAGACCATTTGCCAGTGGTGAATATTTGCTGAGAATAATATTCTCTGCCTTCAACTTACATCATGCCACAATCCATCATTGTATTTCTCTTGGCTCCTAATCTTCAGTTTCTTGTGGCCAACATTAAACATGAAGACCAAGCGGCCGTGGGCTAGGAATAGAGTCATGAAGTCATTTTCTTCCTGATCGGAGACATAGAAAATCATCCCATGGGAGGAGCGGGTTTTCAGACGAATGGAAAACTGAGACCTGGCAAATGAAAGGAAAAAGGTTGCCACCTGTAAAATGAGACTGAGGGTGACCTCTAACGTCCCAAAGCAATACAGAGTAAGGGAGAATAAATAAGTAGCCATCTCTGTACTCCCAAGCAGCGTTTCTTCTAATGATCCTTTAGCATTATTAATGAAGTATGGATAAGCACGGCTAGTACAAAAATGTAAATCCCTCTCCATTTCCTTATACAACAGGAATACATTCCACATTTAAAGAAGTGTTGTTTCAATTAAAGACCATATCATATCTTGCTTTAAAAATGTGGTTGCAATTAGTTTAGCAAAAATCTGTATGTTGAGGAAGCTTATTCATGTGGACAAAATACATGAATACAGGGAGTGATTAATATGTATATGGAAACTTGCATATGAACAATATGATTTGTGTACTATCTAAAATACAGATGCAATTTTTCCACAGTAAAAATTAATCACATATTAAATATCACATATACTTAATCACAATGAATATCACATATTAAACATAGCCACCAAAGTGTGTAGAAATTAAAAACTTTGTAGAACTTTAGCTCTAGGCCATAGATAAAATACATTTACTAGGCTAACTTCTACATTCTTCCTGAAGGATACAAAATACTGATTTTGCCTATTAAGCAAATAGCAAATTAGAAGTTATTAGACATTTCTTATTGAATGTACTGCCTGTCTAAGAAAAAGAGCTATATGAGACCTATTTAAGAATATTTGGGTGCTAACATTTTATTTTTAAAAATATTTTTATTGATTTCAGAGAGGAAGAAAGAGGGAGAAAGAAATAGAAACTTCAATGATGAGAGAGAATCACTGATTGGCTGCCTCCTGCATGTTCCCTACTGGGGATTGAGCCTGAAACCTGGGCATTTGCCCTGACTGGGAATGGAACCGTGACCTCCTGGTTGATAGGTTAATACTCAACCACTGAGTCACACTGGCCTGGCTTGGGTGCTAACATTTAAAAAGAAACCTTTAATAATACTAAATAGCCTGAAGATTTGTGAAATACCAGGAAGAAATGAGGAGCTTCAGTGATAGCTTGAGGGCCAATAGAGATTATCATCTTTTTCTTATCATCTTCCCTTTCAGTACCACGTGAATCATATTTTTTATCATCAAAATGAATAATAAATAGTGCATGATTTATACTTTCCAATAAATTACATTCTTTGTGACTTTCTTCCCAAAAGTAAGGTGCATAAAACAGCATTATCCTAGGAGTTTGCTGTGTCTTATCAAAAAGAAAAGACAATCAAAGAGAGAAAGATGGGGCAAATTTCAAGGACTCATCTAACCTTGATATCACCTTCTTCCCCCCCCCCCCCACCGTCCCCCCAACAAATTGCTTTCAGATTGTAAGTGGAATGCTTCTGAACGGCTGGAAGGTTGATAAGGAAAGACACTGGAAATACACATATGCAAATAAAGATGAAGGCTGGTCAGGGTATTACATTTCTGGAGGAATAGTATGTTACTTTACTTTTCACCAAAATCTCCTTTTAAGTGTTCAAACTCTTGGCGGCTGTTGGCAGTTCCTCCGTACTGATAGGCGTGCTCTATTGCTCTAGGGCTGTTGGAGAGGTGGCAGTGAGAGCCTCTTGGAGCATTCTTCTCTAGGAATTTCAGGCCAATAGGATCCCTTGAAGGTGCGTCTTTATTTTTCTCTCCCTATAAGAATAGGAAATAAATGATACTAAGGGATAAAAGTGACATACTAATAGCAAAAATTCATTTGTTATTTCCTTATCCAACAACAACAACAATAAAACAAAGTGTGTACTATTTGTGCATTTCTCACTAATGATGTGGTTACTCATGCTTACCACTATAAGCAAATGACAGCAGGAGATGAAGCAGTAACAGCAACAAACAACAATACAGTATTTTAACAAATCCAAAATTCTAGTCTATGATAGTAAAGCAGAGTTAAACTGAAGCTATAAGGATAATGTTCTATCATTTGGTTTTTTTAAAAATTATTTTTAAAAATATGTTTTTATTGATTTCAGAGAGGAAGGGAAATGGAGAGATAGAAACATCAATGATGAGAGAGAATCATCAATCGGCTGCCTCCTGCATGATCCCTAAAAAAAATTGGCAATAAAATAACCTTAGTGTATCAATCAAAAAAATCCACATATTATAGGCAACAATATCACTTTAGCATACACATATTATTATTTACACACGCTGTGCAAAGCGTTAAAATACCTAGCAACATCTTCAAAATATTTAAGAATATTTTTTGGTAATAAGCTATGTAGTAAACGTTTATGGGACAGGAGACAGAACAATTTAAAAAATTACCTGTGCTTTAAAATTGCACTGCTGATTTTAAAATTTAGAGTTGTGAAATTATGGTTATTTAGTCTTACTTTTTGAAGCAAAAGTAAATGCAAATAAATCTGTTCATTCAGGCATTGATTCATTTATTCAAGCAAGTGTTTATTGATTACCTAATAGTTAGAAGTGAAGGAGAAAGAAATCAATGTTTCTGTAAACCTTCCATGGGCAGTGGTGTGTGGTGGGGAATAGAAAGGTGAGTGAGAAATGGTTCCTGTATTTTAAGAAACTGAAAATCTATTTGAAGAATGGGTATATAAATAGCAAATTGGAAGACAGGTTGTTACCAGATAGAAAGAACCTTAGATGACTTGCTGGAGTTTGGGGTTTTATTTTTTAAGTGGTGGGGAGCCCCATAGATTTTAAAAGTGGGAGTGGTGTGAGTTGACCCACTTAGGAAGAAAGCTTGCCACAAAGGAAGGGCAGAGAGGAGAGGAAATGTTTGTAGTGGAGAGAACTGGAAAACACAGCAAGTCAGGATGAGATCCAGGGGAAAAAATCCTGGTTCCAGATTATTGAATGAACTCACACCTTTAGTTTTCACCCCTCCCTAATTCCCATTGAAATATCAAAAGAACTATACACATTAAAATATATCCATCATAGTCCTAAAATCTAGGAGGGTTTCTACTAGAAGAACAAAGCAGTGTAAAAATTTCCAGGAAATATTTCTTGGAGATATCATAAGATTAATGGTTTGATATCTCAGTCTGGTTCTGGCCCTGGAGAATCTAAGGGTGGTAGTTAGATTAGGGAAAGTGGGGTGGTGCTTGGAGACTCACCCTCCTAAAGAAAAACCCACCTGGTCCCACGGTCCCCTCTTCCCTTCCTCGTAGTAGTCAGGACTCAGAACCTGGGTCATGGGTACAGAAGCTAGGTTTTTCTCTTGGTGGAGGAAATATGTGTAGTTACCAATGTTCTTGTGGCCCAGGTCCTCATCATCCCAGTCATGAGTGGGCAGAATGGGATGGAGTGGGGCTTCCTGGAAACTTTCCCTCTAACATATCTTGGGAAACTTCCCCAAACTCCATGTTGTATTCCAACCTCAGTGGAGCAGCATGCCTTATAATGGGACATATGATCACTTTTGTCTCATCGGAGGTGGGGGTGAGAGGTGGGTGGGGGGATTGGGAATTTTCTCCAATCCTGGCTATTCCTCATTCTCTCCATTTCTACGGAGATGATCTCACTCTTTCTCAGTCAGTGCATCCACTTAACTATGGGAAGAGCAACAGTGAATTAGATCACAGGGGTTCAGCAAAGTGGGAGGTTACTGGACCACGACAGTCTCAATTCATCAGCCCTGCCTTTCTCTGCTTCAACGTGGGAATATATGGACTAGGATCTGACTCTTGTAAAAAGAGAAGTTATAATTTAATCAATTACTTCATTACCATATAATAGAGACTCAGCTTATTATTTAAAATGCCTATGTGTGTGGGGATTCTCCCTGAACCCCATTAGACTCTGGCTTTATGCATGTAATTTATTTTTCTGAGGGTCTATTAGTTGCAATCCAATTGGTGGTACCAATTTCAACTTAGCAAGATTATTTTGTTTCAGATAACAGCCAAACTAGTTAAGGCACTTAAGAAAAAGAGGGGAATGTGTTACAAAGCTATGGTAGTATCTTGAGAACACAATCCAAGGGAAGGTAGTAGAGTGGGTCCTACCAGGGGCAAGAATCTAGGAATTAGAAAGCTAGGAAAAATCAAGGCACTCCTTTCCTGGATGATTCGGGTATTTCAGCTTTGTTTTTCTCAGAGTGTCTGTTATCATTCTTCTTTCTCTGCAGGGCAGCTTTCTGCCTTTTTCTCTTCTTTATTTGTGCATGATTAACACAGAGCTCTTAGGTTTACGTGTTTTCTAGTCAATGACAAGCCCAGAGGAGTCTCTTTGGGTTCTGAGTTTCCAAGAAGAAAACATGATGGTTCAGCTGAGTTGACATGATCTACCCTGGTCCAATCATCTATATCAAAGTAGATGAAGTCACAAACCTAAAATTTATTGGGACCCCGATAGGGATGGAATCAGTTCTTAGAGAAGGGCGTAGTTGGCCAGATTATCTAGAATGTCTATTACAATGTAGAGAAGGTTTATTATCACATTAAACACCAAATGAGGAGATACTTTCCCAATTAAATTTGAAAACATAAATATCACAAAAAAATTTCAGGCTGGAACATAGTGGTAAGATAGGTACCCTTATATACTCAAGAGAAAATATAAAATAACTTTTACCTTTTGGAAAGTAATTTGTTTTGATCCAATAATTCTGCCTCTATATCCTAAAAAGTTATTCAGTAATATGATTATGGATTAATGTACTGTGATCTTCATCTATAAAAGAGAAGAAACTGGAAACAACTGAGAGTCTATTTGTGGTTAAATTAATTATAATAAATGCATAAAATGGAATATTAGGAAGTTATTGTGAAAATAAATTATTATGAGCCCTAATTGCTATGATTCAGCCTTGATGAAAACTTAAACCTGAGGTCACAAGTTTTTCTTGGTAGCTATTTAAGGAGCTTTTGATAAAAGGGAAAATATAAGAGAAGATTAGCAAACACTGACATTCTAATTATTAAAAAATATAAGTGAAATCTATAGTGATTTTGTGTCTTATTACAAAATTGAGTTTCTAAGACTTTTTACTGTAAAGACTAAGATGTTATTATAATATTGAAAAGTTTGCGTTAATAGTTCCAATAGCAACTGTTGATTGTAACCTTGAGACTATGAATGTTTGTGTAGGAAATTACATTTGATAGACAGCTTCATCCAGAAAACTGTATTCATTTAAGGGATAAACTGTGTTTGCTTTAGAAGGTTGATCTTCCTCATCAACCTATGACATTAACCTGCTGTTTACGATCACCAGACAGTGTTCAAGTCCCAGCTAAAAAATTCTCGGGATAAATCTTTTAGTATCAGTATATAAAGGTGACAGTAAGATTTCATCAGAATTTAATAATCTCCTCTGAAAAAATTCTTCAAAGTATCCCCTAGCAAAATCCTTCATAAAAATAAATGAAATTATTTCTCTGCCTGAATCACTTTAAAAAGTCTTCCATGTGAAATTCAGGAAGGAATCCTGAAAAACTTCTAAGATTTGATTATACTAATACATGAACAAAATTATTAACATTGATAAAGAAATCATGTGTGAACAAAGGGAAGTTTCATGGGGATTCTAAAAAGTGTTCTATTATAAGCTGAACTATATGGTCAGTGAAAAACCAAGATATAATGGGCAGTGAAAAACCATCCGAAGTGAGAAGCTGGGGGGGTGCTTCCCTCTGCTGATAGTTCAAAAGCCAGCCTTGGAAGGAAATCACTTCTTCCCCTGCAAAGATGCTAAACCTCACTGGCATTCAAGAACATGTAAACCACAATCAGATGCCAACTTTGTCCATTAAATTTACTAAATTATAAAAATGTATCCATATCCAGTGTTAGCAATTGTGAGGAACAATAGGTTTTTTCAAATGTTATTTGTGAGACTCTAAGTCAGTATTACAAATGCACATTCCCTTAATATAAACAATTCCATCTTTAGGAATTGACCTCCAGAAACACTCTGAGACTTTATAGAAATACTAGAGGCCTGGTGCACAAAATTCGTGCAGGGGCGAGGGTTGTGTCCCTCAGCCCAGCCTGCACCTTCTCCAATCTGGGACATCCCTCTTGTAATCCCTGACCGCTGGCTCCTAACCACTCACCTGCCTTCCTGCCTGATCGCCCCTAACCACCTCTGCCTCGGCCCTGCCACCATGGCTTTGTCTGGAAGGACATCCAGAAGACATCAGGTCTATCCGGTCTAATTAGCATATTACCCTTTTATTAGTATAAATAACAGCTCATGTTTACCGAATGATTACTCCATGCCAGGCACTGTGTTAAGAGCATTTCATGCATCAACTCATTTAATCCTTATAACAACTCTATGATGCAGATTTTTAAATATTGATTGAACACCTATTATGTGCATTGCTCTAGGCTCTTAGGATAAATCAATGAACAAAACAAGAGCTTGTATTCTAGCAGAGGAGACAGACAATAAACAATAACATCTCTGGCTGCGGCTTCGTGAGGAGCTGCCGCCAGGTCTGCCCATCTGCAATGGATGATCGTGTGGAACTGCTCCAGCTTCTGATCAAGAGGAACCAGCAGGCGTACAGCACCGAACCCAATAACCTGAAGGCCGGCAACTCCTTTTGCTACAACGGGCTGATTCACCGCAAGACGATGGGCGTGGAGCCAGCTCCCACGGCTAAGGTGTGGTGGTCATCATGAAGCGGAGATCCGGCCAGCGACAGCCGGCCACCTCCTAGGTGCAGACCTTCATCAACAAGAACGCCCAGGCCACCCTGAGCAGCATCCGGCACATGATCCACAAGAACAGGTACTGCCCGCATCTGCGTAGGGCAGCCCTCCGCAGGGCGAGCGCCATCCAGCGCAGCCAGAAGCCCGTGATGGTGAAGAGGAAGCGGCCCGCCCATCAAGAGATCCTGAGCACCCCTTTCCCTAAAGCAATAAAGGTATCAGCCAGCTCTCCTACAAACAAACAAACAAACAAACAAACACCCCCATAATAAATAAAGTATATAATCAAATAAAATGTGACAAATGCTATGGGAAAAAGAACTAGAAAAAGGAGACCAGTAGTACTGTGGAAGGCAGGAGGAAGGCTGTGGTATAAAGTGGGCCTCAGTGAGCACATGTGAGTTGAGTGGCCCTCTAGAAAGAGGAGGAGGAGGTATCTGTGCTGATACTGGGGGAAGAGTGGTCTAGGCAGAAGGACAGCTGAAGTAAAGCCCATAAGGCTGGAGTGTCCATAGTCCATTCTAGGAATAGCCAGGAGGTCAGTGTGGGAAGAAGAGCTAGTGAGGAAAGGGGCCTGGGTAATATGAGGCCTCTTATGACATTGTGGGAACGTGGGCTTTTGTTCTGAGTACAGCTGGGGTCCACTCTGAGCAGAGGAGTGACATAATATGACTTACATAAGGTGTTCCAAAAAATGTATACACACTTTGAATGATTATAAAAGTCAGTGTTTATTAACATACAGTTCATTTTCAGACTTTAAAAGAATCCGCAGAAATGAATACTTTTGTCAACGCCTGTTTTCAAACTGATGACTGTTCTGGTCCAGGCACTGCTGATAACTCAAAGCAATGGAAGCGCAAACGTTAAGAATCATTTTGTTTGGTATTTGTGCACCCTCAATCCGTCAGCTGTTGCTGGTTTTGTGCCGTAAATTTTATCGTTTATGTATCCCCATAAAAAAGTCTAGTGGATTAATTTTCTTTGTTCAAAGCTTAGTCTGGCTTCACCCATTATTTCAAATCAGTTAAACCTGAAAAGGAGTGAAAATTAAGTGAGTTATATCACCTTATAAATACAGGGTATCCCAAAAAGTGTATACACACTTTGAATAATTATAAAGGCAGTGCTTGTACTACAACTGTGTTTTCAAATTCCCAGTAGCATTTTAGGACGAATTTCATTTGTTCAAAACTTAATCTGGCGGAAAAGAAAGAAACATCAATTGAGCTATCAGCTGTGAAAGTGTGTACACATGTTTTGGGATATGCTGTGTTTATAAGCATCTGGCCCTTGTATTGAGAAGAAAAGCAGGGAGGCCTGTTAAGAGGCTATTGCCATAATACAGATGTGAGATGACGGTGGCTTGGACCAGGAGGGAACATTGGAACCTGAGCTTATTGTGAAAATCGGACCAGGAAGGTGTGGGCAGTGGGTGGTAAAGGTTGGACTAAAAGAATGAGAAAGAGAAGTAGCCAGAGAATGCCATGGAAGAACTCAAGGTTCGATGATGGAGCAGCCCTGGTTGATGCCACAGATCAATTATACACGTGAGTGGTTGAAGTGAAGGTCAAGGATCGAGGGGGAAACAAGGGTAAGGTCAGAAACTTTAACAATTTCCGTGATTGTGACAAAAGCCTGCCATTGTTACACAAAAGCAAATGATACTAGAGAATAGTAGTACTAATAATATGATATGTACATATCAATTGTTAAGCATGGAGCAATTTTAACCACGCTAGTGAAAAGTAGTTGGGAGTATGAGTGAAAGCTGATTCAAACTGTTTCTTTAGGAACAAGAATTGAGGCTACAAAGCCAGTGAGTTGGAATATCTGCTACTACAAGAACCTTATCTTTGTATAGTTGCAAATTAGAGTAAATCCTACAAAGCATCAGTGTCTAAAGTTGCATGCGTGGAATATTAGGGCATTCGGGAACTTGGCACAGCATTATCTTTTACCTTTCTATTCTGACTTGTTTTAGGCTTTGAGGAATTTTTTCCTTTTTTGTGAAGGAGCAACAATGGTGAATTTTCAATGGGACACTCATAAAGGGAAGTGTGGACCTTTTCAGAATACCGCTGGAAATCTTCGACCTCCACATCTCTGTCCAACCTGTGTTTGTAACAAAGGGGAAAAAAAAACCTTAAAAATGTTGTTCAGAATTACATAATGAAAACTACGCAAGTCAGAGACATGAGCACTTAAAACAATTTTTGTGTGTGTGATGGATCTGTATCCATCAACCACTACTTTAATCAGAATATTTAAAATGATCATTTAACCAATTAATTAATAACTTCCTGCCTGGTACCAGCACATTCTGGCAGATGAACATTGTTTCCCTCACCACACTCTGGATGACTGGAGCCGCCTCTGAATTACTCAATCTGTGTCAAATTCCTTCCTTGCTCGTTCTTGTACTCAGGGAGCCCTCATTGTCTTTGTTAAGGACCTAGATTAATGGCTTTGTTTAAAGTCAGGCATTAAATTAAGAACACTTTCTTAAACCTGTAACAAGGATTTGGGTATATTTCTCTGTACTCTATCATTAATAAGATGTACAGAAATAATCACATCTAATATTTATAGCTTGCTGTATGCCAGGTGCTTTATGCCCATTATCTCATTTAATCCTCATAACAAGCATACCAGGCGGGCACTATTATCATCTGAATTTGCAGGTGAATAAAAAAGGCTTACTTGGCCAAAGTCATACAGAAATTAAAGGGCTAGAAAAGCTAACTACAAAGCCAAGTATGTCAGTTGCTCAAGCATATACAAGTTTCTATGTCTACCCTATGCCTCTGATAAATTTCATATTCTGTTTGAATAATGCAAATATTTTCATTATTGACTTGATCTTCTTTATTAACCATGTAGGTTTATAGAAAATAAAAATATTATACCTGGTAAAGTAGGCATTGCTTATACAGCCGGTAAAATTAGCATACTGGGGACTGATGGGTGAGCCGCCGAAGTAAAACTTCTTTTCATCTACATGTGTGTGTTCCGCTTTCCCTTTGGTAGGATTCTTACTCCCAAGTCTGCTTTTATCTACTACCAGTTCATATCTGCAAGAGAAAAAGCATCTTTACAGAGCTAACATTCTACCCCTAGTGCCATTCTAGGTCGCAGGTTTTCTCAGGGAATTGAAATGAGACATCTGGTCAATAAAAAGACAATAGCTTCCCAGATTCTTTATGAGGCCTAGGATAAAACGACTGAATGTTTCCATACACAGAAAAGGCCCTCCAAACCAGGATTAGAATTTAAACTCATAAAAGCAGGAGGTTAAGATGACTAGTCATCAGCACTGTTTTGTTGTTGTTTGCTTGTTTTTCCTTTTGGTGAAAAAAAGATCAGGATCTACCTTCCTATGGTAATCATTTACACATGCTTGTGGGAGATCATTTTCATTGTAAAGCCCATTGAATGGTTTTGGTCCTGATTGGACATGGGGTCCTGAAAAGACCTATTAATGTTTTCCTTTGATGGAGGGCTCCATGGAAGTGGACACAGAATAGGAGCAGTCTACAACAGAGGTTCATGTCTTATCCCAGAAAGCTTCTTATTGTGGAAAAGAAATTCAGTATCACATATTTTAAAGACAAAGTTAGAGATTTTAAAATGGGGCCATAAGTATTCCATTCTCCACCGCCAAATGTCAAACTAAATGAAACCAACATTTGCTGAGCTCCTTTATGCAGGACACTGCTCTCCACTGAATCAGGCACTTTCCTCAAGGACATTATAGTTGATGGTTTTGTTTGTTTGTTTGTCTTATTTTTATTGTTGAGAGCATTGCAGATGTCCCCCATTTTCCTCCTTTGCCCCCCTCCATGCAGCTCCCCCGCTACCCCAGGCATTCACTGTACTGTTGTCTGTGTCCAGGGGCTATGAATGTATGTATATAAATTCTTTGGTTAATCTCTTCCCACCCACCCTATCTTCCTTCTGAGATCTGTCAGTCTGTCCCATGCTTCTATGTCCAGCCTATTTTTACTGGGGGGTGGGGGGTGTTATATTTTTGTTAAGTAATTTCATAGTGACTTATTTTGCATGTCTTGAAAATTAAGAGCAATTTTTTTTTTAAAAAAAGAAAGCAAGTATCTCCTTCCATCATTTTTTTAAACACTAGAAAAGCAATAGAATAGCCAATTATTCATAGTGGTCAATTGGCAGAATCATGCCCGACAAATAAGGCCATCGCATGGAAAGGATATATCGAGAGGACCTGTACCTTGCAGGGGAGACAGAGGTGATGATGAAGTGAGACAGCCCGTCATTGTACTGCTTATCTGCTGATTGCACCTTGATTCCCTTTACGTTCATGATCACAGTGCCATTATCCAACGAAATGGAGAACACATCTGACTGAAATGCAAGTACAAGTTTTTAAGTAGGGAGCCAGGTATCCAAAAGAACATGTTTTTAACATTTACTTAATGTTATTGCTTAAAGGAACATCCAGTATGAAGGAAGTTTGCTTGTAAAATACTTTCTATGAATAAAAATAAAAACAAAATACCTGATTGCTTATATTGGTGTTGCCTATAAAATTAGACACGTTTCAATGAAAAAATAAATCTCCTATATACACATTTAGAACTAAACCTTCTGGTGATTCTGTCATGTTGAGTGTTGCCTACTCTATCATGTCTCCCTTTAATCCCTTTTGAAAGGGCAATATATGAATCCCTTTGGGAATGTGGCTAGATTACCAGGCAAAAGTTAATTTGCCAGTTTGGCCTCTTAAATATTTCACTTTTCATCTACAGATGCAGAAGAGAAATTTTAAATAAAAGCAGGTTAACATCTCTTTTTCTGAATTTGCTTATCATTTGTCTTAAAATATTGGCAAAATGATAATCTTGCTTCTCTCCCCTTATATGGGCACCAAACTCTACAGTTAGCCCAGCACATACTAGATAGAAACATTGATGAGAAAGAAACATCAACATCTATCCTCTGCCTCCTGCATGCCCCCTACTGGGGATGGAGCCCAAAACCCAGGCATGTACCCTGACCAGGAATCTGTACCCTGACCAGGAATCTAACCATGACTTTCTGGTTCATGGATCAATGCTCAACCACTGAGCCACACCAGCCCGGGCTTAAACAAGATGTCTTTAAGCTGAGCTCAAGTGTTCTGCAGCAAATACACGAAGAGAAAATTATGTTCTTTATGCTATTTTATAAGTTAAATCACACATATGTTTATTCTTAACACACAGTGGTTCTTAACATTTTTTATGCCATGGACTCCTTTGGCAGTTTGGTGACATATATGGACCCATTCATAAAATAATGTTTTAATATGCATACAACCAAATGTATAGGAACACAACGGAAACCAATTACATTGAAAACAGTTTCAAAATATTGAAACAATAAATCTGTGATATAGTAATATATATACTTCTTTATTAAGGCATTAAATAATAAAATCTAGTAGCAGATCTAATAACTACTGTAATTTAGAAGTAGCAATTAGCAAAATTAATATTTTGAGATATCTGTGACAACTTAAAGTGTGAAATGAAAAATACTTGTCATTTCTATTAATGAAAAAGTTACAGGTACTACTAATATTATTGTGATTTGTTGCCCACATTTACAATGGGAGAAAATGCTAAATTTTAGTTAGATAAATAAAGATGTAATTTTCCCCCACCCAAGTCTATAGACTTCCTGAAGTCTTCTCATTAACCCTTGAGGAGTGGGCCTATGAATCCCAGATTAAGAACCTCTGATGTACAATATATATAATCTATATACAAAAGTAATAATACAAATCGACTGAACGGCAGAACAACCAGAACGACTGCTCCACCAGTCACTATGAGGCACACTGACCACCTCTCGGTCTCTTCCCCCAGCCGTCAGGCTCCGATCACCCGACAGCAAATGGAGAACTGGGGGTGGGTGGCAGCAGGGGGCAGGGCCGGCTGTGGCAGCCGGGGAAGATGGCCCTGATCGCAAGCCAGGCCTAGGGACTGTACCCCTGCATGAATTTTGTGTGCCAGGCCTCTAGTATTTTACAAAGTGTCTGAAATGGGTAATTCTGTGTGAGTACATGTAAGTCAAAATTGAAAATCACTACTAACATGCTTAACAGTATTTCTAATAGACAAAACAATTATCATAAAGAAATTTCCTCAGGAAAAAACCAAATACATACCCCTGAAGCATAATAGAATAGTAATCCGTTTGGCTGTAATGTCTGGAAATTAAAGCCTCCTTCAAAGCCATCAAAGAAAGATATTTTCTGAGTTGAAGCAATGAAACTCTGTCCATTGAAATATGCTCGGCGAGATATCTGTGTGCCCAAACAGTAAATTTAGTGTTTCTAATAATTATCAAAGCTTAAATGAATTTCTCACACACCAAAGGTCTAGTTTCTATATTAATAGTTTTTTTTTTTTTAAACTTCTGGTTTGTACTGGAATTCAGGCGTATTAACCTTCCCTCTGTGGGCCTCTAACAGGTGGGGTTTCAACGTCTTCCCTTCCTCTGCCCTGAGTAGTAACAGTGCTCTCACAGCCTCTCTGGGCTTTGGAAGCTACACTGACAGAAAGCTGAGCCAACCGGACAAGTCCCAGAGGCACCCCACGAGCCTTCCTGGCTTAATGAGTCCTAGAATTACAAGGAAGCTGAAAAGAGCTGTATAGCTTTTGCGAGTGATAAGTGTTGTTTTTATTTATTATTATTAAAAAGCTTTTGATTGATTGGTACTTACAAGAGAGTCTTCTGGGCATCCGTAACCAACTCCCAGGGTTTCTGTCTGCTCTAATAAATTGAAGTCTTTCTTTTGGAACTGGAAACCCTTCATGCATCCCCTGAAGTTGATATCTAGGGGGAGGTGTGCTCTTAGAGTCCTGGGAAAGAAAATTAGTCTTCACTAATATAGCCCTGATGATGATGCCACCCTACATATATAGGTGATGCAATTTAATAGTATTTATAATAATTTATAACTAACATTTAAAGATAAGAAATGGTCAATTCTTGCCCATCCAGTGTGCCTTAGTGGTTAAGCGTTGACCTATGAACCAGGAGGTCACAGTTTGAGTCTCCTTCAGGGCACATGCCTGGGTTGTGGGCTTGATCCCCAGTAGGGGGCATGCAGGAGGCAGCTGATCAATGATTCTCTCTCATCACTGATGTTTCTATCTCTCTCTCCCACTCCCTTCTTCTCTGAAATCAATAAAACTATATTTGAAAAAAAGGTCAATTCTTGGCAATTTCACATGTAAGCTATAAGAGTAAACTAAGAAACATTAATTTCTTATGTCATAACCGGTTAAGTTAGGAAGAAAACCCAGTCTTCAGCCTTCCACTAATCCACATGGGTCATAAACTTATCTTCTTGGCTTTATTTGCAACACACTATAATCAGCTAAGGCTAGTGTGAATGTTAGGCATTGGGATCATTAGGAGAGTAAGAAATCCTTTATCTTTAAGATCAGGGCTGGCATTTTTCTCAGTGCTGTAGTCCTACCACCTACACCATGCCCAGTATATAGGAGTGCCCAAGAACATGTCATCGGATATTGAATGGATATGAAGTTAGTTTTGATCAAGTTATAATGCCTTCAGTGTACTTTAGATGAACACTAGCCAAACGAAGGGGTAATAGTTCTCTGTATTGTGCTCTGACAAGACCACACTGGGAAGGCCGTACTGATGGACAGACTGAGGTGCACGTAGTGGTAAGCATGGTGGTTAAAGGTCCAATGTGGCATGGTTGGAGGACTGAAGAGGCTATTTATTTAGAAAAGGAAGCTTGGGGAGCCTTTGAAAAACGTGAAGCATTGTGATATGGAAGGGGAATGGCACTAGTTGTGATTCAAAATAAGGAAAAGCTATAAAATTTGAAGTCATTATTTTTTTTTTTAAATTTAGAGGTAACCATAGATTTATTCAAAGAGAGGTTTGAAGGAAGGGTTTTATTCTGTTTTTAATATTATATTGTGGCCTTATCTCAGAGCATTCAGAATTTCTGGAGAGTGGTCATGGACAAGGGTGTTTATAAAAGCTCTTTAGGTTATTTGAATGAGAACCAGTGCTGAGAACCACTGGACTAAAATATGTCTCTCAGTCTTAAAGGTCTCTGATGCTATGGATTGATCATAATAAGAGACAGTGATTTTTTTTCAAATTGTACCCTGAAGAACTTTATGTATGTAAACCACTCCTCAACAATTAATTATTTTAAAATATAGCTCATGGGGATATAAATATTCATATGGGCTAAAACAATTCATGTGGGATATAACAATAAAATTCAATAACAACCAAAGGCCAAGTTCCTTAAGATGCTAAATATTTCCCAAAGATCCGGAATTATAAACACTGTGAAGTAATCCTTTAAGTCCTTGTTTTGAAAATGTGATTGTTTTGGATCTACGCCATCTTACCTAAATCTGAGACCCTAAAATATTGTTAGGGGAAGAAATGATTGCAAAGTCATTCTCCACAGAACAGCATATACGATTTAAAAATCTCATTTCACTGCTTAGAGAGGTTGGAGTTGGTGATGGGCAGTCTACATTTCAGCGCTTGAGGTATGTGACCTGGTCGGCAGCTGCGGGCGGGGCCTGCATCACTGCTGGTCAGTGTGATCAGGCTCTTTTCGCGGGTGGAGGGACCACGCGCTGTGCGCAATGGAAAGGAGCCCTGCTGTCCTGACTTCGCGGGGAGAAAACTTTCCAGAAAGTTGCCAGGAAATGTAGGATTCGTAATAAAGTACAGAAGTTCAAGGTTCCTTTTCTCACCAGGAGGCAAAGGCAGAGCCTTGGGAGCTTGTTTTCTGAGTTCCTTTCCCTAAGGTCCCTGCTCTCCCGCACGGGGCTCCGCAGGCAGGCGGCAGGCAGGCCGGTGTCTGAGACCCGGCCAGGGAAGCGTGCTGCTGGCGGGTGGACACCGCGGGGACCGTCCGCATCCCAAACCGCGAGCTCAGAGCCACTGGCCACCAAAAGGGCACTTCCTCGTAGCCTCCAGCCCTCCGGGGATTTTCCTACAAAAGTACTGTTTTGCTTCTATTCTCGGTATTATTTTAGTCCAAGTGTCACGTTTCTTACGTCTCTATTTGCTACCGGTATTTTGACACTCAGAAATCAAAGGAGAGAAAATTTAAACGTCCTGATTGTCGTGTGTAGTGAAGACATTACTGCATCATCACCATCATCACCAGGTGGAGGAACAATTAAACGATAGGAAACCCCTGCAGTAGCGGGCTTGGCAAGGCGGAGAGCAGGGCGGCCATCTCCGTCTGACTGAGCAATGCAGCGGCGTCACGGTGCCCCTTTTCTGACGGAAAACAGGTAACCCGCAACCGGAGGGTGACCCGACACCCCGCAGCAGGTGCACTCACTCCTAATGGGCAAGACCGGCGCTTTCTCAAAGCACTCCCCGTGGAAAGGAAATAATCGGATCAAGTTGGCTGGCTGGGGGATGAGCGGGGAGGAAGGCTGGGCCGGGGTGGGCGCCGTCAGTGATGGTGATGGTGATGGTGATGGTGATGGTGATGGTGATGGTGGTGATGGCGGTGACAGCGGCGGTGGTGACGGCGGCCAGCTCCTCTCCCTTCTCCAGCTCTGCCTGTCCTCTCTGCCGCTCGCCCCGTCGCCCACTGCCCGAGACAAAGGCGACACCGGCTGCCGAGCTGTGGCTCCAGGGACCAGGGTACCGCCCCTCCGAATTTTTTTACATATTAGAATAGCTTCATTATACATAATTCACAAACCCTCAGATAAGCTTAAAAATTTTTCTAAAATTGATTTCAGAGAGGAAGGGAGCGGAAGAGAGAGGTAGAAACATCTATGATGAGAGAGAATCATTGATCGGCTGCCTCCTGCACGCCCCCTACTGGGGGTTGAGCCTGCAACCCAGGCATGTGCCCTTGACTGGAATTGAACCCGAGACCTTTGAGTCCTCAGGCCAATGCTCTATCCACTGAGCCAAACCAGCTAGGGCAAGCTTAACATTTTTACCCTCAGATGCTATTTGAGAATTCAAATAAGTTTAAATTAAGACTAAAACAAGAGTATCAGGACATAATTAAAGAAACCTGTAGATCACATCTAGTAGATACTAATTTAAGGGGGTCATGAGGACTGGCTGCAGGGGGTCCAAAATTGCATAAACGTGTGTGCGTGTGCCTGTGCACGTGTAGAAGTACCAAGCGGGGGGGGGGGGGGGGGGGGGGACTTAAACCTTTACTAGATCTATTCCTGGGTGTTGCATACTCAGCCCAATGCATTGTTAGGAACAAATAACCACTTAACAAAGAAAACTTACCTGGATTGTAAGATTTCTGGGGGAGCCCCTCCAATGTATATGTCTGTAAAAGGTATTTTCATCTTTTCATTGTCCATGCTTTTGACATGTCGTCTGTTAACTACCAAAATCATTTTCTTATCATTGTGGTAAATGATTGAAATCTGGGAGAAATAATATGTAGTAAATCTTGGTCACTGTTTAACAATCAACTTTTGGAAGATGACAGTATTGTAGTTATTCTGGTTAAAAAAATTGAACTTCCATGTTCTTATGCTTGTTCACAAAATGGGGAATATATTTTCCTTTCTTACTCATAGACATGAAAGCTCTTACAGATAAATGCAGAAGTTCACATTTCCTGGAGGATTTCCTTGTGGAGAAGGAGCTAGCCCAGGAAAAACCTGTCCTGAGACCGATTTGTTTATGTGACCCCTTTGAGGAGATTTAGGAAACAGGTACTTTCTGGACCCTAGACTGCATGTTACCAGGTGTTATTTTTTGGTAACATAGTGAGAAGCCTTAATAAATCTGTGAAAATGCTATACAGAGAAATAGTTAAAATAATCTTTTTTTTAAAAAAATCATCCTCATGAAGGCTATGGAATTTTAACTGAAAAGACACAGCCTCTTACTCTCTGTATTTTGCTTCAAAGTTATTGTGCCTTTTTTACATTCTATTAAATTGTAGATTTAAAGTCACTTTTAATAAAAACAGATGAAGCGTGTTATCAGTCTGCTGAACATCTATTTCAAGACTAAAGAGCATTCTTTGTGGGTTCTCTTTATGTGGAATCTGAGTTAGTATTTTCTTTTTTTTTATTAAGGTATTATATGTGTACATATCTTACCATTGCTGCCCCCCCCCACCACCACTCCCATACATGCCCTCACCCCCCAATGTTTTGCATCCATTGGTTATTCTTTTATGCATGCATATAAGTCCTTCGGTTGACCTCTTATTTCCTGAGTTAGTATTTTCTAAGTACTGGATAAGTGATTTAAAAGGAGATCCTCTATTTACTTATATCTATTCTTTTTTACATTTACTGGGCCTCAAAGGATAAGTAAACAAATGGCTGTATATTACTCCTGGCATTTTCTCTAGAAGGATTCTATAGGAGTGTCACTGTGATCACAATTTGAGTATAATTGGAGCCTTTGGATTAATGAAGCAACTAAAATGAATCTTTCAGTGACTCTTTCTTAGTAAGGCCAATATGACCAAAAAAGCCATTTTTTAAAGCAAATGTTATCCTGGAGTTAAGTAGATGAGAACCCTTCAGCCAGTCTTTAGCTGTGAAGGTTTTTGGTTTAATTACTTTTCTACCTATCTAGGTTGACAATTGGATTAGACCAGTGGTCGGCAAACACATTAGTCAACAGAGCCAAATATCAACAGTTCAACGATTGAAATTTCTTTTGAGAGCCACATTTTTTAAACTTAAATTTCTTCTAATGCCACTTCTTCAAAATAGACTCAACCAGGCCATGGTATTTTGTGGAAGAGCCACACTCAAGGGGCCAAAGAGCCACATGTGGCTTGCGAGCCGCAGTTTGCCGACTACGGGATTAGACCAATAGATATAAGTTCAAACAAAATCAAATCAAACAGGAAAAACTACCCAAATTGCAAAGATTTGTACCTCATGGTATTTTGCATCATTAATTTGGGCTTTCTTCAAAGTGTCTTCAAGATGCACAGGGCCATTGCTAAATCCAAAGTCATAGAACACATGCAGGTAACCATTGCGCATTTCCAGGCTGAAAAACATGCTCTGCAGAGAGAAGGATGTATAAGATGTGAGCATCTGCTCTTACAAAGGCGCAGATTTAGCTGAATTTGAGAAATATAACACTGTATTCTTTATTACTGAAATTGTTTGAAGAGTAAGGATGTCTCATGAAGTTCTTAAAAATTACAAGTACATCCACATCGTCAGTCATGTTTTATATTAGCATTCCAAAACGTTAATATTTATATACAATTTTAAACAACTATCTTTTGTTGTTTTTTAATTTACCATATGAATTAATGAAATTTTATGTTCAGCTTATTGACCTTTAAAATTTTTAAAAAACAGCATATTATAGGCCATGTATATTCACTGCCTTTTCTGCAGGCAAATTTGAAAACTATAAGAAGCCAATACATGTGATTGCATTTCATTTTAGAGGAACATTGGTGATATTGAAAATTAATTCCAAGGTATGTAAAAAAAACAAACCTTAAATAATTATCAACAAATATGGATATTAAAAAAGAAGTCAATTTTTTTATTATTTTGAATCACTGGATTTATGGTTTTTAAAAAAATGTGTTTGGAAATTTTTCTATTGTTAAGTGACCTTGTTGAACACAATGAATGTGTACTTCCTATAACAACTCTCATATTTGCACTATTAAAATACTTCTGGAAAGAAATTTCAAATCTGTTTTAAAATCTTTCAGATGAAGATTTCCAATGATCTTAAACCACTTTGTTAAAGTGTACAAAACGACATTATCTGATCAGCTTGTAAGACTGACATCAAGAAAGCTGGAAATGTACCAGACACATTTCAAAGACAACCTTTACCAACTGGTGAATGAGATTACAAAATGGTATCATGATATAGTAAACAAAGCCAATGATACACTTCTTACAGTTTTATTTTTATGAGGTATCTTGTCCAATAAAACTTAATATTGAAATAAACTGGGCTTAGGACAAGACTTTTGAATCATTCTATCACAAAAAGTTTAGTGAGACTTTCAACAATACTTAAGCATATTTAATTACATTGTTTTAACACTGATATTAACAATAATTTTTGTATCATTAACAAATAAAACTAATTTTATCTTTATTTTAAAATAACATTTATTTTTATTCAATACTATCTTTATATAAATTGTCTTTTATTCCCAGTTTTAAGTATTATATCCATATATGGCATATGCAAATCGATAATAAAGAAATGTTTATATGTATACTAGAGGCCTGGTGCATGAAAATTCATGCATGGGAGGGGCGATCCCTCAGCCTTGCATGCCCCCTCTCACAGTCTGGGAGTCCTCAGGGGCGGAAGGTAACCTGGTGATCAGGGGAAGGCGATGCCCCCATCACACCTCTGTGCTGTCACTGCCGGCAGTGCAAGCCTTGGCTGGCCCAGGTTACCTGAGCCTCAGGCAGCCCTGGATGGCTGGGCAGCCGCCATCTGAGGCTTACCTGCACCTGGGGCTAGCCCTGGGTGGCTGGGAGGGTGAGGGCAGGACCGGCCACACCATTTGCCTGCTGCCCCTCCTCCCTCGACAGGGCTGAAAGGACTGGGAGACTCCGGCAGGGCTGAGGGGACTGGGCGCCGCCAACCTGTGGCTATGGGCGCCACCACCTTTGTGATGGTATGATGGTCAATTTGCATATTCCCCTCTTTATTAGATAGGATATACACATACATATATAGTAGACATGCAAACTTTTTTTTTTTTTTTTTTTTACTGATTTGGGTATATGATTTTAAAAGTCAGTGTTAAATTTCCATAGATACACAGTTTTCCTAATTCTTGGCACTGATTTTCTTCAAAATTCCTTCAGTATATTAAAGAGGATATATTTAATATACATCCAAAAGTGTAGTGCAGAGAAACGCGTTTTAGGACTGCTTTACCTTATTACTGACATCACTTCACTGAAGGAAATAATCCAGGTTTGATTTCTAAACTAAAACCAGTTTGATGGCATGACACAACCTTGGAAGGTTCCTAGAAATATGCATAGCAGAAAGTAAAGGAAATAAAGAAAATGTAGGACTTTTATTTTTACTCACTCCATTGACCATCAGGAGCACAAGTCCATTGTCAGCTGGTGTTCGAACTTCTATGTCAAAACGAGTCACCTGACCAAATTTCCCTCTCCTGGTGATATCCCTCACCACAGCATAACTAGAGCCATCAAAGAAATAGCTGGCAGCCCGACTCTGAGTAAAGGCCAGTTTATCTCTGAAATAAAACGCAAGGATCATATAAACATTACAATGATATGCTTCTCAAGTGAGGCCCTTTTAACCCATCTCATGACATCTTCCTTGGACCTTCCAGCACTCAAATGAAGTTGTGATGTCTGCATGGGTGACGTACAGAGGCATTTGTTGGTAAGTTAAATGAATTGTTTTTGATGGATTTATTCTCTAACCTTTGTGCTAAGACAACAGAAGTCTCTAGTGAAATCTCAGTCTCTGGAATCTGAAATCAAAGCTGCAAACAGGTTGTTTATCACTTTTTATAATTGTGCATATTCATCTATGGCAGAGAAAACCTAAAACGTGTTTTGCAGGCATGATTATTATCAGTTTCCAAACTGGTTTCCCCCAAGAAAAGACTGGGAACCTGAATATTGACCCATATGTGTCTCCCTGCTGCTCTTTTATGGCTAGCAAAGTCTTCACACTCTTAACACTTTCTTACCTGGCACAGGGCACTGATTTGGAGGTATCCATATTGTATATGTGCTTAAAGTTGTACAAGCTGATCACATCATTATTCAAAGTGGCCAATTCCAGGCAGCCAAGGAAGCCAGGCAGGTTTAAGCTGGCAGGAAGCTGTGCAACAGACAAAGCAAAGTCAGTTGTCCCAGGATCACATTTCACCTGGGCCACACAGGACAGGCAATGAAACAAACAGTAAGTCCAGGAGATCTGTCCATTGGTATAGATATCTTTCCAGCCCTGAGTTTGCGTCTACTCCATGCTAGATCATTTAGATCCATCATGATTTTTCTGTTGTACATAGCAGAGAGGGTGGGATTTATTGAGCATATATTATGTGCCAGTTACCCACTGGACAGTGAATTCATGACCCAAGTCAATCCTTACACCAGTTCTGTGAAGTAATTATTTCTGTTCTCATATAAAGAGGAAGTAATTCTGAGGCTCAATATTGTGCCTATAACTAGTAAATAACAGTTCTGGAATCAAATCCTAGCTCAACTATCTTCTTGGTCCTTTCCTTTATTTGCCTTTCATTGGGTCTCACATGTCCACCTAGATCTCACTCCCCCTTTATATTTTATTTTATGCTTATATTAGTTGAGATAACTAAATTTTTGAAACTATCATCTGTGAACCTGAAGGCTAGATACAAATTCAGAAAGTACAGATACTTCTGCAGTAGGAGGGGATACTATTATTTACTTATTCATGTGTCAGAATGAAATGAATTGATAGTCCAGTGTTAGCTAAAGCTTGAATGCATCTGACACTATGAAAATGTGGGTATCAGAGACCATATTTATAGATCCTGGTTCAGAAATCTACTACCCACTAAGCTAAGCTCTTTCTTAAAATATCGAGATTTCTATCCCATGCCCAAATCATTGTAGGTCTTATAGACTTTTGAAAACAATCACTGCAGATTTGCAATAAGCCAAAATATAGCTGGAGAGCTTACCTTGAAGTCTGAAGGCACACCACCAACATAAAACACAGTGTCCTCAGGGTCCAGATCCAACAAGGAGTCATCTCCTGCAAACTCCCCCTTTTTAATAAACTTCTCCTCTGCAGTGCTACTGAGACTTGGGACTGTTAAAAACACCTTTCCGTGTTTTCCTATCCTGTTGAGATAAATAATTTTTACTCTTTATTAGCCTGATAATTTATAGAAAATACATATATATTTTTTAAAATATATTTTATTGCTTTCTTACATAGAGGAAAGGGAGAGGATAGATAGTTAGAAACATCGATGAGAGAGAAACATCGATCAGCTGCCTCCTGCACACCTCCCACTGGGGATGTGCCTGCAACCCAGGTACATGCCCTTGACCGGAATCGAACCCGGGACCCTTCAGTCCTCAGGCCAACGCTCTATCCACTGAACCAAATGGGTCAGGGCAGAAAATACATATTTTTAATGTCAAAATGTTAATGTTTCCTTGTCACAGAACTGGTGATCTGATTTTGTCACACTCATAAGCAGTTATATAATGTCAGCAATCAATGGGAAGGGGAAAAAAATAAAAAGACATTCTATCTCAGAATTAATTCATGGATAGACCAGATAAAAAAAATCTAATAATCAGATTGCTTTTTAAAAATGATGACTATTTTTCTAACCTCTTGTTTTTTAATAAGGTATTTGGAAAGGAGTATAGGAATAATGAATAAGGAGGAGGAAGAATAGAGGAAAGAAAATGCTACTTAACAACTTCCGCAGGAAGACTGTGAGTGATGTGTGTGTGTGCCTTATAAAATGTGCACACAGTCCTGTGTCATGCATTCACTTTACCTTTCAATCTTGACGATGCTGAAGTAAGCAGGCCATGAACTGACAGGCTTGGAGTCCAGAGGAATCTCTACATCCTTAGTTCCCAAATTATAGACATACACCAGGTTATCGTTTTTGATTGCAAGACCCATATACTCTTTTTTGGCCTGAAATGTCAATAAGTCACTTAGATAAAATACAAATGAGTGAATATCATCTTTTGTTTTAATTTCTTTAAAGGACAATAAGCAATTACAATATTTGGCTGTATCCAGGCATGCCTGTCCTGACTTATGACCAAAGTTCCTGATATATTGCGCAGCATCTCTTCCTCTCCATCCTCCCTGTGGCTGCATCAGTCTGCAGTTCCCTCCACTACCCACATCCCAGCCTTGTCCAAATGCACCTGGACAGGGAGGCAAGCAACTGCAGGTTTATGGACATTTGATGGCTGCCAGGAGTGTGCTAACCTTGTTTAGTTAAGCAGGGATATAATGCAACCTGCCAATACCAATTGCTATGCATCTTCAAACATAATAGGCCTCTGTATTCTGCAAGTCTTTGAGATGCTACATTCAGAGTCCTCAGAGATAGCAGTGTGAGGCTGATATAAAGCAAGCCCAGAGGTATCCCACACAAAAGGAATTACTTGCCTTTAAATCACTACTTTTGTCTTGGCACTAAAATGATCTATACTTTTCGAGTTATCAGAATGGGAATTTTGTTGTTGGGATAGGGTAGCTTTGTTGTAAGGCAAAGGAAAAGCACTAATTTTTCCTTTTAATAGTATTTTCTCTTTTTAAGGAGTACAAATTGGTAGTTACAAGCTAGTCACAAGGGTGTAAAGTCAAGCATAGGGAATACTAGTATAGTCGATAATATTGTGCTAACTATGTGTGGTGCCAGGTGGGTACTGACAATATTGGAGGAAACACTTTGTAAAGTATATGATTATCTAACCACTGTGCATACACCTGAAACTAATAAAAATAACATTAAATGTAAACTGTCATTGAAAAATAACAAAAAAAACTGCAACAAACGAAAAATATAAATAAAACCTCATGCTCTTACGTTTTTGCTTCCGAGATATAGGATAAACTGATCTGCAATCCCAGCCAGTTCTGGCTGCTTCACAGGAGGTTTCACGTACAGGCTCAGGGACGTGAAGGTCCTTAAGTCATCTATCCTGGCTTTAGGGTGCACTTCGACAGCAGACTGCCCATCAAACATCATGGAGACTTGGATCTGAAGTTACAAAATCATCCCATTAAAAGTACGCTGCAGAAATGGGCATGGTTCTAGTGGGTCTCCCTCATTCCTGATGGGGTCTCTGAGCTCTCCACTCCTCCATGCTTCGTTTGCTTATGTCCTCACCTCCTCGAACAAAGGATTTAAGGCATATTGTAATATAATAGTTTAAGTTTAAAACACGGTGATGAAGGAAGTCTAAGAGTGAGGATACACAGGAATTCCACAATGAACTACATACTTGATTGAGGTGAACTAAGCAGCTTGAAGGAATACTCAGTTATACAATTCACAAGACCTATAAGATTAACAACAAATTGCCTTAGCTGGTTTGGCTCAGTGGACAGAGCGTCGGCCTGTGGACTGAAGGGTCCTGGGTTTGATTCCGGTCAAGGGCACATGCCTGGGTTGCAGGCTTGATCCCCAGTAGGGGGCATGCAGGAGGCAGCCGATCAATGATTCTCTCTCATCATTGAAGTTCCTAACTCTCTCTCCCTCTCCCTTCCTCTCTGAAGTCAATAAAAACATATTTTTTAAAAAAGATTAACAACAATGAATTCATCAGGAGAAGTATAACTAACACTGGGTACTAGTACAGTTAAGAATTTCTCCCAGGGTCTTCAAAAAGGAGCATGGGGTGAGGCTGTAAGCAACACCCTTGACTGTATATGGACAGTTGGGAGGGGCCTAGACCCAGCTTTGAAGTCTGAAACAGGGTCTTGAAACCTGGCTCTGCTGCTTACTAGCCATGTAACTCAAACAATCACTTAACCTTCAGTTTCCTCATCTGTAAAATGAGCACAATAAGTTTGTTGTGAGAATGAAATAAGGCAATAACTATAAAATGCATTCCAGTGCCTGGCTCTATCATTACAATAATTCCAAGAATGAATTCATTAATATGTGTCTTATGATGATTCGCAGAAAGGCATCACAACAAAGCACAATTCAGTAAATGCATTTGTAAGAGGCCTACTATGATATGCTAAATGGATTTGAGGTGATTTTCAAGTATTCAGAAGAAGATATGTGTATATCCATGCCATTTATGCAAATATTTCTGAATAATTGCATGTATTTACATCAATTAATTAATATTGATTTGGTTAATACTGATGGTGAGTGAGCTCAAGATTCTATTAACAGGTGCCTACAGTACAGCTGCCCTATGTTGTCAGCTGATTAAACATCAATGTGTGTTAATAAACCATCAAACAGTGTGTGGGATTAACATAAAAATTGAGAGTCAGAGATCTACACAGAAAGATCTCTCTTTGAGGAGGCTTGTGGGTTCTGGAGTCATTGCCAAGACTCTTTAGAAAATTGTTTTAGGTTTTTAAGGCCCCCCAAATTCTACTCCATATGAATAAAACTACCAGAAAGCACTCAAAGAAAACTTAGCTTTGGAAATGCCATTTCTTGATGATAAACCTTTTTTGAAATGTTCTCCACGGTATCTAAAAAAGGTAATTTGTGGTGTGAAATCAATTACCATATATCATTTAAAAGGTGGGTATATTTAACAATCATTATCTCTCTCTACTACAAAATAATTGAATTCTAACTCTTTTTTTCTGTAAGTAATTTGGGCCAATAGTCTGTTCAGGCCAATTCTCAATTGAGAAAATAACATAATATAATTTGGTTGTAAAAAATGTGCTGGTCTATAAATCAATAAAGAACAAATTAAAAAGAATCTCAGAGGGAAGGTGGGGGAAGGTGGGTGGATGGGAAGAGATCAACCAAAGAACTCATATGCATACTAGAGGCCTGGTGCATGAAATTTGTGCATGGTAGGGTCCCTAAGCCTGGCTGGCAATCAGGGCTGATCTGCGGGGCGACTGGTGGGGCAATTGGGGGCCCCTGCTGGTACCCACCTTGGCTGGCCTGGTGCTGCCCGCTCACTGGCCTTGCATCCCCCCCCCCCTCCCCACCGCTGCTGGGTCAGGGCCTGTGGGCTGGGGGCAGCTCCTGCATTGAGCATCCACCCCCTGGTGGTCAGTGCACATCATAGTGACTGGTTGTCCCGCTGGTTGTTCCACAGTTCAGTTGATTTGCATATTAGGCTTTTATTATATAGGATATGAATAACCCATGGACACAGACAATGGGATGGTGAGGTCTGGGGCAGGGGTGGGGGGTTGGAGGGTGGGGGCAGGGGCAGGCTAGAAGAGGTCAGTGGGGGGATAAAGGGGACATATGTAATACTTTCAACAATAAAGATTTTTTTTAAAAAAGGCTAAGAACAAGCCCTGTTCCACCACACTGCAAATGTTAATTGTTGTGTCAGGCTATATTCCTACCAACACTAGTGCTGGTTATACCAGTTGCAGTGTTGCTTCTGTATAAGCATCTCAGAATAGGGCCTTTTTGGAGATTATTCAGTTTAGCTGGTATGCCATTCCTCAGTTAAGCCTGTGGAGGGGTTAGTAAAAGTTTTGTGTACAACACAATCCTCTGTGTTGTATCAGAAAATTCTCTGAAGGGATAGATGGGCAAGATTATTCCATATAGCAATTGCACTAAAATAAGTGTTAACATGAATAATAATAATTGTGTCTTTTATTGTGGTTGGCTTCACTTGATTTCTTTTGTTGTATAAACCATGTTGACTAGATTAAGTTTGTGGTCTTATGTCATGGCTATGCCTTAGAATCCCTGGGGAGCTTTAAGAAAATACAGGTGCTGAACCCATTCTCTCGAGAGCCTGATCTATTGCTCTGAGCTTGGGACCAGGAAAGGGTTTAGTTTTCAAAGCTCATCATGTGATTCTGATGAACAGAGGGAGCTGAGAACTGTGGACCTGGGAGCTGCTCTTCATGTTCTCATTGTCTCCCAGTGATCAACAATGATGAGTCCTTTCATGGCTTACCTTGCTGGCAACACTTCGGGTCTGAGCAATGAGCTCTCGGATCCTCTGGATGCTGGCAGAAACGTTGCTTGCAGGCCGCTTCTGCTCAACTGTACGAAGCTGATCCAGGAGCTGAGGGACAACCTCTGTCAGATTCCTTACTGCAGTTAATAAAAATTAATCACTTGTGTAAATATCTCATTATTGATTACACTTCAGGAATGAGGTGAAGAAACAAACATATGATTACTTCTGGTAGAACTATAAAATTATTTTTAATCCTGCAAAATTAATAGTTAAGCCCAAGGCATAATTAATTGCTCTTTTGTGACATTTACAGCATATATTGATTTATAAATGTATGCAGAACAAGCTGACTTATAAAGCACATGTCTGAAGGGAAGGATCCACAATAAATACGCAGATGTTCTTTTCACCACACACAGGGTGTTCGCATTTCTCACATTACTGATATAATAGCTTTCAGAATTTGGGGCAAAAGAAGGTAGAGAGGTTGCTTCCCAGGACGCTCATTCACAGGTCACACTGCTGCTGCAGCAGTCCCAGAAGAGGCAGAGGCTCATGGAGGAGACCAGGGAGCACTCAGAGAAGTGGTTGAGCGTTGACCCATGCACCAAGAGGTCGCTGGTTCAATTCCTGGTCAGGACTTGCCCCGGTTGTGGGCTCGGTTGTCGTTGGGGGCCATATAGGAGGCAGCCGATAGAAGTTTCTCTCTCTTTGATATTTCTATGTCTCTCTCCTTTCCTATCTCTCTAAAACTCAATAAAAACACTTAAAAAAAATATGAGACTGGAAAAAAAATTCTCAAATAATATGTAGTTTTAATATCTCTATGTAACTAAATAAATGAAGTAGGCATCTAAATATTTCCTTTTCATTGCTTTAAATTTGTGTTCAAGTTAGCCAACAAACTGTCTTCTTGGTGAGAAGCTTCAGTTATATTTGGCCATATTCAGTACTTGTTGGGGGATAAGGATAAAGTAATGCTCTTTAGTAAAATCAATGCTGTTTAGTAAATGTTTTTCCTAAAAGCAAGATCGTGAAGATTATTTACTCCAACATGTGATTGACCTTCTTCCTGAAAGAATCAGGCTTACATTGATAAAAACAAATGCTACCATATTTTACATGGAAAATAGTCATGACTCTTAACCAATCTATTTAGTGTTTCTGTGAAATATATAGATTTCATATGTACACACACATATGGATAGACGAACTAAGCCAACGTTTTTCTCCTTTTGTAAGCTAACTTCTACAGTATTCCAATCTGAAACCCAAAGGAAGAAAACTGCTTCTTAAAATATGTGCAGAGGTCAATGGCCAGTTCCTCAACTGGATGCAATTGAGACATTCCTAAGGGATACCTGCATCTCTGGCAGAGTCCACTGCAGTGTTGTAAGCGAAAGAGTCAAACTTTTGGAGGTTCTGTGACCAGTTGGTGAGGTGGTCGGCCATCGGGGCAGTGGCCTGCTGGACTCCCATCGTCGTCCTGTTTGCCTCCTCGGTGGCCAGCTTGGACTGACCCAGGCGCTGGTGAGCGTCACCTTCACACAGAGCACAAGGACACTCACTTTGCAGAGAAGCAGGGCACTTGTTGGGAACATTAACATCCATTTATTCGCTGGGTGACACAGACCTTATTAAATGCTGAGCTTTTAAGCCAAGCGAAGATGTTTAAACATATGTTAATTATGATGTAAGTTAGGTGCACAAGACTACTGTAAGCAGTATTACTAAGTGAGCTTGAAAGACTCTAAAGTCTCATTAAAATCATGTAGTGCACTGAAAACACTTTCTAATGAGAGGTCAATGAAAAAGTAATTAGTATTTGTTCGGGTTAGAGACTTGGTGAGAAAGCCACGGAAAATTCATAGGAGAGATAACTCATAACATGTTTGTGTCTTAGATTGATTGTAAATATCACTTTCTTCTATGTGGAACAATTTTTGCCATATAAATGATGCCCTAATACAGAAGTAAATTGGTAAGAAATGATATTTTTGAATAAGAAAAGCAAGTTTAAAGTACATAGTGAAATTCAACTTCATTAAAAATCTACATATTTAAAGTAATATGTTTACAACAAAATGCTCTTTTTCCTAGGTATAAGATTATAAAATATTTTTCTTCCCTTGTTCTTTCTTCTCATTTCTATTTTCTAATTTTTCTAAAATGCTCATGTATTATTTCTGTAACAAAAACAATTAAAAATCACTCAGGACAGGTTGTAGCTTCAGTTTTTTAAAAGTGGAGAAATGTTTAATTCAACTGTATATGCTCTGAACTCTGGTAGAAGCAGCGTTGAATCCTGGGTTTGCTTCTTTTGGAACTGTGCCTTTTGGAGCAAGTTCCGTAAGCTTGACAAGCCTCGGGGTTCACAGCAGCCTAAAGGTTAGTTAGGGTGATACTTTCCCACATGAGATAATGTGGGTGAAACAGCCTAGAGCCCTGGTCGGCAAACTGCAGCTTGCGAGCCACATGCGGCTCTTTGGCCCCTTGAGTGTGGCTCTTCCACAAAATACCACGTGCGGGCACGCACGTACAGTGCGATTGAAACTTCGTGGCCCATGCGCAGAAGTCGGTTTTCGGCTCTCAAAAGAAATTTCAATATTTGGCTCTGTTGACTAATGAGTTTGCCGTCCACTGGCCTAGAGCCTAGCATGTGAGAGCCCTGATGGCACTGACCACAGGGACTGCCCGTGGATGACACCCTCCGGCAGGGCTGGGGTGAGCTAGCGCACTGTAGCTGGATTTGTTCGTGTAGTAAAGCATCCACACTGTGTGGTCCTGTTTTAGCTCTCACTGCTGGGAAGGCACATCTGCTTCCAATCATGTCTTTCTAAAACACCACTGTAGTCTCAGATTAGGCAAGATGAGGGCCCTTGTTTCTCTCTTTCGCTCACTGGCCTCCCTGCTTCACTATAAAAATGATGTGGCGTGTAACAGAGGGCAGCTGTTTACAGTTGGGGCCAGAGAAACCCAATAACCATATTTGGATGTTCATAACAAAGTAGGTTACTGAACAGTGCATAAAAGCAGTATGATTAGATGAACACACAAACACACACACACACACACACACACACACACACACACTTGGAGGAAAATGCTCTCAAATTTAATGGTCACCCTTAGGTGGTGCAGTTTTCCAGAATTTTCTTTTTTTGTGTGTGTGTGTAATGGACATAGTTTCTTTTGTCATCAGAAAACAGTATCTCTCTATATAAAAGGCTAATATGCAAAGTGTCCCTTTGGGAGTTCAACTGGGAGACCGGAAGTTTGATCACTGGCTATGACGTGCGCTGACCACCAGGGGGCGATGTGGAATGAAAGAAGGCCCCAGCCAGCAGCTGGAAGGCCCCGATCTGTTCTGATGATCTGCCCTGATCGCTGGCCAGGCCCAGGGACCCTACCTGTGCATGAATTTCATGCACCGGGCCTCTAGTTTATTTATAAAAAGGTTGATAAGCAAGGAATCACCTCCTTCTTCCTCAAAGTTTTATCTAATACCAGTGAACAAACAGATGAGGCTTAAGTTCTGTCTGATACTTACCTCTTTCTGTGGCTTGTAGTTGCTTAATGGCATCATTTAACCTGCTTTTAAGGGCACTCTTTCTTGCTACGGCTCCCCCCACACGCCTGCTGGTGTCAGCCACAGCCTCATCATTGCCTGTAGAGAAGAAGCCGAAGAAAGTAACAGTGGGGCCAAAATGCCAGGAGAAAAAACTCCATTTCAACAAGAGAAATTCTGATTATACCATGGAGTCATCTGCAGCATTGTGAATATGACATGAGCATAGAAGACCAACTCTGGAAAGTGGCATTTTGATTAAGAGGTACAGGTTTGCCGAAAACTTGTAAGCTGCTTGAGAGTGATTTATGGTGATGGTTGGTTATGTAAGAGTAATTCTTTTTTTTCTGAATTGTTTTAATAAAATTTTAATTGATACACAACACGCATCTTGAAAAGGGCACACATTATAAATGCACATCTTGATGAATTTTCTTAGACCAAACATAAAATATAACCAGAGTCCAGGTCAAGAAAATAGAATATTATTTTAGCACCCTTACAATTTCCTGGGAATTCTGCGGTTACCCAAAGATGACCACTATTCTGATTTTCTCTCTGTCTGTTAGTTGTATCTGTTTCTAAATTTTATTAAAAGGAAAATAATACAGTACTATATTTTAAAAATATTTTTTGTATTTCTGTTTTATTTCTGTAGAGTTGTAAGTCTTAATAAATGCAGTTTGTCTTCCATCTTTGTTTTTATTCTTCAAAATTGTGCTGGCTATTCTTGTCTCCCTACCCCATTTCCATATAAATTCTAGAATTATTCTGCATACAGTGCCGGTATTGAATCTATTGGTAAATCTTGCAGAATTAACATTTTTACAAATTTGAAACTTCCTCTTAATTTACACACTTTCAATTATTCTTCTTTAGATCTAAATTCTCATTTGATCTCCATTTAGAAATTCTTTAATTTCTTTTAGGAGCATATTTTAGTTTTACATGTAGAGATCTTAGCATTTTTCATCAGATTTATTGCTTGGTATTGTATTGCAAATGGTGTTATTTTTAAAAGTTAATTTCTCATTGGTATACACAGAACTAAACTGGATTTTATTCATTGAATTGGTAATGTGGGGCTTCCTTGTCTTGCTTTCAGTGTTGGTGGGGAAGCTTTCAACATTTCAGTTTTAAGTTGCTGAATGTTATTTTATTATTCTTTATTGAATTATGGAAGCTTAAGTCTATGCCGAGTTTGCTATGAGTTTTTACAAAAATATAAATGGGTATTGAATTTTGTTAAATAATTTTCCTGCATGTAGTGAGATGATCTTAGAAATCTCCTTCTACATTCTGTAAGTGTGGTAAGTTACTATTGATGTTTTAAATGTTAAACTACCCTTGAAATCGGGGAAAAAACTTAACTTGGTCTTGTTATGAGAGAATTTGGCTTATAAATTTTCCTTTTTGATAAGGTCCTTGTCAGATTTTGGTATTTTGTTTGCTTCATAGAGGAAGTTAGAGAGTATTTCCACTTCTTCTATATTCTAGAAGAATTTATATGTGAGTGGTGTCATTTTTTTTCTTTAAAAGTTTGGAAGAACCCATTGATTCCTTGAGATTTTTTGTGGGGAGGGTTTAATTACTGATTAAATTTATTATACAGTCTGTCAGATTTTCTATTTGTTCTTGTTTCAGTTTTAATAGTCTTTTTCTTACAAAACTATTATTGAAAGTGTGCTTGTAGCATAGTCCTAAACTGTGTTATCTGGGACCAATTCCAAAAAAGTCAGGATATAATAACTTGTCATCTGAACTGAAGAATCAACTTCCCCAAAATGTGTTCATGCTTGGCTTACTTTACAAACCATCAAGGAAATCATGCTTCTTGATAAACAGAAAAATACCGTTTTCACTTCCCATTATACACTTCTCTTTATTTCTAATGGGCTTGTAAATATATACTCTCCCATGGTGTACTTAGTCCTTTTTATTGCATAGTCTGGTATGCTTGGTTATTGTTCAGTTATCTTTTCCCCACATGTGTATAATGGGTATACAATGGGTGGTGCTTCGTTGACTCTGTCACCAAGTACAATGCAACCAAAGTACAAGCATTTCTTTCTTATTTCCTCTGGGTAGTGTTCGAGAATTTCCCAGAATTCAAGGAGGAACTTAAACATTTTGGAGTTGTATTCAACTCTCTCCCTCTCTTTTAACTTCACTTTTTGAATATTGTGGTATAAAAAATCTTTTTATCTCTTTCTTTTGGGTCCTTTGACTGAAAAAAACACTAGCTGATATACTGAGAAATAATATATTTAGTTCTGTATTTGGAACTCGATAAAAATAGGAGGAAGAAAATCTATTTTGGGCTGGATGTTTATAAGAAGAAATGTTTCATGAAGAGTATGTCCTATTTGGAACTTATTGTGTTACATAAACATTTTTTATTTTACAAATGAATTCAATAGAAGATTTCTTTAAATAGCTGCTTCCTGAGTTTATTAACTATTTGACAATGAAGAAAAGGAAGAAAATGATTGATCATTGAAAGTCATTTGGATATAAATTAACAGCAATCTGAAATTACAATGTAACTCAGTAGATGAATATGGTTCAACTTGGAAATTTAAATGTATATCACAAACATGTGTATTGTTTAAAGGGAGTCAAGTTCTTAACCACACAGTCCTAACTTTCCTTCAGTGTCCCTTTTACAAATAAACAAATGAAGGGATTTAACTAGCAAGATCATGAAATAGGTAACAAAATCTACAATATATCCAAAGAGACCAATGCAGAGAGACTTATCTGTATATAAAACATGGAATTTTGAAGAGATAGCATTCCTAAAATAAAAAAACTGCTTTCACGAGGTTCAATAACTCAATAATGACAGGATTGAGACAATACTTTGAAAATTAGTGAGGAAAATAAAATATTTAAGTCATTGAATCATGAAGATCTGCATATTCTGGTCTTCACATCACATGAAACAAAATCAATACATAGATATGGCAACATTTACTTAAAATATTTTAATATTCATCAAATTCTTTAGTTACTAATGTAACTCTTTTCTAAAGAGTATGGTCAAGACTGGCATAAAATAATAGTTGTTTTGTGGTAATTAAATAGTTAACTATTCTGCATATGAAAAACAAATGCACTTATTTTCCAAGTACTTCTTTGTTAAAAAAAAGCACAGTAGTACTCGAGATTAATTGCTTTGATAAAATTACATGAAGTGTTCAGTTTCAAGCTTAGCCTTTTGTTTTTAGGTGGTAACTAGAAGTTAGCTAGATAATGGATTTCCAATCTCATTAGTCAATGCTCGACTATCCTTAGAAATGAGTTCATTACGTCTGTGATGAATAATGTTCAGCGAAATTCTTATTCAGTTCAATTGTTTTTAAGATTCAGAATTGATTAAAACGATTCACTTTAATTTTTTCCTCCCTCTACCACTCTTGGGAGGTATCGCTTCAGCAGATGCAAATGCCAGCCTTTGAAAATGCTTCTTTCCCTACGGCCATTAGGCTTGTCCTAAATACAGTAACTTTAAAAAACACTAACTGCAAGAAAGCAGAAATAACCAAACGGCTTTGTGGTACCCTAGCTTCCTGACCCTCACAGTGATGACCTAAATGGGTCATCATGGGTAAAATTTTAAGGAAACTTCTGAATTGTCCAAGAAAGAATAAATGATGTGCAGTATAGTTTTAGTGTTAAGTGTGTTTTATGGCATAATCTCTATAAAAATTGGTATTTATGATAAGTTTGTATTAATTAGTCCATTTGATTAGCAAGAATTCCCACCACATGTTTTACTATATAAAAGGTGTGTGTGTGTGTGTGTGTGTGTGTGTGTGTGTGTGTGTGTGTGTCTGTTTTGCTTTTTTGTTAATCCTCACCCAAGGATATTTTTCCCATTGATTTTTTACAGAGAGTGGAAGGGAGGTGGGAAGGAGAGAGAGGGAAGAGAGAGAGAGAGAGAGAAAGAGAGAGAGAGAGAGAGAGAGAGAGAGAGAGAGTGAGAGAGAGAAACTCTGATGTGAAAGACACATCTACCAGTTGTCTCCCACATGCTCCCTGGCTGGGGCCAGCAATGGAACCTGAGACTCTGGTAGTCTTTAGTGCAAAGGCCGATGCTCTAACCACTGAACCACGGCAGCTAGGGCAAAAGGTGTGTGTGTGTGTGTTTTAACCCACAATTGATTTCAAAATATCTAATCTTTGCTTTGTTACACCTTGACTCTGAGCAGGAACTATTAATGTATTATTCAGTTGAAATATCACTTATCCATTAATCCTAGAATTTTAAAATCTGTCTACCTGCAGAAATATTATATGAAAGGAGGGAAGCAGCTACTAGTATAAACCTGAAGGAGGTGGGAAAGTGAAGATACTTACTGGGATCTGCCCTTGTTTGCAGTTGTCTGGCTTGATTGAGGAGGTTCTCGCTTTCATCTTTGTGGTAAATGATTTGAGTGTCAATCCCACTCACAGCCTACAAAGGAATTGAGTGGAGAAAGTAAGAATGATGGTAGAAGAGCTATTTGTGATTTAAATGATGCAGTTTATCTGCTAAACACCAAGCAAAATTCATGCAACCTCATTTTCATAGGTCATCTTTCAAGGTCAATGGTGAACATGAGACAACAATGTCCTCGCATTTTCAAGATAAATGATTTTTGAGGAAAATTCAGCAAACTAAGAATAGCGCCTGGCCAAGGCCCCATCAAAGTGTTTGCCGTGTAGAAACCATCAACAAATAATTTTTGAGTTGGAAAAAAATCAAAAGATGAAAGAGATTAAAAAGTAAAAATTAACAGGTATAAAAATAGTCATGGAGATGTAAAAAAGCAAAGGGAATATGGTTAATAACATTGTAATAACCATGTATTGGCCAGGTGGGTACTAGATTTATAGGGTTGATCACTTCACAGGGTACATATATATAAGTGTCTAATCACTATGTTGTACACCAAAACTAATATAATATTGTATGTCACCTGCAATTGAGAAATAAATTGGGGGAAAAAAGAAAAAATATGAATGTCTGCATAAAGCATATTCTCTCTCACCAGGAACTAATCTTAAATATGTTTTATTCAGGAACTGTGGCCTCAAGCAACTGTCCAAAAAACTGGCATTTGCTGTCTGGACTAGGGCACATCTTGAAGAAAGTGTACTATTGAAACATTCATAACATAAATAAAATGGTCTTTTCTTGGTTCTGCTCTTTCTGCCATTTGTATTACATTTTGGAAGATCAAGAGATGACATTAGAAAACAGAAAAGTCATATCTGGGAAAAGGCAACATATAAATGAATTTTAAAATAAGAGAATACTCACATCGTAAATTTGGTCAGTGATGTTCAAAGCCAATTCTGCCGTATCGTTGGCTTCACTAAGGTAATTGGCAATGTTTTCATAGACATTGGAAGCGTCCAAAGCCTTCTGAACCAGCCCATTTGTGTCTGAACTGTGTAAATTCCTGTTAATGAACAAACTTGTCATTATTTTTCCATCTCACCTCTTTGGGAAACAGGGCCATGTGTAGGGCTTGATTGGAATGCTTCCAGGACCACAGGCACTTCCTGTTATTCAAAGTCACCTGGCTTGACAAGGTTTTCCTAAGCTCATTTCCTAGAGGCTCATCTCCTTTGCATTCCTCTGCCTTCAGTGACCACAAAACCATCCTATTGTGGCTCCATGGCAGCTGTCTGCCTGGCAGCAGCCACAGGAAAAGGAAATGATGAGTTAAAAACAGCCCTCTACACCTCTTCAAGCAAGAGTTTATGCTTGGCGGTCAGGCAGAGGAATGAACCCAGTCATCCTCATCTACTCCTGACTCAGGTCAACATCGCTATTCCATTTCCATAAAAGAAACCAAGGCTCTCAGAGAGGTGCACAGCCTCAGCATGGTGTCAGGCATTAGCTGGGTTCACTATTCATTCAACCTTACTTTCCTTTTTTCTTGCATGGCCCTATTTCCCTTACATAACAGACCATATTTTTCCTTAAGAAGGGGAATAATATTCATGGAGTATCTATGGATAGTTACGGGATAGCCCTGTTATATATATTATGTTTTTAATACTTAGCACATCCATGACCTAGATATTGTTACTCCCTTTTCATAGAAGCAAGTGAGGCTCTGAAGAGGGTTTGTCTCACTCTTGAGGCCTGGCTGCCTCCCTTAAGCACACATCTCTTTTCATATCCCCCCAACCCCGCCCTGTATACCATGTTCTCTGCCTTTGCCCCTTTCTGGCCTCTGTAAGGTTCATCTAACATTTATTGAGTACCCAGCATGCACTGAACAATCACATAGGTGCTGATAACAGCATATGCCTCAGAGGATTGATATGAGGTCCACAGGGACAAAATATGTGAAATGATTGGCACCATGCCTGGTGCTCAGTAAACATTAGGATTTATTTTTATACCTAAGGTATTTCCTGAATTGGAATTCCAAACTAGTCAATAATTCATTTTATTGACACATACTTCTTCCTCTAGAACATAAATGCCACCCCCTTTCTGCAGCTTATGCTCAGTCATTTGTCTCAATTTTAAATCCACCAGTTCCACCTTTTTCTCTCAGTTCCAAACACTGGTGAGTAGTACCCCTTAATTCATCAGTAACTTCCAGAAGATTCTCTGTGACCCAGTATATGAGATTGCAGATCTCATGTGGCTCATCTCTTCAAATGCCCTGACCTGTTGAGCTCAGTCAATTGTTTCTCAGCCTTCTGCATTCCGTGTCAGGTCTTGCATGCTCTCCAAGCTCAGAGTGACTTCCTCTGCATTTCTTTGGCTACTTCCTTCTCTTTTGTTCCAGTCATTTCCCTGGCTCCTCCACACCAGGGCTGACTCAGTAGGGAGGACAATGATAACATTTGTTTTTATATTAAGGCAGTCATGACATATAATTTTTAACCTTTTATGGAGGAAGGGGCCCACAAAGGCAAAAGAACCCAGGGCCCATGCAAGTCGCGATGCAGCCCTACTTTGCAGAGGTAATTCTGATCTTGCCATTTCTTCCTCCCCAGAGCCCCTTGTTCTTAGAAATCGCTCAGAAAGTAAAACCTGAGGAAGTTTTCTTTTTTTAAAGGATAAAAGGAATATAATTTTATAAATATTTATTAATATTTTAAAATGTTGCTGGCTAGAGTGGTAAGATGTACCCGAGAGCTTGAAACAAAGCCTTTGTTACTTGTTTTCATTACAAGGCACAAAACAAGTGCTACATCAATATAGAAAATAAAATGTGTTTTTGCAATGGGAGCTTCTTGATGAATTATGTTTATCTCTTTTTTGAGGCACAACATGCAAATCATTGGGTATCCAGATAGATGTTGAGGTATATTCACATTTTGAAGGAAATGTGTCTTTAAATTTGGAAGGTTCCCTGCATATATTTAATCAGAAATATCCTGAACACAAAAGGGCTTCAGGGTGATTGATGTTCCCCATCATGTTTCATGCAAAGCATGTGATAACTTAGAATCTCGCTGGGACACTGCTTGCCGCAGAGCAGCATTTAGGGAAGGTGTGTGCTGGGATCCCAGGCAGGAGGATGGCCATTACAATGAGCAAAGAATTTGAAGAGTGCACAGGGATGGGTCTCAAAATAACATTCTACCAAGGCAGCACATTATCCAAAGCAGTCTTTTAGCCAAGTTCCATTTTATTGGCTTTATCAAAAGCATATTTCCTGGGAGCATGACACAGAGCTGGATATAACACACCAAGGCTTGACAAGACCTGTCTCCCTCCCCTTGCACACACACCCACTTTCTCCCCCATTTCTCTCTCTCAATTCTCAGTACATTTGTAAGGATATTAGAAATTTTTAGCAATCAGAAATAAAAGGATGATTTAAGTTTTGAACATAAGTTACTATTGGTTCTTATGTTGTTCATAACCTTGACTGATTCTTATTTCTAATGGCCGAATTTGCAGTCCTTTCTCTGTAATTATCTCATTATTTACCTATTATTTCAAGGCCATGAATTCAATTCCAATCTTTCAGTACATTTCAATGAACATGAATTGAGTCCCCAAAGGGTGCATGACTCTCTTCTAAATGCTACGAGAAAAAAATGTCCATTGACTTTTCTCTTAACAGGTGTTGAAATCAAATAGATCCTGTTGGGCAGTGTAGAGTATTGAGAGTATTTACCAGAAGTCAGTTGTTTTACCAACTTCCAACCAGCTTTACTGAAGAAACTGGAGTATAGAAAGCTAATACTGCCAATGAAGTAAATAGGCAATTATGGTAGATTTAGACCCTGTAAAGGGATCTGATTTATTTGATATTTTGCAAATTATGCCTCTAAGCAAAATGCATTAGTAGCCCTAGCCGGTTTGGCTCAGTGGATAGAGCATCGGCCTGCGGACTGAAGGGTTCAGGGCGCACTTCTGGTCAAGGGCACATGCCTAGGTTGTGGGCTCGATCCCCAGTAGGGGGCGTGCAGGAGGCAGCCAATCAATGATTCTCTCTCATCATTGATGTTTCTCTCTCTCCCTCTCCCTTCCTCTCTGATACCAATAAAAATATATTTAAAAATGCATTAATAATTATGAAACAGAAATCCCCTCACTCCAAACACAGGTCTGTGATCTGACAGGTTTTTTTTAATTGAAAACTGTCTCCCTGAAGTGATTTCAATAAACAGTGATTGGTTCTAAGACTGCCCATCAATAAACAAATAAAAAAGCAAACCCAACCCTCAAACCAACCTGCTAACACTGAATCCCAGTAACTCTGGCATATGGAATCGAATAAAAATAAGTTAATCAGCCCATGTAGATATTTGCATTTCTCAAACCAGGATATTACCTGCTTAGTTCATCGGCCTCTTGTTGAAGATTGTGTGCATGGTCAACAGCTTCTTGGACTAAACTATAACCGAGGTTACTTAGGTTGGATAGCTTTCCCTGTAGTTCATTTTTGGCTCCATCTATTTCAGCATAAATCCCTGATGCATTCTAAAGGAAATATTTTTAAAAAATGAGTTGAATTTAGAAAAACTTAAAACATTTTTCCCAGGGAGTATCAAAAGATAATCTATTCTTCATCATTATGAAGTTCAATAAATTTCAGGCTAGGTCTACATGATAAATATAAGTAAATATTTATCTGTTTCTCTTGCACAGTTAACTCCTTCTTCTCTACTGATTGCTTCCCTAGCACTCAGACATGCTCTGCCATCTCTGATCTGAAAGCAAACAAAACTAAATCAACCAAAGCTAGCTTCTGTGATGCTGCTCTCTCCTGGTTGGGCTCCTATTTCTCTGGCCAGGAAAGAAACCTTAAAAGCTGGTGTTCCTCAGGGTTTGACTCAGCCCCTTTCTTCCCAAGAACTCTAACTCCTCTCTGTGAGCCCAGTTTTTTCGTCTTCCAACTCATTCTCTGCCATCCTGAAGGAATGCTGATCTTTCTGTTAAGCAAATCTGATTATGTTATTTCCCTTCTCAAAATCAACCATTGCTTTGCAGGTGCAAATCCAATTCCTTAGCATGTCTTCATCAATGGACTCCTCCTCTCACCGAATTTCATTTCTCACCACTCCTCACCCTACTACACCTAGGGTCCACACTTGAGTAACTGATTGTTGTTTCAACGCTCCATAATTTTTCTGACCCCTGTGTCCTTGTGCATGCTATTTTATCTGTCTGGGAGATACGGTTCCCTTCTTTTCTGTCTCATCCACCTGGAAAAATTCTACTCATCCTTCCAAATTCAGCTCAAATGATCACTTCCCTGATGAAGCCATCCCTGACTTCTGTAGGGTGAGTTCAGTATGGCCACATATTTTTTAAAACCACGTATTTCATTATTGTAATCTTTTTACTTGAATATTACTTTCACCAGCTTACACAATCCTGGGAGACAGAAACTACATTTATTTTTGTATTCCCAGAGTGTAGTACACTTTCTGGCACATAGGGTTTATTTTTATGAAGACAGTATTAAACAGCTAGCCATTTGGTTGCTCATATGGGGAACAATATATTGAAGATAATATTTTTAATTGTATAAGCAGAAAAAATGCCATGGGCATTCCACCTTTACTCATTAATTCATTCAATAAACATTCATTGTGTGCCTACTATGTGTCAGGCACTCTTTAAGGAGATAGAATAGATATTTGTGGACACATTCTCTGCTCTCAAGGAATTTACAATCTGGTGGGAAGATACAGATGCTAAAAAAATGATAAGATAACTGATCAAGTTAATTTCAGGGAGTAAAAGTACTTTGAATAAAATACAACAGGTCAGGTAGGTTGGAGAGTGATTGAAAGTAAGAGGCCCACTTAGATTGAATGGTCACAAGGACACTAGCCATTTGAAAACTTCAGGACAGCAGGTGAAAAGGTCCTGAGGTAGGAACAAATATGGTAGTGTGTTAGAAAATTAGAGAGGAGTTAGAGTGTAACAGTCTGGAGTGTTGTGAGGGAGGGACATTGCGGGGCATGAGGGTGGGCCAGCACCAGTCACTTAGGGTCTCATGGGCCATGGTAAAATAAGCTTGTTTCTTACTTTAAGTGTCACAGGAGGTTTTATGTAGGAGAAGTAATGGGATCTGATTATGTTTTTAAAGTATTTTTCTGCTACTGCATAGAGAATAAGTCTTGAGGGTCAAGGGTAGAGCCAAATGGATCAGTAGGAGGCTCTGTTGCAGATCACACTGGAGATGAGGAGACTTAGACTAAGGAGGAGTAGCAGAGAAGAGAGCAAGCATTCAATCTGGAGACAGGGCCAATAGGTCTTGCTGAAATGGAGAGAAAAAAGGAGAAATCAAGAATGAGTCCATAATTTTTCTTTGAGCTATTGGGTTGTGCCGTTTATTGAGAGGTGGGGGAGACTAGGGAAAAGCAGATTTTATTCAGAATATTTAGATTTGATATGCCTATTACATATCGAAGTGGTAGATGAAATTGTGATTTTGCTACAAACCACGCTGAGTTCATACTTGCAAATGTCAAGTAAGCATTCAGATGTAAGAATTTGGACCTCAGGGAAGGCATCAGAGTCAGAGATATAAATTGTAGAATAATACATATAATTAATTTTTAAAGTCATGGGATTCAATGGGAGTAAATGGAGAGTGAGTATAAATAGAAAGAAGGGCCCACAACTGAGTACTGAGCCATTCATTATCCAGAGCAGGGATCAACCCAGCCCAATGCCAGGTATCGCCTGAGGCTGTTTTTTTGTATAGCTCCCGGCTAAGAGTATGTTTGTTTACATTTTTAAGGGGTTGTAAAAAAGTAACAAGCAAAAACCAAGAAAAGAATAAGGGAGAGCAGTTGTATGTATCCTGCAGAGCCTAAAATATTTGTCCCTGAGAAGATGTGCAGCAGTGAAGCCAGCAAAGGAGGCTGGCAAGAAATGGCCAATGAGGGGGAGGAGAGCCAGGTGAGTGGGGTATTGGAGGAGCCAGGGCAGGGTCTTTAAATAAGGAAGGAAGGTTAGCAGTGCAAGGCTGAGAATGCTGCGGAGAGAGATGCAACCATGGTTTTGGCTATGTTGAAGTTGCTGGTGACTTGGACAAGCACAACCTCGGCGAGGGGCAGGGACTCCCATTTGGAGTGGGCTGAGTACAGTAGACAGTGTGGAGCTGGGGGGTGGGGTGGAAACAGTAACTTTAAATGGCTCAAGATATTTTGCTGTGATGCTGAGAATAGTATTGAGATGTAAGCCAGGTCTTTTTTCTCTTTAATTTTTGAAAGATAGGGGCTATTAAAGCATGTCTGTATGTTGGCAGTAATGATCCAGTGAAGAATATGAACTGGGTGAACCAGAAGAGAGATGGCATGCTTTTGGAAGTCATACCCTACTGCCCTGTATTCAAGGTGAGGAAAGATAGAATAAAAAAAAAACAGGTGAAGGAATGAGACTGTATCAGGAGAAGGGACAGTTTATTATTTATTACAGGAAGGAAGGTAGACATCTGGATACAGATACAGGTGAGTGGTAGATTTAGGGAGGAAATATGAGGGGGGTTCTCTTTGTTCTTAATTTTTTAGTGAAGCATGAAGCAAATTCACCAGCCAGACTGATAGAAGAGGAGGTGGGTTTCCCCCCAGTCATGTTGGCTGTACTGGATGCTGGGCATACTTGGGTTTATTGGGGATATAGGGTTAGAATTCTCAGGTGAGTACAGTAGGGGCATAGTATAGAAGTTAAGGGTGTTTGCAAAGAATGAGTATATTGATAATTTTAGCTGCTTAAGAAGGAAAGAGAGGATATGAGAAGAGGATAAATGAAGTAGAGGAGGTCTCCATGTGGCTATAGAATTGTTGGAGTGGGCATTCTAGAGTAAGATAGAGATGGTGCTTAGGGTGGAAGGTGCTTGAAACTGGATTTGGGAGGAGGTTCTGTTATTGAAGACCAGAGTATGGCCATAAGAGGGATAACAGAGGTGGACTGGAGGAAAAGCTTGTTGGACACGAGTTCAAGGAACTGGAGGTCTGAGAGCTGGTGAGCTCATCCATCTGAATTCTGATCTCTCTAAGGACAGTGATGGAGGTAGGGATGGAGAAGAAGACAGGGAGCTTGGTGCTGAAAGACTGAGATGGCGATCACACGTGGCACTATTGAGCACTTGAACTGTGGCTAACATAATTAAGAAATTAAAGTTTTAATATTTTATTTTAAATCATTTAAATTTAAGTAGCCATATATGGCTAGTGGCCACCATTCAATAAAAGAAACTGAAAAATTTAGTCACTTGATCTTAGTTTTATAATGCCAGCTAAGTTGATAGATTTGAATTGGATTCAATTATTCTGTGACACTGAGCTGCTGCTCTAATCTGCTGTCAGTACAAACCTGCACAGGTCACATGTGTCCTTACCTTTATTATTTCATCAAGTTCTATAAGGGTCAGACGAGGCGTTACCAGAGAGTCTGAAGATGTCCTCAGGGAGGCATTCACCCCATCCATGTGTCCTCTCACTTTGTCGTGTTGTTTCTGTAGGGAGGAAGAGTAAAGGACAGAAGAAGAGAAGGCGGCTTTAGAGAAAGCATCAGAGAGTGGTCAATGTCCACTCGTTGTCCTTGCCCCAGGCAGATCCGGGTCCCAATCTCAGCCCCACCACCTAATTGCTGTGCGACTTTGGGGACTTCTACCCTTTGAATGCTTAGTTTCCTCACTATGACATGGATATAACAAAAGGAGGCACCTTGGAAGCTTTGAAGCTTGTAGATTAATACTTAAAACATCATCATCTCAGAGCTAGCACTCATTTCTCCATAAATGTAAAATGGAACTATGAAGACAGGTTTGAATGTAGGCTCTATATTTGCAATAATTGGAAAATGAATTAATTCAAAACAGTATTTATCATGTGCTAACTTGGGGGACAAATAGCTCATTTGGGTAGAGATAAAGCATATACAGAATAATCTTACTGTCTTTTGTAAAATTTAAAATGGCTCTATTATTAAAGCACAAAATTGTGATCTTGCTTTCTCCCATTCTGAGCTCATTATGTTAGATGTTCAGAATTTTTGAGGAAGGAAACTGCCAAAGTTGCTGATACATTTTTTGATGAATTTTATAATTTCCACCTTCACTATTGGACAGGGATGTTGTGATTCTGAAGAAATATTATGGAACTTCAAGTGAATTCAGAGTTTGAAAGCAAACAAGAATGAAACTTTATGAGAGAAAAGTAAAAGATTAATTTTACAATCAGTAAAAAATGAGTTAAAGTTACTTTGAAAATGATAATTTAATTTAGGGTTGAAATATATAAGCTATGGTATAATCTAGGTTATCCTAGAAATAATTACAGAAGCTCAGATGTAGTAGGACAGTCATTAAAACTTAAGTTCATCTTTTTTTTTTTTAAATATATTTTTATTGATTTTTTTACAGAGAGGAAGGGAGAGGGAGAGAGAGTTAGAAACATCAATGAGAGAGAGACATCGATCAGCTGCCTCCTGCACACCCCCCACTGGGGATGTACCCACAACCAAGGTACATGCCCTTGACTGGAATCGAACCTGGGACCCTTCAGTCCGCAGGCCGACGCTCTATCCACTGAGCCAAACCGGTTAGGGCTTAAGTTCATCTTAATGTCTTCCTTACTTCCTGAGGTCTTTCCTGATTTAGTGGAAAGAAAGATGGAGTCCTTCTTCTCCAAATATGTTGCTACAGGGGAAGATAAAGGTCTAGGGACAGAAAAGAATCTCATTTGAACATCCCCTTAATGCAACGACATTACAAATATCAATTTCCCCTCAATATCCATCAAGCTTAATACAGTGTGACTATCTGGGGTTATTTTTATCCACATAAGGAGCAGTATTTACACAGCTCTGCACAAAAGCAATATTTTAAAGCATATAAGGAAGGGAGATGGAAAATGGTTGGTATTAGTTAGCTCTATCAGAGCAATTTTCTTTTGACAGAGTCTGAGCTGTAACCCCATCAGGAAGCCCTGAGTCTGGGTCACCTTAAGGGAACACTGCTAACACCCCAAGGTCATAGCCAAACTTCAAAGCTGAGTGTTCACAACACTGCATGGTAAGTTCATTTGCAGTAGTTGGAAAACGATATGCTGCAAGTTAAAGGGTTTCCCCCACTTATCACATACTAGTAGCCCTGCGCATGAATCCGTGCACCAGTAGCTCTCTGCAGGGCCTGGCTGCTCCGTGCCCGCTGTCCAGAGGCTCTCCGCAGCCCAGAGGCCCATCTGCAGCCAGGTGTGGAACGCTTGCCTCCTGGCTGTGGCAACGAAGCAAGCATTCTGCCAAGCATCTCATGCTGCCCACTCTCAGCAGCTGCACCCCAGGACTGGGGGACTCCGGCAGGGTTAAGAGGACTGGGAGCTACCATCTTGTGGCTATGGGCGCCACCATCTTTGTGATGGAGTGATGGTTAATTTGCATATTACCCTTTTATTAGATAGGATGCCATTAGACAGAATGAATAAAATTAGCTTTGGAAGAAATAAAGATATTCCTACAGAAAGATGGTCAACTTGAACAAAAGAAAGTTTTCAAAATAATTATGAAAATGACATAATTAGCACTATTCTGCATGCATAGTATCCAGTGCACATATACAAAAAAAAAAAAAAGTTTCCTGATCCTAAAATAAATGATAGAAACAGTCCTGGGAAGGCAGAGCTTTGGTTTATAAGACTCTCTAAACAGTGCTTTTTAAAGAATATTCAACCTACTTTTGAAATATAAAATTTTATATTTATCTGAAAAAGATTTTTATCATGCTGCTATCCTTTGATGTTGGGAGTAGGATAGTGAGGTAAATATGTAATTATTAATTCTGTGGCTGCTGTTGGCAGACATCAAAATGATTTTTTTTTTTAGTTTTGTATAAAGACTGGATTTTGGGGTTATGATAATTAATAAAATTAAAATACTTTTGTTGAGTGGGGGAGACAGATCCACTAACAGATGGTCACAATACAGAAGGAAATAAGCACAAGGTGTACTATGGGGTGCTGGAGAGGAGCTCCTGCTCATCTGGAAGGATGGGGTAGCTTCTTGGAGGAGTTGATACTTGGGGCTCTCCAGGCAAAGGAGAAGAAGTGTGCTTTCAGGCACATGGGATTATTGGTAGAGTGAGATTGTCTGAACTGAATGTGTGAAGCAGGGAAAAGGCAAGAAGCATGGCTGAGGAGGCTGGCACGGGCCCATCAGAGAGGCATCTGTATGCCACGTGAAACAGCATAGACTTTCCCATAGGACAGTGTCTTTCACTTGTTTTTAACCATAGCCCACGTAAAAAATGTATTTTATATTTCAATCCAGTAAACATATTTAACTAAAGTAGAAATGTGATGAAACTATTCCTTAGTCTAGTTTATATACTTGGATATTCTCTATTTTATTTATTTTCTCCCCTTTAAAAAATGCTGGTTATAGCATTCAAAACTTATTTTGATTCACTAAGTCAGTGATTTTTAACTGGTGTGCTGAGGCAGGTGCACTGGTGTGCCACAAGAAAATTTGAAAAATACAATATCTGACTTTCAGTCAGGGTCACTATTTTTCTCTTAGATTGTCAAAAAAAAAAAAAAAAAAAAAAAAAAAGGACAACAGCCAACACAACAATAGCTATATGGTATGAATGAATCAAAATTATACCTATTTTTTGTCAGATTGGCAAAATATATTTTTTGGTGTGCTGCAAAATTTCAGTAATTAGTTTATGTGTGCCATGAGATGTACAAGATTGAAAATTGCTGTATTAAATGGTTCACAAGCTGTGGTATCAAAGGCACTCTGGTGAGGAGGTAATGAAGGCTTTTAGAAAGAGCAAAAGGTGAGGAGAAACCAAGATGGCGGCATAGGTAAACACCTAAACTGCTGCCTCGCACAACAATTTCAAAACTACAACTAAAAGACAGAACAGACACCATCCAGAACCACAGGAAAGCTGGCTGAGTGAAAATCCTACAACTAGAAGGAAAAAGAAAAGCTCACAGAGAATTGGAGGTACGGCAAAGGGGCTTTGTGTGTGCAGAGAGGAAGGGCGGCTGAGAGCCTGGCTGACTTTCTCTGGCGGAAGGGGGAAGGAAGCCTCCGACCGCACTGAACCCCAGTTCTGACTGCACTGAACCCCAGTTCCGGGCGAACCTCTGGGGACCCATGCTCTTACAGGGGGAGTCTGGACTCTCGGGCGGAGACTCGAGCTGGGAAAGGCAGAAGTCTGAAGGCGCGGCGTGCTAGTGCGCACAAAGGCTGCGGAAGTTGCCACAGGCTTTCCCTAGTGGAAAGGAGTCAGAGGATCCTGACTGCACTGAGCCCCAGTTCTGACTGCAGTGAACCCCAGTTCCAGGCGAGCCCCGGGGGACCCACGCTCTTGTGGGGGGAGTCTGGACTCTCGGGCGGAGACTCGGGAGCCGGGGAAGGCGGAGGACTGAAAGTGCGCACGCGCGCGCGTGCCAGTGCGCACAAAGGCTGTGGAGGTTGCCACAGGCTTTCCCTAGTGGAAGGGAGTCAGAGGCTCCTGACGGCACTGAGCCCCAGTTCTGACTGCAGTGAACCCCAGTTCCAGGCGAGCCCCTGGGGACCCACGCTCTTGTGGGGGGAGTCTGGACTCTCAGGCGGAGACTCGGGCTGGGGAAGGCGGAGGACTGAAAGCGCACAGGCGCACAAGGGCAAGGCTGACAGGAAGCCAAGACTGAGACTCCACCCCATCCAAGCTGAGCACAGAGCCTATTGCAATTTGGGAAGTCTAATCCTATAAGGCTGTCTCCAGCACCGAACTTCTCCCAGCATAGACACAGCTGATCCTCACAGCCAACTGGCCCGGAGGTCAATTCTTCCCAGTGATACCAACAACAATAAAGACTTAATTACAACAAGGCTGTACACACAGTCCACAAAGGGGTGCACCAAGAGTGTCCACCTCAGGTTAACTGGGGAAGCAGACCCACTGGGCCATATTGGAAACCTAGCACAAATATCTACCTTACCAACTCAGGGAATCAGTGAAAATGCGGGGTCAAAGAATCAGATCACAAACGAAAGAAATGGAGGAAAACAAACGACTGGATATAGAATTCAAAACCACGGTTATAAGACTTTTTAAGAATATCCTAGAAAAGGCCGATAAATATAACGAGACCCTCGAAGATATGAAAAAGGACCAACTAGAAATTAAACATACACTGACTGAAATAAAAAATATTATACAGAGACCCAGAAACAGAATAGAGGAACACAAGAATCAAGTCAAAGAATTGAAATACAAAGAAGCAAAAAACACTCAACCGAAAAAGCAAAAAGCAAAAAAAAAAAAAATCCAAAAAGTTGAAGATAATGTAAGAAGACTCTGGGACAACTTCAAGCGTACCAACATCAGAATTATGGGGGTGCCAGAAGAAGAGAGAGAGCAAGATACTGAAAACCTATTTGAAGAAATAATGACCGAAAACTTCCCCCACCTGGTGAAAGAAATAGACTTACAAGTCCAGGAAGCGCACAGAACCCCAAACAAAAGGAATCCAAAGAGGACCACACCAAGACACATCATAATTAAAATGCCAAGAGCAAAAGACAAAGAGAGAATATTAAAAGCAGCAAGAGAAAAACAGTTAATTACCTACAAGGGAGCACCCATACGACTGTCAGCTGACTTCTCAACAGAAACTATGCAGGCCAGACGGGAGTGGCAAGAAATTTTCAATGTGATGAATAACAAGAACCTACAACCAAGATTACTCTACCCAGCAAAGCTATCATTCAGAATTGAAGGGCAGATAAAGAGCTTCACAGATAAGAAAAAGCTGAAGGAGTTCATCACCACCAAACCAGTATTATATGAAATGCTGAAAGGTATTCTTAAAGAAGAGGAAGAAGAAAAAAGTAAAGAGAAAAATTATGAACAACAAATACATATCTATCAACAAGCGAACCTAAAAATCAAGTGAATTAAAAACCTGAGGAACAGAATAATCTGGTGAATATAATAGAATCAGGGGCATAGAAAGGGAGTGGACTGATAATTCTCAGGGGGAAAGGGGTATGGGGGGGTTCATGAAGAGAATGGACAAAAATCATACACCTATGGATGAGGACAGTGGGGGGGAGGTAAGGGCAGAAGGTGGGGTGGGAAATGGGTGGAGGGGAGCTATGGGGGGGAAAAGGAGAAATAATTGTAATAATCTGAATAAAGATTTATTTAAAATTCAAAAAAAAAAAAAAGAAAGAGCAAAAGGTAATGGTCAGTGATTTAGGTGGAACACTCTAGCAGGATGGGGACAATGGGTTGGAAGGGAGCAAAAATGGAGGAGAGACAAGAGGAAGCTATTTTGGTTGAGAAATGAAGGCCCAAACTAGAGAAGTTATAGAGAAATGAAAAATAGAAAGAGCTAAAAATATTCCAGTGGTAAAATTGGCAGGAACCTGTGGTTGACTAGATGTGGGAGGTGAGAAAGAGGAGAAATTCAAGAATAAGGATGAAGCCCAGTAATTCTCTTGAAATCTACTTGAGGAAATTATTATTTTGTGTTATACTTATAAAATTTTGTTGTGTAAGATAATCATGCATTTACTTAACAAAGGATACTATCCTGACCATCATTATTTTAAAAACTAGAGGGCCAGTGCAAGGATTTATGCACAGGTGGGGTACCTCGGCCTGGCCTGCAGGGATTGGGCCGAAACCAGCTCTCTGACATTCCCTGAGGGGTCCTGGATAGCTAGAGGGCAGTTCTCAGGTGACACACCCCAGAATCAGGCTCCCTCCTCTCTGGTTCCAGGTGCATCATCTGAGAACCGCAGCTGCCAAGTCACCGCAGTTCAGCAGCTCCTACATTAAGCATCTGCCCCCTGGTGGTCAGTGTTCATCATAGCTACCATCGGACAGTCTAAGGGTCAGAAGGTCACTTAGGCTTTTATATATATATAGATTATTGGCTGAGGTATTGCTGCTATTAGAAACTGGTGCTGATAAGTATAATTTACTTTTATTTAGGACACTCGAGGCCCTGTGCACGAAATTTGTGCACTGGGGGCGGGGAGTCCCTCAACCCTGCCTGCACCCTCTCCAATCTGGGACCCCTCGGGGGATGTCCGACTGCCAGTTTAGGCCCGGTCCCTATGGCAGTCGGACATCCCTCTCACAATCCAGGACTGCTGGCTCCCAACTGCGCACCTGCCTGCCTGCCTGGTTGCCCCTAACTGCTTCTGCCTGCAAGCCTGATCACCCCCTAACCACTCCCCTGCCAGCCTGATCAATGCCTAACTGTTCTCCTGCTGGCCTGACCACCCCCAACTGCCCTCCCCTGCAGGTCTGGTCCCCCCCAACAGCCCTCCCTCCCCTGCAGGCCCAGTTGCCCCCAACTGCCCTCCCCTGCTGGCCATCTTGTGACCACATGGGGGCGTCCATCTTGTGACCACATGGTGGTGGCCATCTTGTGCAAGGGTGTGATGGTCAATTTGCATATTACCTCTTTATTTTATAGAATTTTATAGGGACTTACTGGGAGATAGTGATGACTGAAAATCAGGGTAAAGAGCCTAATTTAAGCTGATTTTGCCAACCATAAAAATAAACATAACTGAATTAATGAGTTTTCTCATAGTTGTTTCCTATTTTTCACTCTAATATTTATAAGTATGTCCAAAGATGCACATTTCTTCCTATCAGATGACTGCCTCAATGGTGGTGGCTGTGAGTACCTGCCTTGCCTGAAGCACACATATGACCACAGCAGTTCTGAGCCCTGGATTTGTGGGCATACACAAATTCTGGCCCCACAGGGATAACTGCCTTTGCAAGCTATGGACACATCTGGGATTTTCCTCACCTCTTTGTATTTGTATGACCTTGGCCTGAATTAGACTCCCTACGTTTGCTGCTGCTGAGCAGCCTGGCTGTGAGATTTACTTACCATGCCTTTCCAAAAATTACACACATCCTTACATGAACATAGTTCTGGGCTGCTTTGGTGTTCTAGCGCTCTCAGTATAAGAAAAAGTTAGGCATAGGAATAGTGCCATACTTCTCACTTGCAAGAGCAACACATTCATACACATGGACCCATACATGTGCACCAAGAATGATTGCATTCTTATCAATGAGAAAGGCAAACAATTCTAACGGTCTCTACTTGGTTTTGGGTGTACACATTTACATCAGCAAATTACAGTGGCAAAAATGTGAAAATATTTTAAAAATATGAATATTTAAATGTACCAGTATTTTTAAAAATTGTATACCAACTGTACCCTTTTGGCATACATTTGTGTTGTTCATGCCTGAAATGTATTTCCAGTTATAGTGTCCACTGTACCTCGTGGTCCCGCTGCTTGGCTGCCGTGGCTCTGTTCATGTCTTCTGCATCCCTGATATGGTCAAGGGCCTGGTCAAGTGATTCCTGGAGGTCTGACAACTTAGCATTGTAGTCTTCCAGCTGTTCCAGGACCACAGGAAACAGAGAGCGGGTGTCATTGTACAGCCGCTGCCAACTCTCAGCCTGGCTCAACACTGGAAGAAAAATGACATGGAAATTCAGTCTGGGCTTCTCTGGTCTCCTCCCATTCCATCCAGCATTTAGCAGAGATGAAAACTTGTCAGACTATGCCTTCATTAGCAATAAAGATGGATGGTGTTGTTCAAGAAATAAGTCTATGTTTCATATTTGAAGTAAAAAAATACTATTTTGTACGATTTGAGAGCCCCTGGATGGCAGTCAGCCAAAAGGAGGTTTGATTAGCTTTCCTATTGAGATTACGTTTTATGTGGAAACCATGCAATTATAATATGTTGATTATTACCCAGATTATTTATAATTTTACCATATAAAATGGATTTGGATGTATTATAGTCTTATTATTAAAATAACCAAAATTATCTTGTGTGTTATTGACAAATGATGTTTACAACCATTCATTTTCTCTGTTCTCTCCAGTTAGCTCCTTTAGGTCAAACCTAAATCATTATTTTGGGTGGGAAGAAGATTAAATGATAATGGTATATGTGTCTTAGCTTTCTGATCAAAGTTGCATGCATTGACTATGTCTTCATTCCATTTTTCCTTCAGGGAATAGCAATCTGATTTGTTCAATTTTTTTTGGTATTTTCTTTCATCACCATGAACAGAAGACAAAAGTTCATGGCTGAGTAAAGAAAGTGGTTGAAAATGCCTTCACTAGTCCCATTTCTCCAGGGAAGTCTTGTTAAATTCCAAAAAAGGCAAGTAACATAGAAGTATCTGGCTGTGACATTAGACTTCAGCCTTTCTGACAACTGGCTTCATCCTGACTCAGAAATGGGGCCTGAGATTCTACTTTGGTTTTACTGTTTCTATGACTTTATATGTCTGCTATGGTACTATGCCTTTATGTTGAGAATATTCCTCTTCTAGAGTGTTCACATTAATTGTTAGCAGAAATTGGTAGTGACAACTGCGAGAAAATGATCTAGGGCAGGTGTTCCTAATCCTTTTTGTGCCGCAGGGCCCTTTGTAATCTAGTAAAACCTTCAGAACCCTTCTTAAAATGTTTATTAAAATGCATAAAGTAAAATACATAGAATTACAAAGGAGACCAATATGTTAAAAAACATTTGGTAATATATGTGCTTCTTTAGTAATGCATTAAATAACAAGATTTAGAGGTGGGACTAGTAACCACTATAATTTTGAATTATTGATGAACTTAATGTTTTGAGATACCAGCAATAGCCATAATATGATATGCAAACCTGTTGCTTCTTTTGTTGATTGTGTAGATTATTAATGGACACAAATGCTTTGTAACTCTTCCCATCAAGAGTGGAGTCTATTTCCTTACTCCTTGAACCTGGGCTGGTCTTGACCAACAGAATGGATATGCATTGTTGGGTTCTAAGGATAGGCCTCAAGAGACCTTACATTTTCCATTCTTGCCCTCTAGGAAGGCAGCCATTGTATGAACAATCCTGGGCTAGCTTCCTAAGACACAGAGGGAGAAGCCCAACCATCTCAGCTAAGGCCCCATACACGTGAGTCAGCTCAACCATGCCTCCTGGAGCAGAGAAGAGCTGTCCAGGTTGAATCTAGCCCAGGTTGCCAACCCATGAAATCATGGGTAAATAAATGGTTATTGTTTTAAATGAATATGTTTGGGTGGATTGTTAGACAGTAACTGATATAGGGACTAACTCAGAGGTTCACTAGTACTATTGTGATTTGATGTCTACATGTATCATTAAAGGAAATGTTAAATTCCCACTGAGGTTAAAAGTCATTAAAAGTCATTCATGGACCTCAGAACATGAATGTTGCTGAGTGTGTAGCTTCACTAGCTTCTCAACTGTAGTTCTGGGAATTGGTTTCCATTAGCCCTCCTTCCCGTTTCTCATGTTTTCATCAACTGCTAAGTCCCTGTGTTTTTCTCCTCAGGAGTAAAATTTCTATAGATTCCTTATGGAACCTCAGCTGTTTCTCAAAAGCTTAACGTTGGGCCTGGATCTAAAAGTCGTGGTCAGATAGTCAAGTTGTGCTGAATGACTCCCTGAGGACACATATAAGTTCCAAGTAGCTGTGAATATTGGGAACTGGTTGTTTTGACCAAATGTTGCCCTGTGTCTCTGTGTCCTCTCCTGGACCCACAAAGAAAGCAGACATGTGCTGGGCTCCCAGAGCTGAGTGGACCTACATTCATGAGCTTCGTCTGCCTCTTCATCCACGAGCTCCCGTTGAGTGAAGAATGGTTGACGGCTTCTAATCTCTTCCAGCATCTTCTGGGCCAACACCAGCTTCTCAGAGATTTCCTCAGAGCTAAGCTCTTGCTGCTTCCCATAGTAGAGCATCTTGTTGTTGATCTCTGAAAGGAAGGACATGATGAGAGAAGGCAGCAGGGAGAGATGACGGGGCCTTTTACAGACATGCCATTGAAAACACAGGGGAGGACAGGCAGACTGCTGTTCACACTGCAAATACTGATGCTGGCATCTGAGTTCCATGTTTATTCCAGGGAGAAGTAAAGCCTGAGGAAATCACGCCTCTTTGCTTCCCATTTGGTGTCTTCAGAATGGGAATGGGATTAACACAATGCCTGCCCTGATTTCACGAAAACCTGTATCTGGTTTTTGAATCACATTTACATAGTGTTTCAAAAACATTAATATTTAAGGCACACAAAACTGGGGTCTTTGATCAACCTTTTATATAAAATACATAACTTGGAGAAAATGTTCTGAGGTATCTCCTGTCATATGTAGGATACATTGGAGATATTAATCAGACTTTAGCCAAGGATTTATCAAGGCTTTAAGCCAAAATTAGAGTATACTGTAGTTGTTCAAGTGAGTCTTTCAGATGGTTCTACAGAGCAGATATACTATAAAGGTTTGTGAATTTCTTCTCATATGTATTTTTTTTTTCAATTGCTATTAGCCTTCTGTATATGACTGTTGGTATTTTGACTCTGGGTCATTTTCACCCCATGTCCAGAAGTAGGATGGAGAGTTTTAGAACTGGAGGGACTGGTGAGAGTCAGAGGGATTAAATGAGTTGTCAAAATATTAGCAGAGCTGAATAGTTCTTTGACTCCCTGTTTCTACTACAGATGATCAGATGAAAATTATATAATTGCCAACTTGTGCTATAGGAGCTCCAGGAGGAAGCATTCTATCTTCTTGGCATAAATGAAACTGTGTGTCTGTGGTTTAGTGTGATACGCGGTTTGGCAGACAAACACTGTTGTCACATCAATTATACCAAATAAGGGCTTGTATTTTCTATGGCTCATAGCTTGAAGGTCGCCAGTAGTTATTTTAGAGATGGCTGGGGATGGGAATGACACACTAGTGGTGTGGTGCAGCATTCCTGAATTGTGAAGGGAGAAAAAAAGAGGAAAGAAGTTTTAATACTAGAAATACTACTCAGAAAGTTATAGGGACACCAAGGTATGCTAAAAAAAACTTATGAAGGGATTAAACATTCACTTTTCAAGAAAGTCTAAAACACTAACTCATGAAATAAACTAAACATAGGTTCCCCCTCCCCTTAGAACTAGTATTTGCAAGGCTAATTCTTTGGTGTTTTGATAAAAATGTTATATTTACAATTCTGATCTGTTGTATTTTAGCCACTTCTGGTAGAGATTAGAAAAAGGAAATGTAGACAATAGCATTTTTGCCACTGGTCTTTGGAGACTGTTCATACATTATTATAAAAAGGTAAAAACTGATGGAAATTAGTTTCCCATTTACATTATTTGGATTTTTTTTTTCATCTTTTCTTATGCTTAAAGCAGTGATTTTCAACCTGTGTGCCACAGCACATGGGTGTGCACAAGAATTTTTAAAACATGCAATACCCATTTAGTCAGGGACACGGACCTTTTTTCCCTTAGACTGTCAAATAAAAAGATGGCAATAGCTGTCTGGTGAGAATGAATCAAAATTATACCTTTTTTTGGGTCAAAATGGCAAAAATATATCATATATTCTTTGGTGTGCCACGGAATTTTAGTAGTCAGTTTATGTGTGCCATTAGATGAAAAAGTTAAAAATTGCTGGGTGAAAGGGTTTAGAAACTTTCTAAATAAGAGGGCTTAGAAACTTTCCTAATGAAATGTTTAGAATAAAACTTTGAGTTACAAAAGCAAAAGTAAATTATTTTCTCTGAATGGCTTACTAAGATGAACGTTGGCTTCATTTGCTACCTAGAGGGACATTTATTCCTTAATTAGATGAGGTCAGCTAATCTAGGTTTAATCTCACTTTTAGAACAAATCAATACTAACTCTAAAATGTTAGAGAAAAAGAGTATTTTATTGGGAGATGCAAAAGCATGCAATAATGAGGATGGGAGTGGGAAGTGCTTCAAATGTATGCCATTTGTTTTATTGTGCATTATAGGCACCAAAGGAAATATAGCAAATGATTAATTTTGGCTCAGTATATCCATTTTCTTGGAATATGCCCCCTATACCTCAGTATAAAGATATGAATCTCCCACTGTGGGTCCCTTTACTGCCATTGTGCCCTGGGGTGCAGTTGGTCTTGTCATCCAGCTCTGAATGTATAGGATAATAAAAACCATGGGAACACACACACACTGCTTCCTTGCAGACTGAACCCAAGGAATTTCTCTTTATCCTAGAACAAACAAAGTTGCCTGTTTTCTGTTGGTAAATGAAGGCTCGTTTTCAATGCATCATCAAGATAGGCTTTAAAATGCAACCTGTATTTACCAGAGGCTAGAGCACAAGTAAGTGAACCTTCAAGGGGAAAGGTCAAATTACCACAAAGCTTCTGGGCCAAGAAATCTCACATACACCCCTCCCTGTTTTTCGTCTGGATTGGGGACCAGAGCATGTTGCCTGCCTGATTATTGGGAAAGAGCGTCAGAGACATCTCAGGGCGATTTGGGTTAGTAGACAGTTTACTGCCTCTCTAAAAGCAGTGTGTTTGCTGCCAGTCATCAAGGAAAACGTGAATCCTGTTCAACTGCTGCATTTTAGAGACACCATGGCATGCGATTTCCTCTGCCGAAAAGATATTTTGGCATTCCACTTCTGTAAAAGGCCTGCAAAGTAGGTGATTCTGTACATTTATTCTTGAAAACTTATAGATTGCAAGGAAGGATGAATGCTCAGAAATCCCAGGTAACTAACTTGAAATGCAGACCTCATGTAAGTTCCAACCTATAGCACTCTAACAGCAGTCCTTGGCACGACCGTAAGCACTAATGGTAGCTATTAGTTTTTATTGTTGTTAATAACAGGAATGATGCCTTGACAGGGAGCTGAACCAGAAGAGGATATTTTACCTTGGATTGTATCCCTCATGTCGTGGGATTGCTCTACGAGCTGAGTTGCGTGGTTAATGGTATCCATACTTTCCTTCTCAGCCAGTTGGCTCTTTCTTGAAGCTTGACTTTCCTATAAATAATCCGTGTAAACACCAGATTAAATTTAGAAGAAGGGAATGTTGTATATGCATATATATGTGGGGATGGGTGGGAATAACGTATTTCAAAAACAGAAATTTCCCTGACATAGGAAAGTTCTATAACATATAGTAAAATGGTCCCAGAAACCATGCGTGAAGGCTGCTGTGATGACCAGCTTTAGGATTACAGAATGCTACAGAATGCTGCAAAATCAGATGCCATTCCTCTGCCATCAGTCACAGCTCAACCCAAACCAGCTGGCTTTCATAGGTAATTTACCTTTTGAATTTTTACTGTATCTCAACATGCCAGACTAGGAAATTTCCCACATGTGCTGAGCAGTTTGACATTGTACACTAAAGAGCTTAAAGCTTCAAAGGGAAAATTGTCAAGAAAGCAGGCCGATCTTGAAATGCTCCATGCCTCCCGTGGCTCCTGGGTGGTCCAATCACTGGTGAAACTGAATTGCCGCAGAGATTCAAAGGCTTAGGCGCACTGGGCTAAATGCTGTTTTCAGTGCTGCACTCCAGATTCCATCAACAGCAATGGCACTTGAGTACAAATAACTGTTCAGGCAGATTGGCTCAGAGTGAATGGCGCCCTTCTCCGGGAAGCGGACTCCATTTCTCAACTCGGGAGCTTCTGTTTCGGAGTCCCCACAAAGCATTTGTTAAAATGAAATCCCAACCCAAATGTGGCTTCTGAAGAAAGGATGTGTGGGGTGCATGTGTATGTGCATGTCTCTCTGTGTGTGTGAGGACAGAAGCTGACCTAAGAAAGGGTTCAAGGCCAGGACACTTGTCTGCATGCAAGGCCTGGGGGCTGGGCACTTCCTTTGGGCATTAGAGAGACTGACTCATGGGTCCTATTTAAGAGGAGAACTTCTGTCTGCCACTTGGTGGATGCCCACTTGCTGCACCTGGTGTGGTGTGGTTTTGTTTTGGCTCAGCTCTGTCACAAAGGACGACAGCACCTGAATGGACTGCAGGGTGATCCGCCACGCAGACCACTGGTAACCATTGCACAGTTGCCCAGGACAGAACAGTGGCCGTTTCAGACTTCTCTCCTCTCACCCGGTTTTAGCCAGTGGATTATGCCATGATTATGCCTGGAATGTTTTTATACTTCCCAGGCATAACCCACGCAAGTGGCCCTTGGTCAGGGAAGAGAATGTAGAAATCATATCATAGCTCTGGCCGGTGGCTCAGTGGTTAGAGTGTTGGCCTATGCACTGAATGGTACCTGGGTTGCAGGTTTGGTGTGCGTGCAAGAGGCAATCAATGGATGTGTCTCTCACATCAATGTCTCTCTCTCCCTCCCTTCCACTCTCTAAAAATCCTCAGGTGAGGATTAATAAAACAAACAAAAAACAAAACAAAAAGCAAAAACAAAAAAGAAAGAAAGCATATCATAGCAAACATAAGCTCTAGAGGCTTTTTTTCGGGCAAGTCTGAAATTCCCTGCACACAAAGCTCCCTGTGCAGCAGTAATGCAGCCATCAGTCCCTTCCCTAAATAGCGAGCTCTCTGAATGGACACTGTATTCTGAGCCAATGCGTTCCTTCATCCAATGCCTATCTTCCTCTTGGCTTATTCCAAGGCTTTCCAGTGACACAAAATTTGTGGTCATTTTAAAATTAAATGATGCAGGGCATAAGATTAATATTATTCTTGATGTCACCTCTCTCCACTTTTTAAATATATGAATACAATAGTTTAGAACAGTGGTTGGCAAACTCATTAGTCAACAGAGCCAAATATCAACAGTAGAACGATTGAAATTTCTTTTGAGAGCCGAAGACCGACTTCTGTGCATGGGCCACGAAGTTTCTTCTTCTTTTTTTTTTTTAAAATATGGAACGCTTCACGAATTTGCGTGTCATCCTTGCGCAGGGGCCATGCTAATCTTCTCTGTATCGTTCCAATTTTAGTATATGTGCTGCCGAAGCAAGCACGGGCCACGAAGTTTCAATCGCACTGTATGTGCGCGCCCGCACATGGTATTTTGTGGAAGAGCCACACTCAAGGGGCCAAAGAGCCGCATGTGGCTCGTGAGCTGCAGTTTGCCGACCATTAAAACATTTAACAAGTTGATTTTTGATCTAGTTTAAATTGAATTATATTTGAACAGCACAGCATCAGATTTTTGGCTTTGGCTTCAACCTTCAAGGGAAAATACTATTGTTATTAATGTATTCATTTCAGTTATTATGGAAACTTTGAATTGAAGCAATGGAAGACAGCTGGAGGATGTCCTTTCTCTGAGAAAACCTTTTCTTCCTGACAAACACCAGAGGGCGCTTATTTATGCTTAGCAAAAGACTCCGTGCCAAAGAGGAAATGCCATTACTTTAAATTGCAAAATTACTGGCTATAATATATAGTAGTGCCTATGTGAATGTTAAATTTTTTTCTGTAACTTTGCTTGTGGAAGGAAACTAATGGTATAGACACATGATAAAACAGGTGCACCTTGCTCTAAGAAAAGCTGAGATTAAAAAATTATCTCACAACCATAAATCAGTTAATGATGAGTAAGTGTATAAAGAGTAATGTACCTAGAATACTAATTAAAAACAAATCAATAAGCTTGAGGGTGATAATCAAATCTATCTAGGTGATCATATATTTTATTGTTTAAATGGGGACACTTTTGAGAGTGAAAGGAGGATCTTTTAATAATCACACTGGGAGATAAGCATAAACAGGGACAGACAGTCTCAAACAAAACAACAGTAGGAACATTGGTTTGCCATTTCAGAATCTGTATAGTGACATCTACTTCTGTGGGTTTGCCTACCTCCTAAATATTAAGACGTCCAAATGCCTATCCAGCCTTGATGCCTTCCCTGAGCCACAGACTCAAATCTCTAACTGCCCTCTGGGTATCCATAGATACCTCATCCTTAAAATGTCCAGGGTAATCCATTCTGTACTTTTAGTCTTAGTCATCCATTTCTCCAAGCTAGAGCTTTCCTCCTTCTTCATCCTCATATCCAACTGATCACTGAATTTGTTTTGATTCCACTTGTCTTTCTGGTCCCTTCCAATTCCCCACTTCCACAGTCTCAGACCCCTGGTCACTGTAATGCTTTTCAAATGAAGACAATGTAGCAATCAACCACTCTTGTTTACACTCCTGTGCAGTCTCCTAATTTGTGTCCCTATCTTCTTTACTCACCAATCTATCACCCTTACTGAGGAAGAATGCTTCTGAAATTCCAAATCTGATCAGCCCATTGTTCTAAGTAAATGCTTCAGTGTCTTCCAAAGTCCACAGGGTCAAAGTCACATGTTTTTAGCATGGTGGGCAAGGTTCTTCATGATCTGGCCTCTGAGAACTTCTTTAGCATTATCTCCTGCCCCTTGACTTACAGTTAATCTTCCAGAAGGTCCAGGCTAACGTTCTTCTAGTCCCAGGAATACAGTGTGCTTTACATCTTTCTGTTTTGTGGTAAATTTCCTTTGCTTGGAACTATTTGATAAACTAGTCATTCTTCAATGCACAGGCCAATGCTCATCTTCTCTGAGAAGTCTCCCTATGGTGCTCCTGCTGAAACAGTTATTTCCTCCTTAGAGTTATCTCTTTAGGTTGTATCATGCCTTGATTATCAAATGCTGTGTATATATATATATATAATTACATGTCTGTTTTCCCTACTAGACCATGAGCTCTTTGAGAACGGGGGTCTTAATGTATTCATTTCAGTATCTATAGCATCTAGCGCAATGACCATTATATACCAGATGTTAAGTAATGCTTTTGGAATTGAAACATATTTTTATTTTTTTGTCCTGCCCTTTTTTCAGGATCAGAAATGAGGCTCAGGTGCTTTTGATGTGTGGAGGTGACCTATTTTCCTTCCGTTCCTAAAGATCTCTTTTCATCAAATGCATGGGTATCCCTTAGGAGGTCCCCAGAAGTAGGGTTGGGAAAGGGCTATAGCATTTCCCCAAAGCGGGCTAGAGGACTTGGACATGAATGTTGGGACAAAACCAATAACTTCAGGTTAATGTAAATTGTGAGATTTGGGTCACATGAGATTCATGTGACAGGTAATTTGCATACAGAGGTATTTTCAAGTTCAACAGGCAACGTTAGTGTGACTTTTATCACAGTGGGAACCTACCATGAGATCTTTCACTCTGAAGCCAAACATTACTTTCTTGATAGAAATCTTCCTAAGACAAAGTTTTTCTTAAATCCTTCTTAGAATAAACTATGGATTCTTCTAGACTGAGGGCTTGGGGATGCTTAAGAAGTCCTTACGACAAACTCCGGGCATTGATTTTGAAATGTTTCGCAGGTTCTTGTACCATCAGGACTGTTGTAGTCAGAAGGACATTATGTTCAGTTCCAGTAGCTTTTTCATTTACCTCCTGCTTTGGTGGTGTTCTTGTTGTCTTGGAGCCTTTTCTACTGGGCTGTTATTTTCAAGCTTGCATTATTTCTCCCTATGAAAGCCTGCATTTGAAGTATATCCAAAGTAGAAAAGCTACACAACAAACTGATCTGTAACTGAGCTGTGGGAGGAATGAATCTTGGTGAAATCATGTCCTCAAGAATTGAGACACTTTTGGCAAGTTCCAACCATGATACAAGAATGAAATCACAATGAGTTTTTCCCAAAGATTTCTTTCTGGGTACCTCCTTTGAAACTTAAGAGATCTCACTGCTTTTCAAATGCTGGTATTTGGATTAATATGCGGCATTGTATGGGAAACAAGGACAATTTTCATGTGCATTTCAAAGTAGTTGAATCTTCCAAGGGTCCAAGTAGTTAACATTTTTAGAAGCTTAATCTCTTAAAAGTTTAAGAGCTCCAAGGTCAAAAGAGAGTATCAAAGTTATTTTAATCTTTATTTTTGTAGAAAGTGAGAATTGCTTTTTGAAAAGCACTTCCACAGTTTATGTCAAATACCAGTATAGGAAAGCAGAAATTCCAGAGTACTCTGGACAACACTGGGGGAGCATAACAAGGAAAAAAAAAGTGTTAAATATCCTAATATGTTAAATATGGCGCCTTGTGGCTTAGTTGTATTTTTTTTTATTACTATGGAGGCTGGATATTTTTCCATTAGGCTGCTGGAGAGTGCATTTATTTTTTATTTTTTTAATTTAATAAATCTTTATTGTTCAGATTATTACAATTGTTCCTCTTTTTCCCCCCATAGCTCCCCTCCACCTGGTTCCCACCCCACCCTCTGCCCTTACCTCCCCCGCCACTGTCTTCAACCATAGGTGTATGATTTTTGTCCAGTCTTTTCCCACACCCTCCACACCCCTTTCCCCCCAAGAATTGTCAGTCCACTCCCTTTCTATGCCCTTGATTCTATTATATTCACCAGTTTATTCTGTTCATCAGATTTTTCATTCACTTGATTTTTAGATTCATTTGTGGATAGCTATGCATGTTATTCATAATTTTTATCTTTACCTTTTTCTTCTTCTTCCTCTTAAAGAATACCTTTCAGCATTTCATATAATATTGGTTTGGTGTTGATGAACTCCTTTAGCTTTTTCTTATCTGTGAAGATCTTTATCTGACCTTCAATTCTGAATGATAGCTTTGCTGGGTAGAGTAATCTTGGTTGTAGGTTCTTGCTATTCATCACTTTGAATATTTCTTGCCACTCCCGTCTAGCCTGCATAGTTTCTATCGAGAAATCAGCTGACAATTGTATGGGTGCTCCCTTGTAGGTAATTAACTGTTTTTCTCTTGCTGCTTTTAATATTCTCTCTTTGTCTTTTGCTCTTGGCATTTTAATTATGATGTGTCTTGGTGTGGTCCTCTTTGGATTCCTTTTGTTTGGGGTTCTGTGCACTTCCTGGACTTTTAAGTCTATTTCTTTCACCAGGTGGGGGAAGTTTTCTGTCATTATTTCTTCAAATAGGTTTTCAGTATCTTGCTCTCTCTCTCTTCTTCTGGCACCCCCATAATTTGGATGTTGGTACGCTTGAGGTTGTCCCAGAGGCTCCTTACACTATCTTCAAATTTTCAGATTCTTTTTTCTTTTTGCTTTTCTAGTTGAGTGTTTTTTGCTTCTTTATATTTCCACTCTTTGACTTGATTCTTGCGGTCCTCTAGTCTGCTGTTAGGTCTTTGTATAATATTTTTTATTTCAGTCAGTGTATGTTTAATTTTTAGTTGGTCGTTTTTCATATCCTCGAGGGTCTCGCTAAATTTATCGGCCTTTTCTAGGAAATTCTTGAAAAACCTTATTACCGTGGTTTTGAACTCTATTTCGAGTCATTTGCTTTCCTCCATTTCTTTCATTTGTGATCTGTTTCTTTGTCTCCACATTTTCGCTGCTTCCCTGAGTTGGTAGAGTAGATTTGTGTGGTAGGTGTCCTGTAGGGCCCAGTGGCTCAGCCTCCCCAGTTACCTGACGTGGACACTCTTGGTGCACCCCTTTGTGGACTGTGTGCACAGCCTTGTTGTAGTTAAGTCTTGATTGTTGTTGGTATCACTGGGAGGAATTGACCTCCAGGCCAATTGGCTGTGAGGATCAACTGTGTCTATGCTGGGAGAACTTCTGTGCTGGAGACAGCCTTATGAGACAAGACTTGCAAAATTGCAAAAGCCTCTGTGTTCAGCTTGGATGGAGCGGAGTCTCAGTGCAGAACAGACAGCCTTGGCTTCCCGTCAGCCCTGCCCTATGAGGGTCCTGGGTCTCAGTGTCCCTCGGTAATCGCTGCAAGCACCTCTGAGAGAATGCCGCCCTCAAGTTTCACCCGCTGCCAGACAGTCCAGTTTCTCCTCGAATGAGTCTGGGTTCCCAGAAACTCGCCCAGAACTGGAGTTCAGCGCAGTTGGGAGCTTCCGTCTCTCTCCCGCTTTAGAAAGCCAGCCGCACACTCAGCCACCCAAGCACTCAGTTGCCCGCCCTCTCCACATGCGCGTCTCTGTACTGCAGCCTTTTGCAGCTTCTCTGAGTCTCAATGTGCTTTCCTCTTTCCTTCTAGTTGTAGAATTTCCATTCAGCCAGCTTTCCTGTGGTTCTCGATGGTGTCTGTTTTGTCTTTTAGTTGTAGTTTTGATATTGTTGTGCAAGGCAGCAGTTTAGGTGTTTACCTATGCCACCATCTTGGTTTCTCCCTGGGGAGTGTATTTAATAGTCTCTCACACTGACTCTGCTCAAATTTCAATGCTTTTGTGGTTAATTTCTGAGAGCTTTTACAAGTCATATTTCCCTTAATATTTTTCTTAGTCTCATTGACTTTTTCATTTATTTAGTTGTCTTACTGGGTATATGAAAATTTATCTTGTCATATCTATTATATTTTTTTATTGTAATTCCTCATGCTGCATTTAAATGTATTGTCTTTTTCTTTCAATTTCAGATAAATATTTAGTTCTGTTTTCTTGTGAATTTGAGATTTAAACTCAAGTCTTTAATCTGTCTGAGATTTTATTTTAGTACTAGAGGCCCGATGCACGAAATTAGTGCAAGAGTAAGCCTTCCTTCCCCCGGAAGCCGGCACCAGCTTCTCTCTGGCACCTGGGACCCGGGCTTCCCTTGTAGCCCCAGCTTCGTCAGGAAGGTCGTCCAGAAGGACGTCCACTCTAAATAGCATATTACGCTTTTATTATTATAGATATGGTATAAGGTGAGGGTTAAAAGTGATTTTTTTCCCCTGACAAAGTGCAAAATTGCTTTCTCAGCATCATTCCTCTTCTTTCTGTTTATTATTTAATGCATCCTTTAGCAGACATTTAAATTTTATATTCTACATGGTAAAGCTTATTTCTGGATGCTGTATAGCTCTTAGTCATAAAATGCTAAGGCAAACAGCTGAACAACTCTTCTAATTGAAATATATCAACCATATTAACCAACAGCAAATGTTAAAATAGTTCCTCATAAAGCACAGCTTTTCAAGGAAACCAGTCAAAATGGGAAGAAACAGTAGAGACTGAGTCTACTCTTGGTTTATTGTAAGGTACTTGAGTCACTACATACTCTCTGAGCTGTGTTAAGCCTCAGTTGTTTGTGACTTGCCAGTCTCACACCAGCTAAGTCCTTTCTCTGAAGGTGGTTCCAGAAACTGAATACATACCCTTTCAGCTAATTCGTCCAGGTCAGACAGAAGGCTTTTCATTGTATTCTCAGCATTGTTGATTTGTATCTTTCTTAGGATATACTGGTTTTCTCTTTCTGACAATTTTGTCTGTGAAAAAAAATGTTTTGAAAATAATCAGTAGGTGTGCACACCAGGTTTGTAAAAATAAATACAAAACTCTTCCCGTGTTAGAGGACTTAGAGTAGAATGTGAGTCTGTTCCCCAAATGGTGGTGTGTCTACAGGCTGTTACAGGCTGGTATAGAGGTTGGGGACTGCATGAGGGTTTTCAGGGCCCTACAGGCTAAAATTCTTCTAGCTCTGCTCACCAGGCAGACCCTGGGCTGTGCTGTGTTGGCCATGGGGAAAGGGTACCTTTTTCTAATTTGTACAAATGCACAATACAGACTGGTGGTGGCCTTGGGTGTCTGAGCTTTAAAATGTCAATTTTGGAAGGCTGTGGAAGGAATGATCAACCCACACAAATTAATGTAGATGGAGTTTAGGAATTTCCGTTCCTTTTTTTTTTTTTTTTTTTTTTTTTTAATAAAGAGAGCAATTCTCTTTATGCCAGACCACTTGCCCCTTTCTTTTTCATTTTTGAGGAGTTTATTACAAATGTGGCTTTACTCAGGTTACTTTGGAGTAGGCTCCTCGAACTTGGCACTGCCTTTCTGTCAGCTATAATTCTATTTATCTTGAAGTTGTGTTGTTGGGGAAAGAGGATTCAAGTGGTATCAAGAGCCTGAATCTGGGTGACTCCCCTGAGAATTAGTGCCTTCATGCGTCCAAACAGATGAGTTTGGACAAGAAGGATTTCCAGGTTTGGAATAGAATGCTCACTAAGATTCCATCCAGCTCTACAATTTTGTCATTTTTTTGTTTTGTTTTGCATTTTGCATAATATGGACAGTTGCTGTGCATGTCATCTGCACATCCATAAAGTAATGAGCACTTACTATGCTAGGTACTATTTTAATACCCTACCCATATCAACTCACTGAATTCTCTCAACAATCCATGAGATGGTTCAATAATTTCCCTCAATTCCAGATGAGAAAACTGAAGAATAAAGAGGTTAAATAACTTACCTGAGGTTACATAGCTAGTAAGTGTCAGAACCAGCATTTGAATGCAAACAATCTAAATTCAAAGTTTATGCTCTTAGCTATTATACTAAATTGACTAACAAAGTAAAAAAAAAAGTACACTGGTATTAATTCTATTGTCCTTTCAATTAATTATTGTTTTCAAAAAATCTGTTGGTTGTGATAGAAGCCCATGATTTAGAGGGTGAAAATAAAACCACTTCTTAAAGCTTAGATATACAAGCACAGTTCATCTGTTTCCTGCCTTTAACTCATTTATTAGAGATTAACCACAGGATCTATGAGGAGAAACAGAGCATGTGAGTATGTTGTGTGTTTGAGTGTGTGTGTGAATATAGGAGAATGGGGGGATATGGGAAAATGTGGGGGACTATGACAGTGAGAAGGTAAGGTAAGGGTAGGAGATAGAGATAGAGATAAAAATTGAGATAGAGAAACAGAGAGACAACAGAGAGAAATTTCTCAGAAACATTGCACATTGAGGGTAAGGTAATGGTAAGTCTATGGTAATCATTGGAATGACCAATGTATAGCTTCACCAAGGAAATAAGTGTTTCACATCCCTCAATAGTTTTGTACATAGATACCAGTTTTTTAGTCATTTCATTTTCAGTATTAACCTCTTTTATAGATGGCAGCTCTTAGGCTGAAGCTCATGCTTACAATTAACTTGTCATAATTTCCTAGAGCTAACAATCTGTAATATTGCCATGGGACTCAGATACCAAAACTGATAGGGGTTACTAGGAGTGACTCTGTGAAACCAGAATGAAAACACGCAGACGGTAAACATTTCTGCATACTTTGAGGAGGTAGATGGTGGAGTTCATTTCATTCACGTGTCTGTGGGCAGCGGCACCGGAGGACACACTCAACACACCAGATTTGCTTTCTTCAATGGAGAGCGCGGCTAAGCGAAGGTCATCAGTCAGATCCCAGATGCACTTGTCACAGCCTAGAAGTAGAAATGGGCATGTCATTTCTTCAAAATCAAAAGTCAGCTGGGAAGCATGCTGCTTTCAGTAGATCACTATATGGACTTCCTTAGTTGATTCTATTTCCATTTTTGTTTCATGAGGTGCTGTTCTGGGCCACAGAACTAGTCCTTATACTCAAAGTGGAGTAGAGTCCAAGATGAGCCAAACTACATCAAGCACTATCCCCTAACAAAGAGCAAACTACACATGCAGCAGGGAAAGTAGGTTAACATGAATACTGAGTGTGAACTGAGAGAGAAAGAAAGCATGAAAGGGACAGCCCTCTGGGATGCCTCTCGTTATGTCAGGCCTTGGGCTTTTGCTTGGTGTCCACTGGTGAAGACGCTATTTGACAGGCACTCCTCCTTTCCTGTCATCTTTTCTCGTCTCAGTTCAGATTCTAGCACTTCTTACTCCTTGGCCTCACCCCAAGGGTGACTCCCTCAGCACCTCCCCATAGCCTGACCTCCTGTCTGGTGCAGTAGTTGCAATTTCTCGTTGCTTCCCACGTTTCGCATTTGAGTTCTTCTGACCACTGTCATTACCCACCAGGATCCCAGTGCCCTCCTGGGGCACACTCATAAGTACACCCTTTGAAACTTTCCTGTTCTCTATCTCTCGCTCAGATTGTACTTTCTTCTGGAGAACTGGTAAATGGAGACTGAAGTGTTAATAGTTGTTAGTATGTTAATTAAGTTTAACATGGTCTTACTCATATTGACTCTCAGAGGAACATCAGGCTGGAGGGGGAAATGCTTAGGGCCAGGAAGGTATCATGATGTCCTTAAAGTGACCTTGCTTAGGGGACCACCTATGCTATCAGTGCGTAAACTTTACCCTGCTTGTGCCTCACATTCTGTGCCATCTTCTAAAATGTGATCCATTGGTAATATTAATCTCTTGTGTCCAGAGGACTCAGACATCAAGATATTTTTGTTTGGGGGAGCGGATACCTAATGTTAAAAAATATATAGTCTTTAAATCGCTCTACTTAAAGATAAATATTAGTTACTTTTTAAAATTAAATGTATTGGGGTGATGTTGGTTCATAGGGTCATATAGATTTCAGGTGTACATTTCTGTGATGCATGATCTGTGTGTAGCATTGTGTGTCCACCACCCAAAGTCAAGTAATCTTTCATCACCATATATTTGGCCCCCTGTACACTTTTACTACACCCACCCTCTTCCCTTCTGGCAAACCACCATGTTGTTGTTTGTGTCTATGAGTATCAGTTTTATATCCCACATGAGTGAAATCATATGGTTCTTAGCTTTTTATGACTGACTTATTTTGCTTAGCATAATATTCTCAATATCCATCCATGTTGTCACAAATGGAAGTATTTCATCTTTTCTTTTCTTTTTTTTTCTGCACAACTTCTAATTTTTATTTGTGGGACGAATGACTATTTCAAAGTCACAGAAGAGCTTGCTGCACTGCAAAGCATCAAAGGAACAACTACAGGAGAGGATATCTATGAAAAGGTTTGCCAAACTGTGAATGGTTTGGAGCTGGACTGGGCTAAACTAGCCAGTGTGACAACTGATGGTGCTCCTAGCATGGTGGGGTCTAAGAAAGGAGTAATTGCTCGCATTAACCATGAGATGGACAAACATAACCATTCTCATCCAATAGCCATACACTGCCTCATCCACCAACAAGCGCTGTGTAGTAAATCACTGAAGTGGGACTCTGTTATGAAAATTGTGGTATCTTGTGTTAACTTCATTAGAGCTAATGCACTAAACCATAGACAATTTCAGGAATTTCTGTCTGAGCTAAATGTTGCCTATGAAGATGTTCTGTACCACACAGAAGTCCGTTGGCTGAGTCAAGGGAGAGTTTTGAAACATTTCTATGACTTACTTCCACAGATTACAGCTTTTCTGCTTTCAAAAAACAAAGAAATACCAGAGCTCAATGATGCAGAATGGAAATGGCACCTTGTCTTTCTGACAGATGTAACAGAGCCACTCAACAGTTTCAATGTGCAACTTCAAGGAAAGGGGAAGCTCATCTGTGATATGCAATCACATGTGAAAGCATTTGAAGTAAAATTAGGCCTCCTCATCAAACAAGTGAAGGAGCAAAATTTCTGCCATCTCCCCACAACTCAAAATCTGTTAGCAGAAAAACCATTGGTTGCATTCCCAAACAAAATATGTGTGGATTCACTGGAAAAGTTTCAAAAGGAGTTCCAATTTAGATTTAAAGAGCTTCATCTCCATGAACAGGACATACAGCTTTTCTGTAACCCATTTTCTATTGACATTGAAAATGTGGATACAATTTATCAAATGGAACTGGCTGAAAGTATTTCATCTTTTCTTATGGCTGAGTAGTATTCCATTGTATATATGTACCACATCTTCTTTATCCAATCCTCTATCAAAGGACACTTCAGTTGTCTCTATGTCTTGATCACTGTGAATAATGCTGCAATGAGTATAGGGGTGCATATACCTTTGCGAATAAATGTTTTTTGAGTGTTTTGTTTTGTTTTGTTTTTGGTAGATATCTAGAAGAGAGATTCCTGGGTCACATGGCAACTCTATTTTTAATTTTTGAGGAACTGCCATACTGTTTTCCATTGTGGCTGTAACAGTTTACATTCCTGCCAGCAGTGAATGAGAATTTCTTTTACTCTGTAACCTCTCCAACACTTGTTACTGTATTAGCTGTCTTGTTGATAACAGCCATTCTAACAGGTGTAAGGTGGTATCTCATTATACTTTTGATTTACATTTCCCTAATAGTTAGTGGAGTTGCACATTTTTTTTTTCATAGATCTGTTGGCTATTTGTATGTCTTCTTGGGAAAGGAGTCTGTTCAGGCTCCTCTGCCCATATTTTAAATTGGATTGTTTGCTTGTTCGATGTTGAGTTGTATGAGTTTTTTATATATTTTGGATATTAACCCCTTGTCGGAGCTGCTATTTGCAAATATCATTTCCCATTCGGTTGGTTATCTTTTTATTTTGTTGTAGTTTTCTTTTGCTGTGCAAAAGCTTTTTAGTTTGATATAGTCCCATTCATTTATTTTTGCCTCTAATGCCCTTGATTTTGGGGTTAAATTCATAAAACGTTCTTTATGACCAAGGTCCATAAGTTTAGTACCTATGTTTTCTTCGATGTACTTTATTGTTCCAAGCCCTTGATACATTTTTATTTAATTTTTGTACAAGGGAACAAGTTATAATCTAGTTTCATTCTTTTGCATTTGGCTTTCCAGTTCTTTCAGCACCATTTATTGAGGAGGCTTTCTTTTCTCCATTGTGCGTTTTTGGCTTCTTTGTCAAAATTTATTTGCCCATGTACCTGTGGTTTTATTTCTGGGCTTTCAATTCTGTTCCATTGGTCTGTGTATCTGTTCTTCCGCCAGTACCATTCTGTTTTGAGTATCTTAGTTCTGTAGTATAATTTCAAGTCAGGTAGTATGATACCTCCAACTTCTTTCTGTGGCTGTTCAGGGTATTTTGTGATTACATACAACTCTGATGACTTTTTGCTCTATTTATTAAAAAAATGACATTGGGATTTGGATAGTGATTGCATTAAATCTGTATATTGCTTTGGGCAATACGGCCATTTTAACTATGTTGATTCTTCCAATCCATGAACATGAACACGGAATATCTTTCCATTCCATTTCATTGTGTTTTTTGCAATCCTTTTTAATAATGCTTTGTAGTTTTCAGTATATAGGCTCTTCATCTCCTTTGTTAAGTTTATTCCTAGGTATGTTATTCCTTTGGTTGCAATTGCAAAAGGAGTTTCTTTTCATTTCTTTTTCTGAAGTTCCATTGTTAGTATATAGGAAAGCAATGGCTTTTTGTACATGGATTTTGTATCCTGCAACTTCACTGTATTCATTTATTGTTTCTAATAGATTTTTTTTGATGTAATCTTTAGATTTTTCTATATACAGAATCATGTCATCTGCAAAAAGTGACACTTTTATTTCTTCCTTCCTAATTTGGATGTCTTTTATTTATTTCTCTTGCCTGATTGCTCTGGCTAGGACTTTCCAAAACTATGTTAAGTAAGAGTGATGAGAGTGGGCATCCTTGTCTTGTTCCTGATTTTCACTATTGCATATGATATTGGCTGAGGGTTTATCATAAACGGCGCTTGAAAAGTCATTAAGACTAGTTCTGGAAATTTGTTTTGAAATGTTTCAGCAGGTCCTTGCCCCATCAGGATTGATCACTATTTGATTGATAGGAGTGACAGAAAAATCCAGGAAAGAAAGAGAGCAGCTCCTTTTCATAAGGCCTGAATATTTTATTTCTGGTGCCACTTCAGATTTGGAGTGATCTGGGAAAAACCACTGAAATCTCTTGGTATCTCAGTTTTCCCAGAGTTGTAAAGCGTTGTCTGTATATCATATTATATAGTGACCTGAAGAGAAAAGGGAGAAAAGGACCTAAAATAAACCCAGTCTTTGGGAATTATGTTTCTGAATTTGCCTTTATCCACTAGGTAAGATGCTAAACTTAAAGGCTTGATAAGTTTTGTAGAGGTGTTTAAATGTAAATCACCTATTTGCAAATTAGAATCAAGTGGGCACCTGAATATTTTTTGTTTAGGGTACATTTGTTTGAGGCACAGACAGGGTTAAAGCCAGGGGTGAAACTCAGGCAGTTTCTAGAGAGGGGTATTGCATAGCTCTCCTTAGTCCTCCACCTGCAGCACATTAGAGAAAGTGAGGTTAGTCAATCATGTACTGTTATTTTTACTTATGGTTGGGCAGTCCGTGCCTGTAGGGGGTTCAAAACTTTTTTCCAAGCATTTTCCGGTTACACTGTCACATGGGCCTCCTCCACAATTGCACACTGTGGGAAACAAAAATAAGAGATTAGGGATCCATTTCTTAGTGCTTAAAATATAGCAATGTTCTCATGGTTTCTAGAAATATTGGCTATCAGTATATAATTACTCAATGGGCATTAATTATATTCTATGATATAGAGAATGTGCCCCTCACCCAATTGAGCCCCAGCCCAGTGAGATTTTCAAAGGAGGCCCTTGGGCAAAAACGAATTTAAATTTTCTAGGACTTCTCTCCCAATTTTTGGGGGGGATCCTGACATGAGTATAGAGCTGCTTCAGTCCAGAAAAATCCTGGTAAATTTCACAAGATACAAGATAATCATGGAGCCCATTATTCATCTGGACTCTGAAAGCCAGCCTTTCATTGCAGCCGGATTCTCCAGTTTAATCCAACTGCGGGGTTGATCATTGCCAGGTGTGAAGGAGGAGTAGTCCAGCGAGTAGAGAGTGAGGAGGCCCAAGAGCAAATCTTGGCTCCCACAGTGCTTGACCCTTGGCAAAGCTGACTCCAAACCTCCAAGTGATAGCTCTCAGTGATGGTGGGAATAATGTCGTGGAAAAAATTAGGAACATATTTACATAAATTTAGAAATCCTGAGAACCCATTATTCATCTACTGAGGATTTTCAAGATAGTCATTTGGAAAAACAAAACCCCCATTTCAGAGTTTCAGAATAGAAATTAACTTGTGATATTGAAAAAGGAATTCCTAAGCTATCCATGCTAACAATAAGCTGAAATACAATTGTGAATTTTCCCCATCTTTTAACTGTCTTTAGAGAAAAATCATAAAAAATTTAGCTGTAAGGGGAAATGCATTTATTACATTTCAGCTGTTTAATGTTCCACAGAATGTAGATTTATTAAACCATTCAGCAAGATCATGCTTTATTGCTTTTAGCTTTAGATCTTTTCTAAGAGTGATCTGCTTCTATGTAGTTTAAACATAAGTTTAGTAAATGTTTTGAGAATCAGAATATTCATCAATGTCTAAGGCTTTGATTTTGCCAGCAGTTTTTAAAAATTCTTGCCCCAGGGTGTGTATACACACACACACACACACACACACACACATTAGAGGAAGAGAGAGAAAAACATGTATGTGAAAGAGAAACATCAATTGGTTGCTTCCTGTACATGCCCCAACCAGGGAATGAACCTGCAACATTGGTATGTGACCTGACAAGGAATTGAATGCAAAATCTTTTGGTGTGTGGGACAATGCTCTAATCAACTGAGCCACCCAGCCAGAGCTGCCAGCGTTCTTTCTGATGCCTGCTTTTCTTCTTCAGTCTGTCTGGACACAGAACGCTCTTCCCTGTGTCCTTTTCGGTATTATGCCTTTGTGTACTTTGCTTTCTTGTAGACATGTTTACTGTTATTATGATTTCTGAAGAGCACATGTGTTTTCCTCTCTTAACCTTTGCACTTAGAATCTTTTTAAGTGGGACTTTGTTTTAGTGAGGAGATTTCCTATGGGGGCATGCCACAAGAGTACAATACCTCTTCCTCACCCTTCTTCCCCTCAAAGTCACAAACGAGTAAGAAGTATTCATTCTCAGCCTTATTCCTAGAGAAAGGCAATTTAACTTTACCTATGAAGAGCTTTATTCTGTGTGGCAAATGGATTACAGAAATTATCAATGAAATGTATACATTTCAGTCTAACTGAAGTTAATTCTTATACTCTACCTGAGATAGTTGCTCTGACAATTTGAGGAAATTGGGGGGTGAGTAATTGATTTGCTCACCTATTGCACTGAAATGTCAGTTTACCAAACATGACTGAAAAATGGGACTTCGCTTCCAGAATAAGAAAAGTGATGTGAACCATGGAGATTTTCATTCAGAAATCTGGTCAATCATAGGCTGTCCAAGGAAGTCTGCTTTTCTTCTTTGATCAAAATGGGAAGGATATAAGATGGCAAGGCAAGAGCTCATTTGTGTCAGTGTCTCTTGGCTCATGAGCTAAGTGACATTAGTAGCCTTGATAGTATCCACCACGGGTGAGTTTGGAATGCCCATTCCTGAGAATGCGCATTGCCCTGGAAAAGTGACAAGGGGGCACTTGTGATATTTTCCCAAGATAAATACATCTAAATCCAGGACGTGCCTTGGCCAGGTGGCTGTCTGAGGACTTACAGTACTGTACCTGCACAGTTCTTGGCTATCCTGGCATCCCCATAGTAGCCTGGGGCGCAGTGCTCACACTTGAATCCAGTGGTATTACGTAAGCAATTCCTACACTGGCCAGTGTTCTCATCACAATCTTCAAAAATCAGGTTAGGATCGGAATTTCCACTGCAGTCACATTTCTTACAGGTGTTTCCAACAAGCAAGGGGTTTCCATAATAACCAGGAGCACATCTGAAGGGGAACCACATGTTAAAAATTTAATAGCCATGGTTTTTCTTCCTTTTAATCCTCTTTCCCATCTAGAACAAAAGCATAGTTAATATTTGTGGTTTGCTTTTCCAGAATTCATTCACATCTCCCATCTTCCTAATAGAACCAGACTTTGTTTTTAAGGAACGACCCCTCCCCCGTGTGTTACAGCCCATTCAGCATGGCCAGCCCTCCAGATGTAGGAGTGTCTGTATATGACCAATGTGTGGGTGTTTTTGGTCATTCCAACAACTGGCGTGCACAGCTGGCATGTGATGGGTGGTGCTAGATACGCTAAATGAGACACACTACTAGTGCACAGCTAGGAATTATCTTGGTCAAAATGTTAATAATGCCTTTGTTGAGAAACACTGATATAAATCACGGTCCACCTTGCTGTAGTGAATTGATCAGATAACCTAAATCTGAGCCAAGCAATGCCTGGCACTATCCTGTCCAAAATGGATTGGCTCAGAGGTGATTCACTTGGAGTGTGGCCCAGGGCTCTTGTTTGAGGGTTATGGGGAGGCATCTTTTCATCTGTAGGTGAATGAAGAGTCAGGTGGTGCTCTTAGTTCTGAAGCCATCTTGTGACTGAGGAAAGGCAATGTGGAGACAAGGCAGAGGGCAGAGCTGAGGGTACCTCAGAAAAACAGAGCTGGAGTCTAAGCAGCCATTACTCTGGACATTTTAGATCTCTGGGTCTACAGAGGCCAAGGCACCTAACGACTGCATTTGTTGTGGGGGCACAGCTGGTGCCTATGGTCATTCTGGCTGGGCCCCTCATGAGACAGCCTAGCCCCGTTGGAGAGTGGTGACTGAAATCCATCCAACCTTTGCTGGCCTGGCCAAACTGTGCACTCTTGGTGGGGCTGCCTCTGCTCAGAGGAACACATGCTTTTCTCTATTTTTCCCAAAGGTGCCCTGTGGGCCAGCCCAGGCCCTGCTGTGAGTGGTGGGACTACAGGCCCCATATAAGGGCCAGCTGCTGCTTGGTTCCTGACAACTGTTGCCAAATGGTAGCTGTGAGGGAATGGAGGACCTGTATTGCTAAATTTTCCTATTTTTAAACAAAGAAGTTAAAATTTGGATTTTATGTTGGCTGCGGACTGCAGGCTGGAATGGGGAGACCAGGGTGGGGTGTGGAGAGCTTGGGCTAGGGCATTGGCCTTGGGAATGGAAAGGAAGGGAGGACTTTCCAAGGAAATAAGTAAGGCTTGGTCTGTAGTAACAAGATACTACATTTTAAAAGCTTCCATTTAAAGAACTAAAATTATGATTCAGAGCATTTGAAAAATAGAGAAATGAAAAATAAAAATCACACCTGTAATCCCAAAGCCCTAATGAAACAATTGTTCAACATTTTGCATATGATCTTCCAGCCTTTATTCCTACATCTCAGGTTTTTTTTTTTTTTGTGTGTGTGTGTGTGTGTGTGTAGCTGTAATGATGGTGTGTGGTCAGTCTTTACACCCTTGACTTGCCTTGGATCTCAGAGCTTCATCTGGGCGAGATTACTTAGTTACCACAGACAACGGGAGGTAGGCCACACAGGCCTGGCACTCTGAGGCTGAGAGGCTACTTGGTTTTCCAGCCTCACACAGCCAGGAAGTCACAGGGCAAAACCCAGACCTTCTGACCCTCATGTTCTCTCCTTCACTCCACCCTGGACCGCACTGCTGCTACTATAACTGAATGAGTGAATTCATCCAACAGAGGGACAATTCATGTCTATTTTATGCAAGGCACAGAAAGACAGGAAGAGGAAAAATACACAGCCCATTCTGAAAGAACAGGAAACAAATGAAGCACAATCATACATAATATCTGAATTCTAGAAATCGAGGTCTATATAAAGATAAGAATGAATTAAAGTGTCACACAATCTACAAAGAGATATCCCCAAGAGAAAATGTGTAATGAGTTGTGTTACTCATATTCATTCATTCATGTCATTGCACCTCTAACTTACTGGCCCTCTGGTCCCCAAGCCAGCACAAATCAATCCTCTATGGAACACATGGCTGGATTGAATTTCTAACCTTTGCTGCAGTTCACCAAACAGAATATTAGACTCTTAGACTCAGTGAAATGGAACTCAGATCTACTCCCTTAATGTGCAGCTGGGAGTCCTGAGGTCCAGCAGTGAAGGGACTGGCCCAAGCTCGCATAAGTCAGATGCCAGTTACGTTCATTTCTCCATTTAATTTCACTGTATTTGATCTCCATAGGTTGTCCCCTGGTCTTCCATAAGAGAAAAAAGCAAGATCTCTATTCTGTAAGTCAGAATCTCAATCACAGTGGAAATCCACTTTTTAAAAAAATATATTTTATTGATTTTTTACAGAGAGGAAGGGAGAAGGATAGAGAGTTAGAAACACTGATGAGAGAGAAACATCGATCAGCTGCCTCCTGCACACCTCCTACTGGGGATGTGCCCGCAACCAAGGTACATGCCCTTGACCAGAATCGAACCTGGGACCCTTCTGTCTGCAGGCTGATGTTCTATCCACTGAGCCAAACCGGTTAGGGCTAGAAACCTACTTTAAGTTACTTTGAGTTTCAAGAACATCTTTTGGTGACAGATTTGGCGGCAACTCTGAAGTCACTGTCCAAACTTCAACACTACAGATTTTTATAGGCTCACATAGCTGGGTTTATTACTCATGGCCCCATAAAAGCCCCTACTCTTATAAATAAGGAAAGTAGAGCATGGAAAAGCTAAACAATGTGTTCATTGCTACAGGGCTCCAACATATTAGGGGGACTCCAAATTTAATGCTCTTTCTACTCCACAAGTCTGGCATTAATATATTAAGTAATTAACCAATTAATGATTATAATAGTTGAATAATCAAATAATATTAGTGCACCCAATTCCTACCTTCAAAAGTACAATAGGAAGGATATAAAAGGATCAGCAGTTGGATTTAGAGTCAGTACTGGAGCTCTGGTATCCAGCAGCTTGGTCCACAATCTCATTTCTAGCTTTATTAGTGACTCAATTCACTCAGAGAAAAGGAAAGACCAGCATATGAACTTTGTCATCTCAGTTAGTGATTGTATTATTTGGGCAAAATGGAAAACAAAAGGTTGTTTTGAGGAAATCAGACTAAATGTTTACCAATAGTTATTGTTTGGGGAATTTTTGGAGCTCTTTTCCTGTCCTCTGCTTCACTCAAGGCCATAGGTGGCACAGAAGGCTTTCTATGTAGCTGTCATTGGTGGCACAGAAGGCTTTCTATGTAGCTGTCATTTTTTTTGTGTGTGTGTGTGTGTGTGTGTGTGTAGCTGTAATTAATGATTAAATTAAATTAAATTAAATTAAATTAAAAAAAGTTCTTGTTGCATAGTAGGTGCCATGTAAATACTATCTACTTCTCAATGAAAGACAGGAAAATAAAGCTAGGAAAATGTAAGTAATCCATTGAGGTCAGAGAGTCAGAATCCAGAAGTGGAGCAAGGCAGAGAGTAGGGAGGCATAAGAATTGTACACAGATAACAGGTCTGATAGCTTAAGTTTGAAAAACTTAATGCCTTAGAAAGAATCAAAATAAATCCCTGAGTCATAATAAGCCTCAGTAAATGTTATCTTTTTATTCCTCCTGCCCTTCTTTATTATTTTCTATCATCAAGGCCATCATCAAAATCATTATCACTGTCATCATCATCATCTCTGATGACACTATGATTAGCCATTCTTGTTAGGGTTATAAGGTGCACTGGGATTTGCTTTAATTTGCTCCATTGTTCTCCTGATCCTTAAGCAACAAAATCCATGATGAATCCTCACATGGGTTTAGGCTGTCTCTCACTTCACTGCAAAATTGAATGGATTAAGGTATTCTATTAACGCTGCCATAAGAGACAATGAGGAATACTGGGGCATTGAGATCATATATGTTTATTAACTGAAAACTTTGGATGGACTATTGAGGGCCCTGGGTTTTGGTTTCAGGTTTACCACTAGCCAGTTATGTGTCCTTAGCTTAAGCCACTTCATGGCTCTGAGTCTCTGGCTCATCATCTTTGAAATGTACTATTTAGGAGAAGAGGAAAGATCATGTTGGGATGAAAATTACAAAACTCCTATCTATACAGTTGTGCATTTTATAATTATTTGCATCAGAAGAAAACTTCCACTTGGAACCTCTATTCAGTCAGAAGGCAGTAACTTGGGCCACACTTTTCCATTTTCCTGGCATGGGATGGGAAATGGGGGGTCAAATAGGGGAAGAATTGGCTTTCCACTACATGGTGCCTTTTAAAGGAAAATTAAAGGTGTTGTTTTAGTGAAAAAAATATTACCAAAACAAATATAACTGAGTGCTTACCATGTGCCAGATACTGTGATGGGGGAAGAGTGACTAAATAAATGAATATGATGCTATTTCTCTTGAAGAACTCATAGTTTAATAGTACAGACTAAAAAATTTTTCCCTCTGTAAAAGACAAAAGTGTATTATCATAGATTTTTTAGACTTAAATGTATCATTGAATGTAAATAGTGCATGACAGACTGTAAGCACTTATTAAATGCTAGTTATTATTTTTATCATTATCATCTGACACAATGTGGTAACCTCCACAGTTGATCTAGTGCAGTGGTCGGCAAACTGTGGCTCGCGAGCCGCGATTTGCCGCTTTGTTGACTAATGAGTTTGTCGACCACTGAGTTAGTTTATACTTCGGATTTTATGGAAGCAGTATGCATCTAACATGCCTTGTATTAGTAAGTAAGAGACCTGTATGAAGGACTAGGGCAGTGGTCGGCAAACTCATTAGTCAACAGAGCCGCAGTTTGCTGACCACTGATCTAGTGGATTTGGGGAGCAGCAGGTCCAGTACGTGGGTTTTAAGTTATGAGGATGGAAAGGACTTCGGGAAGAGACAGGCAGGGGCCAGAGCAGGCTAAGAAACATGGACCTGACTGTGAAGACAGGGTTTTGGAGCTGTTTTACATGGCACAGTAAGAGGCTCGTGGGTTACGCTTTAGACCAGTGTTTCTCCAACTTGTATATGGTATGAATCCCTGTGAAACAAAAATATTCTTATAGAATACCTCTTCCAGTATTCATTTAAATTATCTTTAAATATTTAAATATTTCAAACATAGGTAGAAACTCCTTGTGCCTGGGGCTTTTAAACATCTTGAAAACCAAGATGAATTTTCTAAATAAAATACAAAACTGGAAAATTAATCAAATTAAAAGTAACAGTATTAATTCAAGACAATAGTTGATGTCTTGTTGCAAGTGACTAACCACTTGCATGACATGCTAGAGGACTGTCTGGCTCAGCATGCATGCCCCGCCATGTGCCATGTAATGACTCTGTTTGCCTTGATATCATGCCATTCAGCCTCCACTTGTCTATGTCATTGACACACCACTGGCTGTTTTTTTCTCCTCAGCTCTGAAGAAGATCTCCCTTTATTATAAAATGATACAGAAAGTCCAGAACATGTTCAATTAACTTTAAAAATCAAGATTATCATTAAAACTAAACACAAAGTTAATATTCACTAAGAACCCATAAAACTCGATGAATATTTTCAAGGATACAAGGGTATCACAGTTAGAGAAACACTGTGTTTTATTATGCGGGTGTGGTACTGAAGACTGACATACAGCAGTAGTTCATAATGCAGAGGACTGGGAAGAGAATCCATGGTGCAGTCACAATACGGGTCCCTAGGCCTCACCCTTTTACAAGGGGGCACAGAGAGGTTTTGAGGAGGGCTCAGGAATCTAAAGGTTTTCAGGGGACATTTACACACAGTCATATTTGAAATCCTTCTCTTGATTAAATAACCTCTAAGTAAAAAACACCCAGAGTGTTCTTTGTTTGGACCAATTTTTATTTTTGTTTGAATCGATACCAATACGAATCAACTGCATATTTTGAAAAGATCTGTGGACAAGTTCAAGTTCACAAAGACATTGAGAGCTTAGATTAGATGAAATTTAACTGGGACAATTTCACAATTTGGCTGTCAATTTCAAAACAGAAACCCCCTCTCAGGCCCAGGGTCAAACACAAATCAAAAGCAGCTGAGACCACCTTTTTTTGATGATTCAGACCTTCCATAGGAAGAAAAAAAATCAAATCATTCTTTCCATGACACTCTTGAAGAGTCTTTGCTTGTTTTTTATTTAGCATTTCCTTTTTTCTGCCTTGTAATGGATGGTTTTCAGGTTTGTCTCCTCCCCTAGTCTTGACTTTCATTGAGGATAATAAATCATGTCTCAGATATTTCTGCGTCCCTATCCACTGCACCAAACTACTGTATGGTCATTTCCATTTTTAGGAGGAATCCCTGGATTGTAAGATCAATTTTTTATGTAAAAGACCTCAGTGCTTTCTCTTTAGAACTGTAGGATGTGAGACAGGGTGGACAGAGAAGGGGAAGATAAAAAGTTGCTGGAAGTGATCCTCCCCCAATAAAGGTGAAAGGCTTTAGAAGGGACGCTTGCTTCTAGCACCTTCGTAGCCTCCCGTGGAAGGGAGTGACTTCTGGGAGTAACAGATTAACAATTTTTCTCTTGCATATCAGAGACTCATCAAATTTGTTAATTGTCAATATTTAAAATAGGAAGACATTTGGGAAAAGCAGTATGGGGACAGGAAAAGAGTCCAGATTTTTAAATTTTAATCCTCACCCAAGGATATGTGTTTTTTATTGATTTATTTTGTAAGGTGGAGAGAGAGAGAGAGAGAGAGAGAGAGAGAGAGAGAGAGAGAGAGAGAGATAGAGAGAGAGAGAGAGAGATATCAGTTGCCTCCCACATGCACCCTGACTGGATATCAAACGCGCAATCTAGGTATGTGCCCTGACCAGGAATCAAAGCTGCACCTTTTGGTGTAATGGATAACACTTCAACCAACCGAGTCACCAAGCCATGGCAAGAGTCCAGTTTTTAAGCTCAACTACAAATCCTGGTTCCCTCACATAGCAGAAATGTGACTTTAGACAAGTCCCATCACCTTCCATGCCCTCTGTTTCCTCATCTACCAAGTGACAAAATACAGCCTCCTCTCAGGATGGTCATGAGGCTGAGAGATGAGGATGTAAAGCTATGAGACACAGGAGACCATCAATGAAGGGCACTATTTACTTCAAAGCCATAATTTCTAGCTAAGGAAACCAAGAGTCAGGGAAGTGAGCCACCATGTCCCAGACACACATTATGCCAGTGATAGAAACTGGACAATGACCACAGTGACTCATACTGTCACCAGTTAGTTTTTATTGAGCCTGTATTAAGTACCTGGTGTCATACTAAAAACTTGGCATCATCACCTCACAACAGTCTCATAAAGTGGGTATTTTAATTTTCTCCATTCTGGAGATGTGGACATAATTTAGAGGTCAAAATAACTTGCCCAGGAGGATCACAAAGGGCTAGAGTTGAGATTCAAACTCAGCCAGGCTCTCTACGTCCATTTTCCAAACTAGTGCTCTCTCCTCCATCCTATCAATCCAGGTCCATCATAAGCACCCAATCTGATCCAGCCTTATGGGGTAATGGCAGGTCCTAGGAGCCTCTGATGTGGGCCAGGGGATTTATTATCCATTACCCCACATCTCAGGTGGACATGCTATTCTGTGCCAGAACCCCCCACTGCTGCAGACAGAACCTTTAGCTGCACCTGTGCAGTTTTGTAGAAATGAGCTCTTAGGGCTGAGATTACTTCACTTCTGGGAGGCCTTGCATTAGGTTAGCAGGGATCTATTTAAGGCCATTAGTTCTCCTCACAGGAGCCATCGAACACCCATTATCTGGGAATACAGCTTAATCCTTATCAGACTAAATTGAGTTTAACCTCAAACACTGGTGAGAAAAAAAACTCCATCCCTGGATGATTAACAATCCTCTCAGACCCCCACTGAGAAAACAAAAAAGAATAAATCAAGTGCCTCATATTCCTGGGTCCGTCAGTAAGGAAATAATAGAATGAGTGTGTTGCCATCATTAATCAACCAAAGGTAATCTGATCATCTCTGAAAGATGAAACTCACATGGCCCTCAGCTTTTACTTTCCCTCTTCCTTTACAGCAAAAAAGGGAAAAATCTGCCCTAGTTGGTTTGGCTCAGTGGATAGAGCGTTGGCCTGGGGACCAAAGGGTCCCGGGTTTGATTCCAGTCAAGGCACATACTTTGGTTACAGGCTCCTCTTTGGCCTGGGCCCTGGTCAGGTCTAGTGCAGGAGGCAACCAATTGATGTGTGTTGTGTGTTTCTCTCACATCGATATTTCTCTCTGTCTTTCCCTCTCTCTTCCACTCTCTCTAAAAATCAATGGAAAAATATCTTTGGGTGAGGATTAATTAAAAAAAAAAGGGAAAAAATCCCACGACCCTTTAGAGAAAGAATTATCCACATTTTGCACATTTAATAATCATAATAACAATGACTTCTGAATATAGAGATTTTCTCTGTACCATAGACATTGTGGCTTTTTATAAAGAGTTGCAGAACTGCATTTTGAGAGATGGAGGGTGTTTTCTTTGGAAGTGAGTTGGCTTATCATTTAAGGTTTATGTTTTGATCCCAAGGCTAAGTCACATTCAGGCTGGTCGGGAATGTGATGTTGTGAGGAGGTGAGTACACTGCAAATGTTGAATTAGATGTTGGACTGGTCCCTCCTGGCCCTTCCCTCCCTTTCTTTATGACACCACCTAACATTTTGCTGCCTAAACACAATGATGAGGCCATGGTTAATGTATTTCTGTTGAAAATAAGAAGGCCTTTCTGTGAGATTTTTTTTGGTGAGACCATTTTATCATAGAAATCTATGAGCAGTTGACAGGTGGGGAGAATAGGAAATGTCTTGCCAAGAAATCATTCAATGGGAAGCCTTGCATCTTTAGTCCCCAAGGCCTTTCTTGGTTGAGCAGAGCTCAGAGCAACTCAAAAAAAAGAAAGTTAGGTGTAGATACCAAACAGTGATTCAGAAAATTCAAACGCTCATGAAATTTTTTTTTATATATTTCAGGGGAGGAAATGGTGTATAGACTGAGTTAAATAATAGATTTGTGCTTTTTTTCAGTGTATTTCAATGGATTGCTCTGATAGAGGATTTAATTTTGACTTTCAATTTTATTTCAGTGCATTGCAATGTATTTTAAACTTATTGCTCTAATAGAGGATGTGATTTATTTTTTATTTACCAAGGCAGCCTCACTCTCCATCAATTATACTACTGGTTCTCAATGATAGAGAGAGAGGGGAGTATTACCAAAACCATCCAGAGAATCTTTTTAAAATACACATACTCATTTTTTTCTTTCTGTGTACATTTATCTGGATGTGGCCCTGGCCTGGGCCCCTAGGGAGCATATTGTTATATCTGTGTCTGGGGCATGGGGTTATGAAATGCTATCTCCTACTCCTTCCTCTCAATCATCCACTTCAGCACCTATTGAAGGGGAGTAAGGCAGACCTGATGAATGCAAGCAACAGAAAGCTTTCTTTGACCCACACAGAAAATGGTACATTTTATTAGCTTACCTTTCACAGTTAGGTCCAGCGTAGTTTTCTTTACAAATACACCGAACAGCTCCATTTTTTCTATAGCAGGATTCTGCAAAACTGGAATTGTAAGGGGATATTAGAAGTCAATTCCATAAATCACTGAAGAGAGCTTCTTCAAATGAGTGTGGTCTTTTGCTTTATTTAAAGTAAATGCTCTTCCTTTTGGAAAAGTTTAGGCCAGGAGGCTCAGACAGAAAATGCCACACTCCATTTGTGAAACCATTTTCCAGGTTCGCCTTACTTATTTTTCCATAGAGGCATTTCATTATTTTTACTGGAAGCAGTGGGCATTTCAGAAAACCATATATTATATATAAAGTCTAAAACACATATCCAAAGGCAGATAAAATAAGCAAATTTTGCCTGCAATTTTAGATTTATGTGAGAATTTTCTCTTATTCCCATTACTTTCTGTGTATAAATTTGAAAGTTCCCCCTTTTTTATGTCTAGATCTCTTCCACTCTTTACAGGTATGAGCCAATTCTAAACTATCCTATATATTAAAAGGCTAATAGGCAAATTGTCCCCTTGGAGTTCAACCTACCTGGAGTTCAACCACTGGCTATGCTGGGCACTGACCACCAGGAAGTGGCACAGAATGAAGGAAGGCCCCGCTGGCAGCCAGCAGCCAGGGGAAGGAAGTCCCCGATCAGCCCTGATCGCCGGCCAGGTCTAGGGACCCCACCTGAATTTTGTGTACTGAGCCTCTAGTACTCTAAGTATAATCTTCACAGAACCTTAATTTCTTTTATGTGCTCCTTGAAGAATGGAAACAAAGGATGGAGGGACTGGCCTAGTTGATCAAAGTCACAAAGCAAGTACTCAAGCAATAGGACCCACAGTAAAAGGATTCTAGTCCACGGAACCCCTCTCTTAATCCTTCATCTTCATATTTTTTTAGATAATAAAATTTAGGTCAGAAAAGTAATAAGAATATTAGTTCAGCAGAATAAATAACCAAATTAATTATTAAGGCAGAGGAAGTGAAATATTACTCTGCACATGTTTGGATAATTCTACACTGACACATGAATCCACCCATATGAGGTGGGTATAAAAAGTTTTAAAGACTCTTAAATTAGTTTTGGCCTAGGTACTGTACAATCGATGGAGCATGATCTGCTATTCTCACATTACTGCATGTGTAAGCAATTTTACCCTAATGGGCTTTCCGAGGAAAGAAAATGGATGTGTTTGCTTTGTTTAAAGATATTTATAAAATCAAGTCAGAAAACAGTATGTGCTTCTCAGTGAAAGGTAATACCCACAATTTACTTCCTTTAACAGTTTGATTAAAAACATTCCATGAAATTACATTTCTTTGGCCTTTACTCTTCATTTTGCTTGTTCTTATTCCTTAGCTGTCTTAAAGAAACACTGTCAGTGAAGAGTCCAGGACATTCATGTTTCTTTGAAGATGTTTCTCTCAGCAGCCTGCATACTGCTTGAAGAGCTGAAACATCTGCCAGTGTCTGGAGTCATCTGCCTTGAGCTAATGTCCTGCTGCTTCAAACAGATGACATTTTCCTTAATTGGAGCCATTACCATAGCTAATAGTAGACATGGTGGATGTCTGGCCAACCCCAAAATAAATAAATGAATTCTGTGGAAATGGTCCTTGGGAATAGCTGTGTGACCATTGGTCTCTGTGGTGGGAGACTCAGAGGCAATGCCAGCCGCTGAGGGTTCCTTTTTTTGTTTTTCATCAGCATTAAATGTTTGTGTTTTATTCAGAGGAAAGTCTGTCTTGGCTGGGGAAATGAAAACACTGTGCCTTTCTCAGCCCGCACTAGCAGCCATGGTGCCCTTTCTAAGAGGAAAGGAGCCTTTTGCTCTTGGAAAACCCTCAAGGGAACTTAAAGAAAAATAGACTCAGCACTGTTTGTTGCTAAACTCCCTCAGACTTTATTTCCTTGCTTTCTGATGTGGCTATTGTAACTAGAAATCCAAATCCTGGGTCAAATAGCAGATCTCTGAGAGTGTGATTTAGATTCCATACTTGTGCCTTTCTGAACTCAAATCAAAGTCCTGGCAGTTTCATTTTTATAGAAAATAGAAATGAATTTTAAAACAACTGAAAGAGACAATGGTGTATTTGATTTTTGATAATGTATTTGATTAGTGTTTGAGATCAGTTAACTGAGTCAATAATAAGGCCAGATCAAAGGCTAGAACTTCATAGGGTCCAAGCAAATTTGTCCTGTTTTATGATCACTGACTACCTCCCCACCCCCATTTCTGTCCCAGATTCCCCTCCCCCTCACCCCCAGGGATTTGGGAAGTAGAACTATTGCCACTACAAAGAGAGCAGGTCTCTCACACCCTTCCCAATTCCTCAACCTTCCCACGTATGTTCTTTACTTATTGGTGGTGTACTTTTGCTTTTGTATTCATGTTCAGCAGGTTTTTCAGCCTCAAATCTGTATTATGGAGACTTCAGTTTTCATGTCTGTGAATATGCTCCTAACTGCAGAGCACATTCCATAAGACTTTCACTCTTTGGAACTGGGATCCACTCACACACAGAGAGAAAGAACATGGGTGAAATGGTTGTCCTTGATACCCATGGGAACTTTTTCTCTTTCAAGGTAAGAAGGTTATTACCCAATTGGCAAGTTTCTGCTTCAATTATTTAAGAGTTAACAGCTCATCCAGAGTGGCTCAGTAATTGAGCCTTGACCTATGAACCAGGAGGTCATAGTTTGATTCCTGGTTGGGGCACATGCTGGGTTGTGGACTCAATCCCCAGTAGGGGGCATGAAGGAAGCAGTCGATCAATGATTCTCTCTCATCATTGATGTTTCTATCTCTCTCTCCCTCTCCCTTCCTTTCTGAAATCAATAAAAAATATATTTAAAAAATAAATGATAAGTAAAAGAATTAACGGCCTTCACAATAGCTTCTTGATCAACTGAAATGCTAGATAATCTGGCCTAAAAGGGAAAATGTCAGTTGCTTTAGGAGCTTCATAATACTGCTGTATTTTGACTTATTTTAGTAAAGGCATGACTTTTTGACTGTCTTATTCACTACTTTGACCAACAACTGGTACATGATTGGCACATAGGCACTCAATAAATATTTCTTGATTGCATGTAGACAAAATTTCTCAGTCCATAGAAATGAGTTCCAAAAGTCTCTTATCTCAAGACATTAATGTCAGGTAATTTAGATTAAAAAGTCTTGACATAGGAATGGAATAAAAAATGCATAAGCCAGACAATACAATTAGCATTTGGGATTGCCTTTTTAATTCTTCTGTTAGTTTCTAAAGAAACTTCAGCTCAAAGCTTATAAACCTGTTTAGAGCAGTTAATGCTTTATAACATCTTTGTTTACATGGGTAAATGAGTGATACCTGTTATTAGGAAGTTGGAGGTAAATATATTTATCAAAATAACTATATCACATAAGAGAGTGACATGCTAAACATATCATCAGATATGGTTGAGACTAATGTTTAAGAGCAGAATATTAATGAAAAGTAAAACAATATACCTAGATGAGGTGACATAAATCAGGATACACTTGAATGGAAATAACAGAACATTTAATGTTGGAGTTTTCTACTTTCACTCTCAGTACCATTCATTTTGCTCAGGTTATTAATACCATTGGACATGAAAAATTACAAAACAAGGGCTGAGGCGGTTTAATGATTTCTAAAGAAAGATGGGGCTATAAAACATCTGACTTCTTCCCAGACTGTCAGACCCTCAGAGGATTTGAACAAATCACAAGCTATTAGGTGAAATGTTAATCAGTATTGGTATTCAATTAACGACAAAACATTAGATAGACATTTGGTTGTTATCTCCTCTTTTTTTCTCTTTTTAAGATAGTGTGTGTGTGTGTGTGTGTGTGTGTGTGTGTGTGTGTCAGGTATTGAGGTCTTTTAAGTAATTTTATATGCATTGTTTAACTTAATTTTTATAACAGATGTCAACTAAATATTACATCCAAACCTTTAGAACAGTTTCTGACATAGAGTAAGCAGAATATAAGTGTTAGGAAAAAATATAAAGTATGTGTTTACTAAAACCAACATCAAACATACTCCTTTCCATGTGTAAGGCACCAACCCAAATGGTTCACACATATTATCATAGTCTAACTCTCTGAGGCAGATTCTGACAGCAACTTTGATTTACCAAGGAAATCCTGAGATCCAGAGTGGCTAAAGGAATCAATAAATGGAACTAAGATCTGAATCTAGTCTCTTTGACCCCAATCCCATGGAATATGAGACCTTGTCTGAGATCATACAGCTATTATGTGCCAGAGCACAGATATTGACCTAGTTTCATTACTCTACTTGAAGATATATGTGTGTGTGTGTGTGTGTGTGTGTGTGTGTGTGTGTGTGTGTGTGTATGGATTTTGTACAGGGTTCCTAGCACAGTGCTCCTAAAACCCTTGGAATTTCAAGACTGTCTTTTGTCCTTCATAATGAGTTCCTTTCAACCATACCAGAGTTTATGATGATTAAGTGATTCTTGATTATCTCCTACATAGCTTCTGGATGGAGGCTAGTCTGCCAGAGGAACCAACTACACAATTAGAGGATTGGAACTTTCAACCTCATCCCTCCCCCAACCTCAGGGGAGGGGAGTGGTGCTGAAGATTGAGTTTAATCACCAGTTATTTAATCAATCATGACTATGTAATGGAACTTCAATAAAGCTCTTCAACAGCAAGGGTTGGGGAGCTTCTGGGCTGGTGAACACACTGATTTGCTGAAAAGATGCTGCCCCAGGAGAGTAAGCACACAGAAGCTCTGGTCCTTCTATCTCCTCATCCATACCCTGCCCTATGCATATTTTCCATTGGGCTGTCCCCGAGTTGTATCTTTTATAATAAAACTCACTTTTCTGAGTTCTGTGAGTCATTCTAGAGAATTACCAAACCTAAGTGGGGTTGAGGGGTCCCTACATTTGTAGTTAGACGGAAAAAACGTGAAAAACCTCTGGACCCCATTTCAGCTGCTTCTGAAGTGGGAATGAACCCTTAAGCTCTGGGGTCTGCACTAACTCTGGGTAGTTGGTGTGAGAATTAATTGATTGTAGGACACCAAGTTGGTATCAGAGAATTAAAGAATTGGTGGATATTTGGAAAACCAAATACCAGTACACCATTTTAATTCTACAGTCTATCATTTTTAAGCCAATAAAATGGCTAACCATGACTTGACTACTGAATTTATGCATATTAACTATCTGGAAAGAAATTCACTATTTCCATTAAGATGTATATCTATGCTCTTTAACTTCTCACTCAAGCCAAAACACAACCAGAGGTGAAAATTAGTTTTCTTGAATATCTTCTATGAGGTGATTAGCCTAAAGCATGCATTCTGTTTGTGTTCTAATTCTGATTGAAAAGCCTGTTTGGCTGCAACTTAAAGGGAAATATCCACTCCGTCAGAGTCTAAAGAAAATATTGGATTATAATGAATCTATGGGCATTATCAGTTGTGATCTCTCTAGGTTAAGGGTTAGCCAAGAATAGGTGAGATTACCCTTGCTTATAAAACTTGGGAGACTTCATTAACTTTATGGTGCACCCCAATATTTTGGGAATGGAGTCATCACATATACTGCAAGCACTTAAGCTTCCCTGAAAGTATATTTAGGCTAGATATCTTTCCTGTATCTTTTTCAATCTCATCTCAGCAAGAGGTACTCAGTTTTGACAATGGGAAAACCTTAGAACTCTGGATAGAATTTAAAAAATGGGGGTGGGGTGGGGAGAGATAAGCACTAGAAGGGATCATCTTCCTTTAGGACTTACTTGGCCAAGTATGGTAGGGGACAGGGGCATGGCTGACAGAACCGGGGGGGTCCCCTGATGGAATCTCCAATATAACCATCTAGGCATTTCTCACAGTGCTCTCCTGTCGTGTTCCGTCCGCAGTGCTGTAAGACAAAAGATAGGAAAATTGACAAGGACACAAAAGGAATTTTACAGATAGCAAATCTGGGAAGCAAGTGATACTTCCAGTAAAGAGAATGTCAGGCTTGACAGAATAGAGGGTGTGCATTGGTACTAATCATCACAAAGAATACACGTTGCCCCAGTTAGTGCTAGAAAGTGTGCACAATGATGCATGACTTAGTCCTGGATTTCTGTGTGAGCACTAGCAGCCTGGGATTCTCTTTAGAGTTTGTGTGCTTGTTTCAATTCAGAATGCTAATCAGAATGATCAAATTCTGGATGTTGTAGAAGCATCAGCTTACTGACTTGGAATGAATATGAAATGGAAAAAAAAAAATCTTTGTGCTCACCCGTGACACTGGGAACAATTTAAGGATTTATGGCAAGCATGTCAAACTCGCAGCCTGCAGGCCGCATGTGGCCCACAACGAATATTTTTGTGGCCCAGCCAATATAATGATGTGTAAGAAACGTTTTAATAAAAATTTCATAACTTAATTTTTATAATATCCTGTTATACATAATTATTTTTTTAATATATTTTATTGATTTTTTACAGAGAGGAGGGAAGAGGGATAGATAGTCAGAAACATCGATGAGAGAGAAACATCGATCAGCTGCCTCTTGCACACCTCCCACCGGGGATGTGCCCGCAACCAAGTTACATGCCCTTGACCGGAATCGAACCTGGGATCTTTCAGTCCGCAGGCTGACGCTCTATCCACTGAGCCAAACCGGTTTTGGCTATACATAATTATTAATAACGAACTACAACGTTCGCTAATGACTGATGACTATAACCTTGTTGCATTCATTTCCCTTACTTGCCTTAAATGCAGGCGAACCATTTCTTTCCACTAATATTAGCAGCGAATATTTTAGCAGCCAGTTGCCGAGTCATTAGTCTTGGACTGACTTGTTTGGTGTGTGCAACAGGAAATATTTCGCTTTCGGAGAACAAGAAAAATAGGTTTATTTGCATTACACTTATTAATTTGTGCAGTTATTCAGTGTCTGGTAAGTTAATGTTCAAGAAAAAATATTAACTTTTATTAAAATGTTCTATTATTTTATGTTAACAATTACTCATTTATTTCAGCCCTTTGTATTCAGCATGTCTCTATCGAAATAAACATACGTTTCTATGAAAATTGAAGCTTTTGTTTAGTTGAGGCCCACATAAACTTAAACCTTGTTTATTTGGCCCATGTTAGCCTTTGAGTTCAGCAATCTTGATTTATGGGCTTGGAAGAACAAAATGTGTCATTCTGAAGTATAAATGTAATGGAAAGTAGATAAAGAATATTCTGCTAATGGACTGGTATCTTGTATAGTGACATACAAGAAATAGTAAGCTGGTTTATTTGTATGATTTATCCATTTGTTGTGAGGGTAATTAGAAAAAGCACAAATAGGCTGATTTTTCTGCCTAGATGCCTGTTCATCATTTGAGATCTTTATCTAGTCTCAGAAATTCCAGGAATTCCTCCCTGATGCTCCTCTCCTGCCACTGCACACATTATACTGTTATCATCTGCTCCCAGCTTGTGTCTTTAACCAGTGCACTGCCATCAACTTGACTGGAGTAGGTACTCATAGCTCTTTGTCCCGCTGATGGGTTGATTTCTGACTAGTACTCTGTAAGTGATGCTAGTTCACTGGTGGTTTTCTCCAACTGGACTAGCCTAGATTGCACAAGGCAATGCCATTAGCATTATGATATGTTTATCTTCACATTCACCAAAGTGTTTAAAGGTTCAATAGGGTTAGAATCAGAATGCCATTGAAGAGACATCCTCCTGTTTGAGCAATTCCCTTAGTAAGACCTATGCACGGAGCTTCAACAGAATTAGTTTGTGTTTGTTTTTTTTTTTCCAAACAGTGCTCTGTGAGGAAGCCTGGGGAAGGCAAAATGGAGCAATAGTAGGCTGAATTCTGAGATTTTTAACCTTTTCATGCTATGTTGAAGTTCAAAATAAAATAATGGTGAGGCCCTGCTGTAGACATTTTACATAGATTAATTTGATTTTCACAATAATTCTAAGGAAAGCTACATTTTCTCCCCCATTTTACATGTGAAGAGATGACAGCACAGAGAAGTGAAGGACATCGCCCAATGTCAGGCAGATGGCTAGGCTATTCATTCCCACATTATACTGCTTCTCCAGAAAAGGCTTCTTTCTAGAAGAGTCACAAAATCATTGCATCAGAAGTTGTCAGACTATTTTATGAATAGTCTGAGCTTCAAAGAAAGTATAGCACACTAGTAAAAAAAAAAAAAAAGAGGGATACTATTGTGCAACAAGCTATCCTAGTTGAACACCCTTTGCATACTTAATTGGTCATCGTTGGCTCCTGATTAGAATTATGTTAGAATGGAATTTAGGGGATAGTTCAGATTGCCTGATAGATCAGTGAAAATTCTGAAAAATAAAGTCTGATGTGCAGACAACAGGATGTTAGCATAGTTCCCTCATAGTTCTTAACACTGTGTCTTGTGCTAAGTCAGTTGTCAGAAAAAAAATGAAAGAAAAATTGGCAAATTGATGTCTGGAGCAAATAAAGGAAATTAACACTCACCAAAGCCAGCTAAAAACTAGTGGCAATCTCTCATCCCATGGAAAACCAATGAGCCTTGTCCAACCACCAGGAATCTAAGCCATAAGCAATCTGGCAGGGCTACTTGTAGACTGGGGTCAAATTTGTCTCAGTCCTTGTTGGACAGATGAAGCCCATCTGTGCAGGCCATTCTTTGTGCCTGGAATGCCTATTAAGTTGCAAAATGAGCTAATTCCCAATTCTGTCCCCTTATGGCTCAACAGATGCTTTGGATTCCTTGTCAGGGCTCTAATTCTGCCATAGTAGCCACAGGAGCAATAACCAAATCTCTCCAGCCTCTAAATGCTCAAAGTGCAAACACTGATTTTTCTCATCTGTCTCCTTTTGAAGGGTTTATAATGAAATTTCCTAAAAGGCACTGATGCACAGTCTGGGAGGTGGGCAGAGAGAATGCTGGAAGCAGGGACTGGCTCTTCCATTTTTTACCTGGTTGATTTTGAACAAGTCACTTGGCCTTTCTGGGTCTCTATTCTCAGGATCTAGACTAGAAGGCCTATAAGGTTTCCTCTAGCTCTGAAAATTGTTTAATCTGATATTGCAAATATCCCTTTACCTTCAATGCTCTGCCACTTAAAAAAAAACAGGAAACAAAAATGACAACAATCAATAAGTATGTTGTTAGAAGGGAAGAGTTATTTTTAAATAAACCTGACCTCACTCAAAAATGTAAAAAGCATTCTAAATCTTTGGCCAGTGGTTAAGAAAGCTACTATGTAGACAGCCAATTGCACATTGGTAATAGGAAGGATATTTGGATACCAGCTGTGTCTTCTTCACATTAGAAGTGATGTCCCTTACTGATTTGGCCACAGTACCAGCATAATGTAGGAAGAAAGCCTGAAGGATCAGATTAGTCTTGGTGTGGTTTGTCACATGCTTTGTGCAAGACTATAGATCTGTGTTTTTTGAAGTATGCCCAGGGAGGTGAAGACTATTTTCATAATAATACCTAGATTTTATTTTCTTTGACACTCTAGTTTTCTCATGTGTGTAAGGTGGAGTCCTCCTGAGGCTACAAGACAGGAGATAATCCACAGATTGATGCAGAAGCAGATATGAGATCTAGCTGCCTCCCATTAAACCAGACATTAAATATACTTTCAATATGTAAATTTACATGCAATGGATTTATTATTGTTGTTTTTCAAATAAATTAATAGAAACATATTATTTTAAATTTTCCATTTTAAATTTCAGATGCTGAAAATACAGATATAATCCACATAAAGAAAAGTCATTTGGCAAGCTGAATAATTCTTACGAGTGTAAAGGGCTCATGAAACAGAAAAGTTGGAGATATGCTGTTCTGTCTGAATCAGTGATTCTCAAGCTTTAGTGTGCACATGAATGCCTGGGGCATCTTGTGAAAATGCAGGTTCTGATTAAGGAAGTCTGGACTATGGCCTGGGTGTCGGCGTTTCTAATAAGCTTCGAAGTATCGTCAATGCTTTCGGCCTAGCCAGGGGTGGGCAAACTTTTTGACTCGAGGGCCACAATGGGTTCTTAAACTGGACCGGAGGGCCGGAACAAAAGCATGGATGGAGTGTTTGTGTGAACTAATATAAATTCAAAGTAAAGGAGCAGAGGGGAGAGCAAGAGAACCCTCCGCTTTTTCGGCTCCGCGGGCCAGATAGAACAGCTGAACGGGCCGGATCCGGCCCTCTGGCCGTAGTTTGCCCACAGCTGGCTAGACTGTACTTTGAGAAGCAAGTGTCTGGCTAGTTCCTCAGCATTGAACCTGAGCCTGAGTCTCTAGCATAACAGACATTACCTTTTCCTGAAATTGTGACTCAAGTGTCTCATAAATTATAAAATCAAAGGTTTGTGCAATTAAGTTAGTTATTTTATCAATCCATTCATTCACTTAACAAACCTAGATTAAGCTGATATCCTGATAGATAATGAGCTGTGACTGTTACTAAAATGAAAAAAGGTGGTTCCTTCCTTTCATCAGCTCACAGACTTGTGGAGGAAACAAAGATAAACAAGGAATAATACAGTGTTTGTGCTCTGAGGTATGCATTCAGTACATTCCCGCTGTGGGACAAAGAGGAGGGAAAGATTCTAGCTTTTCCTGAGAAACTTGGAGAAACTTAGTAGAGGTGGTGACATTTGAATTAGGCCTTGAGGGCTGAGCAAGAACAGGGGAGAGGCAGAAAACAGGGAAGTACAAATTGGGACACCAAGTACAAGAGCACAGAGTGAGTTTAGATGGTAGCGAGAAGCTCAATGGGGCTGGAGTAGAAAACCCTGGAGAATTTTAAAAAGGCGAATGCCTTGATTGGGTTGTGTTTTTGAAAGGTGTCTCCATCGCTAGTGAGGAAGACACATCAGGGAAAGAAGAGTTTGGAGCAGGCATTCCTACCACCAGTCATCTCTCTATCCCCCTAACTCCTTCCTCAGGCCTCCTTCTGGAGTTTTCCTGGGGAATCTGCCATATGCATTAGAGTTGCCTGGCTTTTGGGGCCCTGCCTGCAAGACTCAGCTGAGAACTCTTCCCATTGTGTTCCAGTTCTGATAAGATGTAAGGTGGCCTTTTCGAAAGACACCAATATATGTTGGACTGCATTAGTTAAGCCACTTTTCTGCATTTGATAACTTAACATTACTCTTGTGAAAGAATTTCTAAGCTTTTCTGATATGTCCAAAAATGGTAATATAACTTTATTTACTCTATATTTTATTGTCAAAGGTCGTACTAGTAAAAGCAGCCTGTAAAATATAAGGCCACATTGAAAGAATTAGAAACAGTTGAGAGAGGACAAGGCAGAGGCATTATAAACCTTTAAAATAAAATAAAATAAGGCCTTTTATTTTTAGTTTCTTATGGAAGATGAAAGGCATGAGTTAGGCCAGGTGAACTGCAGCAACTGATTGAAACTCTGGTGCCTGCAGTGAGCTGCAAGGAAGTGTTCATGTGGAGCTGTTGCTTCGCCGCTCCCTGAGAACTGAGAAGGAGCTGGGGCTACAAAGCAGGAGCTGAGACACTGGCCCTGGTTGACCAGATGGCCAGAATTGGGATATGAAAGAAACAAATAAATATGAGTTTGATTTTTGTGTGATACCATAGACAATATATTTGCCAACTAAATGGCAACATATTCTTTCTATATTATAAACCTCTTCTGCTCCCTCACTTGTGCTTAATTAAACACAAATTACATTTTTTGTCTTTCAAAATTAAATTTATAAGAATATATTTATGTTTTAGCTCTGGGGGATGAGATAGTGCTTTGTTTTTCTTTTGGATCTCATGTACAGTATATATCTGTGTAGTTGTTATTTTGTTTGTGTGTTTTTTTTTATATATATATTACTTTAACTAGGGAGAAAAATATTTCCCTCCAGGTAGGGTGGAGTGGAGGAATCACCGTTAGGATGAATAGGATGGCTATTCTTTATCTCTTTTTTCCATTGTTCTGTCTTGAGAAAAGTAATTGTAGGAAGATTGGCAACTCCCCGAGTGTGCATAAAAGTGTTTTACACCATAGCCCATCCCCAATTTTATTAGAACCTCTTACGCCCCAGGTGCTGTGAAGGAATCAGAGGATGACTGTCCCTTCAGAAGCTCCTGGCTAGTCAGGGAAAAACCATGATAGCTCCTCTTCCGACAAGCGTCACTGTCAGCAAGAGCGGCTTTGTCATAGCTCTCCATAGGCACTGGCAGGAGGAACTTATTTCCCTTTAATGTATTTGTCTTCCCTCTTATTGACTGCCTGACTAACAATAGCTGATGAACTTTCAAGTCCCTATTGACTTATATTTTAATAAACCAGATAACAAAGAGCCTTTATTTAGTCAACCTATCAGAGCTGTACATTATTAGTTCAAGTGCATCCATGGGATTTTCTTTTCAAATGTCACTGGGATTAAAATAACAGGAAACCGGAGATGGAAGCATTAGAAAGGGGTAGATTTTGGCAGCTGCATATGCCTACACTGCTACAGAGGACATCCTGGATGGAATGGCTATTTAAGAAGAGGGGAAGGAATACAGAAATGCCAGGACTAAGCAAAAATACAAAGACAGCAACTGTTACTGTTTGCCACTTGATTCTCTCTGTCCCTAGAACAATGGCAACTGCTAGGTTTAAAATAAATGAAAACATTCTAACTTGCATTTTAATGTAAATCATGAGTAAAATAACACCTTCATGTACACACCTTGGAGCCCACTTATAATCAAAATGACCTGCTCAAAAGAACAATTATATTAATTTTAAGGTAAATAGGTATACTTAATTAAGTATTCTTATATTTTATGCAAAAATACTCTCGCAGTTCTGGAAAGCCTCTTTTGCCTCATAGGAAACTGAAGAACCTAATAGCTTATGAAGGAAAAATATGATCTTAGGGCACAAGTGTTTAAAAATGCCTCCTATGACTCCTTACATAAACTATTTCTGGTAAAGTTTTCAATTCCCATTTTCACTAAGTTGCCAGTCCATTTAGTGGAAATGGAAAATATGTAGCAAGTATTTTTTGCTAGAAGGCTTCTAAGTCTTCATAAGTCTCAATCATATTTCACTGAAGAACAGTCTATTGGAGAATTCACTTCAGTTAAGAAAAAAAAAAAAAGTCTTCTGGGCGTTTGATCACAGATTACAAAGACCACAAGGCCAAAGTTTCATTTTTATTAGCAACTTGGTTCGAAGCTAATTTTTTTTTTTTTAATTTTGATCTGTAGACCTGACTACCTTATAAGTTGTAAAATAGTCTATGAAACAACTGTTTTACTCTCCCAGTTTATGTGGAGTGAAGCCAAACATGTGGCAAACTATATTATTACAGAGGAATTTGGATGGGTGGTTTCCGCCTATGTGTGTTCTTTTCAGTCTCTTGTTGGCCCACAGCAGGAAGCCAGCTGCAGAGGGTGGTGAGACACTGACCCTGAGGGGCACGTGCACATGCAGACACATGCCTCGGTGGCCACTTATAATCATAAGCACTTTATATGGGGTGTTTTACAGGAAAAGGTAAAGGATAAGAAAAAAGAGCTTGTTAGCAGTTTGTTCCTAGGGAGCTCCAATGTCCAGAAAAATATTTTATTCCCACCCAAGATGCAAAGGGCCAGTGAAATCTTTGAGAAGTGCCCCCCACCTACCACACAGAGTCCAGAGCCGTCCAGGCATTCGTTGGAATTCCCGTTACAGTCACAGGGCAAGCATTCTCCCGACTGGGCAAGAAAGAACCCAGCGCCACATATCTGAAACAGACACAACCAAAGTATTTCCATTATTGAAACGATCAATTTTGGTCAATATTTTCTGAGAACAATAAGAGGATATGACTATCAAACTATTTCTTTACAAAACATACACATGATTTATACTACTATTCAGGGATAGGTGATGTATATTCAATTTTCTGTTACACATTTTTCCTCTCTTTTTTCACTTTGCTGGAAATTAGGAATAACTTTAATAGTGTCCCATCATTGTAAGGAAGAATAAGAAAACTTTAGGTGACAGTAAATGAGAAGAAATGTTTTCTTCCAAAACAAAACAAAACAAACAGGAAACAAAGCCATGGCTGTTAGGATGGGGAATCGCATCATGCTCCCTATAAAAATGTGGGGATTCAGAGATTATCGGCTATGACATAACAATTTAGAGCTGTGTCTTTTATAGCTCAGGCTTTTGAAAATTTTTATCTTTTCAGATCCTATGTGGGCAGTGTTGCTATATATCATTTATCCTCACAACTCTGTGAGGAACACATTATTTTCCTTCATTTTAGTAATAAGATAATTAGACCCAGAGGTGGGTTGTGGCAATGTTACTGGAAACCACCTTCCAATGCACAAAGATGAATTTTCATCAGTGTTCCAGCTGAGAAACTTGGTGAGATTGTTCCTGGTTCATGCAATTGGTTTATAGATATGTGTTTGGTGTTTCTGTCTCAATGATGTATGGTAGAAATGGCCTTATAGACCAGGAAGTCTACTCCCTGCCCACCAGACAGATTTACATCTAAAGAATTTCAGACAGATAAGAATCTAGGTTATCACAAACTTCCAAAGTAGGAGATTTCACATCACTGCCTCACCCCCACCCCTATCCCCCAACTGACCCATTGCAGTTTGTGCTATCTAGGCTACCAGGAAATTTTTCATTATATTTGGCGGAAATACCTCTGACTGCTATGCAAACCCATTTCCTCTTACTTTTTTTTCTCTGTAAAGAAGGAAAAAAATCATTAGACACCATTCACAGTATAAAAACACCACCAGTTTGGATCCTAAAATTAAAATATAATATATTCCATTTGGAGAAATTTTAATAGAGGATAATGACATTAGCCCATGAAGAAAAGGCAAAGAAATACCATTTTACTAAGTGAGAGACAGTAAGGCTGAGAGAGAACAAATTTATAATATATAATTGAGAGTTTGTGGATGATAGTAAGCTTTTATCTCAGTTTCCACTAGAGAACGAAAGAGAGGAAAAGGTGCTAAAATTGCACTGGAAGCATTTGATTTAGACCATCTAATAATTTCATGTTTTTGACTTTTGTTTCAAAATATAAAAACACTGGTTTTCATTGTTACGCAGTATATACAGGGTGTCTCCCCTCCCCCCCCTGCCAAATACACACACTTTGAATAATTATTAATTCCAATGGGTTAAATCTGAAAAATAAAGAAACATTAATTGAGCTATCAAAAATGTATGTGAGTACATTTTTGGGGACATGCTATATACTTACATACATATTTTTTTTCTGAGTTTTCTACACTTCTTCATTTTATTTAAAAAATATATCTTGGTTGTGAGACATAAAGTTGATTTGATGACGTTAACTGTTTTTCTTCTTGCAGTTTGACATGAAGAGTGTTTTAATTATAAGATAAATGGATAAAAGTAGTGAGGAGATTAGTATTAATCATCTTAGTAGCTGCCAAAAGAGTGGCTTTTGAGCTCCCTGACCATGTTACGGACATCTGGGGAGCTTCTGAGTCAGTAATTCTGATGGTAAAGCCAAAGAATCTGTATTTTTTAATAAGATACATTTTGTATTAAAATATTATTTTAATTAATTCTTTTCCCCAGCTTTATTGTGACGTGATTGACATGTAACATTCCATAAATTTAAGGTGTACAATGTGTTGATTTGATACATGTACATACTGCAAAGTGATTACCATCACAGCATTAGCGACCATCTCTATCATGTCACATCATCACCATTTCTTTTTCTTTTGAGAACACTTAAGATTTATTCTCTTAGCAACTTTCAAGAATTATTAACTATAATCACAGTGCTGAATATTAGATACCCAGAACTTGTTAACCTTATAACAGGAAGTTTGTACACTTTGACCAGCCTCTCTCCATTTCTTTCATCCCCAACCCCAGCCTTTGTAAGCACCATTCTGATCTCTGTTCTATGAGTTCCAATGAGTGGGCAGAGACTGGAGGTGTATTTGCAGCAGAAAAGCACACTGATGGTGGCAAGGAGTCTGGGAGTGATGCCTGGAAACAGTACATGAGATCTACTTGTACCATCAACTACGGAAAGGACCATCAACTCAAGTTTCAGTAAAGTTGTTTTAAATTGATATTACTTCCAGTCTTTTAGGCATTCCTATAGCTCTTTCTTCTGAAGAAGACAAAGACAAAGCTTGCCCTGGATACATGCATCATTTTGAATATGACAGTGGCTAATCACTTACATCCTTAAGGCTCTGACTGAATCAAGACTCATTTTCTAAAAATAAAGTCACAACATAGAAAAAACAAACAAAAGAAACCCCCAAAAAAGTGGTAAATTTTGTATTTTAGAAGAGCTTTAGTTCACAGAACATTACAAAGGATCTGTTCTGGGTTTTTTGTTTGTTTGTTTGTTTTTATTGTCCCTCGGGGGCATTCTGGAAGAATATGGGGCACTTCTGGCTTGCCCTAGGGAGGGCATGCTGGGCATGGTGCAACGTCTGAGAGTCTCACCCAATAAATGGTTATCTTTCATTCTACAAGATTTGGGAATGTCCAACACAATATTCCTGTAGGTTAAAAGCCTGTTCCACTGAACCCACAAGCTAACTTCATTTTTCATGTTAAACGCAAAATGTTTTTGCAAGCTTTTAATAGGCAGTGCATTTTCCAAGTACACAACTACCCTGTAAATCAAGGGAAAATTGTTTGGTTCTGCATGGTATCTCAATACCTAAGTGCTAGAGCATGAGTACAGAAGGCAGAGCCCAGCGAATTGTCAGGAATACAACAGCTACAAATGCACGCAGATGCAGGTGTGTTGAACCAGTGATTCCAATACACCAGTGTTTTTAGTGTGAGTGATGGAAGTTTCCCAACATGGAAACTAACTTGATGACATTCTGAATAAAAGTAATGTCCCTCAGGGATTCCAGTGTGTGACCAGATTTGGAAGGACTCCTTCCAAGTATCACTCACAGTGCCTTGTACATGTTAATTGCTCAACGAATGGTTGTGATTTGAATGATTTGTATCAGGATAGGAAATCTGAGACATATGTGTTGTTGGAAACCAATGGTTTTTACTGCTAATCCACTCACTGCTTGCTGTTTGTGCTGGATTTGGTCTCCAATCTTTCTCAACACAGTCCAGACAGCCAATGCGTAGACTGGATGTGTGCAAGATGAAATCTTTATGTCATGCCAATTTTAGGAGGAAACTTCACTCTGAGAATCTGTGGTTATCCATTATTCACTCCCCAGGCCCAGACCTTGTGTGAAGGATGACTTGGCTCCAGTCTCTTCTACTGTAGGAGATGGGAGGAAAAGGGGAGGCAGGGATAAGTTTGTGTGAAGCAGTCATTTGGCCTCCTGCCGAGAGGGTGAGGTTGAGGGGTGGAAACCTGGCCAACTCCTTTCCTGCTGGGTTTTGTACACCTGAAAGGATTATATTTTCTAATTCATCTATTCAGAGGGGAGGCACCGTTTTTAAATTCACATAAAGGCACCACATAGGCTAAGGGAAACCCTGGTCATAGGGAGCTTCTGATGCCATTACTAGAGCCCATATACTTGGATGCCTTGGACCTTGTGAGGGAGAAAGAAACTTTTCTCCACATCTAGCCTCTTTTGGTTGGTCTGATAATCAAACAGATATGAGACAGATTAACAAGAGAAAATAACCAAACTTAATTGCACTCTTACATATGGGAGCCCCACATACACAAGAGAGTCAGAGACCCCACATGAGAGATTCAGAGACAGAAAAGGAAAATGGAGTGATAATGATATGCTCAGCTAAGGGATACAGTAAGAGCCTTGGGGCTTAAAAGGGAAAGATGGTCATGTGCAGGATGTTCAGTAATTGGACGTTTGCCCTGCCCTATAGACAGGTCATAAAAGGTTCTTTCTGGTGATAACTCTTTTTAGGGGCAAAGTTCTTAATTTAAATTCTTTAAGAGAAGAGTAAAATTTTGTCATGAGATTGCAGTATCTTGATCATCTTCAGTTCAAAAGAATTTACATGTCAAAGTATCACATTTTGGGAAGGCCTGTTCTGAACCCCTCTAACCTTGTGCTGTAGAACTTTAGAGTATTCCCTGGAGTGGTAAATTATTAAGTGGTTCTGTTAGCAGTGGCAGGAAAGGCACCAGGTGTTAGACCCATAGGGTTCAGCAACCTCAGTACTTGAGTTCTGGCTAGGAAAGAATTCAGAGCCAAGACTCAAAACATTAAGAGGACATTTCCATTTATCTGGAAAATCTCAGAGGTGGAAGAAGTAATTTGTAGAAGAAATGGGCTTCAGAAACAAGTTATAGAGGCAAAGGAAGGGTCCTAGGAGCTTGGGAGTGAGGAAGGTAAAGGTGGTGTCTGGTGGGGGGAGGAGTGGGGAGAGGGGAAGGGGAAAGTTTTGGGCTTTTTTCTGGAAATTGTCCTTCCCCTTAAGGGTTTTAAGGGTGGAGATTTTAGGGGAGGCCCCAAGGGCAGAAGATCTCATTATAATATTCAGCAGCTTTCCAGGTGTGTCCTTTCAGGGTCTAGGTCTCCACTGATTGATTGGTCAGTTCCAGGGCAGGGGTCATTATATTCAATACAGCTGATCCAAACATCAGCCTTGAGGTGGCTGGTTTTATTGCTTTTCTGGACCTGGAGCTGAAATACAACTGAGGCCTAGATGTTATCTCTAGGAAGGAAATGTCAGGGGATCCAAACCACATGACCAATATGCCAGAGAAGTAAGGTCACCCTGGGGGCAAGGTTCCCCCCTTCAATTGTCCTTATCTAGGCACCCAGGGCTGGTGACCTTCTGTACCTGGCATCATCTTTGCTCTGCTCACCTACCACAGTTCAAGAAAGTTTGAGTATTCTCAAGGAAGAGCTGTTCATTTTATATAGAAAAGTTATCATTTCCCCCCCCCCCCAGAAAGTTGTTAATTTTTACTGAATCTCTTATTGAAATTCTATAGGAACTGATAAAATTGACCTTTGTCATATTATTTAAAAGGTAGATCTTTTCAAGAATAAAAGAAAACACTTTTTTTGTTTTTGTTTTAGTTTTGCTCCTGGTTAACAATCTCTTTGCTAAGTAATTTCAAGACCTGTATTTCTTTAGAGGCCTGCAAACAATCAATAGTTTTAGTGTCTATCTGCTTTATTTTGGAATAGTCTCCAGAATTTACTAAACAAAGACAATGCTTACATATATTTATGTATGTGAGCAAGAGAAAAAGTCTTACAATCAGTTTTTAGATGCCACAGTCCAAAGCAGGCTGAAATGGATAAAAAATGTAAAAGCTCACCTTTAAGCCCCAGAAAAAAAAATATTACAAAATAGATACATACTTGAAACATATAAAGTTATTAATATACAAAAACCATTGAATAGGAATATTTACTTTTAAAAAAGTATTTCAGCCAAATTGTCATTTGGCCAATGAATTGCTTTCCACTAAGTCATTTCATAGACCTTTTACAGTTCTCCATTATTGGGCCACTTTGTTATTACATCTTTTCTTCACTCTGACACTAAGATTGGATTAATCCATAACATTTACTTCTGCTTTTGAAGAATAAGAGTGAAAATTGGCATTTATTTACTTGGTTATGATTAGTGTAATGTCTGGCATGGAGTAAAAATCAATGGCTATGTACTTGACTAGTTTTACATTCATAGAAATTAGAACTAGATGGAATTTTAGGAGTAAATTAGTGTGATATGTCCATGTGCCACTTATATTTAAAGAAACTGGGAATGACAATATATGTTGATATCATTGCAGAGGGCATTATTTCTAGAGGTCCAACATGCAATCATAATGTTAATTATTTCATAAGATGTGATTATGATGATGTAAGATTGTTTATTTTTAACAAAAAGAATAACATTTATATAGATGATTGATCATTTTTGTCCTCATTTGAAGAAGTCCCCTTGGGAGCACTAGACTTAAATCAGTAATACTGTCATTGTATTAAACATTTTTGTATTTTCTTAAAATTCTTAAACAGTGCTCTTTTGAGGTATAGTTCAGTATGTATCCTTTAGGTGTAGAAACTTGTGAAGTCAGTTGTAGTAATTAAATAAAGTGAGTGCCAAACTAAGTAATACCAATTTAGATGGAAAACTTTCACAAAAATCTCTTTGTGTTTTCCAAATATTGTCACAGAGGAGCTAATTAACTAGCCACAAGCCACTACTTTTGCATAGACACTAAGTTTCTGAGAGCTTCAGAATGTCTATTAAAAAGCCTGATTGACTAAATAAAATGCTCTAGTAAATTCTCTAGAATGCTAAGGTCCCCAATCACTCATTAAAACAAACCAGTTAATAACTGACAATGGCAAAAATTGATGGGATTTAGGAGGTCTGAAGTGGTGATCTGAGGGTGTGAGACACATTTTGAGATCTCTGAGTAGGTACTTATGTCCCAGAGAATCACACCCTAATCTTCAGCTTCAACAAACAACAATGAATTGATTAAAATAAAATTCCATTATAAAGAGCATATTTATAGTCCTAGTGCCTATTCTAATAGGATCTGACCTATAATTGGAACAGATATTTGCATTGTGTCTTCAACCAAGGATCTACATTTTACAAATATTGACTCATCTTGTTTTCTGAATTAGACTTCTAGAATTTTTATTCATAACCTTTTGCTTAATTCACTGAGGCTCAATGGGAAAGCATTAAAAAAATAAAACCTCTCCGAATTCATGCAATTGTGTCAAAGTTATTGCTACCTTCAAATTAGCATTTTTCAAATTTAACAGCACACATTCAATTATCTTTCATTTTTGAGCTTAGGTTTTTGCATGTATATGATGAATCCATTTTCTCTTGTTTCCAGGAAACAATGATTTTAGTTCTAGTTTTAGTGAAATCCATTTTTTGTTTTATTAAATGAGTCTGCTTAAAATGTAGTCACCTTATTGTTAAATATTATGCGCAGTTGGGAGCTAAAACTTTATGCCTTTATTCAGAGTCCATGAGTCCTGCACACTGATGATGTCTATATGCTTAAACATTGGGCAGATTTAAGAATCAGGTAGTATTCTGGAATCCTCCAGTAAGGTCCAATAGTTCAATTTAATTTATTACAAATAGAAATTTATCCTTTGCTGGAGAGGAGTTACTTCTAAGAACATATCCATGGGTAGGAACTCGCAGGCCATTTTTTCTGTGTCTATAAAAATAAAAGATAAAGTGTCTGGGATGGAAAACAGTTCTGAATTAAGCTATTGATAACGTAGGTTCTATATTTTTTCATGTAGGGCTTAACAAGCCCTAATTGTTCATACACAAAGCTGTTCTCAAAGTGCCAACATAAGTTAAATGTATTATGCAACATGCTTCAGTTAGCAAAAAGTTGGCTTCTTGATTGAATTTACTTGAATATGGAGAGAATTACCCATGTATCCTCCCTTGGGTCTCTTTAAGCTCTTGTTTGCGCAATTGAAATTCCCCACATTTCAATAGGCGAAGTTGAAATTTAGATTTTGACAGTGATTTCACCATAGCTTGATTAGGAAAGTGGTTTCAGCATTCCTCAGAGGTTTATCCAGTTCAAAAGTTTTTCTTCTTAAGATTGGCATAGTAAACTAGGGCATCAGCTAAACACGACCTATGGGGCCAGTTTCTCCTAGTTGGTTCTTGGAGCTTCCTTTGTGCTTATTGCTTGGGATTCATGTCTGCCACGCATTTGGCCAGCTTGCAGAACACTCCAGCTCTCAATTTAATCACCAAATGAAATAGAGGCAGTGATTCAGGTCCTGAGGAATTCTGAGGAGTACAGAGCTGTTAAGCCAGGCCCCTTAATTTTGAAAAGCGGAGAGGTATTTATCGTGTCATTTATGTTGTATTTTTCATGGGACTTGTGCATAACTTCTCAGGCATGAAAACCAGTGCTCCTCTCAAAGATCTCAAACACTGTTCTCAAACCCTGCATTTGATCACATGCTTATTTGGACGATAGCTACCAACAGAGGCAGCCTGTGCTGAAGTACTTAGCAGGCTTCCCAATAAATAGCTCTCTTTAGTTGTATAACTAAAAGGGTCGAACAAGAAAGTTTAGAACTTTAGAGCCCCCCCAAACCATAAAGACTTTTGTTGTAAAATGTTGGATTTGGGATGATTATGTTCAGGAATTCTGATGAAAATATTTAAAATTATCTCCTTGAAGAGTTACTTAAAACACTTAGGTTGCGTGTTTATAGTAGCGATTGCCACTTATATAACATAATGGGGCTTTGGTGGTGCCCTTTTTCCTGAAATAAAATCTGCTAACGTCTGGCTTTCTGCTCTGGGTCCTCCTCACACTGCCTCATGCCACGGGCTTGTTCTTTTCACCCCTCGCCTCCAAACTGTGGTTACACAACACAGCCTCTGCCAGACTTTTTTATATCTGAAAACTGGCTCAGTTTTATTTAATTTACTAGTGCAAATGCCCTGGACACATTTCCAAGAAAGGAAGAGATGCGGACCACAAGGGCTAGCTGTCATAATGGGTAGAGAGAAATGAGTTCAGAGCTACAGACATTTAATGGATTATGATATGACTCCTTATCCACTTAGAGCAGGAATCAATGCTGTGAGATGACAGGCATCTCTGTCATCTTCGTCTGGGTTTCTCTGAATAATCACAGCAAATATTTATTGACAGACACCAGGCACCGCGTTCAGTGCTTTTTATAGACATTCCAATTCAATCCTGACCATTTAATGGGGGAAGGAAGGGAGGATTGTTCCTTTTCCTTTGTTGTCCCTTTTGATGTTCTCCAAGATAACCTCCTTGTTCTTTTTTTTCTCTCTACACATTTTGTGTACACACTTTGTAACGTCAACCTCTCCCACAGTTTCATCCTCCATCTGTACTCTGGGGGCTCCCACATGTCTCTATGAATCTCTGATCTTGCTCTTTCATGCCACACTCTTGTTTCCAGTGCCTGTTAGACAAGTCCGTCTCCAGTTCTATAGGTAACTGGAATTGCATGCTTCCCACACTGACCTTATTGTATTCTCTCTCCACTCTATTTTCTCCTTATGTTATATCTCAGCTAGTGATACAGATTATAGAACATAAAAGAAAAAAGTAATCAGTTAATACTTTTAAATTACATTAATGTATTTTGCACTAATGTAGTTTTGGGAAATGCTTCCAAAAGAATGAACCCTGCAAGGATCAGAGAATAGCTTGCACATAGAATGACAAAATTTAAGTACTCAATTCTATGTCTTCCTTTTCACAATCATGGTGCTATCATTGTTTATTTCAAATCTATGGTTTACAAATGGTAGGGTATTTAGTTAGAAATGACCTTACACAATTCTGAACTGTTATAAGTTTACTTTCTAAATTCATACCTCCTGTGTTTGGTGGACTGTAGGATGGGAAGTTCACTGAGCTAATTTCTGTCTAGAATACAATGTTTATTAAAGGTTACATAATCAGAATGTGCTAATGTGAAACTTCCATATTTGTTATATTACTAATACTCAATGGTAACCACAGCAACTGCTTAGAACTTAGACAACAAAAGATTTTTCAGGGAGGAGAATTTTGTCACTGACATTGTTTAGAATTGCTGGCATGTGGTGGTAATAAAAAGCAGACTGAGGTTTAGTAAGTTTTATTATTGTTTTTAAATTCTCTATATACAATGTGTTCCTTATTGTCTGCACCTAGGTTAGACTGTTGTCAGTTTGCACTCTACCTCTGAGATATTTACCAAGACAATTTTCCTTATCCCAATACCATGGTTTAGTTCAGGATAATGATGTATCACTTCTGATAATTATAATTGCTTCCACTCTACTCTCTTGATTACCAGACTTTCTTCCTTCCAGTCTAATCTTTATTACCAAAATTTAAAAAAATACACATCTGTTATATTACTTTTCTGCTTCAAACCTCCCATCGATTCTTCATTCATTGATTACCTGAGTACATAAAATTCCTTTGCATGACATACAAGATTCCTCTTTATAATGCAACCCCAGCGTGTCTTTTTAGGGTCAACCCCTACTCCCTCTGCTCTAATTAAACTCCCCCCTAATTAATCTCCCCCCTGCCCCTACCCAAATATACCATTATCTTGCCCACGTTCACTTTGCACACACTTTCATAGAGACTTACAGTTACAGTGTTTTTCTCCCCTCCAACACTTATGAATCCTTTCCTTGGTCTCAGATTCTTTTGCACATCCTCTGCGTGCACATAGCACTTTGCCCATACTTTATGAGAGCACGTGGAACATGCTATTACAATTTTTAATTCACACTCCTATGTCTCTGAAATCACTGTGAACAACTTGGGAACAGGGATAGTGTTTTATTCATCTTTCTATCCTCATCACTTACCAGAGTGATTAGCAAATAGCAAGTAGATACTGAAAATATTCAAACCATGTAAAAACTTTGGTAATTTGGCAAGTATCACAAAAAGAGCAATTTGGCAAATATCACAAGTGAAGATCTCCAATAATGGATGAATCTTTAAAATATAATATTGAGGATAAAAGCCAGCTGCAAATAGAAACAATACAATATTTACATTGCATTAAAAAACATGTAAAATAATACTATTCAATACATTGTGTAGGGATACACAGATGTAAAGAAAAATTATAAAGAAATAAATGGGGATCTAAGAAATCAGGCCATTTAAGGGTAAAGGAGGGGAATGAAATTAAAAGAAGGGTATATGGGCTTCCATTATATTGGCAATATTTTGTTCCTTAAGTTACATGGAGAGGATAAAATGCTTATGAAAGAAGGAAAGAAAAAAATAAAGGGAGAAAAAAGAAAAGAAAAACAAAAGATCCCACTTAGGTTGGCTGGATATTGGCTTCCCATGTCTAGACCTGGTGAGGTCTCTAAAATACCATCTCTAGGAAGTGACTAATGTGGTCTTGACAATAGATTCAGATGCTGTGCATAATTTCCCTAACTTCCTTGTTATTCACTTATGTATCATTACCATTACACACAGTTAAAAAAATAAGCAAGAGAACATTCCTTTCTTAATTTGTTCTTCCTTTGTTTTTCATCTTACAGCAAGCAGCGACCCCCGCCCCCCTCCCCGGTCGTGGAAGCCTTCCACATGTCTGCATCTGTTCCACTGAGCATGCATCAGGCTACCTGTACAGCTGGAGGATTTGGGGCACTTTTTCTGGTTGAGGCTTACTGATTGAAAGCAGAGGTAAAAGATTCTCAGAGTAGTGCACGGGACTCCCATTTTCCAGTATCTGAGAAACAAAAATGTTAGAATCCAAGTAAAGGTTTACAGGCTAGATTTCTGTTCTAAAAGGGGGTTGGGGGTCCAAACACAGAGAGTCCTGTCTCCTCAGGGATTGAGACAGGTAATAATGGGAGTCCCAAGCATCCCTGGTTAGATTGGCAGAACATGGCAGAGTGACTCACCAGCTCCGGTTAAAGGTTGCCCTCTCCAGCCCATCTGCAGCTGAGAAGGGGAAACAGGGCAAGATTGTGCAATGATTCAAACCCAATGAGGCTGAATTGTGGAATTTAAGATTTTTGTTCTCATAATTTGCTAAATATTTCGCCATTATTCCCTTACTTGAAAGTAAAATAATTTGTGAACTGAAACAGCTGGTTGTAACAGATGCTTTTGGAAAAGGTTCCCTCGCCAGAAAGGAAATGAAAAAAGCCATGGATTTGTCATTGACCTAGTCAATCAGTTAGTCAGGGGCCAGCAGGAAGAGAATTCACTACAGAGGGCCCCAATGAAGAGAATGAAGATAGAGAACAAATGGATGGTTTGCAGAAGTGTGGACAGGTTAAAGCAGCAAGGAATGGAGAGGCTCCTGGGGCCCAAGAAGCAAAGACATTTGTTACACTGACCCAGGAAAAGGCTAGAGCTGGGGAGGAGAGGCCACCAGGGGAGCTGTAGTCTTGAGGAGGTTATAGCTTTTGCCCAAGAGCCAGAGTTGAGGCAGAGAGGGAACAGGGAAGAACTGTCCACTTCTCTCTTCTCCTCCGTTCTGGCTCAACACGGGAGCCTGAGTGTTGCAGTCCATAGAGGTTGGCCTCTGGAGACAGAGCAAGGCAGGCAGGCAGGCAGGTAGAGCTAGAATCTATGGGGAATGAACTGGGGTAGGTGCAGAGTAACCAACACACACCCTCAATTAACAGTAGAGATAACTGAGCTGCCAGCTCTTTATCTGGGAACTATTCAAATGGCCCAGTAGATCTGTGAAATGACATCTGACTGACTTTCTCAGATAGTCCTAGGCTAAGGGCTCTTTCAAATAACCAAGTTGTTTTCACCAAATCTCTGATGGTTCATTAAAAATGTTAATTTACCAATTAGGATGGTTTTAAACCTTGAAACAGAAGCAAAATCAGTGTTTGCTGCAAACTTGTTAAAGGTGATACCAGACATTCCTGTGGCTTTGTGGATTGAGCTAGAAATGGGCCAAAAGTTTAAGATTATTCACATCCTGCTGCTTTTTAATCACACCTTCCCTGTGGCTCCACTTCTCGCTGTCTTTGTTGGTGGAGAGCAGTGTAGCTCCTTCCTGGTTTTTGCCTCCTTAGAGAGCCCTGTTCTTCAGCCTTCCTCAGGCATAGGACTCTGACACAGGCAAAACCATAACCACATCCATTAGCTCCTCCAGTATCCTGATCTGAACTTTACATTTCATTTAAATTCAATCAACTCTTGGGTGATAACTATTCTTTGTTGAAGTGAAAAGGTATTTTTAGCTGTAATTAGTCCAAACATGAATTTGGTGGTGACAACAGAATTTTAAGTGGTTTCAATAGGGGCCATTGTCAAGACAAAACATGAATATATAATATAATATAATATAATATAATATAATATAATATAATATAATATATATACACACATATTTTACAAGACAGATTTTTGGAATAACTTGTAAGGGACTGAAAAGAGCTGACAAATTGAATTCTATCCATCTTAGAATTGAAATTGCAGGATCTAAAGATGGATTGCACTTCACATATTTGGACTCTTTTTATCATAATTTATAATAATTTTTTAAAAGGCGACATACTTCCTCTGTTCAGTTGACAGAACATATTTTCAGGGAATCTAAATAGATAACGGTTTGTATCCAAAGGCGGGATCATTTTCAAATAATCAATTTTGTTTGGTCTCTCAATATAAGGTGATAAATTACTTGTTAAATCAAGGAAATTAAGAGCATTTCTAGGAGGGGGAAAATTGCTGTTTAAACCTATTATTTTTCTTATTCTAACAGCTTACAACCCTCCCAGCCCAATAACACATACCTGTAGGTAATTTTTAAAAAAGAATTTGCACCCCAAATTGTCAGAATATGATGAAAACCTACTCTTTGGTATTTTAAGAAATGCACACATGTGTATCTATGTTCAAGTCCCCATTTGCTAACTGTGCATCTGGCAGCCATTCAATAAGTATTTGTGGAGTAAATGAATCAATCTCTCCTCCAAGTCTGCTTGCCTTTAGGATACCCCCAGCTTCTAGACCTCACTGATTTATCTCCCATGTGCATTTATGGGATGCGCTACAATCCACTCCTTACAGCAGCCATAATTCCCTGGACTTGCATCCTTCGGAGAGAAGTGGAGCAGTGGGAAGCATGAGATCATCTGGATGCCAGTTCCAGCTTTACCACTGGGTGACCCTGCCCAGGCTATTTAACTCTGGGTCTCAATTTCCCTTTCTGAAAAATAGTAGTGATCACTCTATTATCTCCTGGAGTAGTTGTGAGGATCAACTAATGTGCATTTATTTATTTATTTTAAAATATATTCTTATTGATTTCAGAGAGGAAGGGAGAGGGGGAGAGAGACAGAAACGTCAATGATGAGAGAGAATCATTGATTGGTTGCCTCCTGCACGCCCCTTACTGGGGATCAAGCCTGAAACCTGGGCACATGTCTTTGACCGGAATCGAACCCGAGACTCTTCAGTCTGCAGGCCAACACTCTATCCACTGAGCCAAACCGGCTATGGCTCAACTAATGTGCATTTAAAGTCCAATAGAAGGGCATGGAAGAGCTTCAGTAGCTGTTAGTTTCTTCTCTTCCTTTTGGATGTGCCTGTGCCAGCGTTATTCTTTTTAACTGCAACACTTTCTTTGCTTGTGGCACACAGCTTCACTATGACCCCTGAGATTACTGGGTAATTGTCTTTCTTCCTCAGAAGACTCACACCAAAAGAACAGAAACGAAATTTGTCTGATTTGTCACTATATCCTCAATGCCTTGCATAGCAGGTGCTTGATGAATATGTATTGAATGTATCTTGGCATCACAGAATCACAGGATTCTAGAGCTGGCCAAGATCTTAGTGGTTACCTCATCTAACCCCTCGTTTTAAATATTGGAAAAGTGACACCTAGAGAAGTAAGAGACTTACTAAAAGTCATCTGCACAGAGCAGGTTAATGCCACCCTTAGTGCTCCTTCCACTAAACCACACTTTTTGATGACGGTGAAGAAGAGCATAATATTGAGAATTGTAGAGTTGTGCTGTAGCTCATACATGTTCTGGGCTGCAAACAGGCACTCTGTCTACTTCTGTCTTTCCCAGCACATCTGGGATAAAGATAAACTCTACTCATGGTTATCAGATTTATCAAGAATCTAATTAAAACTTTCATGAGTGCCATCACCATCATCAAAAGGTCTTACTACCTTTGGTGTTGTGCAAATCTACCCTATGCACTGCCTTGTCCCCTAGGCATGGGGGTAAGGAAAGGGTAGTGGGGCGGGGTGAAGGGTTGAGGTGGATTATGGGAGAGGGAACACTTTTAGGCCTTGCTCAGGTTTGCTCTGTGTGTCTCATTCAAGATAGGCAACATTGCCCCTCAGCCCTCAGTAATTGGTTTGGCATATGGCCATTATTTTTAATTTAAATATAATAATTTATAGCTGGTGTTTCAACTTTTAACAGTTTCTATGTAGGGCAGATAGAAATGGACTGCAAAGCAAGGCCTGTAGATTACTCATTAGAGAAGGCAACCCTTGCTAGGAGCTGGTTGTATGACATGCAGCTGTGTTCCTGACACCTCCTTTGTTCCGCAAGGGATCTGACAATGAGTCTTGGGAAAGGATGCCCCTTTGTGTAATATTCATCAGCATGTGTGCAGGTGTTTCCCTTATGAATCAGTAGCAGATGTCTGGTTAAGCAGAATGTATGACAGCTTGATATATGTCTGATCCCACCTAAACGGGAAAACTATGACCCATAAGTTGTACTAATAAAATACCATCACTACAATTTTGACCAAACCATGAAACTAACACTTTCATCCTTCAACACTGAGGGAGGCTAGATCCCACAGAGGATTACACTGGTGATGGGTCCAAAACAGGATTGTGTGTTGACCCTCCATGCTACCATGGATGTATTTTATGAGACAAATTTCATGAGGCAAATAACAATGAGACTCTACTCCAAGTGTTCTTATTTGTAAAACACAAGCAGTAGAATTCATTAAACAATATTTTGCATCCTTACTATGTGTTAAACACCTAAAAGCCTCAGAAGAATGAATCTTCAGACCAAGATCAGCATATTTGAATGGTAGTCTGTTCAGGGGCTCTGTTGACAGGGCCATTTCCAAATAGTTCATAAATATATCAAACAGCACTGCTTACAGAAAGCAAAGTAAATGAGCTACTATCCTGAACATTTAGCTCCTTAATTTGGGGAAATAGTTTAAAAACAAGCTCCTCCAACAAGTGGTAAATCTATACTAACAAAATTTTAACTACAATATCATGAACTATTCATAAGCTACTTTATTCTTTTTAGAAAATGAATGATATTCAAGATTGGCACAGAATTTCCATTTTTTCCTTGTTATTTGGAATTATTACCTGTGATTTTTCTCCCTAACTTCCTTCCCCTAAGATTTCATTTTGTGATTCTGATAAAATACTACATAATTTACATCTTTATTTCATTTAGTTTTACATTTATGAATGGAATAAATAATCTGCACATTTCTTTTTAGTAAAAATTCTGGAGGATAGTTTCAGAATCACTTCACAATCTGATATATCTGTTTGTAGCTTTAAAATTTTCCTTCAAATACTGTTGTGATCCAGATAGTTATTCTGTTATAGAGTGTTTATATAAGTGAAGCTAAAATACACACACTAACATGAAAAGAAAATTACTGCAAAGGAGATGGCAACGCCTCAAGTGCTACAAGTGTATTCTGTGCACTGCCTTTTTAATAACAATAAAATACTACACATTTATGAAAGGAAATGGATGGGAAAGGCTGAGACTGTTTGATTTAAAGTCATTCTGTTATCTGTCCTTTGAGGGGGGAAAAATTGTGCTGATTTTAAAACAATACTCTAGTTACAGATGTTTCCAGACCCCTTCCCTGATCCGAGGAAACAAAATACCATTCAGCAACAAGCCCAGATTTAGAGATGGGGCTTGTTCCAATATAAACATTTCTTAGTTAGACCTTCTCCATGAAAGTGCATAGTCAATTTTTCCATATACAGTGGGAAAGACAACACTTTTAGCTTAAAAGGCATTCTCGCCTGCAGAGCAGAGCTCCTGGACTGGATAGCTTAGGACTCCATGGTTCTCTGTCCATGTCTAGTCGAATACTGATTTGCTCATCAGCATTATATAACAGAATTATGTCTGAGTGTATACATGCTACAAACAGAATACTTGACACTATTTGGCTTCCAGTATTTAGTATGGTCACACATTCATTCCATCTCTCTGTTTCATGTACCACTGTTTACCTGAGGCTTGGTTTAGGGTGTGGCACAAAGCAGGCATTCAACAAATAACTGAGGAATGCATAAATTATTTGTTAGAGCACCTATGATAGTGAAGGCACTTGGCCAGGCAATTTGGGCAATCAGAATATGAACAATGGACACTGCTAGCCTCCAGGAGCTTAGTGGGGACACTTAAGATGTATATATAATATGAGACAGAAAGTTCTAAGGATCATAATGCGAGAGGCACAGAGAAATGCTGAGAGAGTGAGCAAGGACAAGTCACTTTTAACATGAGGGGTGGTGGTGAAGAATGGTTCTTTGGAGGAGGTAGCATGTGTGCAGGATTTTCTGGAAGGAGGAAAGCTGAAGCTGAAAGTCTGAAAAGCGTAGGGAATTTTTTAGTCACTCAGAAGGTATGTTCTTTCTGTGGTTGAATTGCATCCTTCAGTCTTGGTAATCTCCTTCAATAAAGGCACCATATGGCCTTACTTTTGGGGATCTTCTTTGGAAGGATTAGTTTAATATCAGCAATTAAACTTATGTGACATTTTCAGCAACCTTTTGGCTTACAGTATACTCACGAGGAGATGCTGCTGTCTTTCTGTACTTTATAGAAAACACTGAAGGCATGCCCCAACCCCTGAAATAACTGCTAGGTATGCCTAGAAGCCTCATTAGTTCTTTGTGGTCACCAGGATTTATGAGTGACTGTCACATAGCTTACAAGTTAGGAATTTTGGAATTAACATTAATTTCCAAGTTATAATTGATTCATAGGGAGAATGCCATCCAACTATAAAAAGACAGTATTTTTATTTTATCCTCTTTTATTCTGCTATCTAATATATGTTGTCCAAAGTGAGAAGATCAAAACAATGGTGGTGGAAATACTTGGTTTTGTGGCTCTCTTAGTAGCTACAAAATTGATTTAATTGACTTAGCACCTACCAAGAATTAAAGCAAAAACCTGGTGCTTGGTTTTCAATATTGTACTGTCAATAGCCCAGTTACTGAACAGCTGAAATAGAGCAAAAAACGGTCCTTATTTAAAGCTTTCACTACTATTTTGTTTTCTTTCCCTTTTTTGGAAATTTGTAGATTTCTTAGGCGATTTGAACTAAGCTCATAAGAAATTCATACTGACTCATATCTTCGAAGAGAAGGCACATTTTTTTTTAGATGAACACAAGCTTATGTTAGTAGATTAAAAAAAAGAGAGATTGTAATAAAAGGAAAATCAAAACAGTTTAGATAATCTGAGATGAAGATATAACGTCTTAAAACTTAAAAAAGGAGCCAACACTTTTTAGTTCTCAAAATAACTGAATGGAAGAGCAGGCAAAAAATATGCTTTAAAAAAATCAACAAAATACTTATTTCCAATGAACATTTTGGTATATTGCAGGTCCAAAAACACGGGTCACGGGAACAATGTACTTCATCTGCCAAAATAATCACAAATACTCTTTGAGAGTAGAAAGAGTCCAGCCCTTTAATAAAACCCAGAGATTTTTAATCACCTTTCAAAGAGTATTCTCCTTCCCTGATAGAGATTATTACTCTGATTTTATTAAGCTATTTATATCATCTTATATACAGTACTAGAGGCCCGGTGCATGAAATTCAGGGGGGGGGGGCGGGGGGAGAGGGTAGGTCTCTCAGCCTGGCCTGCACCCTCTCGAAATCTGGGACCACTGGCTCCTAACCACTCACCTGTCTCCCTGCCTGATCGCCCCTAACCACTCTGCCTGCCTGCTTCATCGCCCCTAACTGCTTGCCTGCCTGCCTGATAGCCCCTAACTGCCTCTGCCTCAGCCCCCGCCACCGAAGCTTTGTTCAGAAGGATGTCCGGAATGACATCCAGAAGGTCATTCAGCTGTCTAGTCTAATTAGCATATTATGCTTTTATTATTATAGATTACTCCCATCATACTGAGGATCCTCCTCACATCAGAGACTAGGGGAGAGATCAAGGGATGAGGGTGCCTGCTATTTTGAAAATAAACCATTGAGGGGGCAGCAGGTTAAAGGTGTCCTGCCTTTCAAAGACCTTCCTATTTTGCTGACCATATGAGGGCTGCCCTAACCCCCTAAAATCCTTTTTATTTCCTATCTTCTATTAGACTCAGGATACATCTAAGCAGATGTTATTCATGGGGCAGTCCCTGGATTTTACCAACTATAGTTTTGCTGGGAATTGGGAGATTTTATTTGAGAACCAGGTATTATATTATGTAGTTCCTTGTGTTAGAAGAGTCAGGGGACTTGGGCTACAAAATCAGCAGTGAAAAAGCTCCACAAATAAAATGGAGATGTTGAAACGCAGGATTGTTATAAAATTGGTTGGGAAGTTTTCATTGGGATTTGACTGCCAGAGCAGGCCACTTTGGTGCTATCACATATTGCATATTCCTCCTTAATTTTTCAGGTTGCAATTTCTTTGTTACATGATAGGAAAGTTTCTTGAAGTCATAGGAAAACCTGAAAGGTGACTGTGTGTAGAGGGAATAACAGACATGATGTGATTGGGGAATTTTTAAAATTATTTCTTCATATTGTTTTAAAACAAAAGCATCATTGTTCATTCTTGAAATAGTGCGTTTTTTCTTTCTTCCTTATAAGATCCAGGATGTGTTGTTTATTTTTACATGACCAACAGAAAACTCCAGCCAGAAATTCTAAATTCTTATTGCACTTGAAAGCTTTCTAAGTATATGTGCCGAGAGCATAGTTTAAGGGGTCAATAGCCATATGGAGCCAAAACAAAAATCCTTGAAATAAAACGCATGAATGATGTGATCATAACTTAATTTCAAAATCGGGATAAACATAATGACTAAAAGGCCAAGAAATCTTAGAATATTTTTGTAGTAAAATTGCTTAGGACTCAGGCATAGATGGTGACATACTACATAACAAGAAGGTGAACATGGATATGCTCTTGTCTGATCCAGGTGTTCCTCACCCCTATTCCTTATTCTGCATCCATGCTCTGATGCAGAAAGGCAAGAGGGCTGCTCTAAGAGCCAGGAAGTGTGGTTCTGGTTCCAGTTCTAAAAACCTGGAGTTAGTGACTAAACTTCTGGCTCTGGTTTTCTCCTCTTTCAACAGCATCAGTGACATAATGATTTCTGGGCTCTTCCCATACGAACACTCAAGAAATCTATAAAACTTCCTTCTGCCTCAATAAGGTTACATGCTATGAGACTTCAGGCAAATGATTTAATAGCTCCATGTTTCCATGAATTAGATTAATAACCACCTCGTTTGTAAGATGGTTGAACTCAAGGTGGAAATATGTAGACATTTAACTTGTAATGGAAGCTTTATAAGTAGTAACATTCTTTTTCTTTTATTTTAAGGGATTTGCATTTTTTAAAATATATATTTTTATTGATTTCAGAGAGGGAGAGAGAGATAGAAACATCAATGATCAGAGAGAATCATTGATTGGCTGCCTCCTGCAAGTCCTCCACTGAGGATCAAGCCAGCAACCCAGGAATGTGCCCTTACTGGGAATTGAACTGTGACCTCCTGGTTCCTAGGTTGATGCTCAACCATTGAGCCCTACTGGCCAGGTTAACATTATTTTTCAACTGAGTTAGTAGTTATTGCAAATTTCAATACTTGGCAGTTTGGAATAACATTGGTGCAACATCAATAGCTAATTTTTAAATGCTAAATGCTTCAAGCTATAGGTTGAGACATAAAGGAAGCTTTCCTAATCAATCAAAAGATCAGTTCTCCCTTGGTGTTCTGCACGTACGTCATAAAGCAAATAAACTACAGCTTGCCTCATGACACTGAAACGCTTAGGGTGTTACTTTTTTATTCAAATGAAAAAGTAAAGATAAAATACAGTCTTTAATGTTCATTTTCTCTTAATAGACATAGTGGAAGCACTCATAGTGGAAGCATTTTGGCTTTTGGAGTTAAAGAACCATAGAGAGGTGTAACCCTGTATTGAGGGAAGAGGAGAGAAAGACTAGGAACAATCTTTTTAAGCTCAGGGTGCGGGGAATAAACTGTGGTTTAGGTTCTAGGATAAGATAATGTTCATGGTGATGGACTAATTGGTTTAGAAAAATAAGAACCAAGCAAATATCCGACCACTCCTTATATACCAGTTGTCTTGTCTACTCGCTACTACCCTATCCTTTTCCTAAAATTCCTTTGTTGTTTTGATCAGCACTCCCAGGTAATAACTGAGACAAAAATGGAATTTCCTAATTTCCTAGGAAAGGGCCAAAAATATCCTCAGACAAGGAACAGGAAGCATAAAAATATCTCTCAGGAGAGCACCAATTGTTTAGAGATGGTTAGCTCCTGTTTGGAGCTGCTGCAGAGGAGCTCAGAGCAGCAGCAGCTCTGGTTATCAGCACCATGGCCTGGCCCTGAGGCAGTGACTGTACTGTTGGGAAAGTGCGTTGGAGGCACTGATTTGAATAAAATTTTGGGTAACATTTTGGATATTTCATGATTTAGAATATCAACTTGGGAGCTCCCAGCATAATGGTTTTCAAAAATTTTAGAACAGAGAAATCTTCTACCCCCCACCCTAGTGAAATCTCAGGTGGAATTCACCTCTAAAACAAATTTTGAAAGATGCTCTAGTAGAAGAAAGCAGAGCCCCAACTTCCTGGTGCTTAGCCTTCCTCACCCCAAGTTATACCTGAGGCATTTCTTTCTTTCTTTTTTTAAAAAAATATATTTTATTGATTTTTTACAGAGAGGAAGGAAGAGTGATAGATAGTCAGAAACATCGATGAGAGAGAAACATCGATCAGCTGCCTCTTGCACACCTCCCACTGGGGATGTGCCCACAACCAAGCTACATGCCTTTGACCGGAATCGAACCTGGGACCCTTCAGTCCGCAGGCTGACGCTCTATCCACTGAGCCAAACCGGTTTTGGCAACCTGAGGCATTTCAATGAAACCTTAGCTCAGAAGCCACTGATTTAGTAGGTCTTATGTTAAAATTTCTCTGAAGAGATTCCCCATGATGTAATATACTTCTACAAACACCTTGGCTTCATCATCTTTGCTCTCCAAATAAATGGCAAGTCATCTTGATAGAATCTCTGCAATGACTCCAGTATCTATATTTTCCTTTCCAGACCATGGCCACCATCCAAACTGAGGCCCTTCTCTTTCTCCTGGACAACTACCAACACACAGCGTAGGTTACCCTGATGCGAGGCTCTCCTGCCTATTGCCCAAGCCACCCAACAGCCTGCTTCCAGATTAATGTTGATGAAGCACAATTCTCATTGGATTTCTTTCCTCATTAAATTTCTTTTCTGCTCTGGAATCTCAGTAACTGGGAATATATGCCTTTCTAGAAGAAATCCTTTGTCTTTTGTCTTTACTAATCCAGTCTGCTCAGCTTAAATATTCTTCAATCTAAAGATTCAACTCAAATGACATCTCTCCCCTGAAGTCACCTGTGACCTTCCCATCTGCAACCTAAATGTTGTTTTTTTATTACATATCAATTGAGTTGTATTACACTATTAGTGAACTTGTTTTATCTCTTTGATCATGTTTATTCATTTTTGTAGAATACATGGCACTTATTTTAAAAAAGGCAGTGGGTACCTTTTTTTTTTTTTTAACAAGAGAATATATTTATGCTGATCAATCAAGTGTCCCTGGACACCTGAGGAATACAAAGTGACAATATAGGACCTAGCATACTACTTTCCATATTTGAAAATATCTAATTAGAATTAATTGTGACATACTGTTTAAAAAATGTACAACTAAAATTGAATGCTAAATTTTGTTTTTACTTTTGATCGAAGTAAATATAGAATCAGAACACTGAACATCTAATTTTACCAGAAGCTCTCTTTTGCAGTTATAAATTACTTTGCCTCATTTAAAAAATGAGTTATTGCTTAACATACTTCACTTGGTAGGCATGGACTCAGTTTTGCTCCCCACTCCCCTCCCCAGTTCCTACGTGTCTGATGCCCAACGTATTTGGAGACAGGGCCTCAAAGGAGAGAATAAAGGTTAAGTGAGATCATAGGATGAGGCCTTATTCTGATAGAACTGGTGTCAGTATAACAAAGGAAGAGACATCAGAGGTTCTCTTTCCCTCTCTGTATGTGCACACAAGAAAGGCCGTGTGAGTCCTCAGAGTGAAGATCGCTATCAGCAAGTCAGGAGGAGAGCAATCACCAGAAACCAACCTTGAGGGCACGTTGATCTTGAATTTCTAGCCTCCAGAACTGTGAGAATACAAATTCCTGCTGTTAAAGCTTCCCAGTCTGTGGTATGTTATTATGGCAACCCTAGTAAACTAATACAGTACACAAAATATTTCAAAACATGAGGCTAGAGGAATAGAAGAAATAGTAGAGATTCTTGGGCATGAAAATTTGGGGGAACCACTACTGTAATAAATATAGTCCTCCCCCCAGATTAACATTGGCCTTCACGGGTGCCCACTGCTACCACAGCTAGTCTCCTAGCCCAGAGGGCAGAGTCTACCTGTGTCCCGTCACATGGAATCATCAGTGCCTGGCATGTGCCTCTCAGCTCGTAATCATCATGTGTTGAATCAATAGCTCACTTATTTCAGACCTATTGTTTTATACAGTGCTTGAAAATTTCTAAGAAAGGAGCTAACAGCCTATGTTTCGATTAGATCTGATAAATCCTTGCTGTTGCTAAACTCCCTTTCTTTTTATATTGTCTTTTATAGAAAAAAAGTTAAAAATAAACTGTTTCTAAACCTTCACTCAGTTTCTCTATGATTGACATTCTCTGTCTAATCATGTCCCCTGAGATTCTGCTTTTATTGCATTTCAAATTCTTTCCTTATCCTTCTATCAAGTTCTTTTTAGTAGTAAGTCCCTGTAGTAAACTCAGGATTCCACTGAAATGACTAATGTTTAGCACTGATTTACATGTTCTTTACAGATTCCTCAATCTGTAGACCATTCTGGCATTCCTGGATGATACGAGGGACTCTTGTTAGCTGAGATAGTCTAAGGCACTCTGAGGTTTAAAAAAAAAAGAAAAAACGATGTTAGAGGGTCATTACAGGACAAAGTTTAAGAGCTTAGAGCCAGATTTCTTAAACTGTGACCTTGGGTAAATTACTCAACTTATATATGACTCCATTTCCTCATCTGTAAAATGGTGCTAATAGTAGTGTCTTCCTTATTATATTATGAGAAATAAATGAATTAATAATACATTTAAAGTCGTTAGAACAATGCTTAGCAAGTGCTAATCAAGGGCTTAGGAATGAAAGCTACAAGAATCTTCGAAATCAGCCAGTTAGCCACCCTGAATGGGTTCAAGGATAGCTGCTGTCCTTTAAGGCTATTATGAAATAGCAAGAGGCCCTCCGGGGGCTGAGGCAGCATCAAGGAGACCTGGAATCTGCCAGGAGAATGTCAAGGCCTCCTCTGATGCAGGAGGAGGCACAGACCTTGACTTCAGAGCACTTTCTTGCAGATCTTAATCTGTCCAGAAAAGTCCCAGCTTGAGGTCTAGTCTGGGCAATTTTCTTTTTCTTTTTTTAAAATATATTTTATTGATATTTTACAGAGAGGAAGGGAGAGGGATAGAGAGCTAGAAACATCGATGAGAGAGAAACATCAATCAGCTGCCTCCTGCACACCTCCACTGGCGATGTGCCCGCAACCAAGGTACATGCCCTTGACCGGAATCGAACCTGGGACCCTTCAGTCCGCAGGCCGACGCTCTATCCACTGAGCCAAACCAGTTTCGGCAAGTCTGGGCAATTTTCATTGTGAGAAACTAGCTCTGCCATATTTGTTAACGTTATTTTTCTAGTCTAGGACCATAAACCACACTCCTCACTCCCTAAAGATACATTAAACTGAATTAGAAAGCCTCCCTTGTTAGCAAGAAAAACATCACAAGCTCACTATTTTCTGAAGAGTCTGAGCAACACCCTATTTCCAAGCAAATTCCACAAATATATTCTTCCCTGCCTCCTCTCCCCTCAAGGACACAGGGTCTCCAGAGGCTGTATTTCTAGGCTACGGGTGCTGGGAAGTAGGCAAGAGCAGGAAACCGCCCCTTTCATTTCATGCTTTCCTTAAAACCCCTTCTGAATACCTACTATGTGCAGGCCAGTAAGTGACATAACCTTTTCAGCTTCTTCAGATGTCTTAAAGAAGCAGTTTGCTTTGAAGCTTTTTAAATTTTTTATTCTAAAGTGTAACTTTTCAGGCCAGAGGCTAGTACCTGTGATCCCCTCAGAAACTTGATTTGGTTTTATATTCTAAGCCTCCCTATAATTGCAGTGTATCCAAAAAGCTTCCCTTTTCTTGGTTACCAATTTCTCCTGAGTCCATTAAAATTCAAGCCCAGCGGCATGTTTGAGGCTAACACTTCTCACACTTTAATGTGCATATGAACAACCTGGGGATCTGGTGAAAATGCAGATTCTGATTCAGCAGAGGAGGCTGAGTCTGCATCTCTCACACAGGCCCTGTGGTGCTGATGCTGCCGTCCTTGGGCCACACTTCGAGTCACTATGATTTAGACTCCTCTTCTCCACAGCCAGGAACAATCAGGGCATTCACACAACAGGGCAGGCTCCCTTACCTGCTGACAATTCTGACATCCAGAAAGGTCCTTGAAAATACCTGCTTCTGAATGTTGCATTCTGAGCAATCTAGAGCAGATTATCGAGTTAGACTGCCTCTTTGCCTTATCATTGACAGCTATCCCGTGAATGCTATAATGCAGTGATTTTAATGGATGTATATAATGAACCCACAATCTGTCCCCAGCCTTCCCTTCCTCAGCACTGCATGAAATACATCCTCCTCTCTGGGCCTTCTGTCATGTGCCGCTTAACGGTTAGGAGACGCATTGACTTGAGTCTCCTCTCAGGAGTTCCCCATGCGCCTTACCTCTTCCATTGCCATGCTTCCTGTTTCTCTGTGGGGAGCTTTATGTATAGAGTCATCCTGAATGGTCTGGATAGAGCAGGTGACAGCACCGAGGAACCCAGGTGTGGGAGACTACTGACAAACTTCCCTGGGTACACTTAGGTGTCTGCTGCTAATGCCGGCTGGTTAGCCTCTTGGTGTGGCACCTTGGAAAGGCTCATGTCTGTGGCTGGGGCAGTGCTCTGGCCTGAAAACCATCCTTAGCCCTGCACTTGGGGTTGTGAGGAAGCCAGAAAAAGGATTCCATTAAAACAGCCCCACCCCACTCGCCCCTCCAGATCAGCCTGTTTCCCTCAGGCTCTGGACCCCGAACTAGGGGTTCCAACTAGGACAACAGCTGTGACTCTTGAGTGATTCTGTCCCTTAAGCCAGCCTTCCTTTAATTAGCATAAGTTTTGATCTAGTTATTAGACAATTCTAGAACTCTGTTGCTAGGAATAGTAACCTTTCGTTTTGTTTTGTTTTGTTCTTTTTAGTAGAAACTGAGGCCCTGAGAGGTGAAGGGACTTGCTGAGGTGCCTTTAACAGGTGAGGGTGATGTGGTTGTTAGTGGTGTGGCCAAGAACTGGCGTAGTTAGTTCCAGACTCACAGTGCAGTGCCTGTCCCACTGCACTCCATCCGGTGAGACTCTCCTACTGATAAATCAACTTAAGGATAAATAGAAACAATAAAAAGTAAAGTGAATGATAGTATATCAGAATAAACAATTTTTCTCACATATAGAATATATACATATATATACTATAACAGCTGATAGCTCAATTTTGAAAATGAAATGTATTTTAATAAACACTGCCTTTATAATTATTCAAAGTTTGTGTACACATTTCACATTTTGGGGGAATATATATATATGTGTGTGTATATATATATATATATGTGTGTGTGTGTGTATATATATATATACACATATATATATATATTTACTTAATTATTTCCAGTTCTAAAGCTAAGGATGAGAACATAAGCCTAGAAGTCAGAAGACACTGTTCCTGGCACTGCTGCTAATGAGCTTTGTGTCCTTGAGTGAAGAACCCCAACCCCTACCCGCTACTCAGTTTCCTAACCTACAGAATGAGGGGGTTGAATCTCAGAACATCCTTTCTAGAGATAACATCCTATGATTCCTTTGATTTCATGGTTCACACCGCAGGTGCCATAGGGTTATACAGCCAGTGATAGCCACCCACTGGCTCTGCGTGCACAGGTCCCCTTTATGCTGATTCTGTGCTGCAGCAGAGGCTTCAGGGTGTGCCTCTTATGAACGGGATTTCAGGGTGTCTACTGACATTGATCATGACAGACAACAATTCCAAGGGACCAAAAAGGAATGAGGCAATAATCATGCACCACAGAGAGACACTGGTCCATCTCCAGGCATTCAGACGCGTTCAATCTTCAAATAACAGGCATTTAGCACCTCACCTGTGACCTGAGAATTGACAGAATCACCGATGACAGAACCACTCTGATGCTCCCAGGATTCAAGTCATATCAGCAGGAAGGGAGGCTACGCTTAGGGCACTCAGCTTGTCAAATTGTATCTCTTTTGGTCAAGGGGAATCACACACATTGTGGCTGTGAAGTTTGAAGGGCACCGTGGAGCCACTCTGCTGTGCAAGAAGAGGCCAGGCATGATTTTAAGCTCAAGACCCTGAATATGTGCTCTGGCTCTTATTGTCATTCTAGATGGTTCTACAGCCCTAGCATCCGACAATATGGGGCTCACTAGACATTTCTCTTGCCTTCTGCTGGTGTCTATAGTAGGCATTCCTTTGGGCTGGCATTTGGCTTTACAGAGCTGCTTAATTCAGTATGCTGTGCTGCAACTCACTTTGTAACTGACAATAGTATTGCATGTAACAGTCGAGTTTGAGGTGAGTTTTAGTAAGAACGTCTTTGATCTCTGGACTCCCTGATTTCCATTAAAGTAATCATGCCACTCCATCTAAAGGAGGGTATCATTTCAAAGTAAATAGTAATACACAAAAATCTGCACTGTGCTTAAGGGTCCTTTTAACTGTGGTGTACAGCATGGATTACTGGTCTAGGCTGCAAGAGAACTGTGCTAATGCAACTGTTATTGTTATGGGGTTTCTCTAACTCATCAATTCCCATGCAGTCATAAATGGAGATGTTTCACTCCATTTAAGTAAACACCAGCTCTCTAGCTTCCACCAGAATATGTCACAGAAACTAAGAAAGTCCTAGAAGTGAAAAGAGGGTCATGTTGTACATTACTCAAAGTACATCTGACCACTCCTCTCTCCTTTTGTTTTTTTATGTCTTTTTTCTTTATGCAGAGGATTTGGGTTTGTAGATGAACATTTTCCCACTACCATTCAGCCTTGGAATGCTGTTTCCCTCAAGTTTCTCATGAAAAAGACTTGATTCAGAGCCGAACTGCTGGCAGCTGAATTTCATTAAGACTTTGATGGGAAACTTAAGTTGGAATTACAAACATCTGTGGTTAAACTTCCCTTTAGTAAAGCATTTCCCAGAATTTAACTTTACCACACTAGGAGCAAAAAGAGAAACAGTTGAAAAAAAAATACTGCTCTTTGGCAAATGCTGGAGTAGATATATAAATTTTCTTGTATGTGGTCACTGCATCTTGATGAATGAGCAGATTTACTTGTTTTAGAAAACAATTGTCTGCAAATGCCAAGTTTTAGAACTTACAGCATGTATTGGCTATCTGATTTTAATGGTTTCTAATTCATCAAATGTCTCAAAATCATGTCTGGCCATCATTATCATTATATTTATATAATTTGAACGAGGAAAATCCCTAAAGGAGAGGAGTGTTTTTGGCATTATATACGTCAAGAAATTGGGACAAGTCAGGTTTGAGAACTCAATTGAGAAAGAGGAAAAAAGGTTATAGTCCTTGTCATATCAGAGATACTATTTTTTTTGTTTGCTTGTTTGTTCTTAGATTTTGGGGGATTTAGAAAAACTCATTCATTTATCTTAACTGCTCAGATAATCCTAAGGCTATGGTCAAAGAACCATTAGGGATACAATAATTATAAAAACTAAACTAACAGTCCCTTTCTTCTTAAATGTTGGATAATTAGCAAATTTGTAAGCAAAAATGGAAAGTAATCAAATTTACAGAATAAAAAATTTAGGTAAAAATAGACTGATACTACAAATCTTAACTTGCAGATAGATAAAAACAAAGTAGAAGAAAGAGAGGGGTAAGGTGAGAGGAACAGGAGAGAGAACGAAGGGCAGACTTTGAGTTAGGCAGTTTATGTATATTTTATTTCACAACAATCTTGCACGGCAAATGCACTTCTGCTCAGTTTACAATCAAACAAACAGAGTCTCTGAAAGATGAACAAATTTGCCCAAAGTCAAACAGCTAAAAAGTAGTGGAGCTGGGTTCATAGTACATTTGTCTGGCTAGATGCCCACATTGTGCCTTTGATGAAAGGTGAACTTAAAATATTTTAATTCAGAGACTGCAAATAAACTGCCCTCAGGCTGCATTGGGCCATCAGATGTACTTTCCACAGAGCATTTTTAAGAAATGAATCAACAGTTTCACTTAAGAATCCAGATTCTGTCTTCTCTTGCAAAAACAGAAGACCTGGCAACACGGAGAGGTGGCTGCCCCTCTGGCAGAGGACCTCCTTCCTCTCCTGTTGCTTTGGCTCCATCACTCACAGGATGTGTTCCTTTCACTGCCCACTTATTTTTTTTATGTTTTAATTTTTTTTGTTAATCCTCACTCGAGGATATTTTTTCATTGATTTTTAGGGAGAGTGGGAGAGGGAAAGACAAAGAGAAACATTGATGTGAGAGAAACAAATCTATTGGTTGCCTCCTACACAAGCCCTGACCAGGGCCTGGGCCGGGGAGGAACCTGCAACCAAGTTACATGCCCTTGGTCAGAATCGAACCCAGGACCCTTTGGTCCGCAGGTTGATGCTTTATTCACTGTGCAAAATTGGCTATGGCTGCCCACCTATTTTTTGCTTGGCCTCTACAAGAATTTGAGTTTTGTAACTTTCTCTGTACCATGTGATCAGTAATTCCACTTCTGGGTATATACCCAAAAGAACTGAAAGCAGAGACTCAAACAAATATATGTGTACACTAATGTTCAGAGCAGTACTATTCACAATAGCCAAGAGGTAGGAACAACCCAGATGTCCACTGACAGGTACATGGATAAACAAAATGTGATCTATACAGACAATTAAATATTATTCAGCCTTAAAAAGAAGTGAAATTTGGACACATGCTAAAACATGGATGAGCCTTGAAGACACTATATTAGGTGAAATAAAGCTCACAAAGGACAAATATTGGCACAAAAGGACAATATTATAGATTCCACTTATATGAGGTAACTAGATTAGTCAAATTCATGACACAGAAAATAGAATAGTGGTTGCCAGGGCCTGGGGAAGGGGTTAATGAAAAGTTGTTAATAAGTATTGAGTTTCAGTTTGGGAAGATGAAAAATGTTTTGAAGATGGATGGTGGTGATGGTTGCATAACAATGTGAATGGACCTAATGCCACTTAAAATGGTTAAAATGCTAAATTTTATCCTATGTAAACTTTATGACAACTAAAAAACTTCTTTTGGTTAAAGCAGAGAACTCTGGAACTATAGCAAAAGCTAGTCTTTATATTTCCAGGAATTTTATAAAAGTTCTGTAAGATAGACCATATATGTATTGCTGTAGATGTTTTTTTGTTTGTTTGTTTTTAATTCTTTACCTGTTCATCTAAATCATGAGCTTCTAATGTAGACTGTAGCATCATGTAGAGGAAACATTCTAGAACATGCTTATAAAAGCAAACAAGATACAAGAAAATTCTACAGTTTAAAAAAAAGAAAGAAATCTATCAGGGAAACTCAGTGATATGCTGGGAAAAGAGAATAGAATTTGGAAACCCCATAAAATTAACATCTGCATTAGCACAAGTCTCTTGCAGGCTAGTCCAGTAATCCATGCTGTAGACCATCTCCATCAATTTGCTCATCTGTAAAATGGGTATAATTTTCACTATTGAATACTAAATAAGATAATGCATGTAGGTTCATGGGACATTGTAGAAGTCTGTAAGTGTTAATTATTTCCTTTTCTATTTGAGTAGCAGTTTAAAAAACAGTTAATAGACAGGGAAGGGAAGTTATTGCAATTCTTTGGTAATCCTAAAATTTTATGCTCCCTATGCTACTCATCTAGCAAGTACTACGTAAATGACCTTTGAATGGCATTTTATATATCTTCATTTTAAGACATTCCCAAAACGTTGGCTAAACTTATGCCTGCAGAGAGTTCTACTTACCTAACTACCTTTTTCTAGATGCTGCTGCATAATCAAAATTACCCTTATAAACTTCTTTGTAGCTGTGTTACTTACTAGGAAGGATGACAGGGCAAGTGTTTTATGCCTCAGTTTCCAGGTTTGAAAAATGAGAAAATAACTATATTAGTCCCATTAAGTTGTCATAGGGTTAAAGGAAATAACTCGTGGAAAGTGCTTAGACTAGTGTCTGGCATGTGGTAAATACTCAATGGGTGTTAGCTATAAGCCATGCTATTATTATTACTACTGCCATGACTATATTCCGGTCCTTCTAAAATAATGTTTTTAGGGATCTTCTTTGGTGTTTGGTGAGTAGGTGATTGTACCCTACTGGTCTATCTTAAGAGCAATACTTTTTCCATATTGCTATCATGGATTTAGGTTGTAGCCACTCTTACAGAACGTTGATTCATTCTTCTTTATACAGTGACTATGCATGTATTTTTCTTTTCTAGAATCCTTACTCCTTGAAGGTAGGGATGTGACTGCCTTCTTTCTGTCCCTCCAGGCACCTACTTTTTTGCTCTGTATGAGGTAAAGGTTCAAACCTGCTCATTGGATGGGTATTAAGTGAGTGAAATAATGACTGAATATGGGGGGTTCAAATGACCTAATTACTCTGCTGAACAGCAGTATAGAATGATGGCCCAGGCCAGTGACTGGAAGTCTTATTATGATTCTGCATGTCCTTTTTCAAAGTAAGGGGCCAAGAGAAGGAAAAGGAAAGCAGATAGTGAAAGAGATCTAAACTGTCTTTCAATAAACATTCTGCAATCCTTCAGTGGCCTGGTGCCCACTTACGTGCTGGAGAATGGGAATCACATATCAATAGTGGAAAGAGTCCAGGGGAAAAGTCCCTCAGAACCAGTCTAGTTCATGTTTTTAGTAGGTAAGTTTGTCTAGTGTGGGGAAAATCAGGGGCCAATAGATTTTCTTGGAGGGAAGCCAACAACAACAGCAACACCCAGTCAGTTGCCAGGAAATGAATTCCGGTTTTCCCCTCTCAGGAAAGTTTGCTCATACTGTCAGTTATGTCCCTTATTTTCTCAATTATCTACCAAAGTCAGTAACAGCACCATGGCCTCCCCCGCCTCCCACCTTGCTCTTCCAGCAAAGTCCCCACCCTCTCCTTCTGAGTCTCTGTGTGGCTTCTTTCCAGCTATGCAGTCTGGACCTCTAGCCTAGTGTTCTTGACCTTGTTTAACTCCTGCTTCTTTTTGACAAATCAGAATGTCACTTCTTCCAAGGACACTCTGACATTCTGTCCTTGGGAACTGTTCCCATCTCCACCCATCCAGTTGCACATCTATATGGTCAAGAAGACTTAGTTTTACTGGCTATACTCAAGCCTTGCTATGACAAAATAGACTTCCTTAAATGTGAAATATCAGAATACTGAATATACTTTTAAAAATTGCCTACTTTCCCCTTTGCCCACCCCCACCTCCTAAGAATCACTGCTCTCACCATAAACTCACCAATAATAGACTCAGTGAATTGCTTGTAAAAAAGCAGAAGGCGAGAACATCCTCCCAGTGAGCACAGAGTTACCCTTGGGTGCTCTTTTAAAAAAAATCTTTGCCTCCCAGGGAGAGCTGGGGCTTGTTTTGGAAGGAAAAGAAGGACCTTTCTCCTTGGACAGTCAGTGCTCTCCAACGTTTTATTCAATGCATACTTCATGCATTTGTTCCCCTAACTCTCACTGTGCACCACGGTGTGCTGGAGTCCATGCCACAGGCTGAGGACCAGGGGTGGAGAGGACACAAGCCCTGCTATTGAGGAGCTTGGGGGCTTTAGGAAGGCCTTCAGCCAAGTGCCTCCCACTGCTGCATGTTGGCTTTAGTACTTTTCTTCCTTCCCTTTGAAGGACAATTGAGGAATAACCATTCATACAAATCCAATTGAAATAAAGTGAATTTATTTTTAGAATATCCTTCCAGTCACATCTCCAACTTCTCAGGAACAACATACTAGATGTGTCCATGTTCTCGTTCTCTCTCTGTAGATATAAATACAATCTCCTGAACCAACTCAGTAGGGTGGTTGTACCGTGTTGTTAAATCTCCGGAATGTATTTGGTTTAAAGTCTCCATACTGGCTATAAAGAGCATGGGAAACCCGACGGTGGGGGCTGGGGGCGTTGGGATCCTGTGGGACTGCACGCTAACTGGAGGCATTATGTGAAACTATGCAGTGGGAATGTAATTATTCCAATCCCTCCCTTTCTACATCATATATTTTGACCCTCCTGGAATGACTAATAGTTTCTGTCTGTATCCCTGAACCAAAGGCTCTGGTATCCTGAACCTATGAGACTAACAGTATTACAAATTTAACTCACTATAGGGTGTTCTTTCTGGCTGGAAGAATATAGACAGAGCTAGAGCAATATTAACTAAAACAGCACCGTAAAAAAAAATCCTAAGAACTATTTCCAGATAAGCGTTTCTTTTTATCCAATCATCCATATATTTTATAATAATAACAACAACACTTAGGATATATAAAGCATTTATACTATATCGGGCACTGCGTTAAGCACTCTATATATTTTATCTGGTTTCATCACAATAACTGAATGTGAAGTAGAAATCAATAACTCCTCTAAGCCTCAGTTTCTTTATCTGCAACTTGTACATTTATAATTTGCCCAAGGTAAGGAGCAGATAAGTTGAAATTTAACCTTGGGATCATTAGACCACAAAGCCTGCAAGTAAACACTTCGGTGTGCCACCTTCCTATTATTTTACTGGACAAATGGGTATATAAAAATTGCCCAGGGTCTTAACAATAAACTTGAGGTTCCCTAAAAATCCAATAATTATTTTGTGGGTTTTTGGTGGGAAGAAAGCTACAAAAAGTATGCATCTCTCTTTAGAATTAGCAGACAAAAATACAGGCTGCCCATATACGTTTAAATTTCAGATACCCAATGAATAATTTTTTAGTTTAAATACTTCCCATGCAATATTTGAGACATAACCAAAAATCTATTTGTTGTTTATCTGAAATTCAAATTTAATTGAGCAGCTTGTATTTTTTCTGGCATCTCTATTCTCAAGTTAAGCATTTCAGGGACTTTCCATGCTCAAAGCAACAGGTGGAGACAATGCCTCTCGGGGGTGAAATCCAAGCCTGTAGAGAAGGGATGCTTCCTAGGACTTCCCAGGAGTCTCTGCTGGGCCCCCTGTCTGAGTGCTAAGGTGACCAGAAGCCCAGCCCCCTTTCTCCCTGAGGCTGCAGTTTGCACCACAATAGGACATTGGTATGCTCCACTCCTACCCACCCTCCCCCATTTCTTGGGTGTGGGTAGGGCTCACTCCTGGAGAAGGGGCATCTTCATGCACCTTATTTTATCAGTAATAATTAATAACTACAGTTACACTGACAATTAGTAGACTTAATAGCAATAATCCGGATTTCCACTCTGTTAGGAATGGTGTCAATCCACATAACAGCTTTGGTTCTATCATTGCTGTAACTATAGCTATAGGGTGTGTGTGTGTGTGTGTGTGTGTGTGTGTGCTGTTAGGTCCATTGCTCCTTCCTTTCCCATGAACTTCAATGACTTCATTTTCCTCCTACTGAGCATCTCCCACACCCTGGACATGCTGTCCTCGGTCTGTCTCGCCTCAGGGGCTCCTAAATCACTTACTCTGGGTTCACTTTCCTTTACCCAATTTCTACCCTTTGCTTATGTCTTCAACATAAAAGCTATTGTAATTTAGCACAACAAACAGCAACTCTGAGTAAACATATCATCAATGGCATGTCTTTATCTGCTGGCAGTTTCCTAACGGCTGCTTTAGTGCCCATCACCCTCACCCACCCCTTCCCTCTCCAGGGAGGATCTTCTGTTCAGTTTGTGACAAAAGGATTGGTCCTGCCCTATTGTTCCCACTGTCCTAACCGGACAGAGCAGCAGGAAGCCAGTGCAGGGAACGGGCACCAAGTGCTGTGGCCTGCAAACACCAGTCTGCCGGGCACCAAGGGCAGAAAGTCGCAGCGGTGCGAGCAGACTGACTCAGAGGAGGCACTTCGGCCACTTTGAACCGTGGCACGTTCCAAAGCCTCAACTCTCAGCTCACAACGTCCCAATGCAACTTACAAAGTAAACTCTTTATTTCAGAAGTGTCTGAACCGACCTCATCCAGGTGAAACTGAAGGCGGATGGCGGAGGGGAGGGGGGAGGGACAGGAGCGCGGCACGCACAGCCGCGGGCAGGTGCCCAGGGGTGACAATGGCAGGGACACTGTACCTCTGCAGCAGGCGGCAGCCTTCCGGGAGCCACGCGGGGCTGGCTGGTCTCAGGCGGGTCCTGTCTGCCAAGCGCTGAGCTCCCTTCAAAGTCAGAGGGAAAGGCGTTGTCGTCCCTGGACGCCGCGCGGGAGCAGGCAGCGCCCCAGAGGAGCCACAGACGCAGGACCGAACGCCAGGCCGAGCTCCGAGCCATCTGGCCGCTGGCATCCAACAGGCTTTAGGCTCCGCAAACGTTCGTCCTCGCCGGGACCCCCCGCGGTGCAGAGGTGCCTCCTCACTTCACCTTCTCCGCGTTTGCAGAATCCAGATGTGGAACCCAAGGCAGCCCAAGCAGCAACTTAGTAAAAAAAAGAAAAAAGGAGAGTGAGAGAGTGAGGGAGTAAGGGAGAGTCTCTCTCTCTCTCTCTCTCTCTCTCTCTCTCTCTCTCTCTCTCTCTCTCTCTGTCTCTCACCTCTTCCTCCCTCCTTTTCCCCTCCCTCCCTCCTTCCCTCTCCTCTCTTTCCCCACGGTTTGCCTCTCTCACTTTCTCTCTCTTCCCAGAGGTTCTGGCTGAAGAACATACAGATGGATGGAACTCAAAGCTGAGCATCAAAAAGCAGACTGAACTGGGCGAGCCCGGCCGGCCCGGCCACCTCCTGTCCCCCGCGGAGCTGGACTGAGGGCTGCGGTCCTGGCTGCCTTCCCACGCCCGCCTCACCACTCCCTCTTTACCTCTCCCTCCCAGGCCCTCCCACTCCAAGCCGGTCCGGTCTTTCACACACCCTGGTTCGGCTGGTCTCCCCCTGAGTCGGGAGCCCCTCCAGGGAACCCAGATGAATATTCAGCTTTTGCCATTGCTTGCTCACATCTCTTAATTATTTAGCCACGGTGACTGGATGTTTTCTCTATATTTAGATAGATCTTGTATGTACCCCTCTCGGCCCCTAGTTTGCAGGAAAGTGGGTGAAAAGGGATTCTGGAGCAGGAGCCAGAGGTAGATGATTTCAGATGGCAGAGGGGAAGGGCACCCACCTTCTCGGGCAAGGTTTCTCAATTGTCAGAGCTGGGCCGCTGCACTCTGCTAATATCATCCCTGGGGGCTGACTGGCTACCCCTCTTCCTCCTGACAGTCCTCACCCAGAGGCTTGGGAGTAGAATATCTTTCACTGCAGCCCTGGAAAATGACTTCATTACTCAAATGCATGAACTTTTATTTACAAAGAACATCTTGTTTTCATCCTAAAGAGGTGCTTTGTAAGGGACCCAGAACAAGGCTTGCAGTGTCTGAGCCTGTCAAATATACTGCCCACAGCCCCGACTTCTTCCTCTTGGCCTGTAATCTCATGCCTACCACATCTGTCTGTAACCTTTCCAAGACTTTGGGGGAGAAATTGGGCTCTAGTTTTGCTGGGGTACCCCCATGGCTGGGTCAGTGGCCACTACAGCTGATAGGTATCTCTATTCACATTGTCCTCATGATAGAGCTTTAAACATTCCCACAAGACAAAAACATGACTTTAAAAAGATTAGATGAGACAACCATGAAATGATGCCCAGGTAAGTTTCTAGGTGTTTGAAAACACCCACAATTATGCAATAGAGCATTTTCACAAAACCTAATCATTAGCTCTATTTTATAGAACAACAGTCATTTTCTCTAAGGATAAAGGAAACAACAATTTTGTACTAACTATATATCAGATATTTTGCATAAGTTACTTGTGAACTTCACAGCATTCCTGCAAAATAGGAAAGTTCTGAGAGACTAGGACACTTGCCCAAGGTCACACAGTTGGGCAAAAGCTGAGTTGAGGTTTGAACCTGGGCTTCACTGATTCCAAACTACCTTTCACATCTATACTGCTTGAAACTCACAAAATAAAGGTCATGAATTTGGAAGAAGGAGAGATGGCAAACCCATTTTTGAATCCCTTCTATGTGGCCCCAAATTTGCATAAAGTATCTCATTTCATTTCATCTTCACTATAATCGCATGAGATAGGTATTGTTATACACGTTTGGTAAGTGGTAAAAGTACTACCAGAATCCAGTAAATCTGATGCTAAAGTCACTGGTTTTAAAGAATAAAATGGTGTGATACAAAAGAGCCAAACCTGGAACGAGCCAAAAGTTTTCATATATTCCAAAACATTTGTAATGTTTTCATTTTAAGATATAAAAATAGTATTGCAATGAACTAGTAAGCCAAAGTATGATCATTTTCTTCCATATAAACTGATTAACCCACTTGAATAAGTGAAATAACTTAAAAATATGGTTTGGTTATAAGAAACATCCAAAACTGTAGAACATTTTTGCGAATTTATTTGAGCCAAATTGATGACAATTTCTGGAAAGCAAAAATCTCAATGGGTTGAGAAAATACTCTGAAGAATGGCAGTTTTGCAGCCAATTTTGTACATTATAATCAAAGGAAGAGACTTGAGGGTTACATGAAATCCATTGATGGTTGATTAAGGGGCCCAGAGAAAGCAAGGCAGGGAAATCTCTGGGATTGGATAAAAAGTAAAATGGAGAGACACATACTACTTTCACAGTGGCAGGTACAGGATAATTAATAACATTTATATCACATAGGATTGGCATTTGGAAATAAGATAACAATGAGGGGTTCAGTGGTCTCTGCTCTGGTACAGGGTGTGCCCTGAGAGTGTCTGGGAAAGATTACTCTGACATTTCAAAGGTATGTTTGTCTTAGATGCAAAAAGACAATACACAGGCTCACCTATGTAAGATTGACCTTTGTCAAGGAAGCTGCAGGCGTAGGATGTGGCTACCTGCCTTGACAGGCTTTCAGTTAGGAATTTTCATTTCAGACCATCCTATGTGGTTACCTTCACTTTCTTAGTTAACAGGGCTCACCATGCTGGCCTCCCCTGAGCTTGTCAGCTTTTGTATGTCACCTCTTTTACCTCCATAGTTGGGTCTTTGCAAAGCTTATTGGGAGACAAGATGGCTAGAGTCTGAAGAGGGAAAAGAATTCTCAATTATCCTGCCCCACTGTCCCTTTAAAAGAACTGTAAGTAATAATGATGATGATAAATGTATACATTATATTCTGACGTCAGAGATAGACCTCTTCAGTGCACAAACTGCTTCCATTTGTTTTCTGAAGGACTAGGTCCTGTTCTTCATTAACCGTCAATTAGTCATACACTTTTTTTTTTTAATTTGACACAGGGCCTCCTCTCCCTGCTCACCAGGTGGTGCTTGGATTATGTGAGAGGCTTGGACCTATGGACTTCTTATTTTTTTATTAAATATATGCTTCTCACTCTTCCTTCTTGGATTCTATCATTATTTTTGAGGCAAAACAGCATAATACACAGGAGCATGGGTTTTGTATGAAATAATAAATTTTAGATTGGCTTAAGGAAGTTCTGAGACCTTGAAACTTAACTTAGTTTCCCTGAATGTCACTTTCCCCATCTGTAAAATGGGGATACTGATACCTCTCCCACTGAGCTAATTATGAATAGTAAATGAAATAATATAAAATGTTAACACAGGTTGGCATATAGTCAGTGCTCAATATATACTCTTTAACTATACTGTATTTTTAAAGTCTTAAAAAAGAACAGAATAACTATTTTTAAAAAGAAAAAATAGCCATGTTTATTTATTCTGTGACTTGGGTAACCTCCTATTTGCTGAAAATAGCCTTTCGCATTTCTGGCTGCTACGTGGGCCTTCCCTGTGTTAACCATGAATGAGGCAGTCACGGATCATAGAGTAATAGGGCGGGCAGGGCAGGAGAGAGCACAGCTGACTATTTTACAGCAAAGAGCTGCCCCCAGACCATCAAAGGCCTGAGTGGGGGAGGATTTCATTCTTGCTAAAACTACAACTGGGGAGTGTCTCCAGGGTGGCTGCTTTCTTATCACAACCCTCTCTCCTGAGATTGAGGCCAGGTGTCACCAAGTACTTTCATGTCCATTATCTCCTTTGGGACTCCTACCTACCCCAGGACCCAAGGAGTCTGCTCCATCATCCCCAATGCATCATAGAGAGCACCTATGTTCAGAGAAGCTAAGAGGTTAAATAACAAGGACACTAAGGCAGTTTATGCAAAATGAGGGCCCCACATCTTCTGACGCCCAGACCAATGCTTTTCCTGCTAGGCCAAGCTATTTTTAGTTTTGGCAGCAACAGATCTGGTGGTTTGAAGGCTTTATCAAAAGAAGGTTCTGAATTCCCTTCTGAGTTTCCCGATACAGTTATCAGCAGATAAATATCAAGTTGGCCCATTTCCTTCAGCACTTGGCTGTTGGGCCTGTCCACAGTGTCCAGGAATCTAGTGAGGGTGTTGCTAATGCATCCCGTGTGCCCTTCTATAAATAAAAAGTCATGTCAGATGCTATTTTGGATGTTTAGGTGCTAATCTTGGACATAATTAGACAGAGGATTGTTGTGTATTAGTGACAACAATAGATGGGTCAGAGGAGCAAGCAGGAGCGATTGCCAGCCATGAGATCTCTCGCTGATAATCAAGCATCTCCTTTTCTGCTCATGCTCCTCTCCTCTCTGGCTGAGCTTCTTCTCTGGGAAGGACTCTGGTAGAAGTTCAGGCTATCTGAGGGGGAGCAACAGCAAGGGTGCAGGGTGAGGATGGGAACCACCTAAAGGTTGCTCTTCTGCCCATTATTTTCTCAGGCTTTTGCTCAGGATGTGAATAGTATGTAGCTATCCATGCTTCCTCTCCTGACTGTGACACTGTCACAGCCTCCTTGGTTTTTAGCATGTTCTCCTTGCACCCTTTCCATCCATCCCTTGGTCCATTTATTCATTTGTTTAATCAGTTCCTATTGAACTCAGTATTGCAAGTTGGATGCTGAGGGTAAAATGATGAAAATCACGATGGTAACTCTCAAGGAGCTAAGAGTCTGGTGGGACAGATCGTAAATAGACCCTGCAAAGAATGCAAAGTGATTAACAGGAGTTCAAAGGGAAAGTCCAGACATGCTGCTAATAAAACGCACAGAACAAGCCCTTTACCTGGACTCGGTTAAGGGGAGTCAGGAAAAGTTCCAGGAAAAGGGGGCAAAGGAGGGTGCTCCAGGAGGAACTGCTTATACAGAGGGACCTGGTGCTACAGGAGGGGTGAGGAAGCCATGTGGTTCCCAAATGTTCTCTGAGCCCCCTGTTCACAGTGCACAGTCAATGCCGTTGGGGCCGGGTGATGAACCTGTGTGAGAAGAAAGGGCTTCCCAGCCTCCTCCAGGTCTCAGCGCTGCCCTGCAGTCCAGGCCTCTGTGCAACCAAGAGATTCACCCAAGATGCAAATCTGAATACTGGGGAGCTCTTCACAGTCATATTTACAGCCTGAACAAAGCCTGATAAACCTAATGGGAGGAAAACAATTTGTTTAAAATTAACAAATAAATTTTAATTTTGTTGTGGTAAGAACAGTTAAAACGAGATATACCTTCTTAACTAGTTTGGAAGTATATGGCATTATTACCTACAGGCATGATGTGTACAGCAAAGAACAACTGTTAAGCGGTCCCCTCCTCACCTAGCACCCTTGTTGTTGCTAGTCCATAGCCTGAACTTCAGCCAGAGCCTTTCACAGAGGAGAAGCTTGGCCTGAGGGGAGCAGAGTGAGCAGAAAAATAGACACTCCCGTCCACCTTACCTTCCTGCCACTTGATTGTCAGTTAGAGACCAAATGGGGGGGGGCAAGTGTGGCGGGGGGGAGGGGGGGAGAGTCACTCCTGCTGGCTTCTCTGATCAATCTCATCATAAAATTGTTATTCCTTTTTTTTTTAGTGAAGAAATTTAAGCCCAGGAATGACATGATCATATTTGTATTTAAAGAATTTAAAGTGTACTAGGTATTATAATGATAGGAAAGTCAGAAATTCTGGGTATTAAAAAAGGGGGAATAATGGTTACTCCACTGTGGGGTATTGACTTTCAACACTGAAAATGTTTGGGTGTAAATACCTTCAGACTTCTGTTGCATCAATATACATGTGTTCCACCTATTTTTATATATTTTGTATATATAAAATACATTTTATATGTTTTATATATTTCATCCATTATTTTCGTAGAAAAATTAATCAAATATACATAACATTTTAAACTTTCCCTCTAGGTCAATGTAACTCCGTTATGTTACTGTGAATAGCTCCCAGCACTCAGGTTTGCATTTTGAGAGGACTATCTGTGTGGATGGGGCCTGGACTGGAGGGCCCTGCTGTGAGACCAACAGGAGGCTGGGAAGCCCTTTCTTCTCATACTGGCTCTGTAAGCCCCACGCTCAGGGACCTTCCCTGTGAAAGGTAGGGGGCTATGTGGTTAAATTATGTAGGACCATTGAGATAATGAAACAGACCTGGGCATGTGCCCTGAGTAAGATGGGAAGTATTTGAAGGGCTCTCTGCAGAGGAATGACATGATCCAACTTAATTTGTCTGTAATATGAAGAATAGATTGTAGGGAAGGAGATGAGAGAGGAAGGAGGGAGACCAGTTAGAGGCTATTGCAGTATTATAGGTAAGAGATGATGGTGGCTTGCTCCACGATATTAGCATTAGGCGTACAGAGCCATCAAATTCTGTGTTTATTTTGAATGTAGGACTCGGTTAGGGGGAGTCAGGAAACTGAGATTTGCTGAATATGGGAAATGAGAGAGGAAAGTACTCAAGACTGATGTCCATGTTTTTTGGTCTGAGCAAACTTGAGTGATGGATTTGCCATTACTACAATAGGAAGTACTATGGAAGAACAGGTTGGCAGAGAATGGAGACAATCAAGAGTTTTGTTTTGGACAATATTTTTTTGTTTTGAGATTCCTCTTAGAGCAGATTCTTACATTGTATCCCTTTTTTTTTTTTTTAACGCAAGGTAATTTTTTTTTTAAATATATTTTATTGGTATTTTACAGAGAGGAAGGGAGAGGGATAGAGAGCTAGAAACATCGATGAGAGAGAAACATCGATCAGCTGCCTCCTGCACACCTCCCACTGGGGATGTGCCCGCAACCAAGGTACATGCCCTCGACCGGAATCGAACCCGGGACCCTTCAGTCCGCAGGCCGACGCTCTATCCACTGAGCCAAACCGGTTTCGGCTGTATCCCTTTTTTAAAATACGTTTTTTTGAAAACATTATATATCCATACTACATAATGCACAATGCACAAACTGTCATTTTACTGGGATCTATTATGTACCAGGTACTGTGGGTTATACTAGGGACAGCCTTATAATCTAATAAGGGAGATTCATAACAAGTAGTTAACAGCAATACGTACAATTCAACTTAGTACTCAAGATAAGCACATATCCATTGTACTTGGGGATAGAAGCAAGAAAAGATCCCTTTGAGTGAGTTCGATGAGAAGAGAAGGTATTACATATAGACTGGAGCTGGATCTCCACACAGGTATAGAAATTAGGTATGGGAAGACAGGTGGGGAGGCCTAGGGGAGGGAATTTCAGGCAAATGGAACAACTTAGACATAGGCATCTGATTGGGGAAACACATGTATATTCAAGGGCAAGGGCAAGGGCAGGCTGGCTGAAGCCTTGCACAGAGTTCATTTGGGTGAATAATGGGAGATAGTATGGAACAGGTAGGTAAGGTGCTGATTACTCTATAGTTTACTACTAGAAGAGAGAGAGGAGCACAGGGGAGTTAGGAAGGATTAATTGGATAACCACGTGGAGGGCCCACTGGAGTGGAGAGACTGGAGCCTGGGGGACCAGCTAGAGATGGTTACAATAACAGTCTAGGCCTCAGGTGACAAACACAGAATATGAACTATCACTATGTCCTCTGAACATGACTCCCCATCCCTGGCACAATATGGGTGCAACACAGACACCTCAATTTGTAAAACTAATATTTAATTTGATGCTGAAGTGAATTTTAGCTTCAATAGGGTCATCCCCTCCTGTTGCAGGGGAAGGATAGGCCTGGAAAGAAAGCAACGTTTGTTCCTTGTGTTTCTCAGCCAACACATGCTGTTCCAAATTTACCAAACCACAGCACGTTGGGGTCTTCTGCCAGCGGCAGGTGTTGCCTCATAGTAAGTCCTATGAGACAACTTCTATTCATTACACATTTTATTCCTTAGTAAAGTTCATGCGTTGCTGGCCACAGGGTCTACTCTGACTACTTCTAAATAAACCCCTAGTCATTCTCTTTTTCTCTGTCTCTCAGTCTTGCTTTCTTTTCTTCTTTATTTAGTCCTCATTTGTTTTCTCAAAAGTCTCACACTAACTTTAATTATATTTATCTCAAGCTAAGTACATACATATTTTCTTTATTTAATAAAAAATATATATTATATATATTTTTTTCTATTAAACCAGCTCCTAAGGCCTCTTTTCTTTTTATTTTATTACATTTTAAAATATATTTTTATTTATTTCAGAGAGGAAGGGAGAGGGAGAGAGAGATAGAAACACCAATGATGAGAGAGAATCATTGATAGGCTGCCTCCTACACGCCCCACACTGGGAACTGAGGCCACAACTCAAGCATATGCCCTGATTGAGAATCGACCCGTGACCTTGTAGAATCTAGTCCATAGGTTAATGTGCAACCACTGAACCACGCTGGCTGGACAGGCCTCTTTTCTTTTTAATTATTAAATAGGAATATGTGTGTATATACATATGTAAAAAGAAACAATTATAGTATTTGGGATTGTAATCCATGTAGTTTTTTACTAATAAATTAACCCATAAACATAGGTTCTCACCTTTAAATAAAGTTAGATTTCTCTATGGGAATTTCTAGACGAATTCTCACCCTGACATCTCTGGGACCTAGTGATGCTGATGCTGATGAAAACTAGTGGATTTAAAGAGAGCTCTTGGTAACTACTCCTATTTTCCACGGCACATTCATACCTCCTCCACACAGCACCTGTGCTAGGGTTTCATTGCTGCAATTGTTATTACTAGTAATTTTCATGTTATTGCTGTTGTTATATGACTAATATATTCTGGAGAAGAAGACAGAGAGATAAATTAATAATTATAGAAAGTTAATAGAATTCTGTTATCTATAGCGTAATCCAGTAAGTATTTTTCACTTTTCTTTCAGTCATTTTAATATTCAGAGCTATGACAAAATTGCAGATGCTTTATTATCAATGCAGTATTTAATAGATGTTAACATTTCCCATGGAGGCTGCTACTCAGGCTATCACATGGTTATGGTCTCATTGTCAACATAAGACAACATCAAGTCCTTTATTAAAGTTTCCATATTAACCATTAACACCATCTAGATAATCCATGGCCCCAACTACTCTGTCCTTATTACTTGGCTCTTTCAGTCCAAAGTGATTTTAGTATGAATTATGTCCTTAACTGACTCAGTTCTCTATTTCAATTTCATTTGTAGACTCAGACATAGTAAAACTTGGCAGGATTAGTACCTAGAAGTGAGTCTAGGCAACTAGACCATAATATAAGGGACAATGTCCTATCTAGTATTCTTAGGGACTCAAATTCAGACTCTATAGTTACTAAAGTTTTTTTTAGTACTCTGGCATTTTACATTGGTCTTCATTTGTTCAACCTTTTGAATATGTAGATGCTGTCACCTACACTTTCCCAAGTAATTCTCCTGACAACTCTGTGGGATCAGTGGCATCATCCAAGTTGAAGCTGAGAGAGAAGGAAGCATTAGTAAGTAGTAGACCATGGCCCGAAGGCTGATCTTCAAGTTCTCAGCCAGGAATGATTTATTTCCATTACACCTGGCTTGTGAAGTCATCGGTCTATGACATTTTTACTTGTACAACCCAAATTAAGACATAGCTGAGCCACAGGATATTAAAAGAGCAGCATTCAAGATTGCTATCAGATTTTGAGAAATAATTCACTTATTATTCTTCTTAATTTAGTATTTATTAGAAAATAAAAATAGTGATGGCAAAAATGGATTATGGGATAGGAGGAAAGAGGAGCATGTTTGGAAGGAGACATTTATTTTTATTTTATTTTATTATTTTTTTTGAAGTGAAAAGACCCATTTATTATCTTCTGCAAATGACACAAGCACCCCCCTCACTGACCCTAGGCTGGAGTCACTGTTTATGAAGATGGGCCCAACCACATGGCCAGTATTCTTCCCTTTATAGCTTGACTTTTGGCCAAGGCTTTGAGAAGGGGCCAGCTGAGGCCACAGGGTAGAGCAGCCATGTTCTGCACGATGTGTCCATGGGCTCCACTGAGGGGGACTGGGCAGCTTGGGAGGGGGAAACTGCCCTCCAACTCTCAAACCCTCAGTTTGATGAAGAAGTCTTAGGCTGGGCAGGTAGGGGCAGAGTGGGCCTTAGGCGAGACTCTGGGGCTGAGCCGGCCTCAGGTCGGGCCCTGGGTAGACAGCCCCTGTGGCCAGTCCCACCAGCCTTGTGCCGCTGCAATGCATGCTCCACTTGCTCCTTGAAGCGCCGGTTCTTCTGCTTGATCTTGGCCAGCTCAGCCTTGCGCTTGGCCTCCAGGTCAGGGTCCTTTCCCTCCAGGATCAGCTGCTTCCGCTTGTTAATTTTCTTCTTTTCATCAAAGTTGGCTGCCTCAAGTTTAATCTCACATTCCCTCCGTACCACGTTGACCTGTGTGAGAATCTGCAGCACCTCAGCCTCCTCCACTAAGAACTCCTCCAGCTTCTTCTTGATTTGCTCCTTGATGGCATGAACCAGGTGGATGTCATACTGTATCACCAGTGTAATGGCCTGTCCCTGACGCCCTGCACAGGCTGTCCAACCAACTCGGTGGATGTAGATCTTTGGGAGCCGAGGGGGTATTATGGTTAATGACCACCTGCACTGTGGGGATGTCCAGGCCCCGGGAGGCCACATCTGTTGTGATCAGGATCCGACAGATGCTGGACTTAAACTTGGCCAGGGCAGCAAAGCGTTCTTTCTGTTTCATCATAGAATGCAGAGCCACAGTGGGGAAGTTGAACTTGCATAGCATCATGCACAGGACCTGGTAGGTCTTGCATGTGTTGGTGAAGATGATGATGGACCATTCTTCATGCTCATCCTGGAACTTCTGGATCAGGTGGACCAAGTAGGCATCCTTGACCTTCTCAGGCACCAGCAGGTAGCGCTGGTCTAGCTGTTCTACTGTGCGCACCGGGGCTTGAACCTCCTAGAAGAAGGGCTGGTTGGTGGCCAGGCCCTGCAGCTCCCTTAGTGTGTCAGTCAGGGTGGCACTGAAGAGCAGCGTCTGCCTGCGGGCCGGCACAGCTGCCGGAGGGCTTCCAGGTCTACGGTAGAGTCAGTGCAGCCCTGCTCCAACAGCCGGGCTGCCTTGTCCATCACCAGGATGCAGATTTTCTTGATGCTGAACGTGTTGGAGCTGCGGAGGTGGTCAGCCAGGCGCCCTGGTGTGGCGATGACCACATGTGGTTTCTGGGAGAGCTCCAGGGCCTGGGCCACCATGTCTGGTGGGTGTCAGGACAAGGCAGAAGATGCCATAGGGATCCTCAGAGAGCTTCTTCCAGAATGGCGGTGATGCAGCCGAGCTGCATGGGTGTGGGCTGCTTCCAACCCAGCTGTCGACATTGTTCCACAAGCCACGAGGAAAGACCGAGCTCAGCGAACCCAGCCATCCTCGCTGCCTGCCGCTCTGGAAAGAGACATTTAATTCATTAAACAACTGAATGAAAACAAAGGCTTCTTTTCTCTCTTTCTTTATTAACTAGTATACCTGAGCATAGACAATTTAAGAACATGGCTCAGGCTTGTATTCTCAGAGAAGAGGTCTTCAGGGTGAAACGGATTCGGTACCAAAGACCTTGAAATAAGCATTTCTTCCAGCTGGCTACTGAAGATGGGCCCTATGACATTTCTGTGCTTAATACAGATGTATAGCTTTTGGGAAAGGCTTAGTGTGATTTTTAACCTACTATTATGATGAGTGATGACCATCAACTCCATGGAGGGCCTGGGAAAGAGCACAAGGAAGAGAAAATGACGCCTGGTGTTCTTATCCCAGGGCTGCGCCTCACTGGTCACAACCTTGAGGTAGTCTCTTAAGCTCTCTGGCTTTCACACTTTCCTTTTATAAAATGAAATGTGAGACAAGATGAGCCGAGGGTCCCATTCAGCTTCAAGGCTCTCATGTTCTAGGAAAGGAAGACTCCCCAGACACTCTGACTGTGAAAGCCATGGCCAAGAACAGATGGATGGCTCAGAAAGCAACACTCAGAGGAATGCCACGGCCTTCCCTGCTGGAGTAATTAAGCACAGGGCCTGGTAATTTGTGCCTGAAGCTATATTTTAGGTGCCTTAGGAAAATCTGTGGATTTGTCATGTAACAAAACAAATGCAACAAAGGAAAGAGAAATCGAGTTATTATATTAAACCCTGCCGGATACAGAACCGTGGCCCAGGGAAAAAAAATGCTGCCAGAGACCACAAAAGGAAAAGAATTTGGAAATATGTCTTCTGTCCTTGATTCAACCCCTTATTATACAGCCCTTCACTGGCCCTTCCTAGAACAATAGGCCATCAAAACATGTAGTGCTGGAGATGGAAAAAGACCAGGCAAACGTCACAGGACAGTGCAATAGGAAATTGTGACTCTCCTGGCAGACAAGCGTAGTCGCTCCCAACCCTTAGGTCACCTGAAGGGCCACTCAAAAAACATTTTACTGAGTTATAATGTTCAAAAGTTGAATTTCATTCATTTCTTTTAGCCCCTGTTTTTATTAGCTGTGAATCATTTTATCCTTGCTCTTTGAGAAAGGTGATAAATGTATAAATACAATTGGTAAAAAGCAAAAGGGCAAACTATGACAAAATACATGTGACGTTCATAAGCTCAAGGCCAAGTATGGACACAAGCCTGACTGAACTGAGTAGAACAAGGAACATCTGTTTGTGTGCAGGTTGCTGAGGAATATGGGGGAACAGTATTATGAAATTTAGGCTGAAGATTACTTATTTACTCAGATTTTATGTAATCTATTACATAGACCAGTGGTCGACAAACTGCGGCTCGCGAGCCACATGCGGCTCTTTGGCCCCTTGAGTGTGGCTCTTCCACAAAATACCATGGCCTGGGTGAATCTATTTTGAAGAAGTGGCATTAGAAGAAGTTTAAGTTTAAAAAATTGGGCTCTCAAAAGAAATTTCAATCGTGGTACTGTTGATATTTGGCTCTGTTGACTAATGAGTTTACTGACCACTGACATAGACTAAGTAGAACTCAGTCTTCATGAAAAATATTATTTAACCCGATAAGACAGTAATGAATTTGAGACCATTTGGTAGCTTTGAGTAGCACATATGGACAAAATAAGACTCAGGCAAACTCAACCGTTCTGATCTACATGTGATGCAGACATGTGGGTAAACTAAAAAAGGAGAAGAAATTTAAAAATAAAAAGCAAAAGGCCAGAAGCATTAACACACAAAGCAATCTCAGAGAGATCAGAAGAACATCGTCTGTGCTTTCCGTCTCCCTAGCTCCATCTCCTTTTAATAACTTAAACAGCTGTTTCGGATCCCTTCTTGGACAATACCATATGCTCTGGTCCCCCCACCCTCCACCCCCATCCTGGCAATTCCCTTACCGCATCATGGCTGGATATCATGGTAGGACATCAGTCTGGGAGAAGTCAGTTTGAGTGGGGCAGAAGGCACAGTATCAGCAGGTTATCCAGCAGATTTAGGCCTGATTAACCACTGCTTTAATGAAGGTCTGATACTGTAGCTAAACCTGCTCAAAGTAGCAGGTCAGGATTCACCCCGACGATTCTGGGAACCAGCAGACATTCTGATTCACTGATGTTATTTCATGCTTTATTAAGCTAGTATGTACTGACTTTACAATTGGAGCCACACCTCCCTCTACTTACCTAATCATAACATTAGGTAAAGAAGCATAGCTATGATTCTTTGAATGAAAGTGGACAGACAATAATAGTGTGGTGAAGGCCTGGTGTATGTGTGTGAGTGTGGGGTGGAGGGGGTCAGTGGGGAAAAAAGGGGGACATCTGTAATACTTTCAAAAATAAATATAAATTTAAAAAAAGAAGTGGAGCAACCAAGTGGCCTGTCACTCATTTGAGTCAATCAGTCTAAAGGCCAAACTATCAATCATTAGTGCAACAGTCAGTCTCCCATTTTGCTGCCATTTTCCTAAGCTCAGAATTTTTCTCATTAGCTGACAAGTTCCAGCCCCTTGTTCTGCTTATTTATTTATTGCTGTAAAACATTTTTTGCCTCTCAGGACTCATCACCAGTTTTCCTTTTTGGCACCTATTTCTCCTTTCCTCTACTCCAGCTTACAGAGTACCTGGCATTAACACGGAATGCCAGAGTATAGGGCAGACTCTATGTCACAAGTCCTTCCTTATCAGGGTCCTCAGAAATGCCCAACAATCCATGAGTTCATCTGTTTTGAATCCTTTTTGCATGTTTTTTAGAAGCTGTTGTACTGGACTGACACTATCACTCACAAACCATGTGTTCTTTGGCAAAGCCTTTTGTCAAGTGAATGGCTGGATTCCCTGACTCTAAAGCTGAGTACATGTTCTGAACCTTCTCTACCTTTCTCAAATGCTAGTCTGTCACCCCTGCTCTCACTCTCATGGATGACACAGGTTCCTACTTTATTGAGACAAACAATTGGGTTTCCTAGTTTTTCCTCCTTTATGTAACTTTACCATCATTCACTACTGTCTTTCAGGAAAAATCAGCTCTTGAACCTTGCCTAGGCTAGCTCACTGTACTGCACTCGTCTTACATTTTTTTTAGTGATTTTATATATTTTATTGACAGAATTAGATGAGCAATAAATGAATGCACATAAAAATTTAAGAATAGGGGAGTAATTAGAATAAAAGCAGATGTACTTCTCTTCCTCCATTTCCAATCCAATCTTACACCCCAAAGATAACTAATTTGTTGATTATTCTTCCAGAATGTTTTCTATACATACATATATACATATACATATACATTTACATATAACAAATATATAAATATATAAATATATAAAACAAACATGAATTTTTCACATTATAAGTGTTATTCTGCAACATGTTTTTAAAACTCAACAGCTATTCTATTCAACAGCTATTTATTGAGCACCTACTTATTGTGGGTCAAGCTCTATGGTTGGGTGTGGGTATACAAAGGTGAGAAAACAGACATGGTTCTTGCCCCAGTAGAGCTTACAGTGCAGTGGAAAAATATTTTAAGTTTTAATCTATTTCAGTATATACATATTTGCTTATTATTTCTAATAGCTGTATGGAATTCTATGGAAGAGGCCCTCCATAATTCATTTAAGTGTTCCTTTGTTGAAGGACACTTAGGTTCTCCATATTTTTCCATTATAACTAATATTATAATGAATATTCTTGTATACTTGCACTAGTTTTTCTGTGGGGCAGAATTATATTAGTGAAATTGCTGGGTTGAAGAGTATATACATTTAAAATTCTGATAGTGTTACATTGCTCTCTAAAAAGACTATATCAATTTATCTGCTACCAATAGCAACCAGACTCCTGACCTCAGTCCTCTGGCCTCTTCCACTCTTTATCAACTATCTCCCATTTTACTTGCATTTGTAAGCACTTCCTTTGTCTACAAAATGGTAAGGCCATTTTACATCTTAAAAGTGTAAATATTCCTTCTATTCTGCTATTTGTTATGTTATCAAATAGCTTTTCCATTCCCTTCATAACTGACAAAGTCAGTGCTCATGTTCATCACTTCCTCTGCACTCTTTCAACTCTTAAGCCTTTGCATAAGTTTTAGGTTTTCACCTTAGTGTCAAAATGCTTTCTGAAAGGCCCCTAGTCACCTCAAATCACTACATTCAATGAGCTCATCTCAGGTCTAAACCTATGGCCAGCTCTTTTATTTCCTTATGAAGATTGTCTCCTCTCTGGCTCCAAAGGAACATAAGAAAACATAGGAGGTAAAGGAGAGGACAGAGAGAAAGAGGTAGGTCAGATGGTGAACTTTTATAATGAAAACCCTGGTCATCCAACTATTTAAAACATCCAAAAATCTTTTTTATGAGGACAGAGATATATGCAGATACTAAAAGATCTCCAGACACACACGAACAAAATTGATATTTAAGGTAGTAAGTTCACAGCTATTCCCAAATCTGCACTCTCCACAAGGTTGGTTTGATGAGCCCAGAGGCTGACTCCATGTCCTCTATTGCATATCAGAAGCCCAGCAACATGCATTCTGGGTGTCCCTGTGACCCTGACACCCAGGCCACTTCAATGTGTTCCACTCCTCTGTGAAGCATCCTATCTAATAAAAGAGTAATATGCAAATTAACCATAACTCCACCACACCCACCAGCCACGCCCACCAGCCACGCCCACCAGCCAATCAGAGTGAATATGCAAATAAACCCAACCAAGATGGCTACAACCACAGAGAGCAGGAGGGAGGCTTGGGTTTCCCTGGCAATGGAGGAAGCCAAGCTTTCCACCTGCCCTTTCCGGCCTAGGCCTCCACTCAAGGCTACAAAGTTTCAATGATAGAAGATACATAAATCCAAACAGAAATGGCGGCAGCCATGGAGCTGGAAAGAGCAGGAGGCTAGGGTTGCCTGTGGCGATGGAGGAAGCCAAGCTTTCCACACACCCTGGCCGGCCCAGGACTCCCCTTAAAGCTACAAAGTTTCAATTACATAAATCCTCCCAAAAATGGCTGCCGTCACGGAGCAAGCAGAAGGCTTGGCTCCACTCCAGGCTACAAAGTTTCAATTATAGAAGATAAACAAACCCCAGATACCAGGGCCTCCACTTGGGTCACCAGGGGGCATGGCTGGCCTGCAAACCACCACAGGCCCCTCGCCCAGGCCGCCCCATGTCCCAAGGGAACCCCCACCCTGATCCGGGACATCCTTCAGGGCAAACCAGCTGGCCCCCACCCATGCACCAGGCCTCTATTCTATCTAATAAAAGAGTAATATGCAGATTGACCATCACTCCAACACACAAGATGGCTGCCCCCATGTGGTCAAAGATCCTGCCCCCATGTGGACACAAGATGGCCACCACAAAATGGCCAGCAGGGAGGAACCAGGCCTGCAAGGGAGGGCAGTTGTGGGCGATCAAGCCTGCAAGGGAGGGCAGTTGTGGGCGATCAGGCCAGCAGGGGAGGAAAGTTGGGGGTGACTGGGTCTGCATGGGAGGGCAGTTGTGGGGGACTCAGGCCTGCAGGGGAAGGCAGTTAGGGGCAAACAGGCTGGCAGGGGAGCAGTTAGGCATCAATCAGGCTGGCAGGGGAGTGGTTAGGGGGTGATCAGGGTGGCAGGCAGAAGCGGTTAGGGGCAATCAGGAAGGCAGGCAGGCGAGCAGTTGGGAGCCAGCAGTCCTGGATTGTGAGAGGGATCGGGCCTAAATAGGCAGTCGGACATCCCTCGAGGGGTCCCAGATTGGAGAGGGTGCAGGCTGGGCTGAGGGTCACCCACCCCAATGCACGAATTTCGTGCACCGGGCCTCTAGTACTGGAGATAAAGAATGACATGAGCAAGAGTAAGTCTAATTAGCACATGCCTTGTAATAGCCCTCCCCCCCCCCCCCCCAGCCAAGGATTGACTGTGCTTTTCTCATTTGGGATCAAATTAAATCCAAGTTTTTAAAAGCATCTTATTTCCTGAATCTATTTCTAGATTCATTTTCAGAGTCAGCACATTATGCAAAGATCTAAGCGACAGATATTTTGCACAGTCCAAGGCGGAGAGCATTACATGTCTTTACCTCTCTCTACAGTTTATGAGAACTATGGCAGCCAGAGCAGTACTCTAGACCTCTGGAGAGAAATGTTCCTGCTAAAATAAAAAGGGAAAGGGCAGTAGAAGAGAGAGAACTGTGAAGTCTTGGTCATGTCTCTCCCCACACTGTGCTGCTCCATCCCTTGAAGAGGCTGCAACAGCAAGGCCCTGCCACTTACAGAGACAGCCTTGGCCCATCAGCTGCTCGTCTTGTACAGCACATTTGACTTCCATGATTTGGGACTAAAGTTATATCTTTTCCCTCTCCACCCAGATGAAATCATTTCCTTTCACCATCCTGCAGCTTAGATCTTGTGGAAGAGAGGAGTTAGGGTTATAAAAGAGAAAGGGAGGGAAGGGCAGGGAAAAACAGCCAGCTTATACACATGCCAGGAATTCATACCAGAGCTGAAAAGAAAGCACACACTTGCAGAAAGACATGGTACTTAAAGGCTTGAACTGGCCACATTGATGAGTAAACTTTCCCATCTTTGCTGAGCCAGACCCTGGCAAGGTACCTATGCCATTCCCTGAAAGGAATCCTGTTAATAAGCTATATTTTGCTTTTGCTTTTCAGAGATTATTAGGGCTTTATAATATTAAAATCTTGTTAGAAGCTAACAGACAATTTTCAAAGCCATATTAAATCATGGGGTGGAGAAAATACTCCCTAATCCTCATAAACTTGCAAAAATGGAAAATGGCAAGTTTCGCTTTTTCCCCACAGCACACGCAATTTGAAAAATAGCATGAAGACTGCATCCAAACCCTCTCTCTGCCCTAAAAATGGCATAGCAATCTAAAGAATGAGTATATGCACTAGCATATGTTGTCAGCTGTCTTAATAGAAGGATGTTTCCATAATATAATGTTATTTCTTCAAATCACATTCAGTATTTTTGGCTGCCAGAGGACAGCAAGGGGGGAAAAGCAAGACACTTTTGGGGCAGAGGAGGAAGATTCAAGAACTGTTGAGGGTGAGGGAAGGGGGGTAGGAAGGGAAGAAAAAGGTAGTTTGATATTTGCGGTTCCTCTGCCTGTCTTATTTAATTTTTGAGATGGGTGGGGAAGAGAGAAAACGTAGTAGTTTGGGGCAGACCAATGCCTCAAGGTTGGCAGTGATATTTTTCTTTATTTTTCATATTGAGTGCTCCATTAACCAAAGGGCCAAAATTGGGTGAACAGGGACTAATATCAGGAGAGAAAGACCCTGCTACACTCAGACTGTCCCCAGGGAAGTACTAGGGCTGGCCTCTCAGTTCTCTTTCAAAAAGGGCAGTCAAGAATGGAATGAATATTGGCTTAAAATATGTGATAAGGACATGGTAGAATCTCTTTAGTATTATATTCAAGCTCTGGCCTCTCCCAACACACACACACACACACACACGCACACCCTTACAGGGTTCAATTCTGGTTAAGAGAGAGTTTTGTTTTTCATTTTGTTGCATAATGTGGCAAAGATGAGTAGCTTGAGAAGCTGGCCAGTGAGGCCTTTTTGATGTCCCCTTCCATCAGAGTTCTGAGCCCTCAAAGGATTTGCAAATTATGGGGAAAAAAGATAATTGGTTAAGAATATAAATTCTTAACCACTCTTACTTCATGTTCAAGGATTAATATTCATTCTACCTCATCTTTACCCACATCAACATGGTTTAGATTGTAAATCAATCCAGGGCAGTAGCAGTGACCGGATGCCCTAGATTTCTAAGATAGCCCTGATTTCAGATGTCCTGCTCTGTGATCCTCTGAAATACCCTCAAGTTCATTACAATATCTGCACCATTGCTATGCTGGCTACATGGCCTCATGTCCAGAAAGGTGCTTCATTAAAACTTTGTCTTGTGGACCAAAAGGGGCCACATACTGCACCTGGAAATCTCAGGGAGGCTTGCATGGTGGGCCTTACAAACTCAAAGACCTAAAGGAACCACAGGATGGTTTGAAATTAAAATTTTCTAGCTGAAAGTGAGTCAAGGCAAGTAGTAATGTCCTAGGCTGGAATGTGTCTTGACAAAGGTCAATCTTTGCTGTAAAGGAGTCTTTCTACTATCTTTTTGCATCTATGATAACATACCTTTGGAATGTCAGGGTAGTTTCCTTTTTCCAGACCTCTCAAGGCACAATCACTGCACAGGAGCAGAGACCACATTGGTTTTTGTGTTAATTGTTAACTGTCCTGAACCCACCAATGTAAGAGAAGTATTTGTCTCTTCATTTTTCTTCTTATCCAGTCTCAGAGATTCAACCCTTCTCCTCCATCCTTTGCTTTCTCCTGCCTCTCTAATCTATCGACAATGGCTTTCATATAACCCTCCTTATACCTCCTCCTTCGATGATAATATATAAAATAAGGTACAAAACTCTCATTCATTCTTTGGAGCATTTTTTCAATACCTTGAGATTTTGTTTTCCTGCAATTGTCATCAGTTTGGCTCAAAGAAACCCATAAAAATTCTTATAGGCTTCAACGTTTCTTATGTTCACATGGGGATGGTAGTGGCAAGTCCTAATCTGCAGCTGGTCAGTGGTGACATCCCTGTCAGGGTCTTCTGCAGAATTGTTCCCGTAAGTGGACACCATGGTTTTATTGTTCCCAGAGATCCAGAGGAAGGAGAAAAGTCCTTTCAGAGCATTTGAAATAATTTTTTAAAAATTGTAAGCCTGGTCAATTTTGCTTGATAAAGTGAAATTTACCTCAGTGTTGGCAGGGACTCTCCAAATATCTTATTTTCAGGAAATGATCTGTTGCTCATAAATGTTGCCAAAACATGAATAAAGTTAAAATATCCTGAAGTGAACTTAAACTCATATTGGAACAATGAAGCTCCCCAGTGAGATGGGACTTGCCTGTAAAAAAAATTATACTTTGAAAATGAAATTTTATTTTCCTCTTTAGTTTTCTTGATACATTTTTTAGCAATTCATTGGAAGAATTTGTCTCCTTTTGGTTCCCATCAAGTATTGTGGTAATTTTAGCCATTGGAAGTGATTTGATTTGAATCTTATGTCTTAATCCCCACTATGCCCTCCCGAACATACACTCACTACTGGGAGGGCAGCTTCTCTGAGTCTGCAGGCAGCAGAATGACATCTGCTGGGGATGCTCAGCCGCACAGCCAACATGTATTTGAAAAGTGAAGTGTTAGTGTTATTTAGGGGGCAGAGATGAACACTTGGATTAAGAGAGAGTACTTAGTTCCCATAAAAGTTAGGGTCTGAAATAAGTGCCTGAAGCAAACCTCTTGACCCTGACATTGAGGCCAACCATCCCAGGGCAGGGTCAGAAGCTTAAAAAAATACTGTTAATAGAGTTTAATGAAGTGAGGACTATTTCCAATGGAATCTTTAAAAGCCCTTCAAGCTGCAATTAGTATTTCCTGTTTGTTTTAGAATAGTGACTTAACCCATGCACAGCCATTGATTCTTATGTATTGGTCTTTCCTTATTAGAGAAGTAATATAATTATGGCATTTGAACATTCAGTGTTAATCTTTATTCCTTTCCCTTCCTGCTCCAGCCATACCAAAGGTCTTAAAAATGTTCTGAACAAGACATGTCATTTTATTATTAGCCTTTAAGCATGCTCTTTTCTTTTCTTTTTTTTTCAAATTTTTATTAAGATGCTCTTTTCTTTTAGAAAAACTCTATCCTTTCCTCTGCTTCTCTTTCCTAGCTTATTCCTACCTGCTCTTCAACCCTCAAGCTACATCTACTGACTCTGTAACTGGGGGGAGTGCCAGTCCTGTGAGCTCCCTGAACCTCTGTCCTAATTCACCACTTGTCACATCGTCCAGGACCTTCCACCACTGACCAGAAGCTATTCTCTCCAGTGTCTGTTTCATATGAAGTACTCAATATTTGTTTGATGAGTAAATAAATGAAAAACAGAGGAATGAACAAATAACTAACTCACTTTGTAATTCCTGGCAATATAGTATCTTCCAGATATTGTGTATCAGGATCACTTGGAGTACTTGCTAAAAATGCACATCTCAGGTTCTAACTGCAGAAATTTTGCATAAAATGTAATGATATATGTGACAAGCTATAAATACTTTGTTACTACTAGAACTTAAAATGGGAGACAGAAAGTGGAGGTTGATGAGGCTCGAGGAACAGGCAGTGAGTAAGATCTGGAGGAGCCTGACGATGAGAGGGGGCTTATTCTGCAGTACAGGTTGTGTGGAGCCAGCAAAGTATGATTAGATTTCTGGTGTCTACGTAATAATTAGACTCCATACTGGTTCTCAGCATTGGGTGCATATTAACAAGTAAGTAACGATGCCTGGGTCTACCCTGAGAGATTTGGATTTAATTGGTCTGAGGTATGGTCTGGGCTTTCAGATGGTTTTAAAGTCTCCAAGGTGATTCTACATAAAGTCAATACTGAGAGCTACCAAAATGCAAGAGAAAATGTGTCCATATAATTTGGAAATCAATGGACTTTTTTTGCAACATCTCTTAAGTTGGAATTGTGTATTGAGGGAGAGCAAATTAAAAACCACAATGAAATATCACCACACATCTGCCAGAACGGCTAAAATAAAAAACTGGTAGTAAACCTAAACACTGGAGGGCACACAGAGCAACTGGCTCTCTCCTGCATAACTGGTAGGAACGTCTGGCAGTTTCTTATAAGCCATGTGCCCACCATGCAACCTAGTATTTGTGCTCCTGGGCACTTAGCACAGAGAAATGGGAATGGAAACTGACAAAATCCCACATGCATGAGTGCTCATAGCAGCTTCAATTTTAATAGCCCCACATTGCAAACAAACCAAGTGTCCTTTAATGGGAAAATGGTTAAACAGATATTGGTATGTGCATTCTATAGGCTGTTACTCAGCAATAAAAAAGAATAAACTGTTGACACAAGCAACAATTTGGATGGATCTCAAGGGCATTATGCTTAGTAAAAAAAGCCAATCTTGACAGGTCACATACTATCTGATTCTATTTACATAATATTGAAATTAAGAAACAATAGAAATGGAGGACAGATTAGTAGTTACCAGAGGACAGGAATGGGTATGATTACAAAGAGGTAGCCTGAAGGATTTTCTTTGTGATGGTTACACAAATCTGTACATGGCATTAACTTGTATAGAACTACATGCACACACACACACACACACACACACACACACACTCTCAAATAAGTGGCAGATAAAAAAAGTGGTGAAAGCTGAATATATTGTACTACAACCATATCAGATGGCACCGTGGAAGCTGTGTAAAGGGCTCATGGAATTCCATGTACTATTTTTGCAACTTCCTGTGGGTCTACTATTATTTCAATATTTTTAAAATTATAGTGTATATTGTTATTCATTAGTTGTATTATTTAAAATTTCATGCATTTATATTTTGATTCCTTAGCTAAATTAGAGATCTATACTAATAAAAGGGTAATATGCTAATTAGACCAGGAGACCTTCGGGGAGACCTTCCAGATGTCCTTCTAGACAAAGCCATGGTGGCGGGGCCAAGGCAGAGGTGGTTAGGGGAGAGCAGGCCAGCAGGGGGGGGGCAGTTAGGGGTGAGAAGGCCGGCAGGGGGGGCAGTTAGGGGTGATCAGACCGGAAGGGGTGCAGTTGGGGATGATCAGGCCAGCAGGCAGAATGGTTAGGGCGATCAGGAAGGCAGGCAGGTGAGTGGTTAGGAGCCAGCAGTCCTGGATTGTGAGAGAGATGTCTGACTGCTGATTTAAACTGGCAGTCGGACATCCCCCGAGTGGTCCCAGATTGGACTCCCCCCACACACACCTGCACAAATTTCATGCACCGGGCCACTAGTTTAAGTATAATCACAGTGTCTCATAATTATCCTAATACAATTCAATATGCAGTGAAACTCAATTCATCCCAATAAATATTTCAGGGCCTTCTAGATGCAACATTAATGAGGTTTAATATTCTCACCCTTAATATCATATTGTCTATCCAGCCTAGCACAGTGACATATACACAGTAAGATCTCAAAAAATGCTATCATTTGACTGGCCTTATAAAGTTTTTATGGTGATGTGTGATAGGTTCCTTATTTATGTAAATGCTGCATTTTATTTACTGTGTTTTCTTTCTCTGAAGGCTACCAAATGACATTCATGGTGTGTGTGTGTGTGTGTGTTTTAAATAATCACCAAGCTTAAATTTGTGGGGAGGAGGGCAATTTTCTTAATGCTTTCTACTTGGTTCAACATTCGCAGACAGCAATTACAAGCTAAATATCATTTCAGTAAATGAGAAATTCTTGTTTTCATGTCCTGATTGGCTTTATAACATAAGAAGGTTAATTGGGAGGCTTCTGTAGCTTATCTGGGTAATGATGAGCAGCTGCATAGATTATACTCCCCTGCACCCCCCACATCATTTTGACCCAACAGCACCCCAACATTAAACTGCACTGCAGTCCCTGGTTGCAGTTATTTCTGGGTGAGCATCATAGGAAGCCAGAGGGAAACAAAAAGCCTGAGAGGAAATGCCCAAATTGGCAGTGGTTTCCCCCCTTCCCCACAACAATTGAAGCTGTAGGATTTGATTACTGGAGTTCCAACGAACTGTATGTACTTAACTGGATCTTTATCCCACGTAAGTGGTGCCACCCATGGCAAAACGGTGCTTGCCTAATATAAAGACACTAAATGGCAGAATTTTATATCCCCAACATAAGAATAACATTGCTGATTTCAGTAGCAAAGAGAAAAAATGCTTTGAAGAGCTTATAAAGAGCTTTACTTGTCATATCATCTCTTTAATAACAACAGCTAATATGCTCGAACACTTATTAAGGGCATGGCGCTAAACATTGTACTAAGTGTTTCACATGTATCATCTCTGTTAATCCATTCCATAACGATAGGATAGGATTGTTATGCCTATGCTAGAGGTATTGCCAAGTGGAAACCAGTACTCTCTCTGGTTATCTACATGCATATTGGAGGTGGCCTGCTCTTTACTGTGTGGTGTGGTGATACTGCGGTGTTTGCTAGGGAGACGAAGTTTCCAGGTAAACGCAACTTGCTTAATAATAAAGGAAGACTGTGTTAGTGAGGCTGTAGAAGGAAGATGGATGTGTGACTTTGATGCCCCTCTTGCTGGCTTCTCCTTATCCAAGGCTCCTCTTCCCCAGTTTTTCATCCCACTGTCTTTTTTTTAAATGGTCACTTTTACCTCTCTTATCTTTCTGCAAGAAGTAGAAAAATAGGTTAAGAGGGACCTTTGGAATCAGACAGACCTGGCTTCAAGTCCCAGTAGAGGCACTTGCTTAGATCCACATTTGGTCAAATAAATTTCCACATTTGGTCAAATAAATTTCTCTAAGCGTCAGTTTCCTCCTCTGTAAAATGTGAGTAACAACGACACAACCTTTCGGGTTATTGTGAGAGCTAAATGAGAGGATTCCTGTAAAGCCCTAGTCCTGGCAAGTGAAAGTGCTCAAATGTTAGTCACAGATAACTGTCAACAGAACACTTCAACTCCACTCATTCCTAATCCATTATACCTGCTCTTCCCGTAATTTGGAATTGTTTTTCTTCACTACTCTCTGAGCTTCCTTAAGCTCAAACATATACTATTTGGCAACCATGAAGACCATGTGTGTGTAGTTCTATGCAATTTCAAACTTACATTGCTCTGTATTCTAGTTGCCAAGCACTGTAACAACCACCACTTTCTTAATTTTTCCTTCTTGATATATTATTTAGCACCTGTGTAAACCTATGCAGCTGTGCTCGGCTATGTATAAATATCCGTCCATGTGCTTCTGTTACATTTATTTATATGGTTCTGTGTACAGCCAGTTGCACTATTAAATTATAAACTCCCCAGGGCCAAGGGCCATGCTTTCTTCTGCAACTGGTCTGGATGTCTTTCCAAGAATAGCTTTCAGGCAGACTGAAATTTCAACATATAGTACTGTTTTAATAAGATGTTAATGACAAGTTTCCAAACATTATGTTCTTACCTAAAGCATCTTTCTTTTAAAAAGTCAGCAATAGCCAGTATTCTATAGAAATGTCAACTTGGGGACCTTTAGTTGGTGACTTCTCGCATTAAAAAATTAAAAGAACAAGTCTACAATTTGCGGGGAAGAAGTCCACAATAAAGAAAAAAATGGTTTAGTATTTGTTACCTTCAGGAAAACTTTAGACCATATTTCCTTTGGTCCATGAATTAATTGATATGGTGGATTAAGAAAATATCATCATGCATGATAGTCATAATAATAATAGCTACTCTTTTAGAGCACTGAGTAGGTGCTAGGTGCCTTGCTAGGAGCTTGGTTTATCTTGTCTCATTCAGTCTTCCAGCACTCCCATGAGAAGGTGCTGTGTTCCTCCTCATTTCACTTACAGGGAAACTAAGGTTAAGAAAGGTTTACCGGTTGTCCAGGATGCAGCTAAAAAGTAGTGGAGCCAGGCCATGTTAATTGCTGACCTATACTGCCTCTTCAACAGAGAAACAGTTTTCAGATGAGCTATAAAGATAATTGCGATGTTCCTCCTTTCTTCTTCCACAAGACCACCCCCTTCTTGACTGCCCCCCGCCCCCCAAAGGAAAGGAAACTCAGTCAGTATATTCATGATTAAGCTTGCATAGTGTAGATAAATAATGACGACTGCAAGGGTTATGGATGGTTTGCAAGGAAAACTAAGGGGGGAAAATAAAAAAGAAGTTTCTCCCAGGTTGTTTGCTTCCATATGGGCCTGTTCTCCAACGGCCTGGCTCGCCATTCACTGCTAGCTGGTGACAGCCTGAAGGGAGTCTTGTCCTGTCACAGGGAAACGGTGAGGGAACATGCCTCACTGCCTTTCAAGAGGAAAGACAGGAAATACCTTTTGCTTTCTCTCTTTTATCCTTCTCCCTTTCCCCTCCTCCTCAGCTCTGTTCTTGTGGAATAAGTAACAGCTAACTTCACTCAGGCGTTCGGTAACTTGAGCCCTCCCAGAAAACTGTCTGAGAATGCTGGCTCTAAACACACGCACCACACGCAGCTGCTAGGGGCCTGCTCCCTGGCAGCCTCACAACTCCGCCTGGTTCTCAGGATCCAGCGATTCCAGAGCTAGCCTCTGGCCTGCAGGGAAAGCCAGCTCTAGCCATACAAACATCCAGCAGGTCTCTCCCAACGCCAAGCATTCTGTGAGTCTGTGAGTCTGTGAGTCTCTCAGCCTTGAGCTGTAGGGCATCTAAGAACCTCGCAGTGGAGTCAGGGCTATGTTGTGGCTGATTTTCAGAATTCTTGCAGTTGTTCTGTTTTACAAGAGTACGGAGAGTTCCCAAGTCATAGCAACGTGCTGTATTCTATAATGTGACCTTGGAGGGCAGCGAAGGGATATATGAAGATGCTAATGAGGTTTAAACTTCAGGCTCCTCAAATGCCTGCCTCCCAACAGGGGCTCTGCTGCATTCATAATTCATAATTGTGTTCTGTGTTCTAGTTTCTTACAGAGGTCTCCCTAATTGTATAATCTTCAGGCCACTTAAAATCTGGATCTAACCCAGGTTGTGTGACTTTTTGATCACTAGCTCTACACCAGGTTTGAATTAAGAAATTCAAACCCTTGAAGGCTAAATATGAAAAAGTGCAGATGATATGAGCAGCTACCGCTTCTTGAGACTTCACATGTATTGGGCACTGTTTTAAGCATCTTTCTTATATTAACTCCTTCAATCCTTACATCAGTGCTAGGCAGTAAGGTCCACTGTCAGCCCATTTTTAGGATGGGGATACTGATGTTACATAATGCCCCTGGGGTCCAGCTAGTAAGTGACAAAGATTGGATTGGAGCCCTGGGGCTCTGAATCCTGAGCCTGTGCTGTTGGCCGTTGTACTATGCTGGTTGGTGTGAAGTGAGAGTTTCTATCTTAATGCCTGCTCTTTTGATGTCTTTGTTCGTTATCTTCAGTAAGTCGATACATTTCTTTTTCCTTCCTCTACTCATCAAAAGATTCTATCTCTCTGCTTTCCAGAGATGAAAATGGATTTATACATGCTTAACGTAGGAGAGTAATCAAAGAATGTGCAAAATGTCCTCTGACAAAATCCAGAGAAGGCAAGTGATTGTCACTTGGCAACAGAACTTGGGTTGTGACTCAAGACCCTGTTTGTCACCCTCACCATGAAAGCTCTTCTGCAGAATATACTTACATTGTAATAGGTACAGAGCAGAGTAGAGTGTAATATGCATGGGATAGAATAGTAGTATACTAAGGACAGAGTATAGAGTAGAATTTATGTATGCCTTCACAGTTGGATTTAAACCAGTGTTTTTGTTTTAATTAAAAATTTTTAAAATGTTTAATTGTAAATAAATGCATCTGTTCACATGAAAAGAAATACCAGGTTGTAATCCAAAAGGAAATAGTAACTTCTTGTGACTAACATTATTTTTTAAAGAGTGGTTCAATAAATAAACCATTATATTTCAGTTCAGTGTTATTTATGTTTTTAATACATTCCTCCATGAAATGTAGCATAAATAAAGTTGAAGTTGTTTTGATGAATCTAAAATATTTACTCCCACCCGAGGAATGAAATGTAGATTTTTCTTTTAAGGTTTAGATTTTTTTCACAGTATTATAATGGCTAACTGGAGTTCTGTCCATACTCAAGATTCTTACATATCTGAAACCTACAGGAAACACAATATATTATTTATTGTTCTTAAACCACCTGGGCTTAATGGATTGACTGAGTTGAGAAACCATATCATGGGTAAAAAGCACAAAGTTGTGTAATTGTTTGTGTGTGTTTTTTAAGTAATGCCAGAATTTTTAACTCTTGCTCTAATTATATATAACAATAGTTCCCCCAAACACCATTTTAAAAAAATGACCTTCTTTATTATTTCTTCTTGCATTCTCCACTTGTAAATTGTGAAGGCTCACAGTATTTTCTGTCAGTTCTGCCCTCACTTGACCCACACTAAAAATTCCCATTTTCTTCACATTTCACAATAATTCCTCACTAGGCCTGTGAGCTATAAAGGTAACTGGCCCAGTCATATTTCAGTAACCTTCAGTCTTGCCTTTGGGCCTTCAGTCTTGCTATCCTAATAAGGAGAGAAAGAAAGAGACAGTACCTCTCATGCAATTGAATTTCTCTTCAAAATACCACACTATGTTTTCACTTTTCCCCCACTTCACATTGTTGGAAGGTGAGTTGACATGTTACTTCAACATTCTTGCCTCTTTCAGTCCTTAGACACCTCCCCCTCATTTGTGGCTATGGCACTGACAGAGTTGACCACTCCTTCTCTGAGCTCTCTACACTTTTTACTTTCTAGACACCACTCCCACTCCCATTTGACTTTTTTTTAGCTCTTGGACCACTTTTCCCCCTGTTGGTCTTTGCTGATTCAACTGGTTCAGTTGGTTGAATTTGAGAAAAAAAAAAAAAGTTGTATTATAATTCTAAAAATTAAAAATAAATCCCTAGTTTCATACTAGTATAAATAACTGTCTGAGTAAACAAAATAAATAAATAAATAAATAAATAAATAATAAGAAGAAAATCTTTCTTGGAGAAGAATTCCTAATAATAGATGTAGATAACTTCTACCATCTCCAGGAAATCAGCTTAATTGTCCTCGCCTTTAGTGTAGGCTAGACTTAGTCAAATTGTCCTTAGAAGAGAGATTGTCCCTGCAGAGTGGAGAAACCTAGCAGATGGCACTTTAACCACATGAACAAGGTTGACATCACCAGCGATAAGTGATTTTGACATTATGTCCCCATATGGAGCAATGAGTGGGGCATGTCACTTCTGGGATACTTTCTCTGAATTATGAAAAAACATCAGACAAACTGAAATTGAGGGATGTTCTGCAACATATTTGACCAGTATTCTTCAAAAGTGTCAAGGTCATAAAAATTTGAGAGACTAAGAAACTTTCACAGATTAGAGGAGACTAAGGAGACATAACGACTAAACACAAAGCGGTCCCCAGGATTGGATCCTGGAGCAGAAAAAGGTATTACTGGAAAGACTGGTGAAATCGGAATGAAGTCTGTAGTTTGACTAATGGCAATGTGCCAATGTTAATTTCCTAGTTTTGACAAGCAGCATTCAGGGATGTGTAAAGTGTTAAGATTAGGGGAAGCTGGGTGCAAGGCATACAGGAATTTGTACTATTTTAACAACTTTCCTATAAATCAAATATTATTCAAAATAAAAGCTAAAAAAGAGGAAAAAAGCATGGCTTCCCATTGTCTGTGTAGTGCTTATCAACTTATCTTGAAAAACTCATCTGGAAGTTTATCAGTCTACATGCCTGGGCCCCACCTGGGAGATTCTGATGCAATGGCTCTATTGTTGAGACAGGGAAACTGCATAATTGTGGCACAGGAGTGTCTCATACACTCCAAGTGTTACAAAATCACTTGTCTATAGGACAGAGTGCCTATGACATTTCCCTATACAGACTTCTAAGTCTTTATAATAAACAATTGCTCAGGGACCATAGCCAGTAGTATAAGGAATATCATTGTTAGGTTGAGTAGCTTTTCACACAAATTGCATGAAACCTGTGCTTTTTATTTATAAATACAGAATATTGTAAGTTTGTCACTTGACAACCATGAGCCCCAAAGCTTATTAAATATTTATAGATGAGGGAATTATTTCCACATCTTCATCTTGCATTCCATTTGCTTTGAAGTGAAAATTTATACATGATACAGTTCAAGCAGGATTTTCATATGGCCGTCTTGTACTTGCCAGCTTCTTGTGAAACTGAAGCACTCTAAAGTTATTTCAATAAACAGACCAAACCCAAACCAAGTTGGTCACATGTGGCAGAAAATTAAAAAAAAATAAAAATGTACCGCTAAAAAAATATTGAAAAAAGATAGAAATCAGAGAGATCGTGTAAATTAAATCCTAAGTGTATATACCTGTCTCTGTGAGGGTATGTGTGCATAACATTTCTTATTGAGGCCCATGAATATGTAGAGATTCATGAAGAGGTGTCAGGGGTTCCCTGAATTCTCTGAAATTGAAAAAAAGTGTGTATGTACATTTTCTTGGGAATTCTCAATGAGGACAGTTAGCCAAAAAGAATGAAGGAGCACAGATCATGAGTAATCTTTTGAGAAGCAATAGCATACTTTTATATTAACCACATTACACTTTTCAATAAAAGAACTGAAACTTTTATGCATTGGGACATGATATCACAACAAGACCTATTTAAAATGTAGAGCTTAATTTTTCCCAAAGAGGGTTGAGAAAAGTCTTAGAATGCAATGAACATTCTCAGAAAGGATGATCAAAATCAAAGCCTTGGTGTAAAGATAGTCTGTTAATCATTAATGTTTACAAAGCCAGGCACAGTTCTAGGATTTTGGAATATATATGTCGATAAAACAGACAAACATTTGTCTCTCACAGAGTTTTCTTTTAAATAGAGAAGATGGAAAAGAAAGAATAAACAAATTAAATAGAGTGTTAGAGGATGATATAAATGCTATGAAAAATAGAAAAAAATAGAGCAGGGGTTGAAACAGTTAATTAGGTGTGGGGAACAATTGTATATTAAAAAAGCTGAGGTGGTAGACTTAGTGAAGAGGTGAGATTTGATCAGAGATTTGAAGGAGATGAGGGAATTAGCCATGTGGCTCCTGAGGAAGAGCATTCTAAGCAGAGGAAACAGAGTAAAGATCATGTTTGGGGAACAGCAAGGAGAGTTCTGGAAGGAATTGAGAAAGTGTTGAGGAGGGAGAAGGATAAGTGTAGGAGAAAAGAAGAGAGGGGTGATGAGGCAGTGGGTGCACTGTAGCCACAATAAGGACTTGAGTTTTCTCTCTGTATGAAATAGGAGCTACCACTGGTATTCTATTTTGTTTTATTTTTACCTATTTATAAGCCTTAATGTACTTTTGTCAGAAATTGACAAATCAAGTCAACACAAAATATGGAAGGCTAGAGGAAATTTGCTAAACCAAATTAACATATTAACCAGCTCAAAAAGTAGAGAATGCATTTTCTTCCCAAACATACAGGAAACAGTTTTAAATATTGTCCAGATATTAGACTACACATAAAATCTTAATACAGTTAAGAAAGAAATAAGAAACCATCAGAACATATTATCTCACAACTGTACAACAAAAGCTGACATTTACAAGAATAGAATAGTTTTTAAAAATATACATGCATTCAGAAATTTAAAAGCACTCTTTCAAACAAGGATTTAACCAGGATATCTTGGTTGAACAAGAATATCAAACCAAATCACAAACTAGGCAACAATTAATGACACGAAACCTATGTGACATAGTCAATATGCTAACCAGAAGCAATAAATTGAATTGAAACCCTCTCAGGATCTCTTATGTTGAAGTTATGGCATTGATTGGGAAGTAGTAGACCCTGAAAATTGGGATAGGAACATGCAGGTGGATCTAATGTAGCTGAAGAATGGAACATCTAATTTCTGCTCATTTTGCCTGTAGAAGCAGCTTTTCCTCTGTGACTCGGGAAGCTGGCCTCAGCTTGGAGAGCCTGCAGTGGCCTCCCTTGAGGCAGTTGTCCTGCAGGGGAATGCTGAGGACTGTAGGGCTTTACACAGCTTATGTTTCAAATTAATTGCTCTGTCTGCTATATTGCAAAATACACTAGACAGCAACAGTGGATACCAGGAGACTATTTAGGAGGCTATTACAGTAATTCAGATGTGAGAGAACAGTGACTGTTTAGTCCCACGTTTCTTCTCATTTAGCTGTCAGGTCTGTTTAGGAGCAATGGGGTTGATGAGTAGTGGTCAGAGTCTTGATATATTTTGAAGGTAAAGCCAGCACTATCTGCTGACTGGTTGTATGGGGCATGTGGGGAAAGAGAAGAGCCAAGGATGGCTTCACTGTTTTTGGGTTTAGCAAATAGAAGGATGGAGTTGCCCCCACCGCCAAATGAGATTGAGGAAGCTGCAGGTGGAGCAGGTTGAAGGTCAGTTTAATTTTGGATGTTACATTTGAGAGATTAGACATCCTAGTGAAGATACAGAGGAGGCAGTTGGCTATATAAGCCTAGCATTTGTGAGAGAGGTTTGCATTGGAGATCTACATTTGGGAGTCATCAACATATAAATGAGGGCGTTCTGGACTTAATGAGACCACTAAGGGAGTGAGGGTAGATGGAGAAGGGATGAAGAGTTCAAAGACTGAGCTTGGGACTCTCCAATTCTAACTCCTCAGGGAAAAGTAGAAGAACCAATCAGGGAAACTGGGAAGGAGTGACTAGTGAGGGAGAAAGACAACTGGAAGTGTCGAATCCTGGAAACCACGTAAAGAGGAGCAAGCAATCAACCCTGTCATATGCTGAGCTGACAGATAAGTAGGACCGACCATTGGGTTTAGTAACTTGGAATCTACTGATGACTTTTTCAAAAACATTCTCAGTGGAGGGGTGAGGGCAAAAGCTTGATTGAGTGGATCCAAGATACAATGAGGAAAGGAAGTAGAGACAGACAGAAAATGTGCTGCACAGGAAGGGAGTTGGTAGCATAAGTGGGTTCAAAACAAGCAATTTTTTCTTTTTAAGATGGGACAAATGATAGCATGTTTGAATCCTGCTAGAAATGATTCAACGGTTAGTGAAAAATTAATGGTTGAGGAGATAGAGAAAAGAATTGGTGGACTGACATCCTTGGTTAGGCAGGAAGGTTGGGATCCAGCAAACACAGAGAGAAGGGCTGATGCTTAGGAGAATGAAAGTTTCATCTGTGGAGGAGGTGAGAACACAGAGAATATAGGTAGATATTTTGGTAGAAGCCTGTGGAGATATTCTTCTAATTGCTTCTGTTTTCTTAGTGAAGTGAGTATTAAGGTCAGCAGCTAAAAGTAAGGATAGTCCAAAATTCTATGAAGATATACATATATCAATGAAACTTATTACTTTTGAGCTCCTTCTAACAAGCATTGTTTATTTGCCAGAGTTTCACTCTAATGGAATCAATGGAGGCAGGGGTTCAGTTTGAGAAGTGCCATAATAATGTGTACAAAGAACAGCTACCACGTGCAGCTCATGTCCAGCTGTTTGATGTATAACTCACATTGATATTCTTCCAGAGCTCGGCATACATGGAAGGAAATTTCAGGGCTCCAATCCCTTGGTGAATGTTTTAAAAGGGGGGTAACCCATGGCAACTGCACAAATGCTCCCAGATAACTCACCAGCGAATTTAGGAGTGGAAATCCAGGGGAAATAGTATAGACTCATCTTGACCCCAGAGGTCCAGCTCCACCCAAAGTTTAAATGTCTTTCCTCTTCTGCATCCTGTGAGTTTCCTGAAGCAAATATTCATGCTCTGTCATGTTTCTTTTTATTTAGCTGTCAGGTCTGTTTAGGTGTGCAAAGCCACGCGGTTCTCACTGCCTTTGGAATCTGATGGTTTTTCCCCTGGTGTCTCCTGAGATGCCTTAGAGCAGCTTGCCTTCCTGTGAGCCCTAACTAGGGAAGCAGTGCTGGGCAGCAGCTTCCTGACACAGTGGCAGCACTTTCAAACAGAGAAGCATGTTAGGAAATTGACTTTTCATTTAATCATTCATTTACATATTTGGAGCTTTAGAATTTATGAGAAACCCCATTCATTTTGAGAAAAGAGGAGACTATTAAGAAATAGCAAGGAAGCACAAAATGATAGCACTGTATTTTTATCACTATTGTGAATAGTTAACTTACAGAGAAAACCTATTTTCTTAGCACATTATGAGTGTGTTCGTGTGTGTGTGTGGGGGGGGAGGGAGGGTTAGCAGGTGCATATGAGTCTGTGCATGAATATCTGGGTTGATCCATGACCTTTCACCCACCCTTGTATAATAGGCAATTCTTCATTTTCTTGAGTCACAAACACGGCATCTCAACTCTCTATACCAGTCCAGTAGGAGGTATTAATCAACACTTCAATCTCCCTTCAGGGTTAAGTCTCTTCTCACCCCCTCCCCACTGGAGACCTGTTGTTGATGTCCGGCTTCTGCTCTCTCCCCTCACTCCCCTTCTCCTTTGGCTGGCTGAGCCCTCCAGGGTGGAAGGGAGGGGGTGGAGGAAGGAGGGGCAGCAGTGTGGGCTACAATGCTAGCTCCCAAGACGCAATTGTTAAATGTCTGGAAAATAATCAGCTGGTTGTTAAACTATTGGTAGCTTCAGATCAGTTATGGTAGGAGTATCTAGAGGACAGAAATTGGTAAATACTATATAAATCAGAATTCTCCCCCTCTGGATAGCTGTTTTACTAACACACTACTGGGCTAGGGAATGAATGGCCTTTGGTGGCCTCTAGACTTTGTCAGGCAGTTCACCTCTCCTGACCTAACCTGGAGATCCTGTTATCAGGTACCTCAGCCGTGATGGGCAGTGCATGTTGTCCTGTGGCGGGACACTCAGAATCTTTATTAAACTTCTGGTTTTAGATGATTACCCCAGAGCCCTCCTGTGCTTTGGATAGGATCCATTCTGGTATCACCTCAGAACAGCATTCTGATCATATTTGCTTTCTATTGATGCTTAAAAAAAATTACCAAAAATTTAGTGGCTTAAAATAACACACCTTTATTACCTCAGTGGGGTCCTCTGTTCAGGGTCTCACAAAGCTGTGGTCAAGGTGTCCGATGGGCTCGGAGTACTCTTCCAAGCTAATGTGAATGTTGGCAGAATTCAGTTCTGAGAGGTTATAGCATGGTGATCCCTGAATTCTTGCTGGCCATCAGCCAGGGGCTGTTCTCAGCTTCAAGAAGCCACTTGCAGTTCTTTGCCATGTGTCCCTCCCATAGGCCCTTGACAGCATGGCAGCGACTCTTTCAAAGAGAGAAGGAGAATCTCTCCAGTTTACAAAGAGGGAGTCATATAACGACAGGAGTCACTATCCCACCATCTTTACCTAATCATGGTAGTGACATACTTCACCATATGCTATCAGCTAGAAGCAAGACACAGGTTCTCCCCACATTCTATGAGAGGGATTGTACAGGGTTGTGACTCATTGGAGGTCACCTTAGATTGTGTTAACCACACCGCCGTAGGTTCTACACCTGATCCTGAGTTTTACAGACGTTTGACCCATTGTCAGAGAGGAGCACAATTTCTCCCCAACATGGACTCAGCTTTTTCTGTGTCTTACTGCCAAAGCAGCCTGCTGGCTTCTCTTCCCCTCAGGATTTCCTGGATAGAAGTTAGAGACATGTTTTTTGTGTTCCACTGCAGGGACCATGCGTGAGTCCCTCTGATGATCACTTTGAAGCCCATTGTCTTTGGACTTCAAGCAAAGGAAGTTGAAACTGACATTGCATCCCTACCCTTTGGGTGGAAAAAACAACAACAAAAAACGGTGGTCTAGCATAAATGTCTCCAAAGAATTCTCCACAAACTAAAGTTGAACTAAGCTTAAAGTTGAATTGTTGATTGCATATTTGGCATTCCTGGAAGCCAGTGCTCACGTTAGTGGAATACAGTCTGTTTGAAATATTCACTAATCTTTCTCTTCATATTCTGACTTCTTGGTATAAATTTAATCTTGTTGATGGATTCAAGAGTCTGGTAGAAACTTCAACTTCCATGATAGGAAACCAATAGATTACGGTGTAAACAAAGAATGGCAGCATGTATATATTATTTTTAAATGTGTATGAATATTAGAAGAAATAGTTAAAAGAATGAGACGTGGGTGGGCATTGGAAAGCAGGAATAGGTATAGGCAAAGATGGGGCAATCTGCTGCTTTTTTCTTTATAATCTTTGTAGCTCTTAGTTTTTAAAGACTATCTACCTGTATGATTTGATTTTAAACAAAATAAGCTCAGAGTCACTACTTTCATTTGGTTTTTGTCCTTGTGTATATACTCTTGGAGGACTGAACATAGGAATTTTTACTCTTTAGTTTACTCATCTGCTAAGTGAGCACAGCAATGTTTTAAAAATTAAGAAATAATAACTCTGGTAAAATGTTTGGAGACTCTCTCGAGAAATATGCTTAAAAATGTTAGTTGTGATGAGCCAATTTGCCATCCTCAAACCTTCAAAATGTTGAATCAAATACTCTTTGTCTAAGCCATTTCTATCACAAAGTTTTGGTCCATTTGAGATGATTTGGTCTCAGCTGAAAATGTATTTGCTGAACACAAACTACGTTGATGCCTTGTATTTAATATGGCTTAAAGTTGAATTGTTGATTGCATATTTGGCATTCCTGGAAGCCAGTGCTCACGTTAGTGGAATACAGTCTGTTTGAAATATTCACTAATCTTCCTCATTAGACTAATCTTCTGCATTAATATTCTAAGCATATTAATATATGGACACATGGGAACATATAAACTGTGCCAGATAGAAAATCAAAGCAAATGCCGAAGTGCTGAAAGCAGCATTCATAGCTGGAAGCAACTGGTGAATGTAGCATGAAGCAACCTGTGTCAGTGAGCCTGAGGATTAGGCTGAAGTCACAGCAGGGATGGTCCCTGTAATCAGCAGCTAGGATTGTCAGTGTACAGACTTGAGAGGCCTGGAGCTCAGGGAACTCTCTTCTGAGCTGTACTTTTCAACATTTGAAAAGCAAATTAGAAAGCAGAGGCTGCTCTTCCTATTAAACTTAATTATTTATCTCTTATAAACTGACCCAGACCATTTTGGAAATGCACAACTCTGAAGTGACTTTTGGTGGATAATAGGACATTCCAGAAGTTTGATGACAGCTCCCATCTCACCACTCTGATGAGAGTTGATGATAAAAGAAATTCTCAAAAAAAATTCTGAGTCACATACAGACATTTGCTAACATTTTTAAAAATATATTTTATTGATTTTTTACAGAGAGGAAGGGAGAGGGACAGAGAGTTAGAAACATCGATGAGAGAGAAACATTGATCAGCTGCCTCCTGCACACCCCCCACTGGGGATGTGCCTGCAACCAAGGTACATGCCCTTGACAGGAATCGAACCTGGGACCCCTCAGTCCGCAGGCTGATGCTCTATCCACTGAGCCAAACCGGTCAGGGCCATTTGCTACCATTTGATACTCAGTGGGGCCAGGCCAGCTTACTCTACTTTTAAAGCTGAGGAAGTCCTGTTACTGGGAAACCACCTGTTGGGCTTGGGCTGTCTGTTGCTGTGGCCAATAACGATGTAAGGGTTGAATCATATAAGGCATTTATTGAGAAGGCTAGCCAACCAAGAAGACAAAGTGCTTACAAGCATTCAAATCCTGTCTTACAGCAAGTGCAGGGGACAGGATTGTAAAGGGGAAGGGACTAGGTGCAGCCTTGGCCCTCCACAGATGTCAGCTATTGTCCTTTAGTCATCAGGTGATGAGATGATATTGATGAGATGATGTTTTGACTCCTGGTGGCTCAGTCTGAATGTGCATATTGGTTCTGCTTGCTGGAGTCACAGATGAGTCACCTCCCTAATTGCTTTGCACAGGCCTTGAAAAAGAAACTTAAGAGAAACTTAACCCCCTAGTCACATATAAGAAACTTAATCCCCTATTCACATAAGTATATGTGTTCTAAGATTTAAAATAATATGATTATTTTTTCAGATTAATGCAGGTGCTCTATCTATCAGGTTATAAGACCCCCTATCAGTCCTAGCTCTGTGTCTTTAGGTGAATCAACTACATGTGACATGGGAGGTTTAGTGGAGGCAGACACAATGATTTCCTGGACGCAGGATTCCGTTATCCTGAGAGTTGACATCAAGTAAACAAAAGTCTTTTGACCTTTCAGCTGCATATAGGACAAGGGGCACAGGCCAGAGAGGTCATGTTAAATTCTTGTTCTAGAGTAGGAAGTTTCTTGAAACTATTTCGTTTGATCTCTTCCATATATCTGGTGTCATTAATTTAATAACGGACAGCCCATTTCTAATATGCTTTATACTAATTTCCCAGCCTCTGGGGTGGACGGAGTAAAAGAAACATGAAGACTTGTGCTGGCCTCTGGAGTATGGGCCTCCTAACTAACTACTAACTAACTAGCTTACTAACCATCCCTGGGGTGTTAATTTCTGCTTAGCACAACAGAGGACACCTAAGGCTTTACTCAACACATCCTGTTTATGCTGAATTATTTTAAAGAAAAACAAAGACACCAAAACAATGCCTGTTAGTTAGATTATATATGGTTGCATTTTCTCCTAAATATCAGTGCTCCTGGAGCAGGAAAGCACATATTTGAAAACAAAACACTTGAAGAATAATATTGCATTAATCTCTCACACTGGAGCTTGATGTTTCAGCTGTGGACCTGGGGGGAGGGGGGAGAGTGGGGGCGGGGAGACATAAATTTTGTTGTTTCACTTCATTCTTTTTCCATTTCTGAGATAAATTTGGCAAATGGACTGTAGGCTCTTGGTCATCACTGAGCTGCCCCCAAACCATTGGAAGCTCTTCATCTTTTCTCAGTGGCATTAGCAGAAAATTGATGTCTTATACGTGGCATTAGTTCAAACATAATGCCACCTCTCAAGTAAGAGGCATATTCTTTTCCATGGCTTTGTACTCTCAGGTTAGCTCTAAAGGAAGAAATCTGTCTCTCTCCTATTTCCTACATTTTAAAAAAATCTCTTTCAATAAGATAATTGATTGCTTGGTTCTTTGTATTAAACAGGACTAAGCTATTTATACAAAGAAAGTTGAATTTTCGTTGTTCTAGGGTATAAGAAAGATCTAGCAATAGCAATTTTTACTGTTTCTGCTATAATTTAAAATGCTATAAATCTATGAGTTATTCTTTGGCCAAAAATATCTCATTTGGGTAGACCAGTCCTCTGCTGAGCCTTTGTCTCCTTTCTCCAGGTGCCAAAGATTCTTAGTTCCTGCGGGCAGGAGCATAAGCACTTAGGTTGCCTTAGGACATTTATTTTTCATTCATCCATTAAATATTTACTGATCACCACTTGTCAAGGGGAAGAGGATACATATAAAAATGAGGGAAATGCATCATTTAACCACAGTGAGATCCTTAATGATGGCTCTTTAACGGTAATGCTTGAATATTCCTCTGGAGCTCCTTCCCTTACAAAATTGAGTATCTGCAGAATGGCATATTAATTCCACTTCAAAAGGCCATGGGTTAAGCTATAAACGTAGGGGTTGAATTAACCTTAACCTCCCCTCTCCCCCTTTTTTCCCCTCTTTTCTTCATTTTTAAAAAATCTAGACTGGACTGACAGCTCAATTAAGTGAAGCAAGCAAGAATTTCCCAGCTGGTGCCAACTCGAAATAAATTACATCAAGAAAGAGAAAGCAGATTTCCTCTCTGGAAAGCACCAGTGATTGGCCCTGCACAACATGGACCAGTGCAATGACAGGGATGGACAAGGCATCGAGAACGTGGCCAAACCACCGTATCTGTCCACTGTGCTTTTTGAAAACATGGATAGAAAATATTTCTGGCTCACAGAAAAATTATATTGAGCAATAAAGTACAACCCCTGCACAGAGCTCTGTATAGAGCAAGTGCTCATAAATCCTTGCTTGCTGAAGTAATATTTGACTTACATTGCCTCAAAAGCACTCTCATCTGACCCAGTAGTATTTATGAACCAGATTCTGGACACCACCCTCCACTGGCTTTCTCAGAGTAGTGTCTCCACACAGGCAGACCTTCTAATCCCCAGTAAAATAAAAAAATTGAATAAATATTCAGTAACTTGATTTAAGGATGTAAACGCTCAGTGTCCTCCCTACCTCTAAACATGTCTGCAAATGATCTTGGTTTGCTTCTTGGAGATGAACCAAATGCTGCAGCTAGTGGTAGAACATTCTCTCTCCTTTTGCTTGTATAGACCTGGCCTAACTGCAAAACAAATGTTTAGTTAAGATGATCTCCAACTTGGCCTTTCTGGAGGTGTCCACGGCTATAGGTTGGAATGTCTTGATGTCGTTGGAACAGTGTTCCCAAGGAAAGTTCTTTCTCACTTATTAGCTGCTCAAAGTGTTAATGCCTTTTAATGCTTGCTCAGTGCTCAACAAGTCAACATCTGTGGGGGTGTGGTAGGCAGTAGCACATGAGCAGAGCAGGGATAATGGGCCAGGTACAGCAGGTCACCAGGGCAGAAAGCCCTGGGTGCCTACCAATGGGCAAAAATGGGGAAAAAGGACCTCGCTCCCAGGGTAACCTTTCCTCCCCTAGCATATTGCTGTTTATGCAGTTCTTACTGCCTCCTGACCTTTCCTCCCCTGGCATGTTGTCAGTCATTTCGAGTTAGACCTCCTTAGAGGAAGAATAAACAAGGGGGCAGGAGAATAGCCCTTAGGCATTAAGCCACCAGGACAATGAGGTTCTGATCTGCATTTAATACATCTAGGCCTCAGTTATGTTTCAGCTCTAGGCCCAGAAAAGCAGCAGAACCAGACAAAGGACGACAGGCTGACATCAGGACCAGCTACATTGACTAATGACTCCCTGCCCTGGCACCAACCAATTAGTGGAGATCATGAGCCTAAAAGGACGCACTTGGAAAGCTGATGAATATTCTATTGAGATCCTCCCCTGGAACCTCCCCTAAAATCCCTCCCTTTAAAAGCCCTCAGATGGAGGATGCAGCATAGCTCTCTCTACAGAGCACACCTATGCCTTTCCACATGCACTTCCCCCAGGTGTACTTTCCTTGTTTCTCTCTTTGTCCTAAGCTCCAAGAACCCATCTTTGCCTCTGTAACTTGTTCCCTGAGCCCATTTCTTCTAAAGTTCACTTCTACCTCTGTGACTTTATAAATAAACTTTCTCTTATACTTTTGAGTCTTGTCTCTGAATTCTTTCTTAGCCAGAACTCAAGTACTGAGGTTGCTGAATCAAGGTCTGGTCTGACTCCACTCGTCTAACACCTGGTCCCATTTCACCATCAACAGGGGGTAATAGATACAATGTATAATGGGGAGCGGATTCAACACAACACATTGATGCACTTGTAACTGATGAGTAAGTTAGCTTATCATTCAGTACTATGGCTAGTTGTATCAGTTTGTAGTATTCACTGGGAAAAACCGATGGCTGTGTTTACAAAGTATGGCTGTTTCCTCTAATTTTTCTGCAGTCAGGTAGTTCAAAACTTTCAAATTATGGGCGGGTATATCAATTTATCAAGAACCAATGGAGGGAGCGTGGTGTTGGTATTTAAATTCATATCTTTTTTGATAATGGGCAAACATCTTCCCTGTTTTGAGAATTAATTTCTTGATTTTGTAACAGTGCAACATGAAGTCTAAGTGGGATTTTCCCTGTTGTCCCAGAATCAGCAGTAAAACCCAAAGCTGAGAAATGCACATACTGGGACCTGCTATCTCCTTACAGAGCTCACTGAGAAGGACTATTCCAGCCGATGTGGCAATACCACCCCACTATTCCTCACCCCTGCTAATATAAAAAAACTGACAAGAAAAGCCTTTTGAGGGAGTGAAGTGCTCATTTCTGCTTCTAATCTCATGAGTGTGTGTGGTGTGTGAGCACATGCTCACAGATGTGCATGCACTTGCATGTTGGGAAAGAGTCCATTGGTTGGAGAGGTCACCAGGTTTCTCATTCTCTGCATTGACATGTACCCTTTTTCAAGAGATACTAAGGTGTCTCCCATATGTATGTGTTGCAGGTCTAGGAACTAGCCAAGGAAGTTAGAGTTTGGAGGCAACGGTCTCTAGAGGAATACCACAGTGAGGGACAAAAGAATGTGACACAGCAATGCCATCCAGGGCCAGCCAGAGATGAGGCCCCATTTTGCAAAGCACTGCCAGTGTCTAGAGTTGTGACATAGAGGGACTGTGTTGGTGAGGGGAAAGCATGTGGAACCATAGCCATGCAGGGCATGGTGATTAAGGGGGGGTATGCAACTTTACTCTGTCCTGTCCCAACTCTAGATGACATATTACTGGGGAGAGGAGGAAGGGGCAAGGCATCTGCTAAAACCATGCCTCTGACTGGGAAAAGGGAGAAGAAAGTGATGACTTGTATATAACATTAAATCTTAATCAAATAAAGTGACTGAAGTGGAGTAGGGCTAAGATGTTGTTGTTGACGTAGGGGGTCTTGTTCTAGCATAGTTGGGTACAGTTATTGGAAGAAAATAAAATGGTTTCATATTCATAGCCTAATGAGTCCAGACTCTTCAGTATTCTCCTCAAATAGTCCACTGTTTTTTTCTTGTTGTCTGGTGTCCTCGGCTAAATATTGTCTCTCTCATAACCCAATACTGTTCAGAACATATTGAATATTTGGCCTTACCTCTCTCATATCTCAGCTATACAAACCTTTGAGATTTGAGTCAGATCCTACCTCTTCTCAGAAGTCTTACTTAACAACTCCAGGCCCACTTTCTACCCTATCCTCTTCCCAATTTTCCTCCATCATTTTGGCATTTTCTGGAATCCAATCTTGTTTTTCATTCCAATTGAGAGCACCCTAGCTCAGGACTCCTCAAATCTTATCTCTGAAGTTGCCACATACTGCCTAAGGAGACCTGGCTGAGCACCTGTTGCATTTGGCCTTGCACTCTGAAACAGGGTAGCAGGGGCCTGGAGGAATATGTTTTTCTAAATTGCACAAAACTCTGTTAGCTCACCAGGTGTGCATCTACGAGGTCATGAATGCTCAGAGGGAGTATCATTTTCTCAGTTGCATCAAAGTGATCCTGCATTTTGAAACCATTCCTCTCCCCAACCTAGTTTCTTCTAATTATTCTGTTCATGGCCAACAGATCAACTTCTTTTTTAACTCGAGAAAACTTTTTTTTTTGTACATAGAAGTCACCCTCAAGGGCACCGCCAGCATTACATACATCAGATATTGTTGTTGAAGGGCCAAGAAGAGACTCAGCCTGGGTGTGCAGTGAAATGAAAAGCTTCCTAGCACCATCATTCTCAAACTTTAATGTCTATACCAATCAATAGCAAATCTCATTAAAATGCACATTCTGATTCAGAAGGTCTGGGTGGGACATGAGATCTTGCATTTCTAACAAGGGCTTAGAGGATGCTGACGATGCTAGTCTGAGGACCACACTTTAAGTAATGAGCAGTCTCACTTAATCCTTATTTTTAATCCTACGTATGAATGAAGAAATTAATGGTCAAACTAATTAAATAATTTGTTCAAGGTCACATATCTTTTAAGTAGAAGGACAGGGACTCAAATTCACGTCTGCCTGATTCAAGACCTCTTTTTAACCACTAGAGAGTATTTCTTCTAGAAGGGGTGGACAGACGAGAATGGACCTAAGGAAGGAATTCCATTCAGAAAGTAATACATTCAGGCTTGGTGATGAATTGGCTTTGATCTTCTCAGTCAAGTTGATGAGGAGGTCACTTGTTAGTAGAAAAGGATCCTGGGGGAGTGAGAATGAAAGGCTTATGGAGAATTTGGAGGGTTTGGAGCAGCTATGATGGGCCACATGCTAAGGAGTCAGCAAGAGGAACAACAGGGCTGTCTGCAGAAGGGAGGGGCCAGGTCAAGTTGGGTAGATTCTAATGTGGCTCCCAAACTCCACCTTAGAATCACCTATGCATCTTTTACAACTTTTATTGCTGAGGAAATAAGCAAAACCAATTAAGTCACAATCTCTGGGCTTGGGATATAAGTGTCAATATTTTTTAAAGCTACCCAAATGATTCTCAAGTACAGATAATTTTGCCAACCACTACTGTGGACTATTTGCTTCTAACACTAAAAGGGCAAAGTTATTAATTATTTATAAAGAGTCTAAAAATCATTAAATAATGGTTTTTGGGTTTGGAATAGTTCAGGGTTTGGCAAAACTTTTTTTTTGTGTGTAGAGCCAGATAGTAAATAAAATATTTTAGGCTATGTATGTTAAGAAACAAAATTGAGGATGGTATATAGGTACTTATATAACAAAAGAGAAAATGAATATGTACAATATTTCTATTAATGAAATTTAAATCTTTATAGATCCTGAACTTTGAATTTCAAATGATTTCTATGTTGCAAAATAATATATATATATATATATATATGTATATATATATACATATATATATATATATATATATATATATATTGTTTTTTTCAACCATTTAAAAATGTAAAAATTATTCTTAGCTTGGTTATACAAAAATACGAGTAGACAGTGAGCTGGATTTGGCCCCAGAGTTGAAGGAGTAAAATTTGCTGACTCCTGGTGTGACTAATGACATACCTTGTGGAAGCCAATGAAGTCATAAAAAAAAGTGCATTTAAATAAAAATACATTGGTATTCAAAAGAGTGCCCTACTTGACTGGCAGAAACTGTCCTTTGAAAAATCATTGTGCTTTCTAAAGACAAGGTACAAATCAAATGGCAACATTTTGAGACAAAACCTACTTTTACACATATTTTTCATAATAATTTGAAAATAGCTGCCTGAAAATATGGACAAACTACACAGGCCATTGCCTTGAGTAGTAGATCTGCCAGTGTGCTTTGTAAATGACTCAAAATACTTTAATTTAAAATTAAAGACTATAAATAGGATTTGGATTTCATTGTGAAACATCTTGGTGCTTAACCAGCTGTGGTTCTCTCCTGGCCCCAGTTTGTTAGAGCCCTGGTGGCAGAGCACAGCCCTCTTGTTTTTCTGTTTTTGTGTGTTTGGATACAGACATCATAGGCCAAGAAATTGCAGTTTTACGGAAATGCTGTCTGTGTCATCAGGTGAATAGTCTGAAATACATTAGAAAGGTCATAGAAATCACTCTACTGTCTTGATGCATTTTATAACTAGATCATCCTGATTTATTGTAATAATAACTCCAGATAAAAGTTTCTCATTAGCAAAAAGCACGGAAAAATATAAAGAATGGAGCCTTAGGACCTGAGGGTCTAACTATGGTGTTTATGATTTATTTACAAAGGCATAGTTGTTTTTTTTCCTTCTTTTTTGTGTATGAAAATGTTCTATTGCTAGAAGTTCCCAGAAAATAAAAAGCTCCTCCCTTTGGAGCTTGTCTACCTTGAGTTTGCCAGGCGTTGAAGAGTGCCCTCTGCTGTTAATTATATTTATTACAGTAAAATTTGGTTTATATTGTGTTGTACCCTGCCTTGAACCTACTCAGGTTTTTAATGTTTCTGTTATGATTGTGCATGTCACATAACATAGAAAACATAAATTCCACAACACCAGCTGGTATGGTTAATAATCTGTCAAATCTGCCCTTTTTGAACTATACCACAGCATGGGAACATCTGGCAGTTTCCAATTTCCATGTCAGAGTGGGGTTTTGACCTCTATTTCACTTTCAAATGGGTCTCTTTGGCAGAATAACTCTGCTTTCTTGATTAACTTCCACCGTTGACACCCTTTACAGTGCATTTGAGGCTTTAAAGCTAATGCTTTAGGAGTTAATTGTGCAGTTGTCAGAGGAAACTACACTCTCCCCTGCTCCTTTAATCGCCTTTGTTATTTTCCTCTATCCATTAACTGCGAATGCTCCTTGAATCCTACTTCTCAGGCCTTTAATTTAAAAAAAATCTACATTCATTGCATCTGAAGGCTCATCTATTCTCACAATCTAATTATCATGTCTAGACTCTTTTTTAAAAAATGTTTTTTATTGATTTCAGAGAGGAAAGGAAAGGGATAGAGAGATAGAAACATCAATGATGAGAGAGAATCATCAATCAGCTGCCTCCTGCATGCCCCCCCCCCCACTGGCAACCCAGGTATGTGCCCTTGACCGGAATCGAACCCGGGACCCTTCAGTCTGCAAGCTGACGCTCTATCCAATGGGCCAAACCAGCAAGGGCTATATACTCTTAAGCTGGCTGTGTCATCTCCTGAGCTCTGGAGGGGGAGCAGAGAACAGCACTTTATTGGGCGCCTGCAACCTGAGCACAGTGGTATGTAGGCATATATTAATATAGTAAATGTAATATAATATAATATGATATAGTATAATATAATTAATATAATATATCTACTATAGGAAAAACTATACTACATGAAAAGTACATCTATAATAATAAAAGAGTAATATGCTAATTAGACTGGACGACCTTCGGGACGACGTTCCGGATGACCTTCCGGATGTAGCCGCAGTGGCGGGGGCCGAGCCCCTTGCACGAATTTCATGCATCGGGCCTCTAGTATTATATAAAATGTAATACTATATATAAAATGTATCCCTTTGCCTCTCTTTGTTCACTGGCATCAGACTATCTTCACTCCCTGGGACTGTTCTTGGGAAGTAGTTTTTCAGCATCTGTGATTCTGAATTTATTCCTGTGCCTTCTATCCCCACAATCATCATAAAGACTTCATCACCTCACATGTGGATGGTGGTTTTAGCATTTTAACTCTTCTTTCTCACCTCCAGCATCTTTTCCTTCTCTCTGCTCTGCATGATCTTGTCACACCACTCTTCCTAAAAAGCACTTCTTTAATCATTTCCTTTCTCTTTGAAAATACCTGCAAGATTCTACATCACTTAAATATTCAGTTTTAAACGTTTCACACTGCTATTCTAGGTCCTTCAAATTTGGGCTTTACTTCTTCAGCCTAATATCCTGCTCCTAATGAGGCTATTTCTACAGGCCAGCCTCTTCATTACCTCCCCTTTTTTTCCATACCAGGCCTTACATTCCTACCTTCATTCTTTCTCATTATGTTCCTGTCTGAAATGTTTTCTTTCTCTCTACTTGCCAAAATACAACTCTCATTTGAAACACTAATATTTCCATTATCCTATATAATAAAGGCCTAATATATAAATTGACTGAATGGAGGAACAACCAGTCGTTATGATGCGCACTGACCACCAGGGGGCAGACAGTCAACGCAGGACCTGTCCCCAGCCTGCAGGCCCCAGGCTGGCCAAGGCGGGTGCCAGCGGGGGCCCCCCAATAGCTCTGTCAATCACTGCTCTGAAATTCATTTCTTCTTTTGTTAAATGATACCTTTCTACTTATCTCGTTTTGACACTGAAAGCTAAAATGAAATGATGTGGATAAATGGTTCAAACTCATATGTTACCACTACTGATGATTCATAACTTCCTTTTTTCCTGAGATACCACCTAATACAGGGTCATGGGATTTCTTCTGGAGGATAGAACTCATCACCAAAGAGGGTCACAGCCACCATGAGAAAAGGACACCATCTCTCTGAAGGCATGCGATCTGCCAGAGTAAAAGACTGAGGTCAGTATCCCGACCTGAGGACAGTATTCCTCCCATCCATACACTTTGCTAGTGCTTACTCCATTCTCACAAAGTCTCTTGAAATACCAGGCTGTACTTGCTGTTTGTACTCTAACAATCTGGGCTCCAAGCTCACAAGTTTACAGAAATTGCTCTCTAAATGCAATCAAAGACATTCTAATTATTTGATCAAACAGTTCTTCTTCAGTCCTCATCCTTCTAGACCTCTTTGGAGCATTGGATGCCATTAAGTAAAGTTATGAAATAAGATTTGATGTTTCACTGAAAGAGATTGCAACAGAAAAGACATATTTGACTACATTATAATGAAGGATGTCTCTACAGGGTTTGTTAAATGATAGTAAATGCCATAAAGGTGAACCCTTCCCAATTCTCAATTTCTCTAAAATAATTTACTATGGTTCCAGGAAGAAATCTGCTCTAAGTCCAGGATTTTGCTCTTAGAACCTCTTTTGTTTGTGGGCTCATAACTAAGAAAAAGGTTATCCTTCAAAAACAAAAACAACCAAAACAATCTGATCCATAGCAATTTGTTCACCATATGGTAATACATTTTTATTTATCTTCTTTCAGTGCGTTGTGAAGTTGGTAAGGATAAATTGTGTTTTATTGAATTTGTATCTTGTGGACTTCACGCATAGTCAGGGCCAAGCAAGTGTTTATATTGAATAATGAATCAATAAATGAATGCAGAAAACAAGATGAGCAGAAATACTTGATACATGAGACACACGGACAGACACTTTGCCTTGGGTGAATATTGCTCAAGGCTGTGGCAGGCTGGGACATTGAAGTTTTTAGTATTCACTAGTTACCTTTGAAGACTTATGGCAAGTCGAAATTTGTAATCAATTTGAATGTCACTGGCTGTGACAAAGGCATGATCGTGGGAACAAATCTCTTAGTGAGAGTGAGCCTAATTGGCCAACTGTCAATGTCATTTGAAAGTTGGTGTGCAAGCATCTCCTAGCCTCTCACTGAGGAAAGAGAAAGGAAATAATTACTTGAAATTAACTGGATTACAGATTATAGTCCACTGCACCAACCCCAATCCTCCCCCGGCTGCCTGAAAGGGTGTGGGTGAAACTTGGTCCAAAAAGAGGATCGAAAAGGGCTAAATCCCAAAGGTGCACACGTCTGGCAGCAGAAGGGCCTCTGTGGGTTCCCGAGTAGATTGTGAAACAGCACAGTTCACAGTCGTCCAACCCCTGCTTCTCTCCAGCTTTTTTCACACCTTGGACAACAGCGTGATGTGTGAGAATTTCTTTCTCTTTAGTTTTCCTCCTCAAGAAAGAATAAAACTCTGCATTTCTCCCTTTATTATCTGGCTCCCTGTATACAGATGAGAGCAGTATCCCCCTTTCTACATTTTCAGAGCAGTCGCTGACCGGCTGAGGCACGTGAAGATTCCCTAAGTGTACACACCCGCTCATGGAGGAAACTGGATTTTCCTTTATTTTTAATTTTTTGGCTAACTTATCCTGAGTTAGCTTGTACATGCTGGCCTAGTAACTTAATGAGCTTTGGGCATAGTGAGGGATTGGAGTTTCTTCAACACTATTATACATACCTAAATTGTACTGGGATATGGTCTAAGCAGCCCCTCTCATTCATGATTCTTTTCTTATTCAAAGTTGCTTCTCACTGGACAGGGACGTTCAAGGAACTAGCTTGAAATCAGGACATGTGGGATGGAAGAGAAGCAGGGGGTGCAACTGTCTGGTCTGCCCGCCTTCTTCAACCATCTCTGTGCAGATGCCTCAGTTCAATCAGCCGAAGTGCCCATTAGCTAATCGAGAACTGAAGCTGAGTGTTCCAAAGAGCCGAAGCACCAGGCAAGGCTGGGCAGGACCTGCTCTTATTAATTCATCACGAACACTTATTTGTTCTCTAAAGGCTGGGAATACTAATAGGAGTGAAATTAATTTTTTGCCCTTGAGGCACTCGTGATGCATTGAGGAAGACAGATAAAAATCAACAATGGTGCCAGGTGCTGTGAGAGAGGTGAGCTGTGAGCATTCCTAGGGCATGAGGTGGGCTGGGAGTACCTCATGCCAGATGCGGAGACGGAGAGAGGAGAGGCAGGCGAATGCAGGAAGCATCCCCCCACCACCTGGTGGTTAAAAGACAAATAAAACATCTTTAACTTAAACCTTAGCATTTGGAGATATTCCAGACTTGATGTCTTTGCATCTCAAATGTAAAGAACATGATCTCAGAGATGAAGTCTTCCCTGTTGATTCACAGGAAGCCAGCTCTGAGCCCCCTGACAGCTTTTGCTCAGGGAAGTAAGCTGTTTGTTTTCTCTATAATCACAGAGAATTGAAGCAAAGTCTTTTCATAACAACTGCACCAGTAATGGCTGTTCTTTTAAATGTTCCCTGCATTTCAGATTCTCTGTTAGGTACTTTGCATATACATTTTTAGAAAAACCTTGTAAAATAGTATTCTTCTATCTATTCAACAGAAAAAAAAATAGACATATAAAGAGGTTAACTTAATAATTCAGTCACTCAGTAAGTTTTGGAATAAGGGTGTTAGTCTGATATTCTGCCTCTTTATACATCCCTGCTTTCAGTTATATTAAACCTGCAAGCTACAATCTCTTTGTCTAAGTTGTCAGCAAATACTTCCTGAGTGATGTCTCTAGGTGGCTTCTAAAATGCTTATTTTCAAGTTTTTCAGATTAAGAGTCATTAAACAATTTTAAAGAAAGGAAACACCACGACCAAAAAAAGGAGTTGAGTTCTAACTTCAAGGATGCAATTCTTATCATGATTCTTGCTACAAAATGCTTTAACCCCCTTGGACTGCAGTTTCTTTCTCTGAAAATGAAAAGAGGTCACTTAAATAATCTCAAAGCTGTCTTCCACTTTGAAGATTCTTTTATCTCAGGTAAGGAAATGTGACATTTCTGTCAATGATAGGAACCAAGAGAGGGCGTTGTTACATTAGAGTGACTGTCAAAACTGGACACGTTCTTGACTGTGACAGTCAGGGTATAAATTCCCTCCAAAGACCACACTACCGATGTTGTTTAGGATTCAGAGGCATCCCCATTGGTTTTCTTTGCAGGATGGGTAGAGGTTAGCATGTATTTCCTGGTTTCTGATGTTTTGCTATACGGGTCTGATTTAAAAGTCCGTTTCCTTACACATCAGGAGCAGTGTTTGTAGGTCAAACTTCCAAGCTGTGAAATTCTCAAACTCTCTAGGAAATATTCTAGGCATAGGATCTAACTTCTGGCTGACTAGGTCTTGAATGGGGGCATTAGAAAATACGTGACAGGGAGACAGGACCACACCAACAACTGGCACAAGGGCCTCATTTCATTTCTGGCCTGAATAGCATAGTGGAGAATCTTAATGATTTTGTCAGTTGTGTTACTGCTTCATCATTAAATCATTTCGACTGCTTCTGCACAAAATGGAGTCCTGAGTCTATCTGCCTCTGATGCTCCAGAGCTCAGAAGAGTCAACACTCAGGATGGAAAGCCACGCCCCTACCAGATCAAGGACACTGCCAGCCGTTGGTCCCCAGTCTCAGGTGCATCCTCACGAGTTCCAGCCAATGCTTTCACTTGTTCCCACACACTCACTAGGACCCTTCAGACCCTCTCTGAGTGCCCTCTTCCTCTGTCTCAGTGGTGACTTTGCTGTTCCTACACCAAGGACAGTAAGGTCCCAGGGCAGCCCTTCATACACCACTAGCTGGGTATCTACATGCTTCCCTCTGTCCATACCCTCACTGATTCCCATGATCTGCCCTTCTGTCTCAGAGGAAGTTTGCATCTTTCTCAAGTTCAAGTCCTCTAGGCCACTGACCTAAGTCACAACCTCCAAGCCTCTCAGAACTGCCTGGTTTCTCAATCCTAAAGTCATTGTCCCAACCCTTCCCTCTCTCCAACCTCTCCCTTCCATAGGTTCCTAAATAAGTAAACTGGCTTCGAGACCATTTCTCTCTCTAGCCACCATCAAGTCTCTCACCTTTTATTGAGAACTTAAAATTTTCAAAGGAATGGGCTACCAGGAGTGGGCAAACTTTTTGACTCGAGGGCCACAATGGGTTCTTAAACTGGACCGGAGGGCCGGAACAAAAGCATGGATGGAGTGTTTGTGTGAACTAATATAAATTCAAAGTAAACATCATTACATAAAAGGGTACGGTCTTTTTTTTTATTTCAATAGTTTTATTCATTTCAAACATTTTAACAAGAAGAATGTAAACACTAATTATTATAATTTGAAACTTCAAAAAATGGAGGAATCATAGCACAATAACATACCTTATATTGAAGATGGCAAAGGCAAAATAAAATTGCCTAACAAAGGAAAGGTACAAAAGCCTTTCAAATTAAACTTAAATATAATAAAATAATTTAAAACTAAAACAAATAGAAAAGAACAAAATGTGTAAACAGTAAATTAAACATTTTCTTTAGTGCAACTTCCAAATTATGCCCGGGACGTAGATGTAGATGGCAATGTAGACTGGGTTGAAAGGTTTTTGGTCTTTAAAACATCAACTTCAGTGGGAACAGTGTTGTTGGTCTCCTTTTTAGCTAATGCTCTGATACTGTGCTCTCCAGGGGCGTGTCTCCCTACGCATTCCCAGGGTGATGTCAGGGGCCGCGTCTGCGGGCATTACAAGGAGCCTCTGGAAGATTGAGAGGTTGTTCCTTCTACTGAATGGGCGGATATAAATCCGCCCACTCAGAAGAAGGAGATGCGGCCGTGTTTCCCGACGTTGCCATGTTAACACTGCTGCTGGTGAAGGAGCGGAGGGAAGAGCAAGAGAACCCTCAGCTCTTTTGGCTCCGTGGGCCGGATAGAACAGCTGAACAGGCCGGATCTGGCCCGCGGGCTGTAGTTTGCCCACGGCTGGGCTAGACCCTTAACTCTGCTTTCTTAACTCACAGGTATCTGGCTTTTGCCTTACCGTTCTAACTGCTCATGCTAAAGTTGCCAAAATTGCCCTCATTACCGAGATGTAATTGAACTTTTTAGTCCTTATCTATCTGGGTCTGTGTGTTGCGCTTGGTAAAGTTGGTAACCAGGTTGGGATGGAGAGACAGGATATAGTGTTGGAGAAACCAAAGTAATGTTTGCTGCAGGCAAGATTAAGTGGTAATTAAGAGCGAGGGTTTTTGAGTTAGATTGTCTCTCTTTTAAAAAAAATATTTTATTGATTTTTTACAGAGAGGAAGGGAGAGGAATAGAGTTAGAAACATCAATGAGAGAGAAACATCGATCAGCTGCCTCCTGCACAACTCTTTCTGGGATGTGCCAGCAAACCAGGTACATGCCCTTGACCTGAATCGAACCTGGGACCTTTCAGTCCGCAGGCCGACACTCTATCCGCTGAGCCAAACCGGCTAGGGCTAGATTGTCTCTTATTATTTGTGCTTCCATAGATTCTTAACCCTTCTATGCCCCTGTTCCCTTATCTTTTAAATAGGTATAATATTTTTCATTGTTATGAGGATTAAATCAGATAATATATGAAAAGCGTTTATTATGGATTTTTCATTTCAAAAAGGAAATTTAATTGTTATAAGCTAACTTAATTATATAAAGAAGCATTCCAAAATGAAATACTAAGTTTCCAATTTGCAATAGCAGCTCACCAATATCCCATTTCCAACTGTAAATGCCCTAGGAACTATAGATGCTCCCTGACTTAACAATGTTTGACTTGCCATTTTTTGACTTCATGTAAAAGTGATATGCACTCAATAGAAACCATATTTGTTGAATTTTGATCTTTTCCTATGCTAGCAATATGCAGTATGAGACTCTCTTGTGATTCTGAGCAGTGGCAGCCTAGCCATAGTTCCCATTCTAGCCATGTGCTCATGAGGGTAAACAACCGATACTGTATGTACCGTGTTGCCAGCAGTTTTTGCACACTGTGTTCTGTGTTTTAGCGTCCCATCATGTCTACAAAATGCCCATCTGTATCTCTTGTTTCTGGTGAGAAGAGGAAAGCAATTATTCTTGAGACGAAACTCAAGATAATTGCCCAATTGTAGGCTAGTGTAAGAGTGAACACATGTAAGGTAGATTAGGCTAAGCTATAATATTCAGTAGATTAGATTTATTAAATGCATTTTTGACTTATGATATTTTCAACTTATGATGGTTTTTATCAGGACACTAGTGGCCCAGTGCACGAAATTCGTGCAACGGGGGTGGGGGGTGGGGTTGTCCCTCAGCCTGGCCTGCACCCTCTCCAATCTGGGACCCCTTGAGGGATGTCCGACTGTGCCGGTTTAGGCCCCGAACCGGCACAGTCGGACATCCCTCTTGCAATCTGGGACCGCTGGCTCCTAACCATTCACCTGCCTGCCTGCCTGATTGCCCCTAACCACTCTGCCTGCTGGCCTGCTCACCCACAACTGCCCCCCCCACCAGCCTGCTCACCCCCAACTGCCCCCCACTGCCAGCCAGCTTGCCCCCAACTGGCCCCCCCACTGGCCTGATCGTCCCAACTGACCCCCACTGATGGTCTGCTTGCCCCCAATTGGCCCCCCTGCTGGCCTGCTCACCCCCAACTGCCTCCCCCGCCCCCCACTGGCCTGATGACCCCCAACGGCCCCCCCACCCTGGCCTGATCATCCACAACTGCTGTTCCATCCTGACCTGATCACCCACAACTGCCCTCCCCTCTTGGCCCCTAACTGCCTCTACCTTGGCCCTGCCACCATGGCTTTGTCCAGAAGAACGTCCGGAAGGTCTCCCAGTCTAATTAGCATATTACCCTTTTATTAGTATAGATAGAGGTCTGGTGCATGGGTGGGGGCCGGCTGGTTTGCCCTGAAGGGTGTCTCAGATCAGGGTGGGGATTCCCTTGTGGGGTGGGGCGGCCTGGACAAGGGGCCTGTGGTGGTTTGCAGGCTGGCCACGCTCCCATTGGGGTGGGGGTCCCCATTGGGGATGGTGCCAGCATGGGTGAGGGGCTGGGACAGTTTGCAGGCCAGCCATGCCCCCATGGGGTGAGGCTCCCCTCTGGGGGGGCATGGCCAGCCTGGGTGAGGGGCTGAGAGCTGTTTTCAGGCTGGCCACACCCCCTTCAGGATGGGGGTCTCTGCTGGGATGCCTGGCCAGCCTGGGTGAGGGGCTGAGGCCTCTTTGCAGGCCCCTCCCTCGGTGGCCAGCCCGAGCGACCCAAGCCTCCTGTGCACTCAGGCCGGCTAGATGGCCACCGCCCACAGGCCTCTCCTTCAGCGGCTGGCTCAGGCGGGTGGGAAGCTTGGCTTCCTCCATTACCGGGGGCGACCCAAGCCTCCCGCCAGCTCCAGCTAGCTCCCTGGCTGCTGCCATCTTTGTCCTGCTAATTTGCATATTCCCTCCTGATTGGCTGTGGCAGTTGGGGAGTGACAGTTAATTACCATATTTCTCTCTTATTAATATAGATAACTCCATTGTAAGCTGAGAAGCATTTGTATTTGCAAACTGAAAAAAAGTGCTTTTCTGAATTTGTCAATGACAGAGTTAATTCAAATTTTAGTTATAGAGGAACATTTAGCAGAGTTTAAGGGCATCTGAGGCTTAAAATACCTGGGTTAAATGGATATCTAGTTTTGTTTATCTAACAGATTTTTTTTTAAGGTGCTAAAACTAAAAAGAAGATTAAAAAATGTACAAAATCGCAAAAGCACTTGAATTTTTGGAATCACAACATTTTTTTAAACTCATCCTTATAATTAAAGCAAGCCTTTATTAGATTAAAAATAGGTAAATTCAAACTTCATTTCTGATAAGTTAATACAGTTACTGGGAATTTATTGGCTCCTGTATACAAATGTAATAATATATATTTTAACTAATTTAGTTTGATTTCATATTTATGTGTGGAGCCCATCATAAATTAGTGCAAATCACTGCTCACATGCTCATAAAATTTAGATACATGGGTAAAATCTTACAGTTGTAATTGGATATTTCTTTTATTTTTATTTGGCTATTCTAGGAAATTTAAAACCTATCTCAATATTTCAGATTCCTGATGAACGTTTACACCCCAAATCCCAACTTAACTAGTTTTAATCAGAAGTTTATAGACTCTCCTAAATGTGCATTAATCTTTTGGAATATTAAGATATTGTTTAGTGACTTGTTATTCACTGAAGAGTGAGTACTTTGTTTCTCTAAATTCTTTGGTCTGAATATCAGACCAATAGGACAAGACAAAGCAACCCATGTTTTAGGTGCTGTGCACAGGCTTGCCAGGTGGCCAGGACTGTCCTGGTTTAGCCCCGTAAACCCTTGTCCTGAGAAATTCCTTAGGCCCTGGCAACCAGGACAATTGGCCACCTGAGGCTTGGCTAAATCCACCATTTAGCCTGATCAAAATTTTCTCCTTGATTCAAATGTAAAACAAAACCAAAACCAAGAAACAAAAAATCAAAAATCAAAACAAAAACAAAACCCTAGGCTTTCAACTCATGTGTCCTTAATTAGAAATGGTTCCAGAAATTGGCTTCATGTTTGAAGAAGCTCAGCCAGGTTTATTTACGTGCTTTATATCATGTTTCTTTTTTCTGCAACCTGATGCTGAATGTTAAAGGTAAACATTTTCAGATCAAAATGGATTAAGTTGGGTCTAGTCTTGACCATCAGGTGTCTGGATAGATTCCATGTCTATATCAAGCGCACTTTCATCTTTACTATTCACTCAGGACTTAGAAATTGGACTGATGATGAACAACTGAGAGCATCTTTGCCTCTGGTAATAGAGGACCATGGGAATGTGAGAGTAGATCCATCTCTGGCTTTTTAGGGTAAAATACTCACGTTTTAGTTTATTTCACCTATGGATTACTGACCCACTGAGAGATGTATTTTTTCCTCCCCCTGGAGGAGGAGGCTGGAAACTGCATCAGTTTCTAGGACATCCCACATCAGGAGACAAACACAATAAAAACTGGCAGCAAGTGGCAGGGCCATTTAGTGACTTCCCCGGCCATCGCTGCTGCATGGTGCAATTGAAGGTAGATGAATGGCTCACTCTGGGCTCCAGGCCAAGTAACTGGTCCTGGGGAAAATCATTCTCACACCCACGCTTGCTGCACACACATCCTACAACTCTCTTTCTTGCCCTGCAGCCCCCACCCCGCCTCCCAAATAAAATCCTTACAGTCAAGGAAGCAGCAGGTTCTTTCATTGCCGTCTCTGGGCTACCAGAATCAAAGAGCGAAATGGATGTTTTCCTCTGAGAGCTGGCACTGAGCAGAAGGAAGGAAACGACTACTCCAATTCAAGCATGTATTAATCTCTGGAGAAGTGGGGACTGGGGACGGGCAAAACTGGCCGAGGATTCAGTGGGAAAGTCATAAATTTTGTCTCTTATCCCAGCAATGAAGATCCTTCCTTTATAGTGCTGCCTACTCCTTTTTCTCTTTTAAAAAGAATTTGGATAATGAACAATCACTTTCTAAATTCTCAAGTTCAAAAATCTCTCAGTAAAGGAAGAAAAGAGGGTTTTTGAGTAAATGTGGATGAATCATTTGAAAACATGCTCAGAAATTTCAAGATTCACATACATCTCATGACTATACTGTTCTAACCCAACCTAAAGAACCTGGTACTAACACAAATCAACAATACTTCTCTTTGATACTTTAAATATTTAAAAAGATCAACTCATATTTTTTTATTTCTTTTTAAGAATTGTCTGTCCTTCAAAGATACAGTGAGCAGTAAACACTACTTTTAAAAACGATGACACTGTTTGACCTGAACCTAATCAAGAGGACACAACCCAGAAGGAGGAACATTCTACAAGTCAACTGGCATGGACTTACCAGAGTGTCAGTGTCCTGGAAAACTTTAAAAACAGGTGGTGGTGGTAGTGGGCTATTGTAAAATAAAGAGGTTTAAGAGACATGCCAAGCAAATAGAATGTAGAGCCTTGCAGCTTGATTATTTTTTAAATTCTCATCTGAGGATATGTTTATTGATTTTAGAGAGAGAGGAAGGGGGGGGGGAGAGAGAGAGAGAGAGAGAGAGAGAGAGAGAGAGAGAGAGAGAGAGAGAGAGAGAGAGAAACATTGATGTGTGAGAGAAATATTGATCACTTACCTCCTGTATGCGCCCTGACTAGGGATCGAACCCACAACCTATGACCAGGAATTGAACTTGTAACCATCATTTTTGGTGCATAGGATAATGCCCCAATCAACTGAGCCACCTGGCCAGGCTACACATTAATTCATAATTGTGATGATGATATTGTGATTATGAAGGAGAATTTCTTTGTTCTTAAGAGCCACATGCTAAAGTACGTGACAAAAGTAGAGACAAAATACCTTGATGTCTCCAAATTATTATTATTTTTTTAATCAGTGGGGGAGGGGAGAGAGAGAGAGAGAGAGAGAGAGAGAGAGAGAGAGAGAGAGAGAGAGAGAGAAAATGTTAAACAAACAAACACTCTCATGCCCACCTGGTATGTCTCAGTGGTTGAGTGTCTACCTAAGAATCAGGAGGTCATGATTTGATTCCTGGTCAGGACACATGCCCTGGTTGTGGGCTTGATCCCCACTAGGGGGCATGCAGGAGGCAGCCAATCAATGATTCTTTCTCATTGTTGATGTTTCTATCTCTCTCTTTCCCTCTCCCTTCCTCTCTGAAATCAATAAAAATGTATTTTAAAAAACAAAATAAAACAAAACAAACACACTCTAGCCTAAATATTGAGGCACTCACATTAGAAAAATTCCCTATTGCTTGTGGTTCAAGGCCAGGCAAGCCGACAAGTCCCCCATTTGGACTCAGAGTATAAATCTGGCTATTCTGACATATTCTAAAGATCTGCCTTTAGTCTGGCTTCCACTCAAGTTTTAGCTCACAGGAAGAAGAGCTTTACTGTCTGAAAAGTATCTCAGAACATAAGAACTTCTTACAGATGTCCCTCACAGAAGTATTCCAAATTTGTTTCTCTCAATTAATTTTGCAATCAGTTTCTACACCCACTTTATTTTAATTTGAATTTAATTTGCAAATAAAATGGCATTTGCATTTTCTTGAGTAACTTTGTCCTTTCAATTACCTCTCATTTCCATTTCTAGAATCACAATTATGATATGATATGTGCCACCATAATTACATTGTAAAAAGTCATGAACCATGATAATAGGGAAACGATTCATAAAGAAATCCCCTCAGTGTCTTTTCACAGTAAGGCCTTGATTCATAAATTTGAAAGAAAAATTCCATGACTATCTGAGTTAGTGGAGAATCTTTGTGTTTTAATAGGTCAAATAGCCCAGGGTACTAGTCCTGTTCACATGTGGCAGTTTTGAACATGGTTTTAAAGCAAGCCTCTGAGGCTGCTTTCTTTAAAAATATCAAAAGCAGTTGGATATACATTCACTTTTTTAAAAAAGGTTGCTCAGTCATAAATTTGACCATTCTACTCTTTTGTTGGGTCATCGTTTTTGAGTATCTTTATGGGTTCATAAAAATTGATTTCAGCAGCTTCTTGGCAAGAGAAATAACATTAAAGTTTTGCCCTGATTCTTTGATACCTTTGAAAAGCTCTTCTTTCTATCCATCACTCAACTTTTTACCACTTGTAGCTGAAGTATCAATTTTTTTAAAAATAGTGTCTGTAATTTAACCAATTTCAATAGGAACTTTAATATATTGCTGGGTACTGTGCTGTGCATGTAGTGGGGAGATGGAGGAGTACAATGCACCCTCTTGGTTTCTTTTTTTTTTTTTTTTAAATATATTTTATTGATTTTTTACAGAGAGGAAGGGAGAGGGATAGAGAGCTAGAAACATCGATGAGAGAGAGACATCGATCAGCTGCCTCCTGCACACCTCCCACTGGAGATGTGCCCTCAACCAAGGTACATGCCCCCGACCGGAATCGAACCCAGGACCCTTCAGTCCGCAGGCTGACGCTCTATCCACTGAGCCAAACCGGTTTCAGCATGCACCCTCTTGGTTTCTAAGGATACTGTGAGCCATCAGGGAACAGAGGACATACACATTATTCTTAAGTTACAAAGAGTATGGTTATTACATACAGGAGTTATAAACAAAGTGTTGTACTAGCTTCCTTACTCATTATTTGAGCATAATTCTCCCTCATGTTTCAAATGTTCTCGCCCCTGCACCCCACCCCCACATCAAGAGTAGTGCAACTACACGTTAAAATTATGGTTAGTAGGGTTACCTGTTTAGAGTGTGACTTTCTTTAGCCAATTCAATGACACTTTATGTAATACCTTCAGCACCTATCAAACCTTGTGGTATATAGTAGAGCTTTAAAAATTATTGTTGCATAAGATGAATGATGGATGGGTAGATGATGATTAAAAAAACCTGGATGCCTATTAATTCTTTCATGATCAAATTGATACAAGCTTCAGGGTTTGGAGGCCTTTGATTTCAATATGTTACTGATTTTGCTTTGTGAGTCCAGGGATAAGGCCTTCCCATTGCACATGAAATTCATGAGACTAATCTTTTGTTAAGATTGGCTGCATAATCACCTATGTATTAATCATTCTAAGTGTAGTTTTTCTTTGATTATTGATGAGAATACATTTATTGAGTACCTTCCATGTGTCAAGCATTATGCTAGCTGCAGGATCAGGTACATAACTTGCAGGCTCAAGTTCAAGGTAAAAATGTGAAGAACCCTTGTTAAAAAATTAAGAATTTTAAGAAGAGCAGGTGTGGAGTCTTTCCAAACTTTCTATGAAACCGCATAGATCACATCCTGGCTAGAGGCTCAGGATGTAAAGGGGAGCAGAAACTGTTCTTGTCTTCCTGGAATTCATCGTCTACTAGAATAAACAGAATATGAATAAATAATCATATTACACAATTTTATTATTTGGTAATAATAAAAACACAATATTAATAATAATCATATGCTAAGTGCACAAAAGAAAAGAATAAGATTCTTTGAGGAAGTTTATCAAAGGAATGAGACTTAGGCAGGGGCTCAGGGAAAACTTTGTTTAAAGAATGAGGAGAAATAAAACAGGGATGAAGGGAAGGAGGGGCCTCTCAGGCCAAAAGAACATTTCATCAGTGCATGTTCAGACACTTGGAGGGCCGTAGCACCGCACAAATGTGAATGCAGGACCATGCATAAGAATACAGGGGGAGGGTGGTAGGTGCTCAGACCAAAGAGGTAGACAAGGTCTACCAGGGGTGGGCAAACTTTTTGACTCGAGGGCCACAATGGGTTCTTAAACTGGACTGGAGGGCCGAAACAAAAGCATGGATGGAGTGTTTGTGTGAACTAATATAAATTCAAAGTAAAGGAGCGGAGGGGAGAGCAAGAGAACCCTCCGCTCTTTCGGCTCCGCGGGCCGGATAGAACAGCCGAACGGGCCGGATCCGGCCCGCGGGCCGTAGTTTGCCCACAGCTGGTAGACACTGGGCAATGCATGGCCTGGGTAAGGATTGTGGTCTTTACCTTGGGGACAATGGGAATACACTGGAGAGTTTTAGCCAAGGGTTAAGGAATGGTGGGTTCTCAGTAACAGAAAGACGGGGAGAGGGACAGATAGATGAAGGCCACCTTGCAGTTAGGACCAGAGAAAGGGTGTCTTAGCCTGGGACAATGGTAGAGTGTTAGGGGATGTGGCTGGCTATGACAGGTGAGCAAATTGGGTAAACACATGCAGAGGGGAGGGGACGGCAGGAGGCTTGGAGGGTTTCAGACTTAAGTTGTATGAGCATCGTTCTAGCAGATGTTTAAAATTAGGGGATCCAAATGACATTTTGCTTGGCCTTGCCCTTTCTTAAAAACGATTCAGAAACATGATGAAATAAATAGATATTTGGAGCATGAAAAAGGATGAAAAACTTCCCTCATCTACAAGCCCATCTTACTTCAGGGGAGAGGAATTGGTGACTTTGTTCAGTCCCTTGAGGAGTGAGAGCAGTGGATGGTCACAGGGAGAGGTCTGAAGCCTCCTGGAACTCTACGGGAGCTGGTTTGTTCAGAAATGCTGGATCAGCCCAGAGGGAAACAAATGGGTGGAACAGCCAAAGCACAGAGTTTTTGCCTTATTCTCCCCTCCCTAAGGGGCAGCTTTGCCTTTGCAACTGTTAGCTTTCCTTAAAAAGGGAGTTCAAACTGTTTCTGGAATATCTGTAGAGATCCAAATTTTCAAAAACAAGTCCTTCTTGCAAAAGTTCTTTAAGTAAAATTGGCCGCAAAAATGCAAAACAAATCAAAACAAAACAACTCATTCCTTTTATGTAACAAATTTAAAAAATTTTAATGGAGCCTTGTCAATGTTTGGGCTGAGGAACAAGAGAGTAAGAACCAATATGAAGGAAATTGCACAGCAGGACTGACACCACCCTCCTCTTTCTAACACTTCCTTTCCTACCCACCAGGCTGTGGTGACTATTTCTTTTCCAACACTTCCCAGGGACTGAATTCTTACTTACCTACTCAAGGAATCATCTCACATTGTTATTCTGCCCAGAGTAATTGTTGCAAGACCATGCCTATCATGTCAGGAAAAAATGTATTTGGAACTGTGTCATTTCAGGCTCTCTGCTAATGCACAATGCCTCTCAGTAGCCAGCTGGTGCCTTACAAATCTGGCTTTACCCAGGGGTCAATAGTATTAGGTACAAGTTGTGTATCAACTATGCAGTAGTCAGATTTTAATTACCTCTTAAATTGAAATCCAGTATTCAGTTAGTAGTATTAGTGATTTGGTGAATTAAATTCGTAATGGAATTGTATTTGAATTTCAAAACCTCTTTCCCCACTGACCTAACAGAATTGCTAACAAACTCGGCTAATGTGTGAGACAATTCAGTGATGTGGATGTGTGTTATCTCCTTTCCTTTGGCCTCACTATTGCAGAGAAATGACCAGAAGTTAGGTCCCAACTGAAAATAAGAGAGGATGGAACAAATGTAGACTGTTGATATTTGAAGAATTGATGCCTGATGATGCTAGAAGAGCAAATAAAACAGACTTGTATTAATATTTTTCTTCTCCACATACATAATTCAGTCATTCTAATTAGAGTTGTAAGTTTTTGGTCATAGCCAGTCCTTGCAGCTGATTGCCTGAAAGTAAATCCCTCCCATCGATGTGACACCAGCAATCAAGATCAACTGCAAGAAGAGGGTGTTCACAGTCCACATGGGGTGTGTACCTTGAGGGCCCACCTTGGGTGATGGGGAAGCTGTGTCACTGGATCCTAAAACCTGACTACCTTATTATCTGTTCTCTTTGATGCCAAGAAAAGTATTTATACATTTTATAAGTTGATTCCCCCTCAGCGAAACAATTTCTTATCTAATTTTACCATAACATTCCTAAAATCATCATCCTGTGGGTCTCAATGAATCTAACAGCATAAGTGTGCATATACCATTTTCATTTTGAAATAATATTTATAAAGCCTTCCACAAGCTAAAGACAAGTGGTGTTCATTGGTTGGGTTTCTACTTGCCATCAAGATTAAGATCATAATGAAGACTGGGGCTGCAGTTCTGAAAAAGACCCGGTAGATGGCGATATGCAACACAAATTCCGGAGCATCTCAGCCTTTCAGGGCTTCTGACTGGGAAGACATTGAATCTCTGGACATGAATGTTGTTTTTTAGCCCTGTCTCAGGAAGAACTTGGTTTTGCTGAACTAGTACAGTAAACTGCAGTGATTTGAACTACTTTGACCCCAAAGAATGCTAAGCTTCTCTAATTTCAGTCTGAAAAAATCTGTACTTCAAAACTCTTCTTCAATGCATGGCATACTAGTAATCTTTCAGTTATATGATGTACTGACCTCCCTTGCTTCATAGTTTATTAATCCCTAGAAAAAGATGATGCCAGGAACATGCAGATAAGCCATTTCATAAGCACATGCTGAAAATACCAGGACTTTGTGGTTTGACTTTTCAACATCATGGGTCGACTAAGTTGAGCATCAGTGTGTATTCACAAGGCCATGTTTAATTAGTCAACTATGTTGTTTGATTAATTTAAAATATTTTTATATTTTTGCATAACATCTCCTCTAAACTGAGCCATCATTTTCCAATAGTCTTAAAAGGTATGCAATGCACCAGTGGACAGCTTCAGACCATGTCAAAGCGTCACCACCCAACCACCTCCACAAGCAACACACTCAGGGGTGAACTCAGCAGGCACCAGAGCCCTGCTGAAGTAAGTCCTGCTCTGTGGGGTAGGCCCCTGCACAGCTGGTCCTCCACACCAGTCAGAGGACCATGGTCATAGCCAGTCCTTGCAGCTGATTGCCTGAGGGTAAATCCCTCCCATTGATGTGACACCAGCAATCAAGATCAACTGCAAGAAGAGGTTGTTCACAGCCCACAAGGGGTGTGTACCTTGAGGGCCCACCTTGGGTGATGGGGAAGCTGTGTCACTGGATCCTACAGAGCACCTACTACATTAGGCCATGCCACCTGGAAAACGTGGCAGCTATACCTGATACATAGAAATAAACACAGGGAGGCTGCCAAAAAGAGGAGATGAAGAAACATGTCTCAAATGAAAGAACAGAACAAAACTCCATAAAATAAACACTAAACAAAATGGAGACAAGCAATCTACTAGATGCAGAGCTCAAAACACTGGTTATAAGGATGCTCAATGAACATGGGGGCCTGTGAGAGAGGTAACTGATCGATGTGTTTCTCTCACATGGATGTTTTTCCTTGGGAAAGAATTAATGAAAAAACAAAAACCAAAAAAAAAAAAAAATCAGATGACAATAAATAAATATTTATCAACAATTGGATCTAAAAGTCAAAATAAGCGAACAAGCAGAACAGAAACAGACTCATAGACACAGAGAATGTTTTGAGGGTGGTTGAGGGAAAATGGGTGAAAAAGGTGAAGGGATTAAAGAAGTACAAATTGGTTGTCACAGAATAGTCATTGGGATGTAAAATACAGCATAGGGAATATAGTCAATAATATTCTAATAACTATGTATGGTGGCAGATAAGTACTAGATTTATCAGGATGATCACTTAGCAAGTTATGTAAGGTCTAATCACTGGGGTGTACACCTGAAACTGATATAATAATGTATGTCGAGTGTAATAAAAAATTAAAAAATAATTAAAAAGAAATAAATAATTAAAAAGTTGATCAAGAAAAAAATCTATATAATAAAGAGCCAGGGTCATAAGGACTGTTACAACCAAAGGCTCAACCAGACCAGAAGTCAGTGCTGGGTTGCCATGGTGACCACTGCCTGCACCCCAACTGCACTGACTGCCTAGGAGGCTATGGATCAGGCCCGGAGAGAGGCCTGCAGAGAGAGAGGCAGGGTCTGATCCATAGCCTCTCTGGCAGCCGTTGATTAGAACTTGCCTCTCTTTCTCTCCTGGACTGGCCAACAGCCACGCCTCCATTTCTCTCCAAGTCGTTGATAGGCCCAGAGATGCTGACTGGCATAGAAACTGACCAATCAGAGCCAAATCTGGGTAAATATAAGGAGCCAATGGCTGCCTAGGAGGTGGAGCTTTTGATGCTGACTGGCATAGAAACTGGCCAATCAGAACCAAATTGGCCAGCAAAGGAGGGGAGTTGGGGGCGAGATCAGGCTGGCAGGGGAGGGCAGTTAGGGTTGATCAGGCAGGCAGAGGCAGTTGGGGGTGAGATCAGGCCAGCAGGGGAGAGCAGTTGGGGGCTCAATCAGGCCAGCAGGGGAGGGCAGTTAGGGGTGATCAGGCAGGCAGGCAGGTGAGTGGTTAGGAGCCAGTGGTCCCAGATTGTGAGAGGGGTGTCTGACCGGCGGTTGGACATCCCCCGAGGGGTCCCAGATTGGAGTGAGTGCAGGCTGGGCTGAGGGAACCCCCCCTCCATGCACGAATTTCAGGCAATGACCTCTAGTAAATAAATAAAAGGTATGCAGGATAAGTTAAATTATTTATTTCAGAAGAGACAGGCATCTGGGTAGTTTTGCTAAAGATTTAAAAATGTAGTAAGCAAAGAAATAATTTCTAATATACTGCTCATTGTTAAACAGTAACAAAGGAGACCTTTGTCAACACCAGTAACAGACATTTTTTAAAAAAAGTGTTTCCCTAGAATAAGAGTTCTTAGAGAAAAAGAGAGATGCTATATGTAATTGTGTGCAGCACTTCATTACACTGAGATTTCATAATTTAAGTAGATACGCCCACATTCACACGTTCCCAACTTCCTTCCTGTCTGGATTGTGTCCTTATATTGGAGGTTTTGCTCTGACCTCTGTTTTGCAGAGTGTGTGGCCTGCCTGGCCTTTAGCACTTGGACAAATATACTACATCATATTTATTTTTCCGGACTTCTTTGTCCATTTAGATTTCAGAACTCTGTCCAATTCCACAATCTCCTGGAACTCCTAGCTTTGACTTTTCCTGGCCGGACTCACTCTGCTGGCACCTAAGGCCCAGTAAGACTGAACTGCCAGGCATCCTCAGAGGTGCCCCCAATGGACTGTTGATTGTAGGGGGTCTCTTTCCCCAATGTTTTTGACACAATCTGTTTTGGGGATTGCTTTTCTGCCAGGGGACATTTGGCTATGTATAACATCATTCTCGGGCCATACAAAATTATCAACTTAAAACTTAGTCTGTTAGCCTTATCGGCTTGAATCAGTGGTTAGAGCTGGGAATAGGCCCGGGATTCCATTCCGCTCAAGGATGTGTACCTCGGTTGCAGGCTTGATCCCCGGTCCCCAGGATGCATGCAGGAGGCAACCAATAGATGTGTCTCTTTCACATTGATGTTTCCCTGTCTCTGTCTCTCCTGCTTTCTTCCACTCTAAAAAAAAAAAAAAAAAAAAAAATCAATGGGGAAAATATCCCTGGGTGAGGATTAACAACAACCAAAAACAAAAAACAATTAGCCTGCTATATTTGGTCAGACATTTAATTAGCTCACCTCTAATACTTTCGCAGGGACAGAGCAAATGATTTCACTGGCCTGCAGGCTGGACTTTCCCCACCTCTACTCTAAATGCTGCTATTTCTATGGACTCTGCCCTAGTCCCTCCTTTCTCACTCTGCACAGCTTGCACAGGCAATCCCAATCACTTTGCTCTCTCCCAGTAAATGTACATGCTAACCCCTTCCGCATCCATGTCTGTAGCCCAGATCCTTCTCCTAAGTTTTAGAAATATAAATACCTCACATGATACTTATATGTCTTGCTAGCACCTATAGTAGAAGCATAGGATACAGAGATATAGTAGTACATTATTTGTGGTAGGATTAAATTTATTAATAAATAAATTCTTTATGAATTATCAATTCATGATACTTGTTGGACATTTCCTGTGGATAGTCATGGATAATTGGAATTGTTTTAGGTGAGAGGAGGGCTTGGATAGAAAAGTAAAGCTATACCAATTTCCTCCATTTCTTTCACATAGGATAGATTAGCTGATATCCATTTTAGAGGTCTTTGGCGCTATTTTAAGAAATGAGCATTAAAATGTTCTAAAAAGAGTATATCTAAAAACAAACAAAATACATTGTCCCTTGTATCTATGTGAAGATGTGGCTAAGAAGATATATGTGGACCCTGGCTGGCATGGCTCAGTAGTTGGAGCATTCACCCGAGAAATGAAGGGTCTTGGGTTCCATTCCTGATCAAGGGCAAGTACCTGGGTTGTAGGTCAGGGCAAGTGCTGGTGCAGGAGGCAACCAATGGATGTGTCTCTCAGGTGGATATTTTGTTGTTTCTCTTTCTTCCTCTATCGCTCCCCCTCATCCCTCCCTCATTCCTTCCTTTCCACTTTTTCTAAAAATAAATGGAAAAAGTACTCTTGGGTGAGGATTAACAATAACAAAAAAGCCACACACTATTTTGTTTACTTCATGACATTGTTTACCTTCTCATAGATTTCTCTGACCTCCTTTAATTATGCTGTAACTAACAGGGCATTGACTCTATTTTTCTTGGATTCCCCTCAGTATTTAACAGAGAATCTCAAAGATAACAGACATTCAATAGACATTTGCGTGCAAGGCTTGGTGTGTTGCTGGCTCATCTGAAGGTGGACAGTTATTTTGATTAGTTTGTTTGGACTTACCCCATGACCATGGTCAGCATGCTGCTAAGATGATGTGTTTTGTGTATATGATAGTTATTTGAAAGATTTGACTGCACCAGGCATCCTCTGCTGAGTTCACAGGACTGTGCTGACTCAGCTAAATTAGTCATTACATTTCCTGTTTTGTAATGATGCCATGCGAAGGAACTCACTAATAGAACTGTAAAAACAAAACAAAACAAACAAACAAACAAACAAACAAACAAAAAGCAAGAGCTAATGTGCAGCTGACAAGTACTGGCAGGACATTTAGAAGTACAGAAGATCTAATGAGTCATACCTGTCTCTTGAGTTAGGTGAGAAACTATCAGTGAAATGCAAAATATAGTAGAAAATGTAGATTAGATCCAGGTTTTTAATCCCTGAATGAAGTTTGATGAGTTACTATGACTCTCAAGACAGCATGGATCCATAGCTCCAGAAAGGAAAGAATTAGGTTAGCATCTATTTTAATTAGACTTCAATTAGATTGAATTGGATTTGTAAAAGAAAAATCCCTAAGGTACACTGATTTCAATAGGACAGAAGTTTATTACTGTCTCATGTGAAAGATGAGCAGAGATAGGCAATCCAGAGAGATTTAATAACACGCTGAGGACTTACAGCGTGGTGGTAGCTGAGTCTTCAATGCATCATCTGAAAGGTTAAGCTGATAATAGCACCTACTTCATAGACCTACAAGAAATCAATGTGAGAAAAGATGTAAAGTACTTAGAAAAATGCCTAGCACAGAGTAAGTGCTTAGTAGGGGTGATATACTAATGTGAGGGAGCCACAGGTGAATCATGTGCTCCAAATGATAAATGCATAACATTGTGACAATTTACCTGGAGGAAGGATGAAGGGTACAATGAGGGTATAATAGGGATTTCTGACCCTAGTCTGGGGAACACTCCCTTGAAGGACTGACACATCCATTGTATGTGAATGATGGATGAATAGGTGTTAGTTTGGCTGCTGGATGGGACTGATTCTGGTCAGGGAGAACCAATCCGTGTGAATTGGGAGGGAGTGTGGGGGAAGGAATGAAAGGAGGCTCTGTGTCTGGATTTCAGATGAGGCTGGAAAGGGGTGGGAACCAAGAGGACATGGTAGGGATTTTGGTGTACAACTGAAGAGCAGTGGGCAGCCACCAAGGATAAATTGGTGGAAGAGGGCGTTATGGCACCTAGATCCTTGTCTAGTCTCTGACCTCTGTGAGGCTGGTAAGTGGGAGGGGAGGCAGTTGCCTTGAAGTACCTCTATTTTCAGAGTGGGGGTGAGGCTCATATTGGTTTAAAAGATACCCAGGTTGCATTCGGTAATACATTAAATGTCAGATAATTAGGTGGAAAGGAAATTTATTTTGACTCAGACATTGTCACCTTCACAAAAATATTTCAACAGCCCTAAGCCAGAGGAGAAAACATGGATAATTTGAGAACAGTTCTATTTGGCTCTGGAAACCACAAGGTAAATGGCTCAGTGGCAGGGTCAATGTGTGTACTTATTCTTGCACTCACCACTCACTCAAATTCACACTGTCCCCCACTGGGCTCTGCTCAGGATCTGGTCCTGAGGGGAAAGAAGGGTGGGCCCACTTGAGTAACTAAGCAGTACTACTTTATGTGAGAGTGGGTAGCCTACGGTCATTGAAACTTACATAAAGCCTCCGGTGGGAGCTTGTTATTTTTACAGATAATTTGCTGTAGGTACAGAATTCTGTTGCCTGTCATTATACAGATAGGAACACACGTTGTAAATAAAATATGTAAACATTATTTTTCTGCCAATATATTTGACCAAAAATATGAACCAATTCAGAAAAAAAAAATAAGAGCTCCATAAATAGGACCAGAGAAGGAATTATATATTATATGCAACTCTAGAGTCTAACCATCCCTAACATTTTAAAAAATATATATTTTTACTGATTTCAGAGAAGAAGAGCGATAGATAGATAGATAGATAGAAAGAAAGAAAGAAAGAAAGAAAGAAAGAAAGAAAGAAAGAAAGAAAGATCAATGATGAGAGAGAATCGGCTGCCTCCTGCTGGTCCCACACTGGAGATCTAGCACCAAACCTGGTCATGTGCCCTGACCGGGAATCTAACTATGACCTCCTGGTTAATAGGTCGAGGCTCAATCACTGAGCTACACCAGCCAAGCATCCCTAACTTTTTTTTAGTAGCATCTGTCCTTTAAAATAAGTGTAGAAGTGGAACTTTCTACATATTCCAAGTGCCAAAAATATTGTTTCTGGAGCTCCACAGGGGAGAGTGAGAGTGCCATGACCAGGCTTTGGTGGCATTCATAACTCAGAGTGGCAGACAGACAGAGGGTCTATTTTAATGTATAGGCTGGTAGCAGAGAGGATGGGAGGGTGAGGATTGCAGACAAGTGGAGGCTGCAAAGTCATCTCACTACAGCTGCTGCCCTTTGAAAAGTACAAATAGTGTTTTGAGCAAATATATCATTTGCTTGTAAAGAAATCAGATTCCTGACAGGGCAGACATGCAACCCTCCCTCACCAGTAGCCAAATCTTATCTCCCTAGCTTGTGTGAAAGTCCATTTCATATATATATATATATATATATATATATATATATATATATATATATATATATAGAGAGAGAGAGAGAGAGAGAGAGAGAGAGAGAGAGAGGCCAGATTATTATGACCACCTGACATTTGTAGGCAAATTAGCCGTACACTGCATTGTATGGTTTATGGAAGCCGAAGGCCTGTTTGAACACCTTTGCTATCTGCAGTTACCAAGATAAAACGTCTCCAATTTGCACAGGAACACAAGGATTGGACAGTCCAGCATTGGATAAAAGTCATGTGGTCCAATGAATCACGTTTCCAGTTGCATCATGCAGATGGCAGAGTGAGAATTTCACGGAAATAGCATGAAAGCATGCACCCCACATGCATTAGTACAACCCTTCAAGCTGGTGGGGGCAGTGTTATGGTTTGGGGCATGTTTTCCTGGCATGATTTGGGCCCTTTATTGAGTGTGGAACAATGTCTGAATAGCACAACATACCTAAGTATCGTTGCTGATCAAGATCATCCTATCATGTTGATGGCGTATCCCAAAGGAGATGGCTTCTTCCAACAAGACAATGCACCATGCCACGGTGCTCGTATTGTGCAGGAGTGGTTTCAAGATCATGAGGGAGACTTTACCTTGCTTAGGTGGTCCCCACAATCACCAGATCTCAATCCAATTGAACATTTGTGGGACAAAGTTAAAAGAGCCACAACCATCAAATCTCACAGAACTGGACAGTGCTATTCATCAGGTATGGTGTCACATTCCTCACATCACCTTTCAACATCTCATGGAGTCAATGCTGCAGTATTGAAGGCAAAAGGTGGCCCAACGAAGTACTGATGAGGTCATTATAATAATCTGGCCACTCAGGGTATTTATTAAAGAGGAAGGGAGAGGAAGAGAGAGGTAGAAACATCAATAATGAGAGAGTCCAGTGTCCAGAGCAAGTGGTTGGTGGTATCTACGGAGTCCTGAACAGGAAGCGGGGCCATGTCTTTGAGGAGACCCAGGTGGCTGGCACCCCCATGTTTGTTGTGAAGGCCTACCTGCCTGTCAATGAGTCCTTTGGCTTCACCGCCGATCTGAGATCCAACACAGGTGGCCAGGCTTTTCCGCAGTGTGTGTTTGACCACTGGCAGATCCTGCCTGGAGACCCCTTTGACAACACCAGCCACCCCAGCCAGGTGGTGGCCGAGACACGTAAGTGCAAAGGCCTAAAGGAAGGCATCCCAGCTCTGGACAACTTCCTGGACAAATTGTAGGTTGCCCTTCCTGCAGCCACCCAGGTGCCACCCCCCTCACCGGCTCATGACCAACCACAACAAGCCCTCATTCTCCACAACATCTTGAGACTGTCCAGACACAGTGCCGCTCGCCTGGCTGGTTCTGGGGCCACTCTGTGCCATCGCTCAACATGAACACTTGATGCTGTTTCTTTTTATATTTATTTCAAAATTTCAGAGGCAACAGAAATGCCCTGGCTACAGGGACTTATTCGGCTGGTCGGGGAGGTGGAATGAGACACCCAACACTTCTTTCCATTTCAGAGGAAAACTCAAATGTCCAAAAAAAAAAAAAAAAAAAAAAAGAAGAAGAAGAAGAAGAAGAAGAAGAATTAAAACGCATTAAGAAGTTTATTTGGGTAAATGGTCCACAGTGGATTTTCCCCCCAAAAGGGGGAAAGAACAAACAGGTAGACATTGCTATTTGGACAGAAGCTAGAAGGCAGGAAATTTTGTGCAATGTCACCATGAGCACCTCAAAGCTGTATTAGTGCCATTGGAATAATAAATTTGATTATGGTGGTGAAAAAAAAAATAATGAGAGAGAATCAATGATAGGCTGCCTCCTGCAAACCCCACACTGAGGATTAAGCCTGCAACCCAGGCATGTGCCCTGATTGGGAATAGAACCATGACTTCCTGGTTCATAGGAGGACACTCAACCACTGAGTCATGCCAGATGGGCTGAAAATCCATTTCATTTTTAATCAGAAACCTACGGAATTAAATTTTGTGATTTAGTCTTACCTTACAGAAGCATTAATAATTAAAATTTATTCAAAATATAAAATCCTTATGCACATTGTTTATGTTGTAATGCAGTATTAAGATATTACAGTGTAGGGTTGGGGAACTGGGTGAAAAAGTCAAAGGAATTGAGAATGTCAAATTGGCAGTTACAAAATAATCCCAAGGATGTACAGTTCAGCATAGTCAATAATATTGCCATAACTATGTATGATTTCACATGGGTACTAGAGTTATAGAAGGATCACTTCATAAGTTATATAATGTCTAACCATTATGCTGTACATCTGAAACTAATATAATATTGACTATAAATTCTAATTGAAAATTAAAAAAAATCATGACAGATATTGATTCCAAATTTGAAAAGATTAAGATGGAGTTTACTTGATTGGATGTAGCTAAGCTGATTATTTGGGGTCACCACCCTCATTGTGGGTGGAGACTGTGTGTCTTAAGGACTATAAAAGCCAGAGTATCTGAGCTCAAATCCACTTCAGAGTGAAACAAAGGCCAAGGGAGGTGGAGGTGAGAGCTCAGACCTTCTGGCTCTTCATTGAAAGTCCCTACATCAGTTAACTTCTGCATGAAATATTTCTGCTGTCCCATTCCTCTCTTTGGCTACAACTTAATTTTTAAATACCTTTCTCTTTGGATTTCAGGAAAGAATCCATCTTATTCTGTGTCAGAGACCTTTATTCATTTTCCATTCTGTCATTATTTAAATTTTTACATATTAACTGTAGGTCATTTTTTCATATCTACCTAATAAAAGAGTAACATGCTAATTGACTGTACCTTCATGACACCCTCCAGCCAATCAGGAGTGAGTATGCAAATTAACCCAACAAAGATGGAGGGTTAATTTGCATACACAGGTGCTGATCGGCAGGGGGGCGGGGCTGGATGCTTGTGTCATCGCCATGGGGATGACGCAGGCATTCCGCACCACCCCAGCCACTCTGGGCCTCTGGGCAGCGTGGGAAGGTGGAAAGGCAGCTCCAGCCGGAGCGAAGGTGGTGCCGGCAGCCAGGGGAAGGAAGGCTCATTCTTACAGGAATCTTCGTGCATCAGGCCTCTAGTGTACATATATTTGTCTGTGTTTCCAACTACATATATGGTCTTAAAATTGTTCCTTTTTATTTTCTAACATTATTTCTTTAAGGATTTTCTGGGTTTCACTTTAATATACCTACCGTGTTCAATAGCTAGCTGTATTATAATGAACTGAATTCTTTCATTATTGTATAGTTATATCAATTCAGATCATTTGGGATCATAGATAACACTGCAAAGGACAAGTTTTACACATGTAACATTTTTTTCTTTTTGCAAAATTTTGTGCTTAGATAACCTTCAAAGGTGGGTAGGCAAGCACTTTTTCAATTTGCCTTTAAAAAGTCAGCTTATTCAGAATGGTGATAGGGGATTTGAGGAAGAAATATATTTCTGTTGCCTTCAACCAGGCCCATCAGGAAATGGGAGGCTTCCAAAGACTCCACATGGGGGCTGAGGCTGGAAGCACGGTAGGCTAATAAGTATTTGTTGGGTGGAATAAGTTCCAGGATGTCCTAATAACCCAGTTTTTTATCCTTAAAATTGATTCTATGATGGGCATATCATTCAATTTGCAGTGTTTTGGACTAGTTTTCTGTATATATGGTAATTTTCTTTGAACTTTTGAGCGCTCCTTAGAGTCACTTTTGTGATGAGTAGACAATAGCTGCTGTCCTATTTCTCTCTATTGTGACTACCTAGAGTTTGGAGAGTTTTCATAGTCTCCCCCCGCACTCCCCACAGATTGTGCCTTGACTATGATTCTCCAATGACTTAGTGTCACTTTCATGTAAAAACTATAGAAAGCTTCATATTATTTACTAGAGGCCCAGTACATAAAATTCGTGCACTCCGAGGGCAGTGGGTGTCCCTCAGCCCTCTCACAGTTTGGGAGGTTTAAGCCATCAGTCAGACATCCTTAGTGCTGTTGCAGACATGGGAGAGGTTCTCACCACCACCGTTGCACTTGCCAGCTGTGACCCCAGCTCAGGGCTTCTGGCTGAGCAGTGCTCCCCCTGTGGGAGCACACTGACCACCAGTGGGCAGCTCCTGCTTTGAGCATCTGCCCCCTGATGGTCAGTGCATGTCATACGACTGGTCATTCTTCCAATTTGCATATAGTCCTTTTATTATTTAGGACTAGAGGTCCGGTGCACAAAATTCGTGCATGGAGGGGGGTGTCCCTCAGCCTGGCCTGCACCCTTTCCAATCTGGGACCCCTTGAGGAATGTCTGACTGCTGGTTTAGGCCCGATCCTTGCAGGATCGGGCCTAAACTGGCAGTCAGACATCCCTCTCACAATTTGGGAGCCCTGGCTCCTAACCACTCGCCTGCCTGCCTGCCTGATTGCCCCTAACCGCCTCTGCTTACCTGCCTGATTGCCTCCAACTGCCCTCCCCTGCTGACCTGATCATCCCCAACTGCCCTCCCCTGCCAGCCTGATTGCCCCTAACCAACTCTGCCTTGTCCCTGCCACCGTGGCTTTGTCCGGAAGGAAGTCGGACATATGGAAGATGTCCAGTCGATCTGGTCTAATTAACATATTTCCCTTTTATTAATATAGATTTTTTGTATTGCACTTAGGCATATCCTGATTGTTGAAGAGCAGATACTGTACTGAAGCTCCTGATCACTCCCGGAAGCTAATAAAGGACATTTCAGCTCAGTTTACTGCTAAGGCGTGACTTTGAGAAACCATGATAAGTCTGCAAGAGGAAGCATTCTGTCCAGTTTGTCTCGGACCCTTCTCCAATCCCATTTCTCTCTCCTGTGTGCATATATTCTGCTATGATTGCATCCAAAAATGGCTGCTGAAAAGGGAGGATCTGAAATTGACTTGCCCCTTATGTCGAGAAGCAATCTCAAAACTTCCTTTGGTGGAATGGCAAGTCGGAATCCTCACTATTTGCATCAAACAGCACAGTTTTCTACTGGAGCAAAGTCTGCCCGTGCGAGATGTGTTCCGGAGGTTCCAGAAGCATATGACTCTGGATGCAGCCACCGCCAACTCTAGCCTAGTCCTCTCTGATGACCTGAGACAAGTCCACTGTGGGAAGATCCGCCACAACCCAAAGGAAGATACCCAGAGGTTTGCCTACATGGCCTGTGTTCTAGGCACCCCGTGCTTCTCATCTGGTCGCCATTATTGGGAGGTAGAAGTGGAAGAGGGGAGACGGTGGGCTCTGGGAGTCTGCAAGGAATCAGTGGACAGAAGAAGGAAGAGCGGCTTTTCTTCTGAGCTAGGCTTCTGGGTCATCAGCATGAAGGCAGGAACTATCCTTTTCAGCTCTATTCCAGAAACCACCATTTCTGCAAGCCCCGGACTTAGCCGGGTAGGGATTTTTCTAGATGTTGAGATGGAAGAAATCAAGTTTTTTGATGTTAGAAATGATGCCCTCATCTATAAGTGCAGTAATTTCTTTTGGGAACCTTTGCGCCCTTTGTTCTGTCCTGAGTTGCCTGGAGAAGAAGACAATGGTGGCTTCCTGAGCATCTGCTCGTGAGAAATTCACAATGTTCTTTCTGACATAGAATTCTTGGATGAAACCCATTAAGTGCCTTTCCGAACCTGCCTCGATTGACATACAGACCAAAACTATGGCTAGGTGGGGAAGAGGAACCCGAAAAGGCCAAGGAGATACCAGAAAAGAAAGATAAGAGCTGGGCTGAGCTCCCACTGAGGCCAGAGTCAGATCAACTCAGTCCTACCCACCAGGGCCAGAAAGTGAGTAAGTCAGGGACAGAAAAAAACCAAACTTATACAGACCCTAAAAATCTCTATTTGGGAGGAGGTTAGTCCCCATCCCATTATCACACTCCTAGAATGTAGTTGATCTGAGTGACTATATTGGACCAGTCGTTTTCAATCCTGACTTCTCATTATGAGCACGTGAGGGAATTTAAAAAAATTCCCACACCCATAACCACACCCTGAACCAATAAAATCAGAATCTCTGGGGATGGGTCACAGACAGGGTACTTTTCCAACTTTTTAGGTGAATTCAAGGTACAGCCAGGATTAAGGGTCACTGGACTAGAATGTAGGTTTCAAAACTTGGTTGTGCATCAGAATCCCTGGATGAATTTGCATTTGTAATGAGTTCCCAAGGTATGCTGGTGGGGACTAAAGGACACGGTATATTTTAATTTTATTTTTGTATTAAAATAAATTAAATGTTAATAAATTAATTTAAAAATTAATTTTTACTTCATTTTAATGTAATTTAAATATCTGCATTAAAACAAACAACCCCTGGAACAATTGAAAAAAAGGGAGGAGAAAATGAGGGAGGAGGGGTGGTCTTAGCTGGGATTAGTTCCCTGTGTTAACCAAACACAGGGTATTCTGGACATTTTTGTCTACTACTCTTTCCCACTTCCTCACATTGATCACAAGATTTCCATCATCAATTCTGATACCCTGATCATATCCCAAAGTGTATATTGAAGCAATTGTGCACTATGGTGACCCAAGTCTGTGTTCTTCTTAATATTTGGTTCTAGAATTTTCTGTAAGTAAAAGACCAGTTTTTTTTTCTTAGCGAGCAACAAGGCAAAATGTGAAAATTTCTGCTTCTTAAAGGTTACTGCCTTTGAACAGCCCCTTTGTCTTAGAGTTTGCTGAATGCTGATGATCCTAGGATATTCACCCTCATGTTCTGTGTCCTAAGTGCCCTGCTTCTGCTCTGGCCTTTGCTGGGAGGTTAAAGTGGGAGAGAAGAATGGACTCTGGGACTCTGCTGGGCCTTCATCACAGAACCCTTTAAGGACAACTCTGCCTGTCCACAGGCCAGAATTTCTGCCAGCCCTTCCCTCCACCATGTGGGAATTTTCCTAGATACTGAGTTGAGGAAAATTAAGTTGTGTTTAATTGAAATTCTGTTTTGTTTTTAAAATATGTTTTTATTAATTTTAGACAGAGAGGGAACATTGATTGGCTGACTCCTACATGCCACTTACTGGGGATGGAGCCGGAAACCTGAGCATGTGCCCTGACTGGGAATCGAACCAGCTATCTTTTGGTGCATGGAAGACACTCAACCAAATGAGTGAGCCACATCGGCCAGGGCAAAAATGATGTATTTTTGTTGTCATTGATGGTTCCTTCACTACACACAGTTCAGCCAGGAGAAGGCAACATTGAAACCCCATTGAGCATCTGATATTCTCTCTCTAAAGTACTCTAAACATAATGCTAAATGCTATGTCTAGTGAGTTTTCCATTTTTAGGATGACTGACAGAATATGTGTGATGAATCCTACAACTAAATCCCGGATATTAGATATTGAGGCTTTGTAAAAATCTCATAACCATTCTAGCTGACCTTGATCCCAGATCACAATCACAGCCTGTAGCCATTGCTTTGGCCTTGGCCACCTCGATGCCCATCCAAAAAGACAGCTTTCTTTCCTGCCCAGGAAATTCAGAAAACTCAATCTGCAGAAAACTCAAATTCTGACTTTTTATGTAGGATAACTTAGGTTTCTTTGCCTTTACTTTGTTGAGAGAGACAAACTTCTTCAGTCAGTTCTGATTTCAAATTGCTCTATTCACCAGTATTAGAAGGGCTTAAATTATTTTTTGTTTGCTGTCTTAATTTTTTTCCTTAGTCATAAATTGAGGTACATTGCTGCCAGAAACCAATCATTCTACCACTAATAGAAAGATGTGGCCAGGAAACTGGGAAGGCTGCTCAAAAACCTTAAATGTTTTAATCACTCACTGTTTAGTTGAAACATTGTTAGCTGAAGCAGCCTCCAACTCTGTTTCTCCTATGTAAATTTCTGTTATTGGAATTTCCTGCCTAAAGGTTATGGGCGTATCCCATAGTCTCAATAAAAGGGATTGCAAGGCCAGAGCAAAGGGTAGTCCTTCCACTAGAGTTGGGCTCCCGCCTGGCCCCCAATATTCCCAAATTAATACTTTTCCAAGTCTCTTTTCATTTGTGTGCGGCCTTCTCCAGAACCCGGACCCTGAACCGGAACCCTGAACCACGCAGGACGTGAAAAGGGGTTCCCACACATTGCTTTGATCAGAGTGTTTTATATTGGCTAAAAGGGTGTTTCCCTGGAGAGCAAGTGAGAGTGGCTGTCAGTGAGATAATGGGAGGGGTTAGGAGGGACCTAATGATGAGCAGTAGGTGCTGTGTGGAAGTTTACCTGGGCTTATTCTGATTAAATGAAAATTCCTTCTTAATTCCATGTGAAAAACCAAACAATAGACACTGAAAATGACAAAACTTAACAGTTTTTCTTTATTTTTCCAACCCACCCCCCCAAAAAAACCCCAAACTTAGAAAACAAGTACTAGAAGGATACATTTAAAATGTAAAATAGACCACATTATACAATGCTCTGATTAACATAGTATCTACCTAATAAAAGAGTAACATGATAATTGACCGTACCTTCGCAACACCCACTAGCCAATCAGGAGTGAGTATGCAAATTAACCCAACAAAGATGGTGGGTTGATTTGCATATGCAGGCCCTGAGGGGCTGGGGATGGGTCAGGATGCTTGCATCGTTGCCATGGTGATGACACAGGCGTTCAGCATTACCCCAGATGCTCCGGGCCTCTGGGCAGCATGGGAAGGTGGAAAGGCAGCTCCAGCCAGAGTGAAGGCGGTGTGAGCAGCCAGCGGAAAGAAGGCCCATTCTTGCATGAATCTTTGTGCATCAGGCCTCTAGTTCATAAATAAAAGACAAATAATGTTTCAAATAATTGAAACATTCAACATTTCCTATGTGCCAGGCACTGAAGTCATTGTGTACATGAATTATTTCATTAATGCTCACAAAAGTCATATGGGGTGTGTATTCTAATACCCTCATTTTAAAACTCAGAAAACAAAAGGGAAAGGATTGATAAGGCTTAAGAGGATTAAAGGCAAAAGGTTAAATAAGTTGCTAAATTATCATGCCTCCTTTCTCCCTAAGTGGCTTATAGCATAAAAAGATAAAAATAGACATTGGATTTAAGCAGTAGGGTTCAGAGACACCTAGTCTTAACTGACAGATGTGGGGACTGCAGGGACCATTTCCTCCCTCTAGTCCTTGACCAGCATCTCTAACTGACATGGCACACCCTCTTTCTCAGTCCTGACACTGAGTTCCAGGGACCCACTAACATTTAATTAAATGTAGGACTAAGGTTGCAAGCGTTTTGCTACTGGATGCTAAAGCATCAGGCTCAAGAAAAGGCTGCTTGCTTCTCTCTAACATTATCCAAATAGAGGCTAAAGAAATAAATGATAAGCAGCCCTGTGCTGAATGCTGCTTGCACCAGCTTGAGCACTGATTGTGTGCAGCTCTTCCCAAATCCGAGTTCCATACGTGATGCTGGTAGCTTCCAAATGGCCATGGTGGAGGTATTTATACTGGCAAATGGCAAACTGGGAGGATGTAACAATTAAGGCATTAATTTTCTTTCTTTTTTAAAAAATTTCTTTATTGATTGTGGTATTACATATGTGTCCTTATTCCCCCATTACCCCCAAACCCTCCCCCCCCCCATTCATTCCCTTACCCCCCTGTTGTCTGTGTCCATTGATTAGGCTTATATGCATGCATATAAGTCCTTTGGTTGATATCTCCCCCTTACCCCCACCCTTCCCTATCTTCCCTGAGGTTTGAGGTTCTGATCGATGTTTCTCTGCCTCTGGATCTATTTTTGTTCATCAGTTCATATTGTTCATTATATTCCATAAATGAGTGAGATCATGTGATATTTACCTTTCTCTGACTGGCTTATTTCACTTAGCATAGTGCTCTCCAGTTTCATCCATGCTGTTACAAATGGTAAGAACTCCTTTTTTACTTCAGCGTAGTATTCCATTGTGTAGATGTACCACAGTTTTTTAATCCACTCATCTGCTGATGGGCACTTAGGCTGTTTCCAAATCTTAGCTATGGTGAATTGTGCTGCTATGAACATAGGGGTGCATATATCCTTTCTGATTGGTGTTTCTAGTTTCTTGGGATATATTCCTAGAAGTGGGATCACTGGGTCAAAGCTCCTCTTTTGCTGGCACTGTGTGGTCTGGCCAGCCCTTCTGGGCTACCTCTGAGCTCAGATACAAAATCCAGAATCCAAGGTCCAAAATCCCCTATCTCCCACAGTCCCGTGGACCCTTTTTTCACAGTTAGACGCTTCGCCTGTCCTCAGGGAGGCGGCTTGGCGCCGTATGGTTTCTCCCTGACCCTCTGAAGACTTTCCTGCCTAGATCCTTGATTTCACCTTTATCCAGGGGACCTCTGCCCTTTCCGGCTGCAAACTGTCTCACCAGCTGCGTCTCCTTTGCCAATTCGGGCTGAATTCCACTCCTTTCCGCCACTCACTCTATTTGCTCCAGGACAAGGCTCAGGACACGTCCGCCTAATCCGCTGCCATTTTGTCTCCACTCAAGGCATTATTTTTCTTCTCTTTTCCTCTTCCTTTTTTTTTTGAGACCTGGATGTTAAACACAGCATCACACTACTAATTTAGAAGCTAGTAACAAAGCTAACTATTGAAAAGAGGAGATAAAACCATTATTCCCTAGAGAGTATAGGATTTCATACATTGAAAACTTTAGGGGCAAAAATACTCTCAAAATTAACAAGATTAAAAAAATAAATCCAGATCAGGCCACTGACCCAGCCCTTGGAGATAGACCACGCCTCCTTTGGTACTGATTCTATTTGCAAAGAGTAAAGCTTGGAACTGATAGCATCTGTGATGACTGCCATCAGGCAGAGAAAACTGATCAGCATGGAGGGAGAAAAAAAGTCAGCCGTTAGTGGAGCAGAGATGGGAGACAGTGATCCTGGTTTCAGACAGTAAACCTGTGGTTTCGAGTTCCAGGCTCTAAAAGGTCCAGGGCCCAGTTGCATCCAGGCTTCCTTGCCCTGGCTCTGCCAAGAGACAATATCGTGTTCTTCCTCTAGACTCCACTCTTTGTCTAAGCCAGTTTATTTTGGGGTTTCTTTCATCTTGACCAAACCAAGATGACCTAATAAAATCATTTATTTATTCTTATGGGATCTTTGAAGGAAAATCCAGGGCTTCCTCCCTGTCCCCATACTCTCTTTTCAGAAACATTAATGCTTTGCAGGAGGGACCTTACTTTTCCTGCACCAATAGGGCTCTTGTAACACCCTCAGGGCAAACTGCTTATTTCCCAAGTTTCTGGGCACTCTATATCAAAATGTTATACAGAGAGTTATTGACTTGTGGTTATAAAATGTAATCGATGAAGTTGGGGAACAACACTTTGGTGTTAAAAAAGGGATAACCAGATATACCAACGGCAGAGGAAATTCATATCATGCACCTTCAGGCATCAATTTAGTCATTAATTTATAATATAAGCAGGCAAACAAAAGTCACCAGATATTTTTTAGGAGGATTAATATATTGGAAAATAAGAACCATGATAATCAAACAAAAAAACTGGCCCTTGAAAGAATAGATGTAATTCAGAAAATACAAATAACAAAAAATTAGTACTCTCTTTTTAAATAAAATTTTAAATGTAAAGTTTCAACCACACATGTAAGATAGCATTTAATGAACCCTATCAGCCGAGTTCAATAATTATAAAGATATGGCTTCAAGATTATTTTGAAGAAATTCCAGACATCATCAGTTCATATACATATATATATAATATAAGAACACTAAAGAATAAGTATAATACCATTTCAAACCTGAAAATATTCCTTAATGATATTTAATATTCAATATTCACATTTCCTCAATTGTCTTACAAATTGTTTTTTTTTTCAGTTTCTATATTTGAGTTGAGATCCAAATAAGGTCCAAACATTGCTATTGGCTAATACAGCTCTAAAATCCCCCCACACCACCTCTTTCCCTTGAGATTCTTTCATTGAAGACATCTCAGTCAGGATTCTGCTACCATTAAAGTACATCAATACATCATATACATAGTCCAAATATAATAAATACAGTTATATAAAGATCCTATATAATAAAAAGCTAATATGCAAATTTTCCCCTGGACCAGGAGTTCGACCAGCAGGCAGGCTGGCCAACTGCCCATGTCCCCTTCCCCTGGCCAGGCTGCTGGACCCCTCCCAAGCACGAATTCATGCACCAGGCCTCTAATATACATATATACACACACACACACTGGGTGGCCAGATTATTATGCATTCAGAGATCATAATAATCTGGCCACTAAGTGTATATAGTCCAAATATAATAAATACAGTTACATACAGATCCTATATAATAAAAGGCTAATATGTAAATTGTCCCTTCGGGAGTTTGACAAACCGGGAATTTGACCACTTGCTATGATGTGTGCTGACCACCAGGGGGTGGTGCAGAAGGAAGGAAGGCCCTGGCTAGCAGCCGGAAGGGCCTGATAGGCCCTGATCATCGGTCAGGCCTGGGGATCCTACCCGTGCATGAATTTCATGCACTGGGCCTCTAGTTATTAACAAAAAGACTGCAGTGTCTCCGGTGGATATCAGTTTGGTGTCTGTTGCGGCAGTGGGATGGGGAAGAAAATCCCTTCACAGAGACTTTCTTTGGCCTTCATGCTGTAGTGGTGTCTGAAAGTTGAGTGTTTTACCTTCTAGTCTCTACCATAGAGGCAAGAGAAAAAGTGGTTTCAAATACTTTTGAATACTCCCTGTGTCCACAGAAACAAAATCTATAATGTACCTTGGAGTTAATTTAAATGCATCAGATCTAAATGAGTAAAGCATATAAAAGAAACCCAAGAAAACTGAAAGCTAAATCATGTTCATAGATAAGACAATTTAATATTTTAAGTATTCAAGGCAATTGAATTAAAATTCCAGCAAAACTGGTTTGAGTGTTCATCTCCACCAGCTGATTCCCAAATTTACAGGGTGTGGCAAAAGTAGGTTTACAGTTGTTCATATGGAAAATAATACAATAATCTAATATATAAAAGGCCAGGGTTGTAACAACCGATCACAACCGAAGGCTGACCAACCTGGAAGTCCTTTAGTCAGCGCTGGGTTGCTGGGGCGACCCAGCACTGACAGCCCAGGGGACTGAGACCCAGAGAGAGAGTCAGGGTCTGATCTGCAGCCTCAGTGGCAGCTGTTGATCAGTACTTGCCTCTCTCTTTCTCTCCCTCTTTCTTTCTGAGCTTCACCAGCAGCTGGGCTTCTCTTTCTCTCCTGGCCTCCACAGGGAGCTGCTGTTAAGTCTTGCCTCTTTGATCAGGCCCAGATATAGACCCGGAGATGCTGACTGCCATAGGAACTGACCAATCAGAACCAAATGTGGGTGCTGTGAAGAACCAATGGCTGTCTAGGAGGTGGAGCATTTGATGCTGACTGGCATTGAAATGACTAATCAGAACCAAATCTGGGTGCTGTGGGGAGCCAGTGGCTGCCTAGGAGGTGGAGCTTTTGACACTGGCACAGAAACTGACCAATCAGAACCAAATTGGCCAGCAGAGGAGGGCAGTTGGGGGTGAGATCAAGCCTGCAGGGGAGGGCAGTTAGGGGCGATCAGGCTGGTAGGCAGAGGCAGTTAGGGGCAATCAGGCAGGCAGGCAGGTGAGCAGTTAGGAGTTGGTGGTTCCAGATTGTGAGAGGGATGTTCACAGGGATCGGGCCTAAACCGGCAGTTGGACATCCCCCAAGGGTTCCCTAATTGGAGAGGGTGCAGGCTGAGCTGAGGGACCCTCCCCTCTGTGCATGAATTTTTTGAACTGGGCCTCTAGTTAATAAATAATAATACAGGAATAAACTCTGTTTTGCATGTACTCACAACTGTAAATCTACTTTTGCCCCACCCTGCATATTCTATCGAATAAAGAGGGAATATGCAAATGGACCATCACACTGTCACAAATATGGTGGTGCCCATAGACACAAGATGGCGGCACCCAGTCCCCTCAGCCCTGCTGAAGTCCCACAGTCCTTTCAGCCCAGTTGGGGGGGTGGCAGGTGCATGGTGTGGCCGGACCTACCCTAAGCCCCCGAGCCACCCAGGGATGGCCTGAGGCGCAGGCAAGCCTTGGATGGCAGCTACCCAGCTGATGCCTGAGGCTCAGGCAAGCCTCAGATGGTGGCTGCCCAGCCACCCAGGGCCGCCCGAGGTTCAGGTAACCAGGGCCGAGGCTTGTGCTGCCGGCAGTGGCAGCAGCATAGGTGTGATGGGGGTGTTACCTTCCCCTGATCACCGGGTTGCCTCCCACCCCTGAGGGCTCTAGTAGATGAATAAAAGTCGGTAAGTAGCAAAGCTAATTTAGAAAAAGAGGAGCAGTAAGGATGCAGAAATCTTATCTAATATTAAGACATTATTCAAAGTATAGAAATTATAACAAACACCTTCATGAGTATACTTGGTATTTGATCTTTGGAAAAAGATAAATTATTTAATAAATAGTGTTAGGAAAATTGGATTGACTAAAGAATAGGTACAGTATAGGACAGGTAAAAAATTAAGTTGGATCAATGGATAGATTAAAAAATTAAATGTGAAAGGTAAAACAGTAAAGCTAATAAAAGAAATTACAAGAACGTTTCTTTGTTATTTAAGATGTAGATTTTAAAATAAATTCTTCAAAACATAAACTACAAAGGGAAAAATAATCTATATCATTATATCAAAATTAGTTATTACCTGGCCACTCCCAGCTGCAACAGAGTCTGAAAAGATGGAAGAAGAACTATAGAAAAAATTTAGTGACCACAAATAATTGATTTCTTAAATAACAGAATGAATTTCTATAGATAAGCAAGAAAGAGAAACAACAGAAAAATGGCAAGGAATTTGATTGTGATATCCTAATAATTAAAACTACATAGACAGAAGATGTTTAACCTCACAATAATCAACAAAATACAAATTAAAACTCTGATATACTGTATACTGAAGAGCAAAAACATAGAAAGTTGGATATCTAATGCTGGTGAGGGAACAGAAAACTTCATGCACTGCTGGTATTCACTTGAAGGGAATAAAGCAATACTTAGTGGAATTAGGTAATTAAGTAATTATTGATAATTAAGTAATTATTGGATAAACACTAGGGACATTTTTGCAAGGGTGAAACAAGAGGTATTTATAAAGATGTTTACCACAGCATTATTTATGGTAGCAAAGAATAGGAAATAATGACGTTAAATGTAGTCTATATAGCAGTCACAAGGAATGAACTAAATAGTTATTTAGCCACATGGGTAAACATAATTAAAAAAAAAAATATATTTTGTTGATTTTTTTACAGAGAGGAAGGGAGACAGATAGAGAGTTAGAAACACTGATGAAAGAGAAACATCGATCAGCTGCCTCCTGCACACCTCCCACTGGGGATGTGCCCTCAACTCAGGTACATGCCCTTGACTGGAATCAAACTTGGGACCTTTCAGTCTGCAGGCCGACGCTCTATCCACTGAGCCAAAACAGGGCAGTAGACATAATTTTTATAGTCCAATACTATTTATGTAAATTTAACATACACAAGCGGTAATGTCCATATTCTAAAGATACTTTCACACATACATATGTAAATAAAAATATTGAAGGTGTACTAAAAGTGCTGTATTGTACATCAGCGAGCAGAACATAGGATGCCTTAACAAGCCAATTAATTAGGATTCTTTATTAACACCAGTGGGCCCAGAGGGAGATGTCTCCCAAATTTCTGAGCAAAAACATGGAGGAAGCTTTCCCTATTTATATCTTTCTAGCTCTTTGTTTGCAGACTTTACAAAGAGCTCTGTGTAAGTTATTTTTGCAGATGGTTTGTAACCTTGAGTACATAATTAACAAACAGTTGGCATGAGAATATGAGAGTATTATCAGTATCAGTATTAGCCCATTATGTTTGATGGCTAGCTTGCAAGGTCAGACAGATAAGTTTTTATCTTCTCTATTATTCAAACTAAAAAAGTTATTTTACAGAATAAGGGACCATCTAAAAAATAACAGAGTTGACTACATAGAACAAGGGATCATTTAAAAACAGCAGAGGATTTTAAACAGTAATTTTACAAAATAAAGATTACTGTGATCTAAAAATACAAATATTAAATATTTTAGATTGGGAGCCTATGGAGAAAGAGATACATTGGATTATACAGGATAAAGGAGGTAAAACTCAATAAAATAAAATAAAATAAAAAAACAAATGAAGATATTATGTCATGAGTTGATGGCATGATAAATTCCATTCTGTTCATTGACATCTCTACAATAAACAAATTTACAGACAAGCCAGTTTCTCTTGAGAAATAGGAAGATTTGATAACCTAAGATCTGGCTCTATGGGAGCCAGGAGGTGGACAAATATGAAGCAATCTTCCACAGCTTACCTCCCCCAACTGCGTTTCAGCCTAAGCCATTTATGTTGTCTGCTGGCCTCTGCAAGCATCTGCATTAAAGCCTCTGCTCTAGCCCTAGCTGGTTTGGCTCGGTGGATAGAGCATTGGCCTGTGGACTGAAGGGTCCCAGGTTCAATTCTGGTCAAGGGCATGTACTTTGGTTGCGGGCACATCCCCAGTAGGGGGTGTGCAGGAGGCAGCTGATCGATGTTTCTCTCTCATCGATGTTTCTCACTATCCCTCTCCCCTCCTCTCTGTAAAAAATCAATAAGATATATTTTAAGAAAAAGCCTCTGCTCTACAGAATTTTGTTCCAGATGGGGGTCTCAGGAACAAGGGACCTGTGGGCATGGGCCATTTTAATATGCTTTACAGGGTGAGTTAGTTTCTTCTAAAAGCCACTGTTATTCTGATGAGTTGCCTGTACTGAGAATCCCAAAGACAAAGCCGCTTAGAAGATTTTGCAGAACCTGAAATCAATATTTGCCCTAAGCAGGATTCCCTTGGAAGATTCAGATAGACTGAGAGAAAAGGTTCTAATGAAGTCCATGAAGAAACTTTTATAAGAGTTTAATATCTTCTTCCTTCATTAATAATTCAGTTAAAAGACCCATGAAGAGCACAGCTGAGGTGAATGTCTTTCCACCTTTGACTTCTCTACTCTTGGGGAATAGTCAGATTCTCAGACCCTGATTAAAATTTTCAATTTGCCTGCTGAAAATGTGCCAATGAATTCTGATTCCTGTAGACTTTTGTCAGAAAACAGCAGCTTTTAAATCATAACCTTCCATGATTAAAATATTAAGGACATTTTATTTTAGAATAGCCAATTACTTGAGCCCAGCTTTAAAAATTAAGACCCTTCGGTATGAAGTAATAGAATTCGCTCAAACAGCTAATTTAAAAAAGATATTCTTTATAGAGAAAAAGGTTTATCTGTAAACTATGCATGAAATAACAAATTTAGCTTCTGTATTCATAAGTGATATGTAATAGAAAAAAATTTAGGCAGGCTGTAATAAAATGTCCTACTTCAGACAAAGTGAAAGTCAAAGGAAACCCAGGACCTCTATGCTCATTGGTCAACTGTACAGAATAAATATTACATCCCAGGATGCTCACAGGGCAGTAGGGTGAGAACAGTGAGACTAATGGGTTTAATTTGATTGAATTGCTTTTCTGTTAACTGAGAACCAAGGGATATTTTGCCAGAGTGTGTTATTAACATTTTCTATACTGTACTTGATAATGTAGGAAGAAATTAACCAAAAATGTATTTGGTTATGTATAGATTTGAACACATTATGCATTTCTACCAGTTTTGAGGACTCAGTTTTTGTTTTTGAACCTACTTCACTGCTACCAGGAGATCAACATGCATTGCAGTGAAAACCCACCATTATAACAATCCTAATAAATACCAATTAGTTCATATACATAGCTGAATTACTGACTATGAAAGCACACTCCTGTGTTACTAAAGTCACTTACACAGATTCTATTATTAGGTAGTTTACTGCCAGGGATGGTATGAACGATATAAAATCCAGATTTCAGAACTTTATACTATCTTTCTCCAAAATTAGTCAGGTCTCCTTTGAGGGTAGCTACTGCTAAATTTGGGGACAGGAAATGCAAGGTAGGTTTGGAATATCTTAGTGGATGGGGAACAATGATAGTTTCAGAGATTTCTGGGGTAGTATCAAGAGGAGAAGTGAGGGCAGCCCTATAAAAGTGAATAGTGATGACAAACAAAAGTCAATTACTACCGTAAAGTGAAACAGGTTGAGTTCTTACAGAAGCTTTGGTTTCATAATATTATTTTAAAAAGAAAAACAGGGTGCTCACAGGCTATGGAAAGACAATTGTATTAAGTACATTGATTTCCAGTTGAAGGAAAGGTATTACAGTCCTGTGCCTCAATGATAGACTGTATATAAGACAGTAGTCCTATCTATATAATAAAAACCCAGTGGTCGTAACGCCATAATGACCAAAGACCGGTCACCAGGAGGTGCATTGAGCACCTCTTGGTCCCGCCCCCCTTTCCCCCCACCCCGGCCTGTGAGCAGCGGCTCTCATGGTGGGCAGGGCAGGGCACAAGCTACTAGCAGCGGAGAGCTAACAGCAGCAGAGAGCTATGAGTGGCAGAGGGCTATAAGCGGCAGAGGGCGGGGTGCGAGCTATGAGCAGCCCTTTATGGGTGAGGTGGCCAGCAGAAGCAAGTGGAAACGAGCTACTCGCGCACGATTTCATGCGCACTGGGCCTCTAGTAAAATTATAATGGAACGCAAAATTTCCTATGGCCTAGTGACACTGTAGCTGTCCTAACATTTTAGTACAATGCATCACTCCCATGTTTGAGGTGATGCTGATGTAAACAAACCTTCTGCTCTGCCTGTCATATAAAAGTATAGCACATTCAATATGTATAGCCCATAATACTTACTAATGATAAATGACCATGTTACTGGTTTATATATTTACTACACTATACTTTTTATTGTTATTTTAGAATGTACTCTTTCTTACTTATTAAAAAATTTGCTGTAAAACAGTAGCTGTGTAGATACTGCAAGTCTTGATTGCATCATTTTCTCTTGTGCTGGATTTAGTCTCATGTTGTTTTGTTCATTGTGGCTCCTAAACATTCATACAATGACGAAATCCCCTAACAACACATTCCTCAGAAGTATCTCCCCACCATTCAGTGGCACATGACTGCATACTGAATGAATAATATTGTGAGCATTACATTAAAATTGCTACTGAGACAAAAAAGTCCATTTGTATTTCCTTAATAATTAATATGAATAATCTCAGTTTTCTGGCTTTGGAGTTTGCCTTTTCCCAGCTCTTCTTATGAAAGGTTGTGTGTAGTAATAGGCACACTGACCTTCTGACATTAATGCAGACTTCCGGTGGCCATATAGTGAATTAATTGCAAGACATGAAAAAAACTCATGAAACAACCATCTTGCTCTGATAAACAGTAGCAGAGAAACAGGCTACTCATAAAAGAGCTGAGCTCTGGTGGCCAAAAGACTGTTGTACTTGTCATAACTATCCTGTTTGGTTACCAAACGGAAATTAATCTCTAATCCTTCATCTTTTCCTCAAGAACCTTGCCATAACTGGATAGTGTATGACTGTGTGTGTGTGTGTGTGTGTGTGTGTGTGTGTGTGTGTGTGTAGGTAGCACAGACTAAGTTTAACTCATTAACCAATTTATTTAACAATTACTTATATTGCAGGTCATTGAGGACAAAACTGAATGCATGGGCCATACCTTGAGGAGCTTCCAGTCTAATAACTAATTAACAGGCAGTGATTACGGAACATCTACTCAAGTACAGAGTGTTTGTCTATTTGGTTTAAATTTTTATAGTTATGATGCAAATGGGTATTACTATCACCAATACACTAATGAGGAAACAGTATAGCTCATATAGTTTAGAAAACTAGACCAAAACCACTCAGGCATTAGAAGCTTTGGTCCTTAGTCCACCATTGACTCTTACTTCAGGAACCCTTGCTTTCTTCAGAGTCAAATGTCTGTCTGTCTCTTTTTTTTCTCCAGCCAGACATCTGAACTACCCAGTCCCAAGAGCACTCCACAGCCTACATCACTGCCACCGAAGCCTGGACCCCAACCTCTGAAATATCCCTATGGGAACATGGAGCAGAAACCAAGAAGTCAGATGTCTATCTTGCCTTTCAGAAAACTCCTTTCAGAAAACTTAGGAAACTTTAGTGACAGATAATAGGGTTCATAACCAAATCCTGGGTGAACGTTTAGGAAAATGTACAGAATTGAGGTGATTAATGACATGAATAACTTGAAAAGGAATGGGGGCCAAATTGTTTTGCCCCTATGGACAGGCAATAGCCAACTCTGGATGTGAAAAAGACTCCTGGATGTAAAAGCCTAAGGTCAAGGTTAAATTTCTCACATTTGAAAATGTTATGAACTTTTAAAAGTGTATTTGATTTTATACACTCACAACCTAAAATGGCTTCCCAACTCTTATTTGCATATAATTCAATTTGCAGTCAAGAGTAGGTGACACAAAATAAAAACAACAACAACACCATCTATATATATATAAAAGCCTGAGTGACCAAACAACTGGTCGACCTATCGCTATGATGCACACTGACCACTGGGGGGCAGATGCTCAATGCAAGAGTTGACCCTTGGTGGTCAGTGCACTCCCACAGCCAACCTCCTGTGGCCCCTCCCCCCAGCCAGCCAACCTTCTGCGGTCCTTCTTCCCGGCTGACCAACCTCCCACGGCCCCTCCCCCTGGCTGGCCAAACTTCTGCGGGACACCCCTGGCCAACCTCCCACCACCCTGATTGGCCCCGATCACTGGCCAGGCTGAGGGACCCCACCTGTGCACGAATTCATGCACCGGGCCTCTAGTATATAGATATACATACTTATGTATATTTACATATATATCTATATATAGATATTTTATATATACACATACTTGATGCAATTAGCTTTCCAACTCTGTAGATACCAGGAAGGCAGATAAAGATACTTTAAATATTTGATTTATCTGAATTAACAATATTAATTGAGGAAATGACTTTTTTTGTGGGTCATGCTGAGACCCATAGAAAGGCAACTCCCTACTCAAACAGACACTCAACGAATTTGTTAGGGATAATGTTACACAATTCAGGAAACTATATAATAAAACCCTAATATGCAAATCGATTGAATGGCCGAACGACTGGTGGAATGACTTGTCACTATGATGCTCAGTGACCACCAGGGGGCAGACGCTCAATGCAGGAGCTGCCCCCTGGTGGTCAGTGTGCTCCCACAGGGAGAGTGCCACTCAACCAGAAGCTGGGCTCATGGTTGGTGAGCACAGCGGCAGTGGCGGAAGCTTCTTCCTCCTCTGCGGCAGTGCTAAGGAGCAGAGAGGCCGGCTTCTGGCTGAGTGCGCTACTCAGCCAGAAGCCGGGCTCACTGCTGGCAAGCAAAGCAGTGGTGGAGGGAGCCTATCCCACCTCTGCTGCAGGCGGGTGGTAAGGAATGAGGGGTCCCAGACTGTGAGAGCCCCAAACTGTGAGAGGGATGTTTGACTGCTGGCTTAGGCCTGATCCCCGGGGAGATCGGGCTTAAGTTGGCAGGCAGACATTTCCCAAGGAGTCCTGGACTGCGAGAGGGCACAGGCCAGGCTGAGGGACACCCCCCAAGTGCACGAATTTCATGAACTGGGCCTCTAGTCTATCTATATAAAACTCTAATATGTAAGTCAACTGAATGGTGGAATGACTGGCGGAACAACTGGTCAGTATGACATGCACTGACCACCAGGGGGCAGATGCTCAATGCAGGACCTGCCCCCAGCCAGTAGGCCGTGACCAGCAAGACCCCCAATCACCCTGCTGGTCACCCCATAGAGGGAGGTGACCAGAAGCGGCAGTGGGGGTTAGGGCCGGTGAGCAGGTGACGCCAGGCCTGCCAAGGCAGGTTCAAGCAGGGGCCTCCAATCGCCCCACTGGTCACCCCATAGATCGGCCCTGATTGCTGGCCAGGCCTAGGGACCCTACCCATGCATGAGTTTCATGCACCAGGCCCCTAGGGTATAATGATGTTCTGCTAAGAATACAGACACTTTCATGGGGCAGAGTTTTTTTTTTTTTTTTTTTTTTTAATGTTTAAATTGAGCCTAATACACATGCAGAAAATGTGTAAATTATAAGTGTAAAGTCTGATAAGTTTTTTCAAAATAAATTTATCTGCATAAACTAACACCCAGAAAAGAAATAATTAAGAACTCCACATAAATGAAATAAGTATTTACTCTTGTATCTAGCTTCCTTCACCTAGACTTATGTTTGAGAATTATTTGTACTGTTGTGATTAGTTGTGGATCATTTTGAATAGTATCATTGAAGAGTATAACTAAATAGTATTCCATTATGTGAATATACCACAATTTATTTTTTATTCCATTTTTGATGGGCATTTGGGTAATTCCCAGTTTTGGGCTATTATAAAAGTGCTGCTATGTTCATGATTTTTGTTTCTTTTGGTGAACATATGTACACACATCTTTTGTGTATATAGGCTTATAAGAAAGGCATATGTTCAGCAATAATAGATATTGCCAGATAATTTTCCAAAGTGTTTGTATTAATTAACACTCCCACGATCAGTGTATGAGACTTTTGATTGCGCTACATCCTTGCCAACATTAGATATTTTCCTTCTTTGAGGATATATAGTGGTATTGCATTTGCTTTTAATTTGTATAATCATGATGCCTAATCAAGTTGTATACCTTAAATGCTTATTTAAGTAATTTTCAATTGAGTTCTTTTTCTTATTGGTTTATAGTTCTTTATATATTTTGGATTCAGATCCTTTATTGGGTGCATATATCATAAGTACCTTCCACTCTAGAGTAAAATATAAGTTCAAGGAGAGAAGAAATGTAAAATTTCTGACTATTAAAGATAGACATGTTCATGCATTTTTTAAGTGAGTGATGATAGATGTAAAATCTCCATGGTGTTACAGTCCATTGCATACAGTTGAGAGTAATCTAACAGTTTTATTTTATTTAAAATATCAATACTGTCAATATGCCAAGAATTAGATTACTTTAACCATTGAAATTTATTATGGGAAATGTTAGACAATTATGTATTTTTAGTTTAAGATGTCAATATTTATGATATACCAGGGATTATATTACTTGCAACAATTTACATTTATTATGAAAGACAATAAATGACAATATCTATAATAATAAAAGGGTAATATGCTAATTAGACTGGACATCTTCCGGAAGTCATTCCGGATGTCCTTTTTGATGAAGCCAGGGCTGGAGGGAAGCCAGCGGGGTCCTGGGTGTCTGCAGGCGGCCCGGGGGAAGCCAGCTGGGGTGGCTGGAGAAGGGAAGCCTGGGTCCTGGGTGCTGGAGGGAAGCTGGTGCCGGCAGCGGGGGGAAGGAAGGCTTACTCCTGCATGAATTTTCATGCATTGGGTCTCTAGCTAATTAATAATATTAAATGCCAAGGTACATAACTTTAAAAAATTTTAAGAGTATAAAATGGTTTGAAGACCACTGGGATACATGACAAGACCTGAAAATCTCATGGGCATCTCTGAGCCCTTATCTGTCTTTCGCCACCTTAGCGTCCACTTACCAGCACACAGTCCTTTTCTACTATCCTCAAGGTCATTGTGAAGGGGCATGAGGGTCAATTATTTCTGCTCAGGCTGTGTTGACTTGACAGACCCTTCCCACTGGTCAAGCCACTTAAACTTTGGTATTGCCTGGCTTGTTAAACAATCACAGACTTGTTATTGTTGTCTCCCTTTGGCAGTAGAACTTAATATCCTAGTCAATTTCTTGTCAACTTAAACTTGAAGAGTTGCATAATCTAATAATGCTAGACATTATATTCAGCTAAGCCTTTTGAATCTGTATCTGTATTCTGCAGAGTTTCCATTTCTTAATACTAAGCTTGTGGGCTCTGCCATTCTTAGATCATAGAAGGAAGACCAGAGGCTGGGGTGGGGAGAATGGAGTGCTCTGAAATGTTGCCACTCAAGGTCCTAGTTGAATGAAATTCACAAAATTTCATTTTTATCCTTATCACAGTAATATCATCACATAGTTTTAAATCAAAGAATTACTAAAAAGTTCATGATTAAGATTTTCCTCCCCATATCTTCCCATCTTTAGCCCCACCTCTACAGGTAGATACTTTTAACTCTCAGTTATTTCTCCTGGGATTTACCTCTGTGGGAGATTTCTTGAAATTATCTTTTAAAACTTCTATTGCACTCAAATTATGGTTAGCACATTTTCATTTCTAAGAGCTGTTCTAACCACTTAAAGTGCTTAGAACTGTGCCTGATCCATAGCAAGAGCCTCCATAAGCATTTGCCACTCTCATTATCTCTCTGAGGTTATTAATTATAAGATTATTTTTTTATGGTTTCATGTTTTTTTTCTTCTTCTGAGTTCCTTTCGTTTAATTTGGTGTTCATCTTAGATATTTCAAGATTTCCTCAAGTGTCTGGTAATCCTTAGCTGTTTGTTTATAATTAAGAGTGAATCACTAAAAAGTGTATTGGAAGTTGTACACATGTACATCAAGCTGCTTGACTCATATAGTTTACTGTAGGATGTACAGATATTGAATTTGTCTTTTTGTTAGAGGATTCCAAAAATCACTAAGTAGATATCTTTTATTTCAAGCAATTTAGTTTCTTTAGAGAATTCTGGTCACAATATCAGGTCTTCGAGTCCAATAGTTCAATATGTACAGTTTAATTCATTCTTATATTTTGCCACAGTCTGCATTCTTCAGTATGGATCCTTTCTCCTTAGGTTTCCTCAAAGAATAAATCTTTCATTTTCTTTTGGGAAATTAGTGAAGTGGTAGTTGTTTGTTCTGCTTGATTGGGGAGGAGAATTGGGAAGTCAACTACTCTCTATCTAAACTGTCAATAAATCTACCTGTGTTCAATTTCACACTAACACTTACCTGATATCTCTAAGCCCTTCATGGGTGCTCTGGGGGTGTTGTTGGCTTACTTCCTGTCAGTATTCTCTTTCTTAAGTGCTTAAGTTAAAAATTTCTCAACTCTGCTAAGTCAATTAGTTACTGACTCCATTTTTATCCTCAAAAATTTTATTAAATCTTCCCTTGAAATTGTCTTGCCTCTCATTCTCTTTGCTTTTGAGATTATATCCTTTTATCCCCCTTAGCTATCACATTATTAGGGTTCAAGGAGAAAGTGGAGCCTATGGTTAATCTGCCATGTTTAACTGAACTCAAATAAAATTTTTGTTGTTGTTGTTAATCATTACCTGAGGATATTTTTTCCATTGATTTTTAGAGGGAGTGGAAAGGAGGGCCAAGGTAGAGAGAGAGGAAAACATCAGTGAGAGAGATACATTGATTGGTTGCCTTGTTCACACACCCAACCATGACCCTTTAGTTGCCCAGCCCAATGCTCTAACCACTAAGCAACCTCAACCAGGGCTCAAATTAATTTTTTTATTAGAGGAGGCTTTATCAAATTTTTTCTGGTGGTAGGTACATAGGAAGTGCCAAGAAATCAGGTATTGCTTATAACCCTGGACTTCCAGAATATACCCATTCCGATTACTGGGAGCCACTGTTTTGTCTTTTAGTTCACCACTTAGGGTGAGACAGAATTTGTAGCAGCTCATCAGATTGTATCATTAGCTGAACTTCGGAGGCCTCAGTTTATTGGAGGCCCTGGAGAGTTGTATTTCTTTAACAAAACTACATCAACTGTCCTTTTGTTTCCTGTCAACTTTCAGGTAAGTCACCATGCGTCTTTGTGACTCATTTTGATGAATGCTGAAAGAAGTAGCCAGCACTCTATGGCAAGAACAAAAACATTTTCCTAGGGTTCAAGCTTTGGTGATTACTTGATTTGAATCAAAGAGGGGACAGGTGGTAGTTTAATCTGCTTCATCACCTTGAAGAAGCATATATATTAATGTAAGTTACCTATTGAACTATTGGAATACAATGCTGGAACTACAAAAAGATACTCACTCCCACCTGAATTGGATTCAGTCATATCAAAATTTTAGTTCCTAAGGAACAAGACTCTTTGGTTGTAACTGACCATAATCAAATTCAGAATCACTTCCCAGAATCCATGGGAGAATTCAACAACTAAGCTTTAGAGAAGCAGTTGGTTCTCACAAGACCAGGCATTTGAATGCCACTCAGATATAATGTCTCTCATATCTGATGTTTGTATGTTACCATCATCCTTTTTCATTTGCTCCACAAAATGTTAAATAGAGGCACCAATGGTTCATCAGTTTTCCGTATTATATATTCTACCAACACAAAAGAGTGACCTACTTTCTCAGTTTCAGTCCAAAAACATTCTTAGGAAGGGCTTTACTTGGCCCAGCTTAAATGAGGTAGCCAAACCTGGGGCAATCAACTGGGGCCATGGGATGAGGTCAGGCAAGAATGTCACCGCCCTAGGGAGCCATTTGGATGGGATGGTTGTGGTGACAGTAGCACAGGCTTGTAAATGTACGGCAGTGCTGGTAAAATAACATCTTAGATGTTCCCAACAAACTAACCTTGAGTTGTGGAGCAAAATTTGTCTTAGTTCAAAATATATGTAATACTTTCTCCTTATATACATTAACTTAAAATGTAGCTATTAAATGCAAAGCTAACCCATTTTCCAGTGTCATTTCAAACCTTTAACTCTCTTTCACTCTGATATAACCAGCTTATAGCAGCAAGGCTCATAGCTCACTTTAAGAACAGCAATCTCATAACATTTGTTGACTTTGACATTTTCAATGGAAAAAATCTCTTGCTGTATTTGACAACCTGAGTTATAAGCAAGAGAGTAAAGAATGTTTGAATGAAAGACACTTTTAACATAATAGACCTCAATAAATATTTTGAATATTGGTGGAAGAGAATTGTTGAACCTGGAATTAGAATCACTTTGAAGCATGATATATAGCCATCAAATAAGGCACTAAAGTGATTTTTTAAAAATATATTTTATTGATTTTTTACAGAGAGGAAGGGAGAGGGATAGAGAGTCAGAAACATCGATGAGAGAGTGATCAGCTGCCTCCTGCACACCCCCTACTGGGGATGTGCCTGCAACCAAGGTACATGCCCTTGACCGGAATCGAACCTGGGACCCTTGAGTCCGCAGGCCGACGCTCTATCCACTGAGCCAAACCGGTTGGGGCTAAAGTGATTTTTTTATCAAAAAAAAAAAAATATATATATACACTACACACACACACACACACACACACACACACACACACACACATATATATATATATACTGTATATGAATGGTTTAATAAAATTACATAAATTGAAAGGGAATAGTGGCATGATTTGGCTCAGCATGTACAGTTTATCAGAGTTAGTTATTGATGTATTTCAAAGGACTTGACACAAACTTGTATTTGACACAGAATTGAATCCTTCAATTGATTTGCTGCCATTCAGTGACTTTTTCATTCTGGTTGTTTAAAAATATAAGAATTACACATTTCACTTGAGGGTTTATTTTAATTAAAGTCTCAAGACTGAATTATACTTTCTTGCATTCTGATTATAAGAATATTTAATCATTTACTTTGTGCTCTGTGCATACCACAGACCTGATTTATTGCTGGTAATGATACTCAATCATAGACAAGCACTCTGAATATTCAAAATTTATAACACATCTTAGTAAATAATTGTTGAAGTCTCCTGAGAACTAATGCTTAATTTTAAAAAGCAAAAAAAGCATGCTTTGGTTTGATAGATGCAGATTTTAAAAACATTAATGTAGAATAGTTAGAAGTGCTCCCTACTGTTATAATTTGCTCTGCTTCAAAATTTCAGAAACTCTCTGACCCCAAATATAGAGAGTGCTCAATGATTGCAGATAATTTACCTATGTGTAAAGAGTGATTGGTAGTTTTAAATTCAGGCACCTTATTTAAAAACACCTCTTTGATATATTCTCTTTAGCATGATGCATTAGTATTCTGTTTTAAAGAATGCATGCATATTTATGTAGATTGGATTGTATACTTGTCAATATAAATGGAGATGATAGAGTCATTAGGATCTTATTCATTTAAACTCACATTGAAATGACTGAAATTTAAAACATTCAGAGATGAAACAGAAGGTGGGTTATGAGAACAGAAAAGTGTGAGGATGTACCTTCTCCCTTTTCTGCTGCAGCTTAAATTTAATGGCTTCCCAGTGTCCACAGAATGGAAGGAGCGATTTAGAGAGATGTTATGAGCAAGGAGTACTGTTTATTTTTATTTTTTTGCCTTCCTGAGTGGGATGTGAGCTGTGTTAAAACTGAGGGACTTCAAGTAAAGTCACAATATACCAGACTGCAGAGGGAGAATTCCAGAAGGATAACTTGTAAGAGATAAATAATTTTATCATATATACTAAAATCCTATATAATAAAAGGGTAATATGCACATTGACCCTATCGGTGGAACAGCCAGGTACAACTGGTTGCTATGATGTGCACTGACCACCAGGGGGCAGATGGTCAATGCAGGAGCTGCCCCCTGGTGGTCAGTGCATTCCCACAGCGTGAGCTCCACTCAGCCACAAGCCGGGCTGATGGCTGCGAGCACAGCCGCTGTGGCAGGAGCCTCTCTTGCCTCCTTGGCAGCGCTAAGGATGTCTGACTGCAGCTTAGGGAGCAGGCCTAAGCCATCAGTTGAACATCCCCCAAGGTCTCCCGGGCTGCCAGAGGGATGTCTGACTGCCAGCTCAGGCCTGATCCCCTGGGGAGCGGGCCTAAGCTGGTAGGTGGACATCCCCTGAGGGGTCCTGGACTGCAAGAGGGCGCAGGCCGGGCTGAGGGACCCCCTGAGTGCATGAATTTTCATGCACCAGGCCTTTAGTTATTTATAACTGTTTCTTCGAGTCCCTATGCACATTAGGTTTTAAAGGTGTAGAAGAAACTAGGTCAAATGAGGCTGAACATGGTTCAACACAGGTTAGTAAATACAGAGGATGTAATATCAGCCCCCTGTGTTGTGAGAGCAGGATGCTCAGGACCATTTAATTGAGAGATGGTGGTTTTCAGAATTAAGCTTTAGGAGTGGATAGTATCAGATATCTGATACAAGTAGGCATAGAAGACAAGATGCCTTAGTGTACTTCCTATGTCACAGCTTGGTGGTGACAAAGATGAGAGATATGAAAGACTTGGGAATGAGAGTGAACCTATATTTTGGTACTAGTGGTTTTGGAAGAGCCCAAGCAATACCTTGTTAAGGGGATAAAGTCTAATGTCAGGGAAATATGTGAGCTGAATATCAAGAGGAATAAGCACTCCTTTAAAGATTTGTGTGGGAAACCAAGATGGCGGCATAGGTAAGCACCTAAACTGCTGCCTCGCACAACAATTTCAAAACTACAACTAAAAGAATGAACGGACACCATCCAGAACCACAGGAAAGCTGGCTGAGTGAAAATTCTACAACTAGAAGGAAAGAGAAAAGCTCACAGAGAATTGGAGGTACGGCAAAGGATCTTTGTGTGCGCAGAGAGGAAGGGTGGCTGAGAGCCTGGCTGACTTTCTCTGGCGGAAGGGGGAAGGAAGCCCCCGACTGCACTAAACCCCAGTTCTGACTGCACTGAACCCCAGTTCTGACTGCACTGAACCCAAGTTCCAGGCGAGCCCCTGGGGACCCACGCTCTTGTGGGGGGAATCTGGACTCTCGGGCAGAGACTCGGGAGCCGGGGAAGGCAGAGGTCTGAAGGTGCACGCGTGCGCCAGTGCGCACAAAGGCTGCGGAGGTTGCCACAGGCTTTCCCTAGTGGAAGGGAGTCAGAAGCTCCTGACTGCACTGAGCCCCAGCTCTGACTGCACTGAACCCCAGTTCCAGGCGAGCCCCTGGGGACCCACGCTCTTGTGGGGGGAATCTGGACTCTCGGGCGGAGACTTGGGAGCCGGGGAAGGCAGAGGTCTGAAGACTGGCATGCAAAGGCTGCGGAGGTTGCCACAGGCTTTCCCTAGTGGAAGGGAGTCAGAAGCTCCTGACTGCACTGAGCCCCAGCTCTGACTGCACTGAACCCCAGTTCCAGGCGAGCCCCTGGGGACCCACGCTCTTGTGGGGGGAATCTGGACTCTCGGGCGGAGACTCGGGAGCCGCGGAAGGCAGAGGTCTGAAGGCGTGCGTGTGCGCGCAAGGGCAAGGCTGCCGGGAAGCCAAGACTGTCTGCTCCGCCCTGAGACTCCACCCCATCCAAGCTGAGCACAGAGGCTATTGCAATTTGGCAAGTCTAATCCTATAAGGCTGTCTCCAACACCGAACTTCTCCCAGCGTAGACACAGCTGATCCTTACAGCCAACTGGCCTGGAGGTCAGTTCCTTCCAGTGATACCAACAACAATCAAGACTTAATTACAACAAGGCTGTACACACAGTCCACAAAGGGGTGCACCAAGAGTGTCCACCTCAGGTTAACTGGGGAGGCTGACCCACTGGGCCATATAGGAAACCTAGCACACAAATCTACCCTACCAACTCAGGGAAGCAGTGAAAATGTGGAGTCAAAGAAACAGATCACAAACGAAAGAAATGGAGGAAAACAAACGACTGGATATAGAATTCAAAACCACGGTTATAAGGCTTTTCAAGAATATCCTAGAAAAGGCCAATAAATATAACGAGACCCTCGAAGATATGAAAAAGGACCAACTAGAAATTAAACATACACTGACTGAAATAAAAAATATTATACAGAGACCCAAAAACAGACTAGAGGAACACAAGAATCAAGTCAAAGAATTGAAATACAAAGAAGCAAAAAACACTCAACCGAAAAAGCAAAAAGCAAAAAGAAAATCCAAAAAGTTGAAGATAGTGTAAGAAGACTCTGGGACGACTTCAAGTGTACCAACATCAGAATTATGGGGGTGCCAGAAGAAGAGAGAGAGCAAGATACTGAAAACCTATTTGAAGAAATAATGACCGAAAACTTCCCCCACCTGGTGAAAGAAATAGACTTACAAGTCCAGGAAGCACACAGAACCCCAAACAAAAAGAACCCAAAGAGGACCACACCAAGACACATCATAATTAAAATGCCAAGAGCAAAAGACAAAGAGAGAATATTAAAAGCAGGAAGAGAAAAACAGTTAATTACCTACAAGGGAGCACCCATACGACTGTCAGCTGACTTCTCAACAGAAACTATGCAGGCCAGACGGGAGTGGCAAGAAATTTTCAATGTGATGAATAGCAAGAACCTACAACCAAGATTACTCTACCCAGCAAAGCTATCATTCAGAATTGAAGGGCAGATAAAGAGCTTCACAGATAAGAAAAAGCTAAAGGAGTTCATCACCACCAAACCAGTATTATATGAAATGCTGAAAGGTATTCTTAAAGAAGAGGAAGAAGAAAAAAGTAAACATAAAAATTATGAACAACAAATACATATCTATCAACAAGTGAACCTAAAAATCAAGTGAATTAAAAACCCGAGGAACAGAATAATCTGGTGAATATAATAGAATCAGGGGCATAGAAAGGGAGTGGACTGATAATTCTCAGGGGGAAAAGGGTATGGGGGGTTCAGGAAGAGACGACAAAAATCATACACCTATGGATGAGGACAGTGCGGGGGAGGTAAGGGCAGAAGGTGGGGTGGGAACTGGGTGGAGGGGAGCTATGGGGGGAAAAAGGAGAAACAATTGTAATAATCTGAATAAAGATTAATTAAAAATAAAATAAAATAAAATAAAATAAAATAAAATAAAATAAAATAAAGATTTGTGTGCCCATCACTGGCCTTACTCTACCAAATTCAGGGGGCTACAACATTTTTAGAGTTTAATAGGTCCAGCCTTTTCTATGATGTAATCTGTATCTCTCTTCACTTTATCCCATCCAGCCAGAGTATTCTGAAGTTTCCTTAAATCCAATATGCTTGTTCATACATCTATAATTTTATTCTTTTAAAAATATATATATTTTATTGATTTTTTACAGAGAGGAAGGGAGAGGAATAGAGAGTTAGAAACATCGATGAGAGAGAAACATCGATCAGCTGCCTCTTGCACACCTCCTACTGGGGATGTGCTCCGCAACCAAGGTACATGCCCTTGACCAGAATCGAACCTGGGACCTTCCAGTCTGCAGGCTGATGCTCTAACCACTGAGCAAAACTGGCTAGGGCTATGATTTTATTCTTGTTGGGGTTTTTTTTTCTCTGTCTCCTGAATCTTCTCATATCAGCTTCTTCTCATGTTTTCAGGTCTCTGTTCAAATTTATTCCTCAGAGAGGCCTTCCCTAACCACCTTATATAAACTTTTATCCCCATTTTTATCCTTTCTTATTTTAATTCATAGCATTTACCACTGTTTATATGCTGTAATAGTTATTATCTACTTTCCTCACTAGAATTTAAGCTACATAATGTCAGGGATGTTATTGTATTTATCACAGCTTTCCCAGTGATTACCATAGTGCCTGACATGTAGTTGTCATTTAATAAAAACTTTTGCATACACTAATGTATGAATGAGTAAATCTCATACTTTTGTTGTATTCATGAAGAGTCTATAGAGTAAGGAGGGGTTGGGCAAACAAAATTAATCAAAATTCATAGATTTAAAATAATTTATTTTTGCCTCATTTATCTTCCAGAAAGGACTTTTCTGCCTCATTAATTTTCTATCACTAACTCAAAGAATTTTGATTCTTCACATTTTTATATTTATCTTATTGTTTCTGCTTAAGTATTTTTTGGTACAGCTTCATGGACCACAGTTTTCAGCTACTCTTGTATGAGGACACCATTGTTTTCCAATATCTTAGCTAGTCCCCGGCTTTAAAAAAAAAGTGGTGTAACACACACATATAATTTCAAATAAGGCTATATTTTTTTCCTGATGGGTTACTGGTTTAATAAATATAAATATTGTATTATAAATCCAGCTTTCACTTTTTTGTTCCATTCTATGTACTATAGCTTTTATTATTAGACTGTGTCCCTCAACCCAGCCTGCACCCTCTCCAATCTGGGACCCCTCAAGAGATGTCCGACTGCCCGTTTAGGCCCGATCCAGGTAGGGCAGTCAGACATCCCTCTCACAATCCAGGACTGCTGTCTCCCAACTGCTTGCCTGCTTGCTTTCCTGATTGCCCCTAACCGCTTCTGCCTGCCAGCCTGATCACCCCCTAACCACTCCCCTGACAGCCTGATTGATGCCTAACTGCTCCCCTGCCAGCCTGTTTGCCCCTAACTACCCTCCCCTGCAGGCCCAGTCGCCCCCAACTTCCCTCCTTTGCCGGCCTGGTCACCCCTAACTGCCCTCCCCTGCAGGCTTGATTGCCCCCAACTGCCTTCCCTTGCAGACTTGGTCTCTCCCAACTGCCCTCCCCTGCTGGCCATCTTGTCGTGGCCATCTTGTGTCCACATGGGGGCAGCCATCTTGTGTGTTGGAGTGATGGTCAATCTGCATATTACTCTTTTATTAGATAGGATAAAGGCCTGGTGCATGGGTGGGGGCCAGCTGGTTTGCCCTAAAGGGTGTCCCGGATCAGGGTGGGGGTTCCCTTGAGGCGTGGGGCAGCTTGGGCAAGGGGCCTGTGGTGGTTTGCAGGCCGGCCATGCCCCCTGGCGACCCAAGTGGAGGCCCTGGTATCTGGGGTTTATTTATCTTCTATAATTGAAACTTTGTAGACTTGAGCAGAGCCAAGCCTCCTGCTTGCTCCATGGCCACAGCCATTTTTGTTGGGATTTATTTATCTTCTATAATTAAAACTTTGTAGCAGAGGCCAAGGCAGGCCAGGGCTGCGGGAGCTTGGCTTCCTCCATCGCAGGGGGCAACTCAAGCCTCCTGCTCTCTCCAGCTCCGTGGCAGCTGCCATTTTTGTTGGGATTTATTTATCTTCTATAATTGAAACTTTGTAACCTTGAGTGTAGGCCTGGCCAGCCAGGGTGGCAGGGAAGCTTGGCTTCCTCCATTGCTGGGGAAACCCAAGCCTCCTGCTTGCTGCAGCTCCGTGGCTGCAGCCATCTTGGTTGGGTTAATTTGCATACTTGCTCCTGATTGGCTGAGTGGGTGTGGCTTGTGGGTGTAGTGGAGGCATGGTCAGTTTGCATATTACTCTTTTATTAGATAGGATAGCATGTTCATTTCTTTTCATGACTTTTTCTTCTTCATGCTAAGTGACTCCTGTTTGTGTAGCATTGCTTCATGGTGGGTGATCATCAAAAGAGCAAACTCTTTGACCTTTCATCATTGAACAAGCATTCCATTTTAAAATTTGAAGAAAATATTTCCTGATATAGTTATGACCAAATCAGAATTGGTCATAATTTTTTTTCTTGACCAAAGTTCTAATTCCAATGAATTAGATGAAAAAATTCTCAAGAGCACAGTCTTTGGAGTTGGCCAATTTGGGTCCAAATTTAGTGTTGCCACCTATACCTATAATAAGGAGAAAGCTTTCCAACTTTGTTGAACCTCAGCTCTTCTTCCCCTGTAAAATGGCTAACAAAGTGCAAGAGTTTTGTACTGTGAGCATGAATAGTAATGCATATAAGATACCTAGCAGATTCTTGCTGGGGCTGACCAGCAGACCCTGAGCAATGGATGAATGGATTACTTTGACACAACCTTTGCTGTGAAAGAGAGAGCAAAGGGACTGCCTGGCTAAAGGAACCAGACAGCCTTGATTGCCTGCCTCATTAGGCTTTTATTATAACAGCAGTTTGAGATAAAGTTTATCTTTTAGATTCAATCAGTAGGGTAAGTAATTTTGGGAGAACACGTGTGTTTGTAGTGTCCTTTAAGCAAGGACACCCAAATATTAAGTATAAAGATCCCAGTAAACACCGGGGGTGTGCACATGCCCAGACTTGTTTGGAAAGGACAAGGAATAATTAGGGACACCACCTTCGGCACAC